>NC_086318.1:434451869-435168535 GCF_036172605.1 Pelobates fuscus
TTATTACATCACTTTGAAAGGGAATTCATTTTGTGTGTATTACTTAGAGAAACTAAATCCGTGAATGTTTTATCTATCGTGTCAATGTATCCTGTACATTATTGAAGTATGAGACATTCCGAGCATTACAGGAGACAGGAACGGAGATACTTACACTGTCCTCGCATGAAGCACACAGGTCATTCGCTCCAATAAGCAATGTGATCACTTTCCAGTCGTTATTAAAGTTAACTCTCTGCAAATAAATGTTTGTTTTTTTAACAGTAAATATTAATATATGATTTGTTTTTCCCCATTGCTACTTAGACATATTGTAGTCTGGTGGGGGCTTACAGCAGCTATTAACCTTTATTTCATTTTATTCCAATCTATAATTATAACCTTTTACTTGCCAGAAGCAGGCTTCGCCTGTTTGTCTGCATACCTTGATAAAGGTAAGATTAAAAATTGGTCAATCGCAGAATGGAGCAGAGTTTGGCTCAAATTAGCACATTCTGTACCTAATAATAACCAATAAACCTCTAGTATTTATAATTTCATAATAACTGTACATTAAGCTTGCTGGTTTTATTTTCATCATTCCAAAAAACAGAAGCTGTAGATGACAGACAGTGCCTTAATTTACTAAAACCAGAAATATGGAAAACATACAATTGTTATACTCTAGGACTCCTTCACCAAATATCTGGATTATCCTGAACACCTCCCATGGACTATCTACTGATAAGGGAGAAAACTCCCGAGGGCAACACTGACTGGGGGACGCCACCCCCCTTATGGTTACCAAATTTATAGACCTTCTACTGTATAGGGAGAGTGCCCCCCCCCCCCCCCGGCGGAGGGTACATATATATATCTACCATGCCCAGGACTTGGGTACAAAATGTTTTCTCACCCTGTCTTCGTTCATAAGCTTAATCAACGCATTAGCTTGAGCTGGTAAATCACTGTAAAAAAAAAGAATAATAATGATTACGGTGCGTGGCTCGAATATAATCTATTTATAAACTATGCAGGAGTATTTTAGTTTTATAACATAGTAACAGATGTGATAATGGAGGAGTGTTTGGAGGATTTACTCACTTGGGGGATTTTTGGACTCCATGGACGTCAGAAGGTTAATTTTCTTCACATATGTCAGACAGACAGACAGACAGACACACACACACACACTCTCTCTCTCTCTCAGCTGGTGGAAACTGAGGGCACTTGGTGGGAAGCAGGAGGGACCATGAAACTGAAGTGGGGGGAACAAAAGATAAGGATCCAGGGACAGAGTGAAACTGGAATGGGGGGGAAGGGGTGGTAACAGTAAGTATCTGGGGAGATAGTGACACTGGAGTGGGGGGGGAAGGTAACAGTAAGGATCCAGGGAGATAGTGACACTGGAGTGGGGGGGAAGGTAACAGTACGGATGCGGGGAGATAGTGACACTGGAGTGGGGGGAAGGTAACAGTAAGGATCCGGGGAGATAGTGACACTGGAGTGGGGGGGAAGGTAACAGTAAGGATCCGGGGAGATAGTGACACTGGAGTGGGGGGGAAGGTAACAGTAAGGATGCGGGGAGATAGTGACACTGGAGTGGGGGGAAGGTAACAGTAAGGATCCGGGGAGATAGTGACACTGGAGTGGGGGGGAAGGTAACAGTAAGGATGCGGGGAGATAGTGACACTGGAGTGGGGGGAAGGTAACAGTAAGGATCCGGGGAGATAGTGACACTGGAGTAGGGGGAAGGTAACAGTAAGGATCCGGGGAGATAGTGACAATGGAGTGGGGGGAAGGTAACAGTAAGGATCCGGGGAGATAGTGACACTGGAGTGGGGGGAAGGTAACAGTAAGGATGTGGGGAGATAGTGACACTGGAGTGGGGGGAAGGTAACAGTAAGGATGCGGGGAGATAGTGACACTGGAGTGGGGGGAAGGTAACAGTAAGGATCCGGGGAGATAGTGACACTGGAGTGGGGGGAAGGTAACAGTAAGGATCCGGGGAGATAGTGACACTGGAGTAGGGGGAAGGTAACAGTAAGGATCTGGGGAGATAGTGACACTGGAGTGGGGGGAAGGTAACAGTAAGGATCTGGGGAGATAGTGACACTGGGGTGGGGGGAAGGTAACAGTAAGGGTCCGGGGAGATAGTGACACTGGAGTGGGGGGGAGGAGGGAAGGTAACAGTAAGGATCTGGGGAGATAGTGACACTGGAGTGGGGGGAAGGTAACAGTAAGGATCCGGGGAGATAGTGACACTGGAGTAGGGGGAAGGTAACAGTAAGGATCTGGGGAGATAGTGACACTGGAGTGGGGGGAAGGTAACAGTAAGGATCTGGGGATATAGTGACACTGGGGTGGGGGGAAGGTAACAGTAAGGATCTGGGGAGATAGTGACACTGGGGTGGAGGGAAGGTACCAGTAAGGATCTGGGGAGATAGTGACACTGGGGTGGGGGGAAGGTAACAGTAAGGATCTGGGGAGATAGTGACACTGGGGTGGGGGGAAGGTAACAGTAAGGATCTGGGTAGGTAGTGACACTGGGGTGGGGGGAAGGTAACAGTAAGGATCTGGGGAGATAGTGACACTGGGGTGGAGGGAAGGTAAGAGTAAGGATCTGGAGAGATAGTGACACTGGAGTGGGGGAAAGGTAACAGTAAGGATCCGGGGAGATAGTGACACTGGGGTGGAGGGAAGGTAACAGTAAGGATCTGGGGAGATAGTGACACTGGGGTGGAGGGAAGGTAACAGTAAGCATCTGGGGAGATAGTGACACTGGAGTGGGGGAAAGGTAACAGTAAGGATCTGGGGAGATAGTGACACTGGAGTGGGGGGAAGGTAACAGTAAGGATCCGGGGAGATAGTGACACTGGAGTAAGGGGGAAGGTAACAGTAAGGATCTGGGGAGATAGTGACACTGGGGTGGGGGGAAGGTAACAGTAAGGATCCGGGGAGATAGTGACACTGGGGTGGGGGGAAGGTAACAGTAAGGATGTGGGGAGATAGGGACATTGGGGTGGAGGGATGGTAACAGTAAGGATCTGGGGAGATAGTGACACTGGAGTGGGGGGAAGGTAACAGTAAGGATCTGGGGAGATAGTGACACTGGAGTGGGGGGAAGGTAACAGTAAGGATCTGGGAAGATAGTGATACTGGAGTGGGGGGAAGGTAACAGTAAGGATCTGGGTAGGTAGTGACACTGGGGTGGGGGGAAGGTAACAGTAAGGATCTGGGGAGATAGGGACACTGGGGTGTAGGGAAGGTAACAGTAAGGATCTGGGGAGATAGTGACACTGGAGTAGGGAGAAGGTAACAGTAAGGATCTGGGGAGATAGTGACACTGGAGTGGGGGGAAGGTAACAGTAAGGATCTGGGGAGATAGTGACACTGGAGTGGAGGGAAGGTAACAGTAAGGATCTGGGGAGATAGTGATACTGGAGTGCGGGAAGGTAACAGTAAGGATCTGGGGAGATAGTGACACTGGAGTGGGGGGAAGGTAACAGTAAGGATCTGGGGAGATAGTGACATGGAGTGGGGGGAAGGTAACAATAAGGATCTGGGGAGATAGTGACACTGGAGTAGAGGGAAGGTAACAGTAAGGATATGGGGAGATAGTGACACTGGAGTGGGGGGGAGGTAACAATAAGGATCCAGGGAGATAGTGACACTGGAGTAGGGGGAAGGTAACAGTAAGGATCTTGAGAGACAGTGACACTGGAGTGGGGGGGGGGGAGTAACAGTAAGGATCTGGGGAGATAGTGACACTGGAGTAGGGGGAAGGTAACAGTAAGGATCTGGGGAGATAGTGACACTGGAGTAGTGGGAAGGTAACAGTAAGGATCTTGAGAGATAGTGACACTGGAGTGGGGGGGGAAGGTAACAGTAAGGATCTGGGGAGATAGTGACACTGGAGTGGGGGGAAGGTAACAGTAAGGATCTGGGGAGATAGTGACACTGGAGTAGGGGGAAGGTAACAGTAAGGATCCGGGGAGATAGTGACACTGGAGTGGGGGGAAGGTAACAGTAAGGATCTGGGGAGATAGTGACACTGGAGTGGGGGGAAGGTAACAGTAAGGATCCGGGGAGATAGTGACACTGGAGTAGGGGGAAGGTAACAGTAAGGATCTGGGGAGATAGTGACACTGGAGTGGGGGGAAGGTAACAGTAAGGATCTGGGGAGATAGTGACACTGGAGTAGGGGGAAGGTAACAGTAAGGATCCGGGGAGATAGTGACACTGGAGTGGGGGGAAGGTAACAGTAAGGATCTGGGGAGATAGTGACACTGGAGTGGGGGGAAGGTAACAGTAAGGATCCGGGGAGATAGTGACACTGGAGTAGGGGGAAGGTAACAGTAAGGATCTGGGGAGAGAGTGACACTAGGGTGTTACTATTTTTACTTTTTAATATAATTACATATTGTTCACCTGTGGCTGACATCTCTCCCCCAATACCGATGCTCCATGACCTCCCATTTTAATTTTAAGAAGCAAGTGGTAAAGGGATCTATAAAGCAGCGTACTCATGTGTCTCATATATTGTGTGACTAATTGGAACCAACAAGTGCGTTTTTTTTCCTTTAGTTAGTTTATCAGCATGGCGCTAGGGTGAAAGGTTTTTTTTTTTCGTTTAAAAAGAAAGAAAAGTAAGAAAGAAAACAAGAATCAGACTTCGTACAAAAAGCACAAAATAACAACAGTTTTAGTTTTTGCAGTTCAGCACAATTCTCTTTTTAGTCAATAAACCGCCCAGAAGATTAACTCATCAAACGAATTGATTTTTATGTTCGGTTTCCCTTGGTGACACGAGTTAATAACGGCACAGACTCTATTATCTTTCTTTTAGTAGTAATTCAGTCTATTAGCCATAAATTAACTGGAATAATAGAGGTTTATAGCTACAAAAGGTGAATAAACCTTTTTGCTGCAATGCGTTATTTTTCAATCAATGGGATAATTAGGGTTAAACGTTATTTTATTAGATATAAGATGTACTGTGCTCTCCTACAGTGATATCAATTATCTCTTCACTATAACGTGATCACATGACACCGAGATAGGAGGAGATGTATTTGGAGCAAAGTACAAGAACATATAGCAGGTTCCTAATATGATCTGATCGGATCTCTGTGCTGCCATTAAAGAGACAGGCATAGGTTAATATAATTGCCAGGGTTATCTGTTACATTGTGTCTTTAATCCATTCATATTTATTAACTGGTGCTAAAAATGATCTAAAACATGTCTGCAATACTCTACCTGCATTCTGACATTTCTTGCAGGAAAACGGTTTTAGAAAAGACCAAGAAAATTTAGAGAGTGGTGGAAAAAATTAAATGAAATAGGACACATTTCTAGTGGGAAATGTGATAGAAAGATTGATAAATCTGTATGTGGCAGAAATAAAAGGGAGCAAAAAATCAGCAATCCAGCAGATAAAAGCACTACGGCTGAACCTGCAAAACCGAAATGGGGATTGAATATCTGACTTGGCCAATAGCACTCCATGACCAGCTGCCCGGACCAACGTTAACACTTTGTCGAAAGAAGCATTGTGAACACTATAGTCAGGGCCGGATTAACATAGGGGCTGATGGATCTGCAGCTCCAGGCCCAGGCCCATGGGATAGGCCCATTGATTTGCTCACTACTCTTAGGGTTGCCAGGTATTTCTCATGTATTTCTTATGATTGCCAGGTATTTCTCAGAAATATTTCTCAGGTATTTGAGGCCGACTAGCCGGTGCCGGTATTGCAGTAATAAACAGAGTATAAACAGAGATTATTCTGCAATACCAGCACCGGCCAGTTGGGGTCGCTGTTTATGTGGAGAGAGGCAGGGATAAGAAGTTACAGCATCTCCCTTCCTGCCTATCTCTATTCACTGATCTGTGAGGGAGCAGCTCTGCACAGAGATGCCAGACAGCAGCTCCGGGCCTGCGAGACATAGGGACGGTGAGAGACTTGGGTACGCTGAGACATAGGGACACTGGGGAACATGGGGACCCTGAGACACAGTGGCCCCATGTCTCCCAGTGTTCCCTAGTCTCTCAGTGTCCCCATGTCTCCCAGCCAGTGTCCCTAGTATCTCAGTATCCCCATGTCTCCCAGTGTCCCTGGTGTCTTTTAATGTCCGTAGTGTGCCAGTGTCCCTAGTGTCTCAGTGTTTCCTAGTCTCTCAGTGTCCCAATGTCTCCCAGTGTCCCCATGTCTCCTAGTGTCTCAGGGTCCCCTAGTATAAAATAAAAAATCTCAGGCACTCACTGTGATAGACTTAAGCAGGTTTATTGGACACCGCAACGTTTTGACCTGTACCCAGGTCTTTATCAAGTCTCCAGTGTCCCCTATGTATCACAGTGTCCCCTATGTATCAGAGTGTCTCAGTGCCCCATCTCTCCCAGTGTCCCTGGTGTCTCTCAGTGTCCGTAGTGTCTTATTATCCATAGTGTCTGTGTCCCCTAGTCTCCTAGTGTCCACATTTCTCACAGTGCCCCCAAATGTCTCAGTGTCCCAATGTCTCCCAGTGTCCCAATGTCTCCTAGTGTCTAAGTGTCCCCTAGTATAAAAGAAAAAATCTCAGGCACTCACTGTGATAGATTTAAGCTGGTTTATTGTACCCAGGTCTTTATCCAGTCTCCAGTGTTCCCTATATATCACAGTGTCACCTATGTGACATTGTCTCAGTGCCTCATGTCTCCCAGTGTCCCCTCATGTCTCAGTCACCCAGTGTCTCCATGTCTCCTATTGTCCCCAAGAGTCTCAGTGTCCCCAGGTCTCCCAGTGTTCCCTAGTATCTCAGTGTCTCCCAGTGTCCCAATGTCTCTCAATGTCCCCTAGTGTCCCAGAGACATGGGGACACTGGGAGACATGGGGACACAGAAATGCCCCATTTTTGTGTATGTTTGTCTCGTTCAGCAGTTCTAGTTGTTATTTGTGTAAGTGGCCCACCCTTTTACCCCATCCATAGACTTCCTTATTTCCTGGACACTGCTGTTAGGGGGTATGGGTTTACTTGAAAGCGTGAGATTAGCATAGGGTATGTGTTTTCTCATAGCTGCATCCTATGAGTTTCCCTCCAGCATCATCTCCATCAGATACATGACGCTTAGGAGGTAGAACTGTTTTAGTGTTTTTAGTCAATAAGATTTTGTAATTAGGCCCATCATAATTGTCAGCACCAGGCCCACTGGGCTCTTAATCTGGCCCTGACTATAGTTTTCTTTCTCAATACCACCAAGGAATCTGGAGGATATGATAATTGGTGAATAAAACGGAAGGCGCCCAGTTCTTTTTTTGGTACTAATCCAAATGAGAAAGCACTCAAATTATCAAGAGGCGGGGGCGGGGCCGGACCGCCATGCTAGCAGGTCGCACAACTGAACGGCTCCTGCAAATATTCAAATTTTTCTCTTTAAAAAACGAATCAAACACCTACCCAAAGACTGACAACGACAGCCCTGTGTGAGAAGACACCCTGGTTCCGAGGAGAGGCTTGTAGCACAGCTCTAGTCCCTCAGTGGAACGCTCTCCGTCTCCCTCTCGGGCGGTGAGTGGAGTGGATGGCCGCCATCCCACTATCCTGCCCACCAGCGGTCAGAACATAGCATGAGGCTAAGGGGTCCGACCCTGTTTCCCCCCCCCCCCCCTCTGGGCCGGCGGGGGTGATCCCAGTCCCCACCCTGGGCCCACCAGTGTGCGGACACACCAACGTGCCAGGCGGCGACAGTGCAGATCCAACGCTCGGCAGCCGCACCAAAATGGCGGAGACCGCATGGCGAGTAGCCCGCGCCAAAGAGAATAAGGGAGTACTCGCCACACAATAACAGACAGCCTACATGGGCCACAAAGACCGGCAAATACCTGCTGAGACCCATCCTGGGTCAAACCACACAATCACCAGTTTTATGCAGGCCATGCCTTTTTGATACAATTACTTGAGTTACTTATGTTGTTTATACAGTCAAGACCTGCAACCAAACGAGTACAAACAGCGGGACTAGCACTATATATAAAAAATGTGCTGAGACCATAATGCCACATATATGTCTGATTGTATTATCACTGTACTTGCATACACCGTTGTGGCAGTGTAAGACGCATTGTTATTTCTTGCACAACAAAAAATAATGAATTAAAAAAAAAAAAAATTATCAAGAGGCGGAACCGAACAGGGGCCCAGCTGAACTTCTTTCAGCAATTTTTCCACTAAAATCTGATCCTTATTCTGAACCGAGGACATATTTGGGGCAAACGACACCGCCAACGATGCCTCCAATGATGCAACAAATGGAATTTTAAACCCTTCAAAAATCCCTCCCATAATATCATGGCAGCCCTATGATTGGGGTACTGCACGATCCACAGCAGGAGCTTTTTCTCCCTCACTGGTGTCCTCTCCTTTAGAAACCTCATCCCTATTGCTTACCCTTGCCAACCTTTGCATAGAAATTCATCCTCAGCTTTTTAATAACAATACAAATAATTATAAAATAATGTACAAAATAAAAAGAAGCAAACGACAAAACAAAGACACACAACAAACTTACTAAGCCCTGGCGCCAGGCACCGCTTGGTTCAGAAACGAGTTGTGGTCACTGGTGGATCCCAATCCAGTTGCAAATCCAGTTAAGCGCGGGTTGAACTCCAGAAGAATATCTTTGAAGAAACAACAAAGAAAACGTTGAGCCTGATAAGGGGCCATTTTACTCACTTGCCAGGTTATACCCTTAGTGTCGATGCACTTTCACCGACACCCAGGCAGAAAGAACGTTCTATGTTATTATACACCATAACTTGTATCGTGCTCACCATATCGTGAGAGGTTCTATGCTAGACAACGGCGGCCAATTAAAATGGCACATAGACCCAGTTTTGAGTTAGATGCAGCAATGAATAATCGCTGGTCAATTATAATGAAAATTTCTTCAGTGTGAAAACCTAAAACAACATTCACACAGACATTGGAGAAGACAAGGCTGCTCTGTTGTGATATCCCCCGATTGAATAACATGACCTATTGGCACAGTAACTCATTGCTAGTCAGCTGCCCTGTCTGTCATCATAGAAAACGTGACGAATGGAGCCGTTACTAAACAAATCGATAACGAAGAATTTGGGCTTTACTATTTAAAAAGGGGGCACATTAAATCCACAAGGCTTGTGTATCATTAGCATTTACAACAAAAACACATCATTAGCAAGTCATAGCTCCCAACTGTCCTGATCTGGCTTCACAGTCCTAAATTAAAATCCCCACCCCCAATTCTAGAGACTCGAGTATTTAGTATCTGGAAATATCCCCATGTCTGCCCATGTGAAAGCATTTCTTTGGGTTGACTGGTTTCCAGGGCTCTTATCTTTTCCAGGGGCTACATGCAGGGGCGCATTACATGGCACAAAACTCAATTTGAACAAAAATAAAAAAAAGTAGGGCAGGATTTATTAGAAGCCAAGTTGGCCGTGTCAGAGAATCGATCCAAGTTACCACTTGGAACATTTACAGTATTATCTCGTTGGCTATATGGCATAATGTACACCAGGCAAGTGTTCCGTGTGTTTTGTTGTACTGAGCCTCCAGTTGGTCACTGACTCTGGAAACGCCAGTTCTAGACCCTTCTTTGTTTAAGATACTCACTTGGTAAAGTCGTAACATTGTTCAAGTCGGAATCTCCGCCAATACTATAAAAATATAGAAATGGATGTAAGTGTGTTGGCTCTGATTTAGTTGTTTACATACGTTCTATCTAGGGGTACGTGACACTGGTAAGGCCGAAGAAGGTCGAATCAATATCCTGGGTTCGTTGTATCCCTAGTATAGGGGAAACCTGGCAACATTTCAGCACTGGACAGGATAAGACCAGAGCGAGGACTAACCAGAGAACAAGCTACGGAGTTTCTCAGTTTTCTCTGATACACTGGAAAATATTGCAGAGACTTATCCAATTGAGCTTTTCAGCAGGCTAGAAAGCACTAAAACACAGCAAAGTTTAGGCAGGAGACCCTCCCCACTTTAAGGTTTAGTAATTAGCTTTTCTTGAAGTGCATATTAAAATTCATGTTGAGGCAGCCTCCCCAAATGCTGACCATATTTCACCCTTAGCAAACTGGTAAACGAATGTCCCTGGTAAACGGGTAAACGAATGTGGGAGCTCAATGCATAGCTGGTGTGTTCTATCCCCTGCTTATCACATTCAATGCGCTGGGTGTGATCACCAGGGAGCTGGATGCATAGCTGCCGGGCACATATACTGACACGCAGTAATAGATAGACATTGCCAGTAGCCGTGTCAGTCCATCCACCAACCTGTGCCAACCCTTCAACCAAAATAACTCAGAATATTAAAACAAAATATATCAGAAAATCACAAGTGACACCAAATAAAACTATTTTATAAACATAAAATTTTTTACTTTTTATATTTAAAAATATATTTTCATTTCGTATTAAGATTTATTTTTTTTACTAGAGAGTTCATTCCCATATAATATTTTCTTATATTTATTACTTATACTCCCTATACTTTTATTTTAAGTTCTGCATCTGCTACATAGTTACAAACAGTCACATGGGCCAGGTTTACCTCCACGATAGACCTCTGTACATTTTAAACACATCAAACACGTCCTTTGGACTGGATCCAATGCCATTCCCAGCCTGGAATAAATAATTAGATTAATATCATATCACATGCATTTAGTCTCATACAATTCTCTGTTTGTCATATTACCCAAAGATCACCAGTAAGGGGTACAACTCCTCCTATTCATTATTAGAAATTATACAGTGATCAGTGCCTCGTTGCAGTTTATTAAAAATATATTTATATCTAAATTGTTGATGTTAAAATGTCAAATCTAGGGGCGGGGCCTGGGCTTCATGGCGGCTGGATGTGCTTTGTGTGAGCTCCGAGCTCAATCCTCCCATGCAGCCTGATTAACTGCACACCAGCCAGCCCGGACCCTCACAAACACCTGAACCAAGTCTTACCTACCCCAGGAACCAGCCGAAGCACCCGGGGTTTGCCGCCCGCGGGTGCACGGAGCGCCTGTCGAGGGTGACGGGAGTGAGGCCTAGCAGCATCGCCGGACGGGTGAGGTGGCCGATACCCCGCTCTGTGCGACCTAGTGCCCTCCCAAGCTTGCAACACAGCCCTGTTCCCCCCTCCCCCCCCCCCCTGGACCGGCGGGGGTTATCCCGGTCCGCACTAGCCTGTACCCGGCATCAAGCACAGCTACTCACTCTAACTTGCTGAGACACTTCCCCAGCCGAACTCCACAAAATGGCGGCCAGACTAGCCCAGAGAGGTGCTAACTCCCAGCAATCCGAGACGGAGCCTCTAAACTCGGCACAGATCACCCAAAGGAGGCTGGATGAAATCTTCACCCACTTCTGGGCCAGGTTGGAGGCATGACTAAACGCACCAAAGCTCCAACATCAGGAGGACGACCGGGAGGCTGAGAGCCGGATGGTGAGTGGGCCCCCTTTGATCACCCAAGCCACCAAACCTCTCCACAAGAGATCACCCAGGCCGAGGGCCACCAGGGGCAGAATCCCGCGGCACCGTCCACACAGGCGGAGGATCATGCGCTACAAGCGGCCACTTACCACCACAACCTCCTGCTTACCCCCCAGAGGGCAGGGCTGGGACCCCAAGAGTCCCCAAGTCCGTGGCATGAAGATGCCGGCCTATCAACCAGCCTGGGGCCCAACAGAGCTGTCAGAGCGCTGCAACCACCCTCGTCCTCAACACACAGGACTCACGCTTCCCATCCTTGGGAATAGGCTGAACTCAAGCTTGCTGCCTAAAGCTGAAACGTCATGATGGGACTAATCACGGACAACAGTCACCACTGCTGATCCCTGACACAACAGAGAACATAATGTATTATACTCACATGTTTCTTGCCTATAACAGTTTCAGCTACCTTGACTGCACAAATTGTACACTGCTTGCCTATACCTATATTTTACCTTAATACCTGACGCGGTCTGTGGCATGTTAAGCTTCTCTAAATCTCATACATTTTGTGAGCGAAAGTGTAGTTTGTCAACTAAGCTTTTAATTTAGAACGTCTAGCAAGATAGAGCACTGTTTTATACTCATTTATCATAGCCATAACTGACTAGCATGTATTCATCTACGTGGTTTTGCTTATGTTCAAAACAAAACTTTAAAATGAGGCATCGCTATCCTGGAAATGTGTTGCACTACCATTGTATTAATCCCATGTTGTATACCACTCGTACATTTCCCCTGCTTTTTCCTCCTGTATCCCATCTTATATGCCTTCAATAAAAACATATTGACAAAAAAAAAAAATGTCAAATCTAAAATGTTAATGTCTGCTTCGTAAAACACCTGCTAGAGTCTGCAGCAGTTTTGTCAACTAACAAATATAGTAAAACTTTAGTCGACTACAATTTTTGTAGTCTAAAAGAATTCAAACTAAAAGAATTCAGATGACTAAAATACGACTGAAACTAAAATGGCTTTTTAGTCAAAAGACTATGACTAAAACTAAATTGAAATTTGCCAGCAAAAATAAAAAAAGAACAGAGGGGCTGGGGAAGGGGCTAAGGAGACAGAGCAGGGCTTGGGAGAGAGACACTTAGAGGGGCTGGGAGGACACAAAGAGACACATAGGGGCAAAAAAGACAGATGCGTTAACTAAAATCTACTGGGGATTAAGTCAACTAAAACTAGACTTAAACTAAAACAATTCAGATGTCTAAAATATGACTAAAACTAAAATGGCTTTTTAGTCAAAAGACTAGGACTAAAACTAAATTGAAATTTGATTCTAAAATTAAAACTGGACTGTGTGTGATTAAAGTTAAAATAACAGAGCTGGAGATGAAAACTTCTTAAGAAAACACACTGTGCTGTCAGATCTGATTGAAAATGAAATATATTTTTTCCTGCAGGCTGTGTCAGTCACAGCCAGGGGAGGTGTGGTTAAGTCTGCATACACAGAAACGAAAGGGATTTCACTCTCAAGTCAAGTGAAAAGCCTGTCTCTGCCTTCATAATTGTATTTCCATTTTGATCTAGAGAAACATAAAAAACCCACAACCACGGCAGGCTATATAATACAGTTAATTATATAGTACAAGCAAGGAGAGGGATGGAGGTACAGGAAGTTAATTGGAAAAACAGTAACAGTCATAGAGACCTGAGGGGATAATAAAAGATGGCTCTCCAGGAGGAATAAACGGCCAGGGTTATTTAATAAAGTGAGAATTGCTTAGAATGTAAAGTGAATTTCAAAATTTAGGCCAAAAATAAGCAAATTGGAAAACTTCTGCAAGTCAATTCTAATTTCAGTTTGGCTTATTTGGGCCTTACATTAGTAATTCACATTAAATTAACTCTACATTTCCAGCAATTCTCACTTTAGTGACTAACCCTGTAAGGGTGCAAACTGGATCTCAAACAGTAGGCTTCCCTGACTGGATTTTGTCGGACAGTCACTATTCCAGGTTCCTATCCACCATCACGATTCAGTTCCAGGATACAGTACACCAGGTGCCTGCCCTCGCAGTATCATTAGACACGCTTGGGCTGTGCAGTGGGCACTAGGACCATACAGAGAGTGCCTCGGCAGAACTCTGCATAGTTTCATTAGTTGGGGCAGACGGGCCTGCCCTTTTGGGTCATTAACTTGAACATAGGGGATACAACGAAATGTAACACTTTAATTATATGAACATTAACTAGCGAGTAAAAAAAATCAAGAATAGGGACCTCTAGTAAATCAAACGTAAAAAAATAGAGAACATTGAGTATCATCTTACTGTTAGTGAATCTCCAATGGCAGCCACAACGGTCACATCTGCGGGCCTCAAAGCATGAACTGGAAATATAATTAAAGAGACATTAAAATAAAGCTATATCATCGTTTCCACGGACACCTTATTATTCCTTTAAAAATGTTCATCTCAGATAATTGTGAGGCCTAGAAGTGGTACATCAACTTTTTTGAAGGTAAGTGTTTTTTCCCATTTAATTTTTTTCCTTTTAATGCATTATCTACGTAATGCATTGAGAAACAGGAGTCATTCTTACCCCCATTGTTTTTCTTTAGTGATGTTGTACAGGTGGTCCTCGTTTTGCGACATACCTGTTTTACGACAGCTCTCTTGCGGGGTGGTAAGTGTGAGCCATCGTGGGAATTACAGGAATACCCTGATCTGCTGCGTGTGTCACAGACATGCGCACCAGAGCAGGGAATCCCTTAATTCCTCACTTACAGATCAATTTGTTCTAAGACCAGGTCGTAGGAACGGAATCCTGGTTGGTAAGTGAGGAGTACCTGTATAATACTAACGTGAACACTTACTGTGTTATCTGTTGATAACAGTACACTATTGTTTGGATTTAACAATGATTTACCAGGGTGAGACTCACCAGAGGTAGGTATCGAAGGTGATGGTGCTTTGTCGGTACAGGTTAACTTGCTGCCATGCACCTAAAATAAAATAATAAGGATTTAAAAAAAAAAAGTCTGTTGGTGGGTGCCCAGAAAACAAGCCATATTAAATTATATAATGTTTATATTCCTGTAGAACAGGCTCAGATTAAATACTTACCAGATCGGGGGTAGTTGTGGGATATGTGTAGTTGCTGTTCTTTAAAGTCTTCAGGTAAGGGTCACTCTAATGAATTAAAAATAAGTGTTAGTGTTGTAGGTTGTTATTAACCACATAGGTTAATAAAGCCAGTTGCATGCACACCATTGACATGCCTACTGATGAGAGATAGCCATTTCCCCCTAGTCTACGAGTGAAACATAACCAGTTGCCCCAGGTCTACAAGTGGAACTTAACCAGTTGCCCCAGGTCTACAGGTTGGAGTTATCCAGTTGCTTCTGGTCTACACATGGGAGTTAACCAGTTGCCCCTGGTCTAAAGATTGGAGTTAACCAGTTGCGTCAGGTCTATAGATAGGAAGAATCCCACTATGTTTACAGATGAGCATTAACCGGGTCTCAAGGTTGGTAGTTAACCAGCCACAGGAATGAGTCACAATCCTACTCTTTGTAGTTTCCAAAATTAAGTCCTCCAGTCTGGGCTAGGATTGCTGGTATTCTCTTTGTTGGGTTATAGCATGAACTTTATTGTTCTTCCAAAAGTTCAAGAAAAGTGACTATTTTCACATAAGCAACATTTTGGAGTTAAGTACAAAAGGACTCATTTAGAGAAGGCAATACATCAACAGTTACCAAATTCCAATTCAGGTAACATTCAATAAATATTTTTCTCCAAAGTCACCAAAATGGTAGCTGGTGGATGAAAGTCTTCAAAACACACATGGCTCCATCTTCAGACAGAACCTCACCTATTTGACATCATTCTGCATTGAACGTTAATATGGGTGCTTTATCAGGAGCAATTACGGGATACAAATCTAAAGATAAAACAATCATCAATAACTTCTTCTACTACAATAACATTCTACTGATTTCCATGGAGATTGAAAAAAGTTTGAATGTTGCCCAAGAATTGCTTTTGATTTCTGTAAAGGCAGCACTTGTAGCCAGGATTTCCCAGTTTTATTTGGTAAATGTGGTTTATCATAGATTTCCATCATTATAATCGACTGGTGACATACCGGTGACGGACAGAAGATTGGGATTTCCACGTCAAGCTTCTGGCCATTGGTTTTCTGGCCAACAGGTTCAAACTAACATTGGAACAAAAAAAAGGATATCAAAAACTGGTTCTAGAGGTAGAATTATTCATTTAATTGAAGGGACTCTACAGACAAGATAAAGTTATTACATAAATACAAAATTTGAAGAACTTTGATTTGATGAAAGTCCTCAAAATGTACAGATTCTGAAGTTAGGTTTCACTAAACTAGGATATGGTGCATCAAAGCTTCATGTTCTCATAGTCGGAAAATCAAAGCATAGCATATAAAACTGAGCTCCATTTTAATGACGCTGTCAATGGGGACATGGATTTATGGAGAGATGTTAAGTAGCCATATCTACGACGGTGGCAAATTCTAATCACATTTACAGTCTTCAATGGTCCTACAAACAGAGGGACCAAACCATTTTAACCTTCTGTTAAACCTCACATGGATGAAATCGGTTTAGAATATAAACTGAAACCCATCTGGTTCATTTTGTGGCATTTCCGTGTCCAACTCACCATATTTTTCCACAGACCACGAGCACTTTGTGCATGAGCTTTCTGACCAAAATGGAAGCAGTCTGGGGCCATGTAGGACCGGTCCGGAACGCCATTCTATATATACAAATAAAAAAGTTAACTCCTATGCTTCAATTCAACACAACTTCTTTATTAAATTCAAGCTTGACCCATAATATTTCTCAGGATTTATGATATTCACATTTTCCCATCACCGTGCCTTGATTATCACATATGGGGCTTACCTCCTTTATTGGTATCTCTAATCGTTCCAGTAACGGCTGGATGACGACAGTGAAGTCTTCTGTAGTGTCATATTTGCCACTTTCCACTAACTTGTGAGTTTTTTCCTAATGATAAAATCAACAAAGGGTTTAATCATGTTCAGAAAACAACTGTTCAAATCCACTGATGGCTCCATTTCACTTTGTATCTAAAGGAATTTTCACAGAGGAAAGAAAACTATACGTTAAATATTTGTCTTCCTTTTAGATGCTCTGAAAACCGAGAAGATGAACTGTGAACTGAATTCATTTCCAGAGCCAAGTTTCTTATTCTCTTGACTTTTTATGATTTTACTGCCGATTGGCAAAAAGCAAAACTGCTGCAAGATAGCAACAGTACGTTTAATCATTGTTACCCCTGATGATACTGCAGTAGCTCATTTATATATTTTTTTATTTAATTTCTCTTTTTTTTGTCATTTAGCAAAGAGTAGAATTCATTTTACTGGATTTTCTTTGAAAATATTTTTGTGTTTAGAAAAGTATTTCAAGGACATTTTATATTTTTATCAGAGTTATAAAGTAACTCAACAGATGTCGCCACACATATATCGCTCAGCTTTTGTTATAGTAACATGTTGTATAACTCCTCTTACATCTGTTAACCCTCTGTTTTCCTCCCCAGGGAGCTTGGACTTTCGATTTTGGTTGTAGGATTTTGCTTGTGTGATCTTACCTGATACTCCCTGTTAAAGGTTCTCAGAATTTCTAGTTCCAGAGAGCCTTCGGGATTGTCCACAACACACGAGCACAGAGCACTAGGAAGTAAGAGAAAATGAGCATTATTCAATGTTGAACAATTACTGAACTTGCTGCGTATCAGGAATTGAAGATTTTCACAACTTTGAATGCTCCAAGTAGGCTCGTGAAAATACAGGGCTGTTGGATTCCCCGGAACTTGTTTCAGAAACAATATTCTAGATTAATAAATTGATAACTGTTGGCCACATGTGTTTTTTGCAGCTTAAAACCCAAAAGTATTTTTTCTTAAAACTGGAAAATGGACTTTGTGTGACGTGAAATTAGGAGTGCACCTAGAACTTGCCAACTGGATGCTCGTCCTGTGTTTAATCTAAATTCTAAGGACAGAATGTAACATTTTTGTACATGCTGTGTCGAATCGGAATACAATAAACGTGGGGAAGGGTATAACGAAGTGGAAGGGTTAATGAAATACATTGTAATTTAAACATTAAATGGATGATGAGGAGGAGGAATGAAGGAAGAAAGGGCTAATCTCACCCTCTATATATGTTCTTAGCATGGGAACCCTGGTCTCATTTTGCAGTGAGTGTAAGCAGAAAGTACATATTAAAGTTAATAATAAACACTTTAATGGGATAAAAAAAAATGGTTTAAAAAAAAAACATTTTTCACTATAAGTGTCAGTAGCGGGCAGGTCCTTCCCAACCCAGGAAGAAGCTCCACCAATCGGAAACATCTCATTCAGATCTAAGGGGGTTAACTTTTATCCCATAAAGCCGTATCCAGTAGCATTTAATGGCTGCTATCAGTTTACACACAGCCCAGTTCATCAATTTGAGAAACTGGTGTTCAGTGAATGACACTCTGTCAAGGAAGGAGGGGGTACACTCAGTCCAAGTTAGGTATGTGGCATGATATAGACAACCAGGAACTGAGATTTTAGTTTGCTCGATTGGCAGCTCAGAGGGACAGGCTTACAGCTGTATTTGTGCTAAAAGAGTTTTATTAACAATTTAGCAGAACACGACAAGACAGATACACAGGGATTAAACAAACAGAGCAAGAGAAAAGGGCACTTATTAAGAAAAGGGTATAAGCAAATATTGAGATAGCGGTATGTTTTTATAAGCTAATGAAGTTCTAATGAGACGTTTTCAGATCTCAGAGTGAGTTCAGAGGAATCTCTCAATATTGCAAAGTTGTGATGGTGCTTTAACTAAGCCTTTAAAGGTCTGTTAAATAAATATTATCCAGGACCCTGCCCAGCTCCGCTGTAAGGAGAAGACGATTTTAGAAACGCTTGTCAGTTTAAGATCATATTCATCAAAATGCTTTCATATTTCTTCATTTTAATAATAATTAAAGGGACACTACAGGCACCAGCTAAATTACATTATTATAGTTCCATGAGGCCCTTGGCGCACTCTTACATCCAGGGGTTAAATCGTTCTTGAAATGTTAAACCAACATTTTGCCTCCGGAGCTGATCTTCACTACCCCCAGACGGCATACAGTGTCTAAAATGTCAAAGTTCAGGAAGCACAATATGCCGCCGGACTGTTGGAAAGAAACTAACCTTTTGTGAATGGGGAGTCACTGAGACCGTCAGTCAATCAGCAGTACCTCCGCCCAGCTGCACTCCGCACGTCCTGCCTGGGGGGAGCGGAGATCAGTGCTGGAGGCAACTTTGTGGTTAAACTGTTCGAGAATGGCTTAACCCCTTTCGGTAAGAGTGTGTCAGGGGCCTCCTGGCACCATAACAACTTAATTTAGATGCATGTGTAAATCATTATATACTATACCTCAGCCCACATATTAGTGAGGTTTCAGTTATGTGATGATTTAATGGATTCTCTGTGCTAACGATTATTTATTACAACCTGTCAGTAAATTAGTTTAGATTGAGGTATCTCCGAGGGGTCAGGGCTATGGTACTGACTTTGACTAACCACATGATATACACCCTAATCAGCGAGTCAATTGATAAGATGCAATGAATACATATTTTCTTCAACCCTGGAATATGATCTTATCAGACTTTGTTAAGCCGCTTGCCGTTACACTTCCTGTTACATAATCTCTATTTTTAGCACAAAAACAAGTTTACGTGATGTCAAGTATTTCACAGCCATGTTACAATGCTGCAGCCAACCCCATGTGTTCCCTATTAAAGGACCACTCTAGGCACCCAGACCACTTCAGCTTAATGAAGTGGTCTGGGTGCCAGGTCCATCTAGGATTAACCCTTTTTTTTATAAACATAGCAGTTTCAGAGAAACTGCTATGTTTATACTGAGGGTTAATCCAGCCTCCAGAGCCTCTAGTGGCTGTCTCATTGACAGCCGCTAGAGGCGCTTGCGTGCTTCTCACTGTGAAAATCACAGTGAGAGCACGCAAGCGTCCATAGGAAAGCATTGTAAATGCTTTCCTATGAGACCGGCTGAATGCGCGCGCAGCTCTTGCCGCGCGTGCGCATTCAGACGATGACGTCGCAAGGAAGAAGGAGAGGAGGAGGAAAGCTCCCCACCTGGCGCTGGAGAAAGAGGTAAGTTTAACCCCTTCCTCTCCCCAGAGCCCGGCGGGAGGGGGACCCTGAGGGTGGGGGCACCCTCAGGGCACTATAGAGCCAGGAAAACGAGTATGTTTTCCTGGCACTATAGTGGTCCTTTAAGGATTAATAAGTGTGCAGGAGTTTAGAAAGGTTCCCCTCTCTGTCTCTTTTAGCTGAAAGAAACAAGGTGAATTGTTAGTGTAGGACTCTTCTAAGAGGTTTGCCTTGACGTGGCAGGTGAGCTTACACTTTAATGGCCTTTGTCATACTAACAAAATGTGCAAAGGGAGTTCGGGTATTGCGCATGTAACTCTTTTCTTTGTTTTTTATATGATGTTAAGTATATATTCATGAAAGATTGATATATTATTAGAGCATAGTGCAGGCCAGACAGTGCTCCCCCAATTTTCTCTTGTAATAAAAAAGGTTTAATTTATTGGCGCGTTATGGGCGTTATAGTGACTTAGAAAAGAACCCTATTGTATGTGTTATAGTTAGTTCTGCACTCCTTATTGAGGATGTGCTCCCTAATTATAAGGCATTTAGATAAATTACACAATATCTAGGTATAATTACGTACCAACATTTGAAGCTAAAATTTAATTTAGAACAATAACAATGTATCTTATTTACACAGACTGATTTCTAAACACATTTATTGAAGTTTAAATACACATTACTGTGTGTATTATTGATGTGGAGCTCTGTTATACACTAAGACACATTACTGGGAGTGTTATTGCTGTGGAGCTCTGTTATACAGTCAGACACATTACTGGGAGTATTATTACTGTGGAGCTCTGTTATACACTCAGACACATTACTGGGAGTATTATTGCTGTGGAGCTCTGTTATACACTCAGACACATTACTGGGAGTATTATTGATGTGGAGCTCTGTTATACACTCAGACGCATTACTGGGAGTATTATTGCTGTGGGGCTCTGTTATACTCTCAGACACATTACTGGGAGTATTATTGCTGTGGAGCTCTGTTATACACTCAGACACATTACTGGGAGTATTATTGATGTGGAGCTCTGTTATACACTCAGACGCATTACTGGGAGTATTATTGCTGTGGCGCTCTGTTATACTCTCAGACACATTACTGGGAGTATTATTGATGTGGAGCTCTGTTATACACTCAGACACATTACTGGGAGTATTATTGCTGTGGAGCTCTGTTATACACTCAGACACATTACTGGGAGTATTATTGATGTGGAGCTCTGTTATACACTCAGACACATTACTGGGAGTATTATTGATGTGGAGCTCTGTTATACACTCAGACACATTACTGGGAGTATTATTGCTGTGGGGCTCTGTTATACACTCAGACACATTACTGGGAGTATTATTACTGTGGAGCTCTGTTATACACTCAGACACATTACTGGGAGTATTATTGCTGTGGGGCTCTGTTATACACTCAGGCACATTACTGGGAGTATTATTGATGTGGAGCTCTGTTATACACTCAGACACATTACTGGGAGTATTATTGATGTGGAGCTCTGTTATACACTCAGACGCATTACTGGGAGTATTATTGCTGTGGGGCTCTGTTATACTCTCAGACACATTACTGGGAGTATTATTGCTGTGGAGCTCTGTTATACACTCAGACACATTACTGGGAGTATTATTGATGTGGAGCTCTGTTATACACTCAGACGCATTACTGGGAGTATTATTGCTGTGGCGCTCTGTTATACTCTCAGACACATTACTGGGAGTATTATTGATGTGGAGCTCTGTTATACACTCAGACACATTACTGGGAGTATTATTGCTGTGGAGCTCTGTTATACACTCAGACACATTACTGGGAGTATTATTGATGTGGAGCTCTGTTATACACTCAGACACATTACTGGGAGTATTATTGATGTGGAGCTCTGTTATACACTCAGACACATTACTGGGAGTATTATTGCTGTGGGGCTCTGTTATACACTCAGACACATTACTGGGAGTATTATTACTGTGGAGCTCTGTTATACACTCAGACACATTACTGGGAGTATTATTGCTGTGGGGCTCTGTTATACACTCAGGCACATTACTGGGAGTATTATTGATGTGGAGCTCTGTTATACACTCAGACACATTACTGGGAGTATTATTGCTGTGGGGCTCTGTTATACTCTCAGACACATTACTGGGAGTATTATTGCTGTGGAGCTCTGTTATAGACTCAGACACATTACTGAGAGTATTATTGATGTGGAGCTCTGTTATACACTCAGACACATTACTGGGAGTATTATTGCTGTGGGGCTCTGTTATACTCTCAGACACATTACTGGAAGTATTATTGCTGTGGAGCTCTGTTATAGACTCAGACACATTACTGAGAGTATTATTGATGTGGAGCTCTGTTATACACTCAGACACATTACTGGGAGTATTATTGCTGTGGGGCTCTGTTATACACTCAGGCACATTACTGGGAGTATTATTGCTGTGGAGCTCTGTTATACACTCAGACGCATTACTGGGAGTATTATTGCTGTGGAGCTCTGTTATACACTCAGACACATTACTGGGAGTATTATTACTGTGGAGCTCTGTTATACACTCAGACACAATACTGGGAGTATTATTGCTGTGGAGCTCTGTTATACACTCAGACACGTTACTGGGAGTATTATTACTGTGGAGCTCTGTTATACACTCAGACACATTACTGGGAGTATTATTGATGTGGAGCTCTGTTATACACTCAGACACATAACTGGGAGTATTATTACTGTGGAGCTCTGTTATACACTCAGACACATTACTGGGAGTATTATTGATGTGGAGCTCTGTTATACACTCAGACACATAACTGGGAGTATTATTACTGTGGAGCTCTGTTATACACTCAGACACATTACTGGGAGTATTATTGCTTTGGAGCTCTGTTATACACTCAGACACATTACTGGGAGTATTATTGCGGTGGAGCTCTGTTATACACTCAGACACATTACTGGGAGTATTATTACTGTGGGGCTCTGTTATACACTCAGGCACATTACTGGGAGTGTTATTGCTGTGGAGCTCTGTTATACACTCAGACACATTACTGGGAGTATTATTGCTGTGGGGCTCTGTTATACACTCAGGCACATTACTGGGAGTAATATTGCTGTGGAGCTCTGTTATACACTCAGGCACATTACTGGGAGTGTTATTGCTGTGGAGCTCTGTTATACACTCAGACACATTACTGGGAGTATTATTGCTGTGGAGCTCTGTTATACACTCAGACACATTACTGGGAGTATTATTGATGTGGAGCTCTGTTATACACTCAGACACATTACTGGGAGTATTATTGCTGTGGAGCTCTGTTATACACTCAGACACATTACTGGGAGTATTATTGCTGTGGAGCTCTGTTATACACTCAGACACATTACTGGGAGTATTATTGATGTGGAGCTCTGTTATACACTCAGACACATTACTGGGAGTATTATTGCTGTGGAGCTCTGTTATACACTCAGACACATTACTGGGAGTATTATTGATGTGGAGCTCTGTTATACACTCAGACACATTACTGGGAGTATTATTGATGTGGAGCTCTGTTATACACTCAGACATTCCAACAATATTGAGCTCCTAGAAAAGAGAGGCATTAGGATAGAAAAAAGGGACTCAAGAAGGGGACTGTCCCTGCTAAATAGGGACACTTGGGAGGTATGAATATAGACTCACTTAAACATGCTTGGTCTACTCTAACAGGGTGTCTGATTCTCTGGACCCCCTAAAAGACAGGCCTAGATTTTCCAAATTTAGTAGTTGCAGAGGAAAGTTTGCTACGTGAAATTTATTCAGCGACACAAAAATGGCAAATTCCTGGAATATTTTACCTTCCATTTAGTTGTCATTTGCCCCGTTAGTAATATCAGCTGAATCTCTATGTATACTTCCAAACAGATGAATCTCATGGCATTTCTATAATGATATAGACCAGGGGAACTGGATCTCTAACTCTAAGCCCTGATCGCACTAACCTACCCCACTACAAGAGAGCGACCCTAAAAAAAAACCCACATTCTATTCCTAATTTGAATATCTTTTGTCTTGTTTTAATTTCTCTGATAGTGAAGAAAGTGAAGATCTGATTAATTTTAGCAGCAGAACTGAAGGTAAGTGAGATGAATGAAGGTTACTAAATTTGCTATAATAAATGTGACTTTTAGGGAGATGCTTTGGCATTTTATACTTAAAAATCACAAGGTTCCACTATCGATATGCGCGAAGAAATGTTATTTTCATAAGGCGTTTGAATTGTAACCATATTAGTAATTACATCTTACTTTACACTAATTGTCTTTAATTATAGTTAGATCAAGGTCTTGTCACCACAGATGATAAAAGTTGCGCATAAAGATTGATTCTTGGGCACAATTCTAGGAGAGGTGCTATCAGCAGGCACATTTTATTTGTTTCCACGGTGATTGCTCCATTTTTAGAACGTTGCTCACATATCTCTCACTATTTAAAAAATTATTATTTTTATTTTTTTTAAATCTGACCTCATCATCTGCTCCGGGCAATGTGTTTCTGGGTTGCCATAAAGTTGTTTAAGTGGTAAAATGTCCAAAACTGTCACAAGATTCACGAAGAGTCTGGGGACCTGTTAGAAAAGATGTGTTTTGTCAGTACATTACTTAGAGCCCTAACTAACATGGTTCCATAAATGAACACGTTCAGGGTTATTCAAATTTAAGGACAAACTAGCCAAAGTAAAAGCATTGAGGACTTGGAGAGCTAAGGCTGTTTTGACGTTAAATTTAAAATTTACTTTGAATTCTCAGCCCTGTCCGTGGTTTTATGATGGTAATGACATCGTTATGAGTACAGGTCTCAAGCTGCAGACTTCAATGGTTTCTTATGGTGAATTACATTATTTTTCCTGTTTTGTTTAACTTTAAATCACAGCAGGAGTCGCACTTCCACCCATAGGGCAGGAAAATTCCCTATCAAAAAATCTCCAAGAAGTGAGGCATAAACAAATAGTAGTATTAATTGCAAAATTCCAAATAAAAAAAACTACCTACTGCACTGGGTTCTGAGGAGAGGAGAACCACCTAATGTTTTGTACCACTAGAGGATTTAATCAAGACACTGGACACCTTATGTCAATAAGGAAGATTGATTTAAAGAGAGGTGAACTTTGGACAGTCTAAATTGCACTTAAGAAAGATTTGTGTCCCCCTCGATTGGCACATATGAGCCAGATTAGTAAGGGCTCTTTGACAGGTGAGCAATTTTCTGTGTCTTGGCCTAGTGGTTTTAACATCAAACCTACTGCACTTGATATTTCTACATTGCTTCTGTTCTTTCTTTGAGCTATTGTGGTTGGAACAGAGAAGAGGGCTAGTGTCATCGTATCACACATCCACCTGAGTGATCTGAGCCTATCCCTATAAGGCTCTGTACTATGTGAGTGCAGCTAATTTTACATTGCACCATATAAATTATACATTTTTCAACACTATATTTTGTTTTGTTTCTCTATCATATAACACTGGATGCATTTGCTATGTATAGGGGTAAGTGTATTTTTATAATAGCGCTCGACTTATCTCGCTTTCTTTTGCCACACAGTTGTTGTATTTTGTGTGCATGATGGTGTGTATAATTGGGGAGAAACTTACACTTTCATACTTTGTTTCCAAGGGCCTGTTCGTCAGAGATCATTTTTTTTATTTATTGAGTCATGCAGCGTTTACTGCGCTCCGGAATTTGTTGGCGCAATATAAATGCCAATAATTTAATGATAATAATATAAAAGACACAATAATTGATAAAGAGAGCTTTTCACGTGAGATAGTTTGTAATAGTCATGACAAATAAAAGGAAACGGTATACATTCTACAAACGTAACACGTCCTCTTTAATAACAAATGGATCCGTTTAAACACTAGACTAGAGTTCTATTGTGACTGCATCGGCATGGAGAGAGTTACAAATCCGTTAATTATTGATAACATATAATATAACTTTGTCAGTTTTATTGCTTTAAGAAAGTTTCAAACATATATTTTTAGATACAAGAGTTAAAAACAAATAATTAACCACGAAAAATAGCGTTTCTTTTTACCTCCTTGTGTAAATAATCCAGAGTGTTCTCAAGATGTCCTACAAAATTTTCTGGAGAATGGCCAGACTGTTAAAAATAAAAATACAAAAAAAAAAAAAAAAAAAAAACACACTAGAATTTAATTACATAATAACTTGTATCGTATTATTTAACCCTTTTAATGCAGGAGTTAATTCATAATTAAAAAAACAATAACTAATTTTACCAAGCGATGCCAATTTATTTATAGTTTTTATTTGAACTATCTACAGAATGTAAATCAATAGAATTAGAAATTGTAAATAATTGAGATTTTGACTTTTATAAATAGTTATTTTATGAATAAACCCCTTTTAGTATATGATGAAGCATAGCAGAGGAAGGATACCAATCCATCTGAATAAATGATTAGGGATGGAGTTTCATTTCTCTGGGTTTAGTATCTCACAGACAACAAATATAGATACTGTATCTCTGCTGCTCATAAAATAATTCATTCCCAGCCAATCACAGTTAGTGAAGTCAGGTACATATCAGGCGAGTGGCGTGATATTATTCTCTGTGTATTATCTGAGGCAGGATGTGATATGCTGATAATAAGAACACACTGGGAAAACAGACAAGTACATACTTGGGTATGTTGTTGGACCCCAATCTATCTTTTGGCCTCCACATAGAAAAACTTGAATCTAAACTTTATCCAAAACTAGGTGCCCTGTACAGAAACAAATCCTGCCTAACCCCTACAGTAAAGTAAAAGATTGTACAGCAAGTGCTGATTATGGGGATGTAGTATATGCACCTGCACCTCAAATCCACCTTAATAAACTCAACACATTGTATAACTCGTTCTGCCGATTTGTGCTACAATGTAATTACAGGACCCACCATTGTGACATGCTAAAAGAACTAAACTGGCTGCCACTGGAATCCAGACGCACCCTTTATCTTTCCAGCCTTGTGTTTAAGAGCTTTTCTGGAAAACTCCCACCCTACCTGAACAAAATGCTTTCCCCAGCTGTTCCCACTTCCTATAACCTCCGATCCAGTACCAGCACTTTATTTAGTCTACCTCAATACAAAAAGAAAGCAGCCCGATCCTCCTTCTCTTACAGAGCACCGCAATTGTGGACCGACCTCCCACACACTTTAAAATCTTCCCCAAGCCTAAAGTCCTTTAAGAGATCCCTCTCTACATACCTCAAAACAGAATGCACCTGTCATGGTTGATTATATATTTCCTACCTGTTCTATGTTACATTTTGTATTTATTGTGTATTCATATTGTTTTTGTATTTTATTGTACCCTAATTGTAACAAGGACAGCAGGGAGTGAGAAAGAGCCAGAGGGGAAGTACACTTTTTAGAGAACGGGGGGTAACCCCAAAAGTAACATAGCAACAAGGAAGGGCAAAAGTGTACCTATGTATATTGAGTGATTGCTCAAAAATACGTTAATGCAGAGAGAGCTAAGGTGAGCTATACACAGAGTATTCAACTGTTGGACAACGTCTACCTTAGGTAAGATGCTCAGCAAAAAAAGAAAAGAAAAATAAATTTTATTAATAAATGTAAAACCACAACGTGCTAGTGTACAAAACTGTAAACCTAAGTTAGTGTTAACCAAAAACCCAACATAGGTGTAATAAGTGAAAGAAATTAAAAAGAGAGAACAATCTCTTCCAGGACCTCTATCTTATTCATATATAGTGAGGAATATCAGGACTATTGAGTTTATTCCGGGCCGCTGGGTAGGTGTGTAAAAGACCTCAAACCCTTCTTGCGGTAACACACGGGAAAATACGTATATTGTAGGCCCATATAATAAGGTTCCGTCCTGAATTGGGAATATATAGGTAGAGATAGACCGAGGGAACAAGCACTTTTACACCGTGCCCACGGGAAAATAGTAACGGTCACAGTTGTATACACACTGTTACTGTGTAGCTAAATTAGTAATTTATTAGCGGTCTAGTTGTAAGATACTTAGTGACCGTAGGATTGTCCATATGATACCGGCAGCCTAAAGACATAGGTAGTCAAATATTGCATAGATTGTCGGCTGTTTGTATCATTAACGGACTCCTCACATGAACACTTGTTAAGTGCTGTACACAGAGCAGTGATTATAAGGAAGAGGAAAGATTCCTCCCCGTGCCTACACAAGCACTTAGCGATACTACCACTTAACAGACAAAATATCTTAAGGTATAATGACTTAGTGCGGAAACCAAGCAAAGTCGATAAGCGGTCTAGTGAAAGGAACCGCCACTCCCCGTGCCTTCAAGGGCACCTAACACCCAACCCGCTCGAACGAACAAAATATACTGAGTATATAAATTAGCTTAGTATGGTTACTAGAGCGGAGTTAGTCAGTCGTCTTATGAGGAGAGAAATTTGCTAGTCCCCGTGCCTTCATGGGCACCTAACAGTAATCCCACTTAGTCGTTAAGATTGTCTTAGTTACATCAAAGTAGATAGTGAATTTCAAAGGTCATTATCGCTAGGTGAGAAGGCTGGACTGCCTGTGTAACCAAGTTATTCTGCCATCGCCCTGGAGAACTGTGCCTTCGAGGGCACCTCAATGCTAACACCCCTGGAAGAGATGTCTATCCTCAGTGTGGCGAGGATCTGATAAAAAGTTCTAACTAATAGTGCGCTGCCTAATAGCTCGAATGGGCACACAAGCCTTCGAATGTAGGAGAAATTCAATATAGTTAGAGAGTAGCGTGGTCGCTGGTTACAGTGCTTGTCACTAAATCATAGGAGAAGCACTGAGGGACACCTTAAGAGATCCCTCTCTACATATCTCAAAACAGAATGCACCTGTCATGGTTGATTATATATTTTCTACCTGTTCTATGTTACATTTTGTATATATTGTGTATTAATATTGTTTTTGTATTTTATTGTACCCTAATTGTAACAATGCAATTTTTTTGGACCCAGGACGTACTTGAATATGAGAGAAATCTCAATGTATCTTTCCTGGTAAAATATTTTATAAATAAATACAGTCCTGGCCTGGCACACAGCACTGTTGGTTATAATCACCGTAGCCCAATTGTGAGTTTTTGATGCCATTAAGCAATGGTTTACCTATTGGACTCCAATGCTCATTTATTCTGGTGACGTGGAGAGCTACAGAAGTCAGTAGCCGATCCAGTCTCCATACATACAGAGCGTCAGTGGGCACCTCTCAGACAATGAAATGAAAAGGTGCTCTCTTGTTGCGGGCTGGCTAATGGCTCCAAGCTCATACAGGGGTGTTCCCCAAAGTGAGAATTAAGGTCAAAGTAACCAAACTGGAAGGATGACTAAATTAGACAATATTTCTGATTCAGGTATTTGGACCGTGACCTTTAAATTCACTTTATATTCTCAGGTTAGTAAAAAAGTCTAAACACCGGACAGTCTCTGAGATTCAGTTAGTGAACCTATTTGATGTGATATCTGCAAACTTCAGAGCTGACTCGTAATAGGCTTCAAAAGATTGTGAGTTTTTCCAATAACCCTCCCTTTTAGGGTTCTATTTTCACATATTACACCATGGTGTTTTCTTTTACATAATATAGGTCTTTATTTATTATTGACAGGAGGTAACTATAACCAACGTGTGCGCTATCGCCTCTTTAATGTTGTTTGGATACATTTAGTATAATGACCGAGCGTATGTGCAGCTCACATCAAGGGCATTAGAGAAAAGGCAAATGTAACATAGGTTGCCTAGCAACAGCAGGGGCACCTAGAACCCCACTGAAGAACCGCTTACCGGATTTTTACAGATTCCACATAAGTCGTTGCCTCCAATAAATATTGTTAGGAGTTTCCAGTCTTCAGTAATATTAATTTTGCTCTAGAAAAAGATACACAGAATGATTTAATGACAACCTGGGCACACTTACCCACACACAGCTTATAGAAACAGAACCTTAAAAAGCGTAACATTTAAAAACTCACATTGCTCTTCATTCGGTTAACGAATGTCCCGGCCTGTTCCAGCATGTCACTGCAAAATACCAAAAAAGAAAGACAGACAGAATGAACGACAGAAAGATTTCTTTCAAAAAAAAAATCCTTCCTGGCTCCAATGGGGGCTAACCTCTCCTCTGGTATTAGATACCCCTCCTGGTGATGCTTGTAAGTATTATACAATACAGCCAGAAAATCCTGATACAATTGTAATACCTGGAATGTCCGCATTGTTTAAATGCTCCTAGAGTCAAGTTAGTTTGATAAACTATTTCCACTATAAAGCGTTCATGGGGATCTCTTAGTCATATTAACTGCTTCTCCAATAACTGGGTGCTGTGCCATCTAGTGTATTATATAGCACTGTACTATTCTGTGTTGTGTTATATAGCACAGTGTTGTTCCATGTAGTGTATTATTAAGATTTAAAATTACTTTTCTTTTTTTTGTTTCAGTTAATGTAAGTCAATAGGAGATATTTTGAAGAATAATGCTCAGAGATTCTGGTAAATTGAATCAACATTAATAGATACAGTATTGTTAATTAATATATATACGTACTCTGCTTTTGCTCCGGGGACAGCTCGGTTTAGATTAGCATTTGGTAGAAAGTAAAAGCCTTTTCCTGTAGAATAACCTTGAATATCTGGGTTGAACTTTCGAAGTACGTCTAAAATAAAAATTAAATAAACATTAATATTAATGAACATTAATAAACATTAAAAATAAACATTATACATTTGGAAAAAAAATATTTAATTAACAGGTAATTAACACACATATAATTTAATGTAAGGTCATAAATTCAGGTCTTTCATCAACATTTTTACCAGCCTCAGCCTACAATGGGCAATTACATTTTTTGGGATAACTTTTTCACATTATTTAATAATTTTTTAGATAATTTTCAAATAATTTCATATTTTTTTGAGCAATATTTAAAATAATTTATATTAAAATATCAACAAAAAAATATATATAAAAAGTATATCAATATATAAAAAAAATGTAAAATATTAAAATATTTTTCAAAATATTAAATCATTTTAAAAGTTTATTTTAAAAATATTAAATCAATTGAAAAACATATCCAAAAATATTAAATTGAGGCCAAAATGACATGCATGCTCAGTGTGCTCTGCCATGTGGCGGTGTCTATGCCGAAATGTCAAAGAAACAGTAATTTTTTTTTAAACGAAAAACAAAAAACATGATACATACGTTTCAGAGTAATTTTATCACACAACATAGTTCTGAAATGTTTCCTTATGTGAAAGTAAAAATATAATCCTACTAAAATATTGAGACAGGAGCAAAATGTAAATAAATGAAAGATAATTACTTGCTACTGTTGTAACATTTTCAAGCTCCTCGTCGCCGCCGATACTAACAGAAGGAGAATAGAGCGATTATAATCGTAAAACTTTAATCTGTTTAGATACACTACGAGGTTTGTTCACAAGCAGGGTTATTCCCATTGAAGCCCAATGCACCATTTCTATAAAGAAGCCCCGGTATAAACATTAATCTCACAAAACATCCAAATGAAATCAAACTATGTCCACCGACCTCCAGGAGATGCCACGATACTCTGTCACCACGTCCAGAAGGTCGATAGCGATAGACCCAGCACCATTACCTGCCTGTCAGACAAAGTCAACACATTATAAAAAATATACAATTATTCCTCTTCAAATATGGAGCTAAAAACAAATCTGTTTATGAAAAATAACTGTTTCTACAGTGCGACCTAGTGGTTACGTACCATATGCCACAAAACTTTTTAATTCAGAATGATACTGTGCAACTTTTCAATGTGGGGCAAATACTATTGACCAGCATGAACTGAGGCACCAAGAATAAATAATCTAATACAGGAGAAGAGATTTCATGGAGAAAACCCAAAGGGCTAAATATTATAGAACTCGAATTATCAAACAATTATTAAATGAACACTATGTTAAACCAAATAAAATATAAAATAACAATTTAGTAGATATACCCCAAAGAAAATATACATGTAATTTGTTTTGCATGATTTCTTTGGAGGTACATAAAATTTTAGCATGCAAACGCTGCTGATCTCTTGTCTGCATCCTTTGCAGGCCCTCCCCTTCTAACCCCGCCCAGACTTTCTGTGGCTGTCCAATCACAGACTTCCCAATACTGCTCAATGAAAAGTATTTGCAGGGAAAATGCTCTGTGTAATTGCTGCCTTTAGAGTTTATCTCCACTGAGCTAAATAACCAGGAAGTAACAGGACCGACTGTCTGATTGACAGCCAGGGGGTGTAACAAGAAATGCCAATTTGTATTGAAATCTGCACTTTTTGTAAAATGGAAAAACATTTAGAAAGCTAAAGTTCTTTAGGGGTCTGGAGTGTCCCTTTGACTACAAGTCTGAACCCAAGAGTTTGGAATAAATTAGGCATGCACCACGAGAAGTGGGAAAAAAACCACTGTAGTGGTATGTACTTCGATATTTTTGTAGTAAAATAATTGCAAAATACTAATTGACATGATATAATTAATAATTATTCAAACATATATTAGCTGACACAGTGAAGAAGATGAGAGACTGCGTATCCATGTTAAAGCTGATTGTGTGAAATTAAAGTAGATACTCACAGTTATTGAGTCACCCAAAGCAGCTACGACTTTGAAATCTGCCGGTCTCAACATGTGTACTAAACATTAAAAGGGATGATAAAGTGGAATCAATATTATTATATCACATAATTATATAGAAAACCCATTAGTAGATATTATACTTTTATCTAATATTGAACAATCATACGTCTACGTAAACTAATACCCCATTACTGAATAGGCTAAAGTCACATTTGTGAAAATATTAAGTTTTGCAAGAGATAATGTATTTCAGCAAGATGCCAGTGAGTACAATGTTCTGTGTGTATTGACACAATTTAGACTTGGGCGTTCAGATTCGGCCAATGTCTGTATCTCTGAAGCACCATGCGGACATATAACAGTCGGTTATCATGATGGCCAGGCATGTTCATTTATTTGGTATTCGGAGGTCTTCTTCAGAAAATGGATGATGGATGAGAAATTAATGATAGGTCACTAGGGGACATCCACTTAATGTCGATTTTTATTCACAGATCAAGTAAAAAGTAACAATAGAGCAGTACAAAAAAGTATATTGATATATTATATAATTGCTAAATTTACAAAATACATAAATATAGATACTGAGGGGGGCGGAGCCGGTGCCCAAACGAGCTGGACGCGTCTCGGAGCTGCTCCGCTACTCAGCCCGAGAAAAGGTCAGCAAAACCCGAGAATACCTCGCAACCAGACCTCCACTGGAAGCTGCCTGAACCCCGACGGTATCGGGGGAAAAAACAAGACGCTGCATCCGGACCCGGGCTCGGGTTCTCAAGATATCGGCACTTACATGCGGACTGCAGCAAGGCCGACACACACCAAGATGGCGCCCGCAGAGGCTTACACACATCTGTCCTCGGACAAGGATAGCAGCACAACCGACCTCTCCCCTCCACCGAGGCGACGAACAGAGCCACTGGCGACCACAGCGCTTGGGGACTCGGCCCCAGCCACGAGGGCAGATATTAAAGCCCTGGTAGCAGAGATTCAAGCCATGTTCAAGGCAGACTTGGCGCCAATATGGGAGGAGGTATCCGCGCTCAATACCCACATGCACAAAATGGAGGAAGGTTTGACAGGCCACAAGCTCGCTCAGACAGCCACAGATACTGCCATAGGAGCGCTGCAGAAAAAATGTGCGGATCACCAAGCCCAACTAGCTAACTTGGAGGGCAAAGCCAGGGCACGCAACCTACGAATAAAAGGCATTCCGGATACTATAACAGACACAGAACTCCCCCACTACTGCAGGAGGCTCCTTGCCACCCTTCTAATGCCCAAGCACTCCAAACAGATAGTGGTGGACTCCTGCTACAGGCTTAATAAAATGACTACTGCAACCCAGGAGACGCCTAAGGAAGTTCTGCTCAAACTGGTACGTGACGCTGACCGTGGCATTATTATGGGGGCAGTAAGGGGTACTCCCACGGTGCCCTTTGAGGGTGATCAGCTGGCATTCTATCGAGACTTTTCCAGATGTACCCTGTCCTGGCGGCGCTCTCTCAAGCCCATAACCCAAGTGCTTCAGGAGAAATCCATTACCTACAAGTGGGGCCCCCGCAGACTACTTGCCAATAAGGCAGGGAAAACACACTCTATCTCGCACCCTGCTGAAGCCTCAACCTTCCTGCAAGCCCCTCGGCCTAGCGACAGCACAGCCACAGATTACAGCCCACCCAGCCTGGAATGTAGCAGATATCACCCCATTCGTGCCAAGAGGAGGAGCACCCACGACAGCAGCACTGCCACCCTGAACTTTGGGACTGAGTTTTGCCTGTGCACTACCCTATGCACGCTACCCCTCACAAAATCCTATAACTGTTGCCTTTTTCCTTTTTTTTTTTTTTATTTAAAAGGGAAAGAAAGTTGACTATGTTTATATATGTTTCTATATTTTATATCTGTTATGTTATGTTGCCGGCTCCGTAAGCCTTAGACCTAGCTCAGTACCAAAGCACCCCCCAACCGCCAACAAGCGACACGCCAGCGCAAAATTAGTAGCCCTCCAGGTGCCCAGAGCATAACCCCCGCCTTCAGTTACAACATAACAAAACGGGAACTCACACCCGGCTTCGAGGGCTCCCATACCCAATAATACCATAACTACGTGCCTCACTCTTGCATTGGTATCAGGGCGTACTTTACACTGGCCACAAGGCAAATACGGCCCAAGTTTACCGCCCCACCCAGTCACAAGCTCGAGGACCACAGACAGGGAAACCTGGGTAAACCCGCCTATACTAAAAATTAAAATTGAGTAGACTAAGCTAGGTGGCGAAAGTATCCATGTACTGTAAAAATTTTTACCTGCTGATCACAAAATCTGTTATATTGTTTGCCAACACTCGCAAAAATAAAGAATTAAAAAAAAAAAATATATATATATATATATATATAGATACTGTACATTTTGAACGAGCTTCGGACATTCCAAACAAATTTTATGTCGGGAGAAATGATTTGGCCGAACGTAACATTCTCGCTGTGTGCAAGTCTATTGGATTCAGGTCTTTCCCGCAGCCATTCACAGCCTTACCCTTCCAATCTTAATCTATTACATTGCAACCTGCGTGTTATGTGGAAACTCATAGGGCAAAATAGACTAAATATCTTGTTTAGAAGTGTGTTTCGATTTTAATGAGCAAACACTAGTGCAGTGATTCTCACTCCACATCTACATTGCTACATTTGACATAAAATGGAACTCTAGGTTCTAGGGAGGTGATGGCTACTCAGGGCCTCTAGTATTTTTACACTACTTTTCCCACGATGCTCAGTCAGTATTTTTCTGGTTTAGCCATTACTGCTCTATCAAATAAATTATGTAAAAACTAGCACCAAGCAGTAAGCATCTTGAAATTAATATTAATACTCACCAGAGGTTGGGACGCTGTCTGATGGAGATAGGTCAGTGCAGCTAAAACTAGATCCTATAGCCCATGGCTGTTAATAGAAAACAGGAATAAAATATATCATTAAACTATAATCATTACAGTCTAGCGTAAAGCTGACATAGTAACTGAACACTTTGTGCTCTTGGGCAAAAACATGGACAAAAAATAAGCATTAGAAGTAAACCTCCAAAGCAGCCAAACTAGAGATTTGAACATTTCTGTTGCGTTTTATTGTCTACATTTTACAAGTTAGTTGTGAAGTCTTTGTGAAGTCGTTGTAAAGTCATTACACTTCATGGAGCATTGTACAGATCACCACCCTATCCTTGGCATTTGCTCATTAGTTGCAACTGTACAAAGCGTCCATCAAAGTTACCACAATAATTTGCATGTTTAGAATCAGAACTTTCATTGTACCTGCGCGTTTCTCTCTTCTCCTGGGTTAAGCTGGGAGCTGAGCCATGTGTAAGGGCTGTTCTTGTAGGTGTTAATGACATAATTATCCTGCAGTAATAAAAGCAATATTTCACAGTTTAAGAACATGTAAAAACTTCATTTCAATAACTTAACTTCAGTTAACTAACTTCTAGCTTGTGCAATGCTGAATTTAACTAATGCAGCAGTTATTGTTCATTATTTAAAAACTAATTTATAGATATCATTTTAGAGATATATATCTGTGACAAACATATTAAGTGGGACATTGGTAATACAATCTATGTATCACGTAAAGGACTGAAAGTAATAAAGCTCATAATATTTGCGGATTCTGCAAGATAAACCTGCTCAGACCAGTGTTTTTTTAAATATGTGTGCATTATTCTGCTTTTACTGACTGTGAATTGACATATACCTTAATCCCAGACAGTACGTACAAGTCTCCTCGGGATTAGCGGAAGTTACTGTCCCAGACACCATATTGCTAATGATATGGTGGAAGAGGACCACACGAGAGAGATCCATAGAGATTATCTCCTGGCATATGGTCAATTGGGAGCGGGGCCTAAAGATGGCAGATCATACAAACAGCAGTTTCTGACTGACATTGTATCTCCTACCAAGTTTCACTCAGAAAGTTAATTTCAGAGTGATGATACGGTGGGGTGGGTTTTGTGTCACCTGTCGAGCTCAGTGTGGTCACGGAGGTGATGGTTTTGGTAGAATTTCCTTCGCTTAATAGTTTATTGTTCCAGCCATGAGATGTGATGAAATGTTTGGCTCCAGCCTGTTTTGAAGTGACCCCACTCATATTCTTTATAGTAGGTCTTATGTGTAAGTCTAAATATTGAATTTAGGAAGAGGCAACCATGTCCTTCCAGCTGGCCTGATTTTAAGAATTGTGGTTAATAGATTTTTTTATCTCAAGTTTTCAGATCTCCACAAGAAGCTTTGTCATGGTGATATGGGACATTGATCAGTTTAATGGCGTATCTGTATTCAGTCCTTGGTGGGTTCTGGTGTATGGAGCGGTGGTACATCTGGTTTGTGTGTGATGAAGCCTATATATTAATTGATCTGTGCTCGTCTCAGTTATTGAACAAATGATAGATAAATGACTGTGTCATACTGATTGGCTAGTGTTTGCCTTCTTGACTTGAAATAACCATCGCTCTATTTAATGTATATACTGTAGGTTTGGATATGCTGTGCGTTAGAACTGATTCTAGCTTCCCAGCACAGTTCTAGTTAGATGGTACGTTTAATGTTTGGTAAAGTGGTAGATGGCATCCTGGAGGGGACAGTCTGCAGGGTAAAGAATAACCGGTACATTTTTATACCATAGACTGGGGTGGGAAACCACACTCCAAAGCATCAGGGAAGATGTAGTCCACAATATATGGAGTGCCAGAGGTTGCCTGCCTACTACTGCCATAGACTGTAGCCATTTAAGAAATATGATTAATGTATTTTATTAAAAAATACATACATTTACGGTGAATAGCTCTACAAAAAAACTGTGATCCAGCAATTGCAAATAGACTTTCTATTAACAGATAAAATATGTTTAGGCTCAGGATAAGATTGATTATACACTAATTTCAAGACACCTTTCTTGAAGTTTGCAATTTTCAAGGTGGTCAGTTTTCAGAAATGACACACTGTGCCATGGACCTCTATATTCTTCCAGATATCTACCATTGGAGTAGAAATTCTAAGATGCCACAGCACCTTTGCCATTTGACATTTAGAGGGTCGAACTGGTAACCTGGCAAAGGTTAGTGATCCTTACCTGAACTGAGCACTCCACTTCATAAATGTCCCCATATTTATCAAAGTTCATTTCAGCTTTCATAGTTTGTGCCTGGGAATAAAAAAAAACATGGAAAAACAAAATATATATTTTTACGACTAATTGTAAAAAAAGATTTATACTTTATATAATCTTTTACTACCCCGTCAGCCTCTTATTATGTGTTAAACTCCAGAACAACATGATAACCATGACTAACAAACTTATACCATTTACATCAATTACGTATAAAAACAGAGGATAGATAGAAGAATATCGGTCTGAGTGTCTTCTGTTTATTCCTCGAAAGAAACGCTATAGATATATAGGAAATGGAGACACACCGTTTTCTGTGTTAATAAATAGATTCCCAAATTCCCAAGCTCAGGCCAGAACAACCTAATGAAGTTGTATAATTTATTTAAATGTTGCTACTATGTCCATCATGTGGCTGTTTGTCTGTTGTTTACTGTCTAGTCCCATGTTTCTGGATAAGACATTAATCTAATTTTATGCTTGGATATGGATTTAGTTTTGGCAGAAGTCTTATATTTATCTTATTATCGAATTGATTGCAGCCCATCCCATGCAGATATCACGATATCATCAGATGAAATCTCCGGGAGCTATCAAACCTGTTCTTTGAACTTGAATGGTATTTACACATAATGGTATCACACAGCAGGACAAATTATAGTTATCATTGTACTGGAATCAATTATCTCATGGATGAGCTAGACATATCCCAATATCCATTTTATTCATATTAATAAGAACTTCTTAAAGGAGCCCGTCAAGTACAATAGCCAACACAACTCACTGTTGATATAATTCTGCACGGAGGCTTTGAGTGCAGCCCTGCTAGTTGTCAATTTGAAGAAACGACTTCTAGACTCCCAAAGCCCCCTCCGTTCCTTAAGATGATTTATAGGGACACTATAGTCACCAGAACAACTACAGCTTATTGAATTTGTTCTGGTGAGTAGAATCATTACCTTCAGGTTTTTTGCTTTAAACCAGGGCTGTCCAACCTGCGGCCCCCCAGATGTTGCTGAACTACAACTCCCATGATTCGCTTGCTATCTGCTTAATTGAAAGGATCATGGGAGTTGTAGTTCAGCAACATCTGGGGGGCCGCAGGTTGGACAGCTCTGCTCTAAACACTGTCTTTTCAAAGAAAATGCAGTGTTTACATTACAGCCTAGTGATAACTTCACTGGCCACTCCTCAGATGGCTGTTAGAAATCCTTCCTGGGTCATGGCTGCCTAAAAGGCATCCAAACATTCAGTGTCTCTTCCCTCTGCATGCAGACACTGAACTTTCCTCATAGAGATTCATTGATTCAATTCATCTCTATGAGGAGATGCTGATTGGCCAGGGCTGTGTTTGAATCATGCTGGCTCTGCCCCTGATCTGCCTCTTTGTCAGTCTCAGCCAATCCTATGGGCAAGCACTGTGATTGGATCAGGCTACCACTTCTGATGATGTCAGCAGACTGCTAGTTTTTCTGAGTGAAACAGCATGCAGAGTTACAGCTTCAGGCATGAAAACAGTTAGATTTTGCTATATTTATGGAGGCATGAGGGGCCAAGGGGGGCTAGATGGGGGTTTTAACACTTTAACATGTTTGTGTTCCTGACCCTATAGTGATCCTTTAATTAATACGTTTCTCTTCCACATTATCTAAGACAAATGTTTGTCACATAATTGACAAATATATCCTCTGCAAATTCACTGAGGCTGATAGGGCGGCCCGTAAGCCACCCTTACAAACCACACTTTATACTTTTAATTGCGGCATCTCCAAATGAGGAATCAGGTTTTTGGTGCCAAGAATACTTCTTTTAAAAAAAATCTAATTACCGTATTTTTCCGTGTATAACACTATATAACACTATATTTCTTTCTAATTTTTTTTAGTCTAAAATTGGGGGTTGTCTTATACACTGAATGTCACTGCAGGGGTTAAAAAAAACACACTTGCGCGCTGGGCCTAATTTAACATGGCGCCTGACGCATTTTTGTGTTCCACACATATACCTGTCCTCCCTCCCCGCTGATCCACTTTTGTACCGTAGAGAATCAGAAGTGTGTTGTTCTCCTCTAAAATATAAAATTCTTCTGTTTGATGGTTAAAATTTGAATTTCTTGGGGGCGGGGCCTGACCATCATGGCCGACAGACGTGTGCTTGGTGAGCTCCTCACACAAACTACGAGAATCCAGCCACAAACTGGGATGTTGACCCCAAAAAAGCAACCAGCAAGCAAGCACATCGTACCTGACCGATGGGGAACACTCCCAGATGACTCCGGAGACCCGCCAGCCGACTTACAGCCGAGCACCGGTTCTGAGGCCTACCCTCGTGGGGGCACTCATGGGGGGAGGAAACGGCCGATCCTCCGCCCTGGGGCCGCCGAATTCAAGCAAGCAGCCCGTTCCCCCCCCTCTGGACCGGCGGGGGTCATCCCGGTCCCTGCTGGGGATACACAGACACATGAGAACGGTTCCCAGAGACACGCCGCAATCTCCCGCTCCTGTGCCGCATCCAATATGGCCGACGGAACGGAGAACTATCCCACAACGACTTGGGAAGCCAACTTTAACGCAGCCTTTAATAAGATCTGTGAGGCATTCTGGTGCCGGATCGCAGCACGAGCAGAGCATCAAACAGCAGCTCCCTTGGCGACTGGTTCCACTAAGCCAAAAGGCCCAGATACCCGCATGGAGGAAGCCGCAGTCTCAGCCACCCACCCTTCTTCTGGGCTGGGTACTCACCTGGAGACACCTCTCCTACGCCAGCCATACACCCGGGGAGACTCGAAGTTACCCTGGGCACATGATCCTCCCAACGGGATCCATGGCAAGATGGCACGAGTTCCCTTTAAGGCCTCAGGCCGAAGACAAGTGGCAAGCAGACTCCGCAAGTCCAGAAACCACTGGAAGCAACCTGCAAACAAGTCAGCTGTCAGAATCTCTGCCAAGGAAGAACTACCGAGTATAGCACTGCTGCCTTTCAACCGTGAGTGGGTTACACAGGCTCCCTCCTCGCTGCCCGACAACCGAGCACCCCGAGACCATCGCGCTGCCTCACCCTGCGGAGTGGGATAGAGACACTTACCAATGCCCATGCCCAGGTCCACAAGGACACTCGCTCAGCAACCAAGGACCTGCCTGGACCTGAGGGTCTTATCCATAATGGGTTACCCTTATCTAACATGCTTATTAATCTAAGTTATCTCTTACTTACCTGTCAATCTAATATTGTGTCCTAACATGCAAACGCTCAGATATTGGTTTATCACTGTACTTACACACCATTCTCAGTAATGTACCTAATAACACACACCCAGTAGCACCATGAAAGATGTATAAGCTATAGCAAAAAAGTCACACATTAACACTAGCTATTATCACTTATCAGTTATACTTGCACTCGAGTATGCCTCATTGCCTTTGCAACAGGCTTCCTACACTATGTGACATGCTGAATAGTTTACGCCTGTTTTATCATAGTAAAGTGCAAATCTCCGTGGCGATGCCTTATGTCTATACTAGTAACTATGCTACAGATTTAATCCCTTTGTTGACTAGTATTGCTATCTCCTACCTTGTTATTAACTACCTGATCACAGGACAATAGTTCGCCTTTAATTAAGCCTGAAAGTTTTAAAGTTAAAAATTGTGCAGATCCAGCCTATGCCATGTATATGTCAAATACAAGTTGTCGGTACCTGCTATTGTGGCATTACCTGCATGTATGTAAACCTTTGCACGCTAAAATAAAAAATTTTAAAAAAAAAAATAATAAATTTTAATTTCTTAAATTTGGGCTCAAAAAATAGGTGTCGTCTTATACATGGGGGCGTGTTATAAAGCAAAATACTTTAAAATGGTTTGAGAACAACCTGAGGATTTTCCCCTCTTCTTACCATTTTAAGAACCGGATGTAGCACTACAGTGAAATCGTCCCGTGTGTCATATCTTCCCGAACTTACAACCCGTTCCAGTGCATCCTGAAACGGAAACAAAGAGATGGAAATCAGTGTCCGCAGCAAAAACAAAACTCAATTATTGGCAGGATAGCAATGGTAAATAAAAAATAAAAAAATTAAAATTAAAAAAAAAACTATTCCCGTACCAGTAACTCACTACAATTCATCATATTAATATTCCAGCAAATATTCACTCACACTTACTGGGAGAAAGTGTTTCCTCCAATTCTAGAAGCATATCTAGAACTTTTATAAATATAACCCCAGAATTTCTGAAATCCATAGAGAGTGGGCACAGATACTCATTGAGTTTGTCTACATGGACAATGAGGCAACAATCACACAGAAGAGATGAGCAAAGCTCGGAGTGATATAGAATCCACTTTCATGGAGAGTGTTGTTTGTGTTTTTTTTTTTTGTAAATATAATTTTTATTATTTTGGAATAAGTAACGTCAAACATAGAGATTCAACATGGAGACTCGCAGGTCTCTAGCTTACACATGTACGTATGGGCGCGCAGGCCCGTTGAGAGAGAGACAGACCGGTCTCAACCAAACAGCATTATAAACAGCTCATCTAGATATTTAAGTCTCTGGATTAGTGGCATAGAATAAGACCTTCACAGCACCTGGCTTGGTAAACACTTTGCCCCTATATGCTTATGTGGGCAGCACTATCACCCCTTGGGTAGGAGAAAGCCCTATAGGCTAGCCTCACGGTCTGTGGGTGTTGCGGCATCTCCGCCCTGTGCCTAGGCTTGAGCATGAATGTCGCCTATCGGGACCCGACGTTCGTGTCAGGGTGTAGTGTTTAACATCTCTGACAGGCGTGATGTTGTCTGAGTGTGTGCGGGGCGTGTACCTGTCAGCCGCCTGTGGCCTAGTGTTTCGTTTCTTAGTCGGGGTATAGAGGGTTGTGTTCCTTGTCAGGTCTTGTATAGAACGGCTATGTTATCTTAACTTGGCCGTGTCTGTCCCTGCCTCCTCCGTGTCCTTTCAGAGCGTCTGGTTATGGGTGTCGGTTAGCGCTAGTTTGCTTGTGACAACTGTTGCCTATACTAACTTCTAGTTCGGTCTGTTACTCCTGTCAAGCCTGTCCAGTGTTTCTAGGTCGTAGACTTAGTCCTTCTTGGTCGGGGTGTGTAGGGAAGTCGAGGATAGAGGGTTGGGGTCATGGAATTGGGAGGGTGTCGGGTGCGTCTGTAGTCCCTTGTGGTCCGTTCCCGTCTACCGGTCTCAAGCGGTCCATAAAGTCTGGTTTGGAGGTCTGTAGTATCCAATGTGTCCACGTGTTGTAATATGTCTGTTGTGTGTTTGCTGCTGTGTGTTGGAATTCCTCTAGGGTTCGGAGGTCCTCCATATGGGTGAACCAAGTGGTCAGTGGTGGGGTTACGGTTTGCTTCCAATATTTTGGGATGATGGATTTGGCCGTGTTCAGTATTCGTATGGACAGTGATTTTTTGTATGCGGATCTCGGTGTCTTAGTATGGTGTAGGAGCATTTCTGCGGGCTTAAAGGGAGGTGGGTCATCTGAGAAAAGTTGTAGCATCTTGTGGATTCCCCGCCAGAACGGGACAATTCCCTTACATTCCCACCAAATGTGCAAGTGCGTGCCCCTCTCCGCTTCGCATCTCCAGCATTGTGGGGAGTGCGTCGGGGAGCTCGCGTGTAATGTCGATGGTGTGCGGTACCAGTGCGTCATGATTTTGTATGCCGTGTCCTGAGTCTTGCTATAGCTAGCGCAGTGGTGTGTGAGGTAGCAGATTTTGCTCCATTCTGTTTCGTCGAGTGTGTGCCCTAGTGCCTCTTCCCATTTTCCCATGAAGCCCGGCGTGGCCGTTGGTGTGTGGGTCAGTAGCATGTTGTATAGAAAAGAGACTCCATGTGCCAATGGTTGAGGTTCTAAGCATTCTCTTTCGAATGCCGTTGGGGTTCTCGTGAGTGGTGCGCCTTGAGGGAGTGTGGCAATGTAGTGGCGTAGTTGTCGGTATCTGAGTTGTGTCATAAATGTGTTTGGTGCTTCTCCTCTAAGCTCCCTCAGGGTTTTGATGCCGTCGGGTCTAGAGACATGTCTGAGCCTGGGTATGGAGTGTGGAATTATGGTCCTGAAAGCTTTCGGGTCCTGACCTGGGGGGAACTCAGGGTTGTATGTCAGAGGTAGCATGGGCGAGGGGTGTGTCGACAAATTGTGTTTTCCCTTCGCCCTCTGCCACTCCTGGATGGTGGCTCTCACGTATTGTGAGTGTGTTAGTGTCTTACTCTCTGGTCCTGGTGGTATCCATGGTATTATTGCTGTCGGCATCCCTGCCTCACCTTCCTCTGCTTGCTTCCAGAGCTTGTGTACCCCCTCTTTGGACCATTCCAGTATCCGCAGGAGGTGGCAGGCTCTGTAATACAAGTGGAAATCTGGGAGGGCTAGGCCGCCCCTGTTTTTTGGAAGTGTAAGTGTGTTGTGGTTTATCCTGGGTCTTTTCCCGTCCCACACGTATCTGCCTAGAGCGGAGCGTAATGTGGTGAAGAATGTGCGAGGGATTGTAATGGGGATGGTCTGGAACAGATACAGCAGACGTGGCAAGAAGTTCATCTTGACCACCTGTATTCTGCCCAGCCAAGAGATGTGTGGGTACGCCCATTCTCTCATGTCTGCGTGTAGCTGTGTGTGCATCGGTGTAAAGTTCTCCCCGTACATGTCCCCTGCCCGTCTAGTTAGCCAGATGCCCAGATAGCGGATCTTGTGTGCTGCCCACCGGAAGGTGTAGCTTTGTCGCATGTGTGTTGTCCTGCGTTCTGGTACGCTGATGTTAAGTATGGATGATTTTGTGTTGTTAATTTTTAAGTTAGATATGGTCCCGAAGTCGTGTAGTGCCTTTAAGATGTTGGGGAGTGAGATCTCCGGGTTCGACACGTAAAATAGCATGTCATCTGCATATGCCGCGATTTTTTGTTGGGTCTTTCCTACCGTCACCCCTGTGATATCTGGGTTTGTCCTGACGGCCTGTAAGAGTGGTTCCAGTGCGAGGACGAAAAGCAATGGGGATAGGGGGCAGCCTTGACGGGTGCCATTCCGAATTTCGAATGCCGTTGTCAGCGCCCCGTTCACTACCACTTGTGCGGATGGCTGTGTGTATAGGGCCTCTATCCAGCCTCTAAGTCTGGGGCCCATGCCGGCGTGTGCTAGCGTTCTAAACATGTATGACCATCCGACTCTGTCGAAGGCCTTCTCCGCGTCTGTGGACAGCAGGAGGAGGCCCCCGCAAGCGTGTTTCTGGCTGTGTATCAGAGTGAGGGTGCGCATAGTGTTGTCCCGTGCCTCTCTCCCCGACACGAACCCCACCTGGTCCGGGTGCACCAGGGAAGGCACGTGTGGTTGCAGTCTGTTGGCCAGTGTTTTGGCCAGGATTTTAAGGTCACAGTTGATGAGAGAGATGGGTCGGTAGTTTCCGCAGTGGTCCCCATCTTTGCCCTCTTTTGGGAGGATGGTGATGTGGGCCGCGAGTGATTGTTTGGGGAAGCGGTGTCCCGTCCTGATGGCGTTGTATGTGTCTACCAGGGGGTGTAAAGTATGTCCGCAAATGTTTTATAGTAGCTCCGGGGTAAGCCGTCGGGGCCTGGGCTTTTGCCCGGTTTTGTCTGTTTGATTGCGAGGGCCAATTCTTCCAGCGTGATCTCCTCTTCTAGGAGGTCAGCCGTGTTTTTGTCTAGTGAGGGTAGGTCTTGCGTAGTGAGATAGTCATTTATTTTACTCGTCAGGCGGTCGTCGGCAGCCTGTGTCGGTGGACGGGGCAGATTGTATAGGTTGGCATAGTATGTTTTAATTATGTCCTGGATCTTCGTGGGTAGTCTGTGTAATGTGCCTTTTTCGTCTCTAATGCGCTCTATATATGTCTGCTGTCTGCGTTTAGCTAGCATCCTAGCGAGTAGTTTGCCACTTTTGTCGCCGTGTAGTGCAAAGAACGCTTTGTGTCTCAATGCGTCCCTGAGATGTCTCTTCAGTAAGAGTCGGGTCAATTCCCTGCGGAGTGTAAGGAGTTTGTCTTGTAGTGCGTGCGATTGGGTGTCCTTGTTTTGTGTGTCTATCTCCTGGATTTCGGTGAGAATTGCGGATAACTCCGCTTCCCTTCGCTTTTTCAGCATGGCTCCTTTTTGGAGGAAGTGTCCTCTCACTACGCTCTTGTGAGCCTCCCAAAGTATAGTCGGTGTCGTTTGTTCGGGTGTGTTTATGGTGAAGTACTCTCTTAGTACGGTGTTAATGTCCGCTTTAATGTCTGGTTGCGTTAGTAATTGTTCATTTAGGCGCCATTTAGTCACCTTTGGTTTGTGCATTGGGGATGTTATTGTGATGGAGATTGGCGCGTGGTCCGACCACGTCACTGTGCCTAGCTCCGCTCGCTCAACTAGTGGGAGGTGAAAGTGTGTCATAAAGAAGTAGTCAATCCTGGTATACGTGTTGTGGGGATGGGAGAAGAAGGTATAATCCTTTTCATCAGGGTGGTGGGCCCTCCAGCAGTCAATTAGTTTTTGTTTTGACAGGAGAGTTTTAAGTGCCGTTAAGTGTTGAGTCGGGATATGAGATGTCCCCGAGGAGGAGTCCCATCTTGGGTCCATAGTTATGTTAAAAACACCCCCCAGGATGAGTACCCCCTCCGCAAATTTCTGGAGTTCGCGTAATATGTGGGATAGGAACCTATAGTGTCTCTGGTTGGGGGCGTAGATGTTGGCGAATGTGTAAGTTTGGCCCACTATCTTCCCCTTCACGAATAAGTATCTGCCCTCCCTGTCCGTCAGTGTCTCCTCTTCCAGGAAGGGGATTCTCTTGTGCATTAGGATCGCGACCCCTCGTGCCTTTCCCCCCTGGAAATCGCTATAATACCCCTTCGGGAATCTGTGGTCGTGGAAGCGGGGTCGTGCCCCTTCTCTAAAGTGTGTCTCCTGTATGTATGCTATGGACGCTTTTAGAGTGTGGAGTTCGCGTAGAGCCGTCGACCTCTTTTCAGGTTTATTAAGCCCTTTGGCATTGATGGACACTATTGTGAGGGTTGCTGGTGTGAGTGACATGATTGGTGTGTGGCTGTATGTATGTCTATGTCTTCAGTCGTTTGGTCTTGGGGCGTAGGATGGGAGGGGGGGTGGGGGGAGGTGGGGAGGGTGTAGGGAAGTAAGGGGATAAAATAGGTGTATGGAGTAACCGTCACCTAGGTGACGTTAGGGTTATGGCGTCGAGGTGTATATGTGGGCCTGGGCCGTTTCGTGTGCCCAGTGCCCCTCTCACCTGGATGTGGCGCCTATCCCGTCGGGGTGTGGGAGGAACACCGAGAAGTGTCGTGACCGCGTGGGAAATGCCTCCCCCAGGTGGTCCGGCTCTCGATCTCTTCCTAGTCTAGGTGGTCTGGAAACATCTGTCTCCTACGTCTCCCTGTTCAGTGGCTCTAGTCGTGTTCATAGGTGGCTGTCCCCGCCTATGGACGTCTCTGTGGTCGAATCGTCACCCTGGGCATATCTTCAAATAACACAGGAGCAAGAAACAATAAATATTAACACAATTAAACCTTCACAAACATTCATTCAAATTGTTACTTTGCGGCTTTGTGGGCCGGCCGACCCCCTCCCTCTCTCCCTCCCCTTCCACAATGAGATGGTGCTACCGTAGTATTGTAGTTTTGTTAATGCTAATACTTGCAAAGTTGGCCTTAGATCTCCCCATGCCTTCAGTTACCCCCTATTACGCTAGCTCGTGGTGATAGGTGTCCCTATGCCCTGTCAGCTCTACTGTGCTCTGGATGGATATCTTAAATGTTCTGTGCATGCATTCGTGTCGGTGTGCGAGGTGGTCCGCATGGGGCGAACTATGTTCCCCTTTCCTGTATATCTGTTCTCTAGGCCTCTCGGAGTGTCCCCCCCTCCTCCCGTCTCTAGCCCCCTACTCTACAGGCCAGTTATCTGACCTGTCAGTTCCCAAGTGGACCGGGCCCACGCCTCTCCTGCCCGCTCCTGTCGGGGTCATCACGGGCCCTGTGCGGGAGAAGCGTTTGCCCAGCCCAGTCGGCCTCGGCCTGTGCTCGCCTCCCTCCCGGCCTATGCGTTGTCTGTTACCGCTTGGCTGTACCTGCCCACCCTGCCACCTCCACCCCCTCCCTCAGGTGGTTTAGCCAGTCCTGTATTAAGAGTCCAGCATATACTTGCAAGTCTTTCTGTATGGGCGCCGTCTCGGTTGTGGCCGGGGGCGGCAGTCCTGCAGTAGGTTGTAAGTTGTGTAATGTCCAGGCCGCACCCGGGGTTCCGTATCTCTGAGGGCGGGTGTCTCCGAGTGAGGGGTTTCGAAGCTCTAGGGAGAACATTAGGCATAGTCCATAAGGTGGGCATTCCCTCTTGTCAGAGCATGGGGAGCCAGTGTGATCAGTGATTGTCCGATTCTGTTTAGGATTTTGCTATTGTGTCAGGGGAGTCTCTTCTCGTGGTGGTCGGCCGGTGTCGTCCGCCATCTTGGCGCGTGTCGTCGACCACTTCAGAGTTGGGCCCCCGAGGGCCTCAGCGCCTGTTGCCGCGTAGTTCTCCGGATCTGCGTTCTCTGTGGTTGAGGTAGAGCCCCTTGAGCAGGGGTATATGGTGCTAGTGGGTCCGGCCACTGTAAGGGTGCCGGCGTGATATGGAGTTCCTCTGCCAGGACATTCAAGTCTTGTCTGTCCTTCATCAGGAAGGGGCCCTTTGGTGTTTGTACTTGCAACCCCGTGGGGAAGCACCAGCGGTAGCGCAGCTTATTTGCTTGTAATTGTTTGGTGAAGGGGCGTAGTGCTCGCCTGTATGCCAGCGTGGCTGGTGCCAAGTCGGGAAAGAGTTGTACCTCAATATCATCCAGGTGTACCGTTCCTGCGTCCCTGGCCTTTCTAAGTATGTCCTCCTTGAGTTGGTAACTCATCAGACAGCATATTATGTCGCGCGGTGGGGTCCCTTCCGGGCCTTTGGGCCGTAGAGCCCTGTGTGCTCGTATAAAGTCAATGGGATCCTGGTGTGGGCGTCCCAGTATGGAATTGAATAGGCTAGTCAGCGTGGCCTGCACCGGGGCGGAATTGTCTGTTTCCTCCGGGATCCCCCGGACTCTAATGTTCTGTCTCCTACCGCGATTATCCAGGTCCTCCATATGGCCCGCCATTTGCTGTAATTGGAGGGTGTGGAGTCGTAACGTGTCCGTGTTCGCGGACTGCGCCACAGACATGTGGTCGCAGTCCGCCTCTACTTGAGCGACCCGTTGGTTTAGGCCTCGGATTTCCTCCTTAAGCGTTTGGAGCTCCGTCGAGATGGAGGTGCGGAGTTCCGAGTTGGCCGCTTTTAAATCGGCTTTCGTGGGTAAGTTGCGCAGCATTTCCATCCAGTCTGGGTGTTGGGTGGCTGGATTGGCTGTCGGGTTGTCCGCTATGATCCCGTCTCCGTTTGGTGTGAGTGGGAGCGGGTCCTCTGGGGCTCGTGTAGGCCTGAGGGTCTGTGTCCGCTTGTGCGGTCAGGAATTGCCTCATGGAGGGGTTTTGAGACCTCCTAGGGGTATCTGCTTGTTTAGGGGGTTGAGATGGTCGATTTGTCTTGCCCATTTTCGGGGTGAAAGTGTGCTTTAGGCGGTGATTTTGCGGAGCCTTTCAGGGAGCTCTAGGTCTATGCTGCCATCTTCTTCAGCGTCCAGGCCACGCCCCCGTTGTTTGTGTTTTTAATACTTTGTCCTTAGAGAGATCTAACATTGGAGAATGCAGATTAAGAGACACACTGTCTGCTCAAACATCACAATCCCATACTGTGTGTAACTATCTGTGTGTCCTCTGTGTAAGAAGAGCATACCGCGCTGGAAACACATACTTCACTTTGTATCACATAAATAAACAAGAACTAACCAAAGTTACATATCAGCCCTTCTTACAGTTATAGTTTAGATACAGACAGGGATTACAAAATAGTGAAATATTTCAGGGTGTATGGGAGGTTACTGTGCAGTATCTCTGTATTTGATGGTCCCTTGATTTGTGATAGATAACAAGGAGCAAAGTACATGAAAGGGACTGGAGGATATAGGAGATGCGAGGAGCTGGAGAGAATACAGTGGGGGTTACGGAACAGCGGGGCTGGAGAGAATACAGCGGGGCTGGAGAGAATACAGCGGGGCTGGAGATCATACAGCGGGGCTGGAGAGCATACAGCGGGGCTGGAGAGCATACAGCGGGGCTGGAGAGCATACAGCGGGGCTGGAGAGCATACAGTGTGGCTGGAGAGCATACAGTGGGGCTGGAGAGCATACAGTGGGGCTGGAGAGCATACAGCGGGGTTGGAGAGCATACAGTGGGGCTGGAGAGAATACAGCGGGGCTTTAGAGAATGCAGTCGGGGTTAAGGGACAGTGGGGCTGGAGAGCATACAGTGGGGCTGGAGAGAATACAGTGGGGCTGGAAAGAATACAGTGGGGTTATGGGACAGTTGGGGTTACAGGAGAAGAGTTAATGAACAAGAAAGGTGTAGGGTACGACTGGATTTTAAAATACGATAGAGACTTTATTGTAATTCAAATTGTTTCCCCTTTTAATGGGTTAATACAGGAAATGGGTGACTTAAAGCGGACTGGTCACAGCCATACAATATATCAGCCAGTACAAGCCAGAAATATAAATATCGTTAATAAGCCAATGACATTGGACTTTGAAATATAGATGGCCTGCGATAAATGTTATTATCTCCTGGTTCTTCTGACTCATGCCCCGCTCTGAAAGTTTGATGTCTCAGATAATAGGAGAAAGGTCGGAATCAGTAATAGAATGTCCATTTGGGAGATGGAATGTCAGATAGACCACGCTGTTATCTGCCTGTTCACATTGGCAACTCTATTTTTATCAGATAGGTTCACAGCACGTCAACAACTATATTCAGGTATCTGCAACTGATACAGTGTATTCTATAAAGAGAGATTGCAAGGATATGTTTTATCTTGTTTTTAAGACTCCATAAGATCCTGATAAAACACGCAAGCTCCAGATACCCGTGTTGTAATAATAATGGATAGAGCTGGCCTTGGGGGAAAAAAAACATGCAATTCTTGACGTATGTTTATTTTTCTTCAGCATCACCTTTTAACAGGACTTTTAAAAATGAACTCTTACACATTGCCCGACGCATCCGTCTGTACAGAATTTGTGATTATATCTCATTAAACATTTATTATAACCCTTAAATGTCCCGGCATTTTCTAAACGAGAGGTGAAAAGGATAAACGGGACTTTGGACAGATGAGAGAATAACAAAATAGCTCGTCCTACCAAAGGTGCTGGAAGGCACAAGGCAAAGTAACAGTCTGTAACCAGTTATGTTAACGGCTCCGAAGGACCATTTACCAAAATTTCTAAAACTGATACATTTTCAAATATATTTTAGAATTTGAAAATAATATTGCATTATTTAAAGAAGCATATATTTTTAATACTTACCTAGATCTAGAGGTTATTAGTTAAACAAAAATTGTACATTGAGGCAATATAACAGAACTACATTTTGACATTAGTCCTTAGCTAGAATTTTGCATTTTCTTTAAGTTTTGTTCTTTTTTGTCTCATTAATTGGCTTGAAAGAGAAATAACATGCTCTTAGACATATAAGATTTCAACATCAAACTTTTTTTGTTTGAAGTTCTTAATTTGAACATCAAAGGCCTGGCCATCTCCCCAGACTTCCTCTGGACATTGGGAGGGACATTTTTGAGTAATTACGGGCTGATATTCTGCTTTAGTTTAGAAAAGACATTTTAATGCCTCTAATCCGAAACTCCTTACCTGGAATGTGAAACGGAACATGGCTTTGGCATAATCGGAGACCTTTTCGAAGCTGTTACATTCCTGTCTGGATGAAAAAGATTGGAACATGAACCGTGAGAGAAGGGGATATAACAGCACCCTACACCCAATGGTATGAGACCCAATACATACAGCAAAAGGAAATTAACATTCACAATTAGGACTCGGGGACTCTGTAAGGCTAATGTTTCTGGGCTTTCATATAAATCCTAAACCACCCTGGAGACTACACGTGTATTGTAAATAGGAATGATAAGCGAATCATTGGAAAAAAAGAAGAAACTGGCACTCTGTGCCTTGAATGTAATTGGACATTTTATCCCTTCCCTGGAAATGAATGAGAATGTTGGCAAGAAAGCCCTCTTCTTACCTTATCTCCGAGTGGCTGGGATGAGACATATAATGTCCTGTCAGTTCGGTTAAATCCACCACACTCACAATGGTTTTTGGCAGCTTTAAATAAAAAAATAAAAAATAAAAATCAGACTGCTGAAACCTGTATTTGGCATGAATTAATATGGTGAATATATACATTGATTTATGCAGCCATTGAGAGATGTTTAGTGTAATCTAATCTGGAACACTGAAAACAGACAGACAATTCTCAATATAGCAATTATTATCTGTGTCTGTCTGTGGGATATCAGCAGGTATAACAGCCAACTGCCTTTTACCCAACTCCAAACTCTGTTTCTGTGTACTTCAGGAGATACCTTCACAGCTACTCACCTGTTGATGTAAATAGTCGAGGACATGGGTCAGTGTGGCTATAGATTCCTGGGTGAGTTCCCTCTATAAAAAAGACAGAACAATGGAAACATGTAAATCAAAGGCTCGGTCTTGGATCCTTGTATCATTTCATATCATGCTTGTTTTATATGTGAATTGAGACTACGCTCTGTCCTTCTGGTAAGAGAATGCTCTGCTACAGCTGATATTGTAGGTTCAGACAGGCATTTGGGGGTTACATAATGTCTGTAGTTGTACCTTTTAGAAGGGTCACTATCATTGAGGTTCATGAAGGAGTCATGGAAGGTCTACAGGAGAAGGCATATCATCTATCATTAGCTGAAGATGATGGGAATTGTTGATACATTTTTATCAGCCACTGATGTTTATTTTAGAATGGTACTAGTGGAAGCAGTCATGTTTAATATACCGGTAATTTATTCTGCATTATTATTTTCTTCATCCCTGGTTTTTGGTATTAATTATGCAATGAGTATTGTCTTCTCTTTACCTGATTTAAGAACCCGCATGGATCTGGTGCTGTGACAAATATCATCACCATCTTCCAGTCATTTTCAAAAGAGGCCACCTGAGATGGAAAAAATAAATTTAACAGACATATAGCCATGCTTAACATTTTATTCCATTTCAAAATGGTAACACGAACACGTTATGTGCTATTGATAATTTCATGGAATGAGTTGCAATCAGAAAAATGTCTTGCTAATATTTGGGTACTTAGGTACAAAGGGCTCTTTGCTCTTTTTCCTAAACATCCAAAATATGTGAACATATCCTCAAATCTTGGAACTGTGGAACACCAAAGTTAATTTCCTTAGGGTTGTAACTTTTTAATGATGACAATATAGAAGGGAGTTAGGATTAAGAAAGTTGGTAGAGGTGATTTGTAAGACGTTCGTGCCAAGAAATTACATTTGTTGTCTCCCTGAATTTTAGTTAAAGGTCAAATTTGTCTCATATTAGGAACAAGTTCCCTCAAAAATGGTTGCACTTGGAAGTTTAATGTTGAATGAAAAGGATCTGGTGAGATTTCTCTGAATGGAGCTTCTGAGCTACATCTTCCAACTTGGGTAAACTCAGATCAGAGATGATAATCAAAATGTAAAATCTCAGCCCACTACCAACCTAAAAGGCCATAAGATTGGCAAATGAGCATATGGTTCTAAGCTACTGATAGATTGGTGGATATGGGATATATCGATGACGCTTAGCACCCTCTGTATATCTTTAGACATGAATAATCCTATGATGGGGAAACCTTATACATATAAAAGGTATACTGTTTCTTTTTCCACATGTCCGCCATAGTCTATACATCCAGAAGAATTAATTGCCAAATGTTAATATCTGATGTACCATTTTGATTTCAACGTGTGATTGTTGTACGTTTTACGTACAATGTATGTGTATGTTCTACTCTGCTTTTCTTGGACGACATGTGCCGGTTGATTTGCAACACGATGATTGGCACTTTTGTATCCATATGTCTGATACTCTTTACTAAAAATAAATTGATTAAATAAATTTCAGTAAACTGTTCACCATTAAAGCTGAAAATGTGAATGTGATTAATGGATGGGTTTCATTGTAGACTAATCTGAGTTTTATTGAGGAACACAGAAATAAATTGTCAGAGTATAATGCTAGGAGACCTTGGGATTGTTTGTGATGATGACTACCAGTAAAGGTCAGGAAAGTTAATAAATGGCTGGTACTGATAATAAACACTCATAAACATTCAAGAAACCTGCTTTTTTATTTAAAGTGTTTTGATAATAATCATTGAACACAATATAACTTACCATATTTTGTTTCAGACTTTTGATCAACGCCTCAGCTTCATCTTCAAGTAACCTACATATAAAATTAAATATATTTTAAGGCCGAAGCTGTGCTATATTACAATTTTACAATTATAAGAATATACATTAGAATGCCACCTTTGTTAGTTCTTAGGAGACAGCATATTTAATAAATACATTAATACATTTTAGTTTTTATATCAACAATATGGAATTTTAAGTTGAGACATGCTCCGGTATATAGACCGTTTCTAGTTCTAAAATATAATTCCTTGATCTGATCTCTGCTCAGTAATTTGTCTGAAATGAATTTATAAATAAATGGACTTTAAATTTATGCTTAAAAAGGCTGAGAACACCCACTGATGCTGTTTAAAAATAAAAAATTCAAACCGAAAGAATGGCAAAATTGAACCTTAAGTTATAAAGGCATCAACTTTATCTTTCATGAATACCTAACAAAAAAGCAACTCTGCGTTTTGGAAATCCTTTTTTTATTATCCATATTTACAGTTAAATGTATATCTCTGTGATGACTTACGGTTTGGGGGGAGGTGAGATCTTGGCCACAGCTGAACCCAATTTTAGACCCACAGCTGTAAGAGACGATGATATTGCAGATCAATACAAAATAAATATGACCTACTACTACGACCTTTTTAGGAAGTGGCAGACTATGACATGATAGCAGGTCCTGCACATAAACAGATATAAGTGAATATGTCCATCCAGTCCAGGGATTCTCAAGGCACACTAACAGGATTTAAATATGTTCCAGTTTTGTTCTAATGAATCAAAGTTTGAGAAAACCTGGACTGTTCGTTTGAGAACGAGGACTGGTTTGGTAACCACTGTCTAGTCGAACCATTCCTTATGTAGCTACGTGCGTGTTTTATTGGTTAATATATTCCCTGAGGGTTCTGTAAAACTGAAACAATGTTACTTCTCATGTCAAAACCTTTATTGTAAAAATGTATTTCTTTCCAAATATCAGAAACCTAGTCAGCTGACTCTATCCCAAAAAACACTTCTATTCCTCCTCGGAACCAGTGTAATGTATTGAGTTTAGCAATTCACAATTCCGGACAAATTAACAGTTCATCTATAGAAAAAAAAAATGAATAGGAACCATTTGATAGTAGCTGTCTATTAACAGAGATTGGTACGAATTGTTCTAATTTATTTTTGGGATGGATACAGTGCATCACATGTGCAGGAAATATTACAGTGCTCCCATGACAGATTAGTGGGTACACATGTGGCAACATGCAGCCAATGCGTGCGGATTCGGCCATAGTAAGTGATAGGATGCCAGGATTGGGTGACTGACCTCAGCCTCTTCCTGGTTTTAGTGACAAATAAAAGAAATGCATCAGATTCCCAGGACAATTTTAAGAAGAAGAAATAACTGAGGTAATAAATAATTTTGTAAATACATTTTCATTTAAATGTATGTTTTATTGCATTTTCTATACAATGAATAAAATGCATGAGAAAACAGTTGGGGCGTGTCCCTTCCAGTAGAAGATTTTATGTTCTCACTATGTATTGCAATATTTTCCGTTATTTAATAATAAAATAGGTTACAAATTTCCTTTATTTTGAACATTTGGAGCAGGTTTGAAGCACTATAGCAGATTGAGGTCATACAGCTATGATACTCACATGATTCGGTGAACTGACTGGCTTTGCTGAGTGCTCCCTCCAAGCTAAAAAAAACCAGATGGAATATCAAAAGAAATAAACTTTCTGACATTAACTCGAGTACTAAACACAAAATCAGCCAGACTGGGATACACACAGTCATGGTAATTGGACTGCTAGCTAGAGAATGTCAGAACGGATCAGATTCAAATTCCTCTCCAAATTGCAGCGAAAGCATGGATTTAATTGCAGAGATCCTCAGGACTATCTAAACTACCAAAATTCTTATCATTCACAGGCAGCGCCTACAAAGTTACATTAATTTGACCTTCATAGGTACTCAGATTGACCCTCTAAGGTTCTCAGATTGACACTCTAAGATACACAGATTGACCCTCTAAGGTACACATATTGACCCTCTAAGATACGCAGATTGACCCTCTAAGATACGCAGATTGACCCTCTAAGGAACACACATTGACCCTCTAAGGTTCACAGACTGGCCCTCTTAGGTACACATTGTGACCTTCTAAGGTGCACAGATTGACCCTCTTAGGTACACATTGTGACCTTCTAAGGTGCACAGATTGACCCTCTAAGGTACTCAGATTGACCCTCTAAGGTACATAGATTGACTCTCTAACTTACGTAGATTGACCTTCAGAGGTTATGCGCAAAAATTAACTCAGATTCAACCCTCTAATGTACACTCAGTTAAACACTCCAACATACTCTCAAACTGAACACTCCAGAACTACCTAAACCTTCTACTGTATATTCAGGTTGCCCTTCCAGTGTACACTTTCAGGTCAAACTCCATATAAAGCACAATAAATGGGCATGTTCTCACCTCTGTAACCAGTTTGATTTCTTGCTGATTGACTCAGACGTCTGTAACAGAAATAGAAATGTATTGGCCCCAAAGAAATACACCAGCTGTACAGTTATTACTTGTACATTGTTGCAGTAGTTTATACAGGTGGAAACTGGTTGCAGACAGAAATAAGCAATATATTAAAGGGACACTATATTCCCAAAACCAACTTTAGCTTAATGAAGCAGCATTGGTGTATAGCTCACGCCCTTGCAGTCTCACTGCTATCTGCTAACTTATCAGTTAAATTACTTTGTTTATGCATCCTTAAGCACACCTCCCTGCAAATGACTTACACAGCCTTCCTGATCACTTCCTGTAAATAGTCATCTAATGTTTATACTTCCATTATTGCAAATTCTGTTTCATTTAGAATTTCTTGCTAGACCCTGCAGGAGCCCCCCCCCTGTATGTAATTAAAGTTTAATTTACAGAGTAGGAGATAAAACCTTCTAAAATCAGTTACAACTGATTGAAAATGAAACCATAAACAGAAACAAAAGTGATTATACTGCTAAATTACAGATAATTGAGCAGTGAAACTTCAGAGGCATGATCTATACACAAAAAATATATGGAAGTGGTCAATAAAAAAATAAATAAAGATTTTTTATTTAAACAGAAAAAATAGTTCTGGGTAGATAAAAATAATAAATGAATACTTTTTAAACCGGCAAATAGCTTTAGGGAGAGACCTTACCCTGGGCTGGATAATAAAAAGAATATTATGGAATTGGGAAAGTGGAGGGGATATTAGAGACACAGATTTCATGATTATTAGAAAATATAGCAATAGAGATAAAACATCTTTAGAGTCCAGAATTGACATTCTAATATATGTATAACTGTGTCAAATGGTATATTTGACTTTTACAGTGTATCAGTGTATAAACATAAAATATATATTTTTAGACATGGTATAATGAGCTAAAAGTGAATAATTATAAGATCAAACATAAAATACAGATAAATACAATAAAAAGAAATACATAAGAGCATAAAAAATGGTAAAAAAAGAAATAAAAAGAAATATAGAAATAGGAATTATCTCCATAGAATATTTGAAAAAGTATATTTTATAAAAAATTTAAGAAAATGTAAAAAGGTCAAATCTACATTTCATCAATTTGGGTCAAGGGTTTATAAAAGATAGACCCAATACATTTCTTTTTTGACCTATGATTTTTTTTTACATCGCCACCTCTCCAAGAAATTTTAAATTTCTGGATTCCAATGCATTTATTGTGGATTAGAAAATGTTTCGATACGGAATGATTTGGGTATCCTCTGATTATATTTCGACAGTGTTCACCTAGTCTGGTTTTTAAACATCGAGTTGTCATTCCAACATACTGGAGGCCACATGGGCACTCCAGTAGGTATATAAATATTTTGGTATTGCAGAATATAAGGTCTTTGATGGGGTATGTTTTTTTAGTGATATTGGATGTAAAGTGTGTAGTTTTGGACTTAATGTTTGGATCTGTAGTTTTGCAGACTATACATCGATTGCATTTTAAAAAAAAACCTTTAGATTGAGATAAAAAGGATAAGGATTGGTTGGAGGTGGTTTTGGTGTAATTTTTGGTTAAAATAGATCTAAAACCAGGGGCACCTCTAAAAACTACGTTGGGTTTATCTGGGATAAATTCTTTGAGAGTGTCGTCTTGTTTTAAAATGTGCCCGTGTTTTTAAATGAGATGTGGTGATGGTGTCTATTGAAATGGTTGGAGTTAGAGTGTTTATTAGAAGTGTGTGTTCTAGGTTGGTTTTGGTAGTTGGAACTGGAGTGAAAGGAGGTATCTGTGGTGTATTTTTTGTTGAGATGATAAGTTCTTACTTGATTTTTAGCGTAATCTTGTTTATCTAGAATATATTTCTTTATTTTTATGTGTTTGGTGTCCATTTCAACTTTTTCTATTTTGTTATGTATGATAATGGAGTTCTGTTTGTAGGCCTGGGCTTCTGTAAATGGTAGGAGTTTTTCTCTGAGTGCGTTTATGTCTGTATCCAATATGGAAAGATTTTTGTTGTATTTTAAAATGAGGGTTTCCATAAGGCCGAATGTATAGAGTTCTTACTTATTATTCCAATCTTTCATAAAATCGAAGTCTTCTTGATCTGAGGTCGGTAATTTGAAAAATCTTAGACCTCTTGGTGTTATTCTTTCGTCTATATCATTTTTTAAAGTTGCAATCTCCCATTTTAATTTGATTTTATTGGTAGAAATTGCTCCCGTGACGAAGATTTCAATGAACAAGCCTTTACTCTTAAAGAAAAATGTATCGATAAAAATGATTCCCTAGATAACCTTGACAGATCTCTCAGCAGTCAAACAAAAAAATAGATCAGACCTCTTAGAATATAAAACTAAAATTGACAACGATTTCTCTTTTTTATGACGATCATTTTTAATTTTAATAACAAGTCACAATATGAAAACAAATCCTTAAAAAACACTGGCACATTTTAAAATAAGACGAGACTCTCAAAGAATTTATCCCACATAAACCCAACTTAGATTTTAGAGGTGCCCCTAGTTTTAGATCTATTTTGAACAAAAAATGACACCAAAACCACCTCCAACCAAACCTTACCCTTAAACTACAGATCCAAATATTAAGTCCAAAACTGCAAAATTTTCATCCAATATCACTAAAAAAAACATACCCCATCAAAGACCTTATATTCTGCAATACCAAAATGTTATATATCTACTGGAATGCCCATGTGGCCTCTAGTATGTTGGAATGACAACTAGGTGTTTAAAAACCAGACTAGCTGAACACTGTCAAAATATAATCAGAGGATACCCAAATCATTCTGTATCGAAACATTTTCTAATCCACCATAAAAACCATAAACATCTAAAATGCATTTGAATCCAGCAATGTAAAATTTCTTGGCGAGGTGGCGATGTAAAAAAAAAAAAAATCATAGGTCAAAAAGAAATGTATTGGGTCTATCTTTTAAAAACCCTTGCCCCAAATGGATTAAATGTAGACTTTGACCTTTTACATTTTCTTGAATTTTTTATAAAATATACTTTTTCAAATATTCTATGGAGATAATTTCCATTTCTATATATATTTTTTATTTATTTTTACCATATGCTTTATGTTCATATGTATTTATTTTCATTGTATTTATCTGTATTTTATTTTTGATCTTATAATTATTCACTTTTAGCTCATTATACCATGTCTAAAAATATATTTTATGTTTATATACTAATACAATGTAAAAGTCAAATATGCCATTTGACACAGTTATACATATATTAGAATGTCAATTCTGGACTCTAAAGATGTTTTACTTATATTGCGATATTTTCTAATAATCATGAAATCTGTGTCTCCAATATCCCCTCCACTTTCTCTATTCCATAATCTTTTTATTATCCAGCCCAGGGTATGGTCACTCCATAAGGCTATTTGCCTGTTTAATAATTATTAATTTATTATTTTTTATCTACCCAGAACTATTTTGTATGTTTAAATCATTTTTTTTTATTGACCACTTCAATATATGCGTCTTTATCACATATAAGCTTTGTTTCTAAATATAAATATAACCAATATATTAATCCCATCTCTCTCAACATATAGAGTGTTAATTTTTAAAGGTATACAATAGACTATCATTATGCTAATGATGCCCTTTTGGTGACCGTTTCAAATTGACAATCCCTCATTCCCCTATTTAAACCCTCATATGTCAGATCACTCCTTTTTATCTCCACTTGAAGAAGCCCTAGAGGCGAAACGCGTTGTAGTTTATATTTCTGCTGTTTTAACCTGCGTTTTATTATTGTATGAATAAAGGTACTTTGGCTTATTGTACACTTTACTAGAGTGTGCTATATTACTCTTTTTTTCTACATTTGTATTATCACTAATATTTTATTTGGATTTTATTTTATTTTACCTCATACTGCCTGGCACCTGATTTTTATCTCCAGTGAGTACTACTCCAAAGACATCCTTGGTGGGGATTATACCACCCACGCCTGTTCCATAGAGCAGTCCATCTGCTCTGGCAAATGTGAGTACGTTTCCATTTATCCTTAGTCCTGGCATTTTATTCACTGAGTACTATTGTTGTTTCTTTTTATTTTTATGGTCTACCTACTACAAAGACTTCATTCTCATGTATCCTTTCAAGTGGGGATTGTGCCACTGTATGCCATTCATACTGGAGCTAGGTATAACTCCATAAAATGTGAGTAGGTCTATATAGTTTACCTTTTATTTTCCCCTGTAAGAACATACTACCCTATTATTCCTTTCAGTTGTTTCATACAGTCTCCACTACTGAACCCACCCTGCTATGTCCATTGAGGAATTACCCAGACACTTGGTAGAAAAATACTTCAGATAAGTACATATCTACATTATCTCTTGGACTTGTTTTACCATTTTGGACTTTTAACTATAAATTTGTTTATCTATTATATAATACATACTGTATATATCACTGTACACCCCTAGCTCTTTTTTTCTGTGTTTTATTTCCATTAGTAGGAAAAGAGGGATCCCTGCTCTTGGGGTTAGCTGCCAGCCTCTTTTCACTCCCTCTAGTTAGATATCTACAGCGCAGATCCATCCCTCCCAAGTGTATATAGTTGTCTAGGTTGAATAAAGACTAAAGTACATCAAGATCAACCATGTAGACCATTCCTTTATGCTGTTGATCCAAAAGAAGGCAAAACCATTGCAGTCATTTCCAATTACGCCACAAAACTAGAAAATAATTCTTCTTGACTCCATAATGGCAATCAGATTTTTCCTTGTATCAACAACCTGTGTACATATATATCGTTTACATCCCTGAATATTCTGTTATTGCAAAAAAACAAAACCATCCAAGCCTTATTTAAATTTAAGAACACTCTTATCCTTTTCATCATATCATCCGCCACACCACATGCCAGGAGGTCGGTGGGGGATGCAGTAGGGACGTTGACCAGGCTTCTGCTTGGAGGTTTGGCCCATCCATCTCCTGTAATTGGGTTAGAGGAAGTCGGGTCGTTCCCATGGTTTTCCAGGTTATTGCTAATACCTTGTCTGGCATGCAGTGGGGTGATAATGGCCTCTCAGCTATACAGGAGTTAACAGTGGGATCTCAGATGTTTTATTTAATAACTCATATGTGTAACCATTTGGCCACTTTGACTCAGGTTTTCTCAATTTGCCCCTAAAGGGTTAACTTTGATTCAGCTAAAAGCTCAGTTTTTATTTCGGACTGATAATGATGAACGTGGTTACTGTCTCATTAGGGGAATGTGACCAGTCTCATTAGGGGTTAACCCCGCTTCAGGAGGTTAATAATTACTCTTTTAATGATGAACGTGGTATTTCATTGGACTTGCCATGGATGGATGGTGAGTGCTGGGTGCGGTTGCATCCTCTGAAAATTATAAAACAATGTATACACCCAAAGGGACTGCGCCACAGTTATATTCACCATAACCACTAGAATACACTGCACAGAGTGCCCAATGATTAATGTATTCTCCTGTCATGTGTCTATAACATGCCTGTCTATACAGCAGTAATTGGGCTCCAGTGCCTCATTACTTACAATCCTTAAACTTCTTAGTGTAGAAATCACCCTAATTTCCTGGGGGGTCAAGGTGTGGACTGCAATAGAAAGACACTGGAATTAGTAGCAGATATAGCATCAATCAGATTACCATGGTAACAGGTTATCAGCAGCATTCAGTCGAGTTACAATGTCAGCACTTTACAGGTTACATTACAGTAGAGGGAGGTACAGTAAGTGCAGTAGGTATACAGTGTATGTATATTATATTTATATAGCACTAACAGGTGTACTCAGCGTGTTACAGGTTACATTACAGTAGAGGGAGGTACAGTAAGTACAGTAGGTATACAGTGTATGTATATTGTATTTATATAGCGCTAACAGGTGTACTCAGCACTTTACAGGTTACATTACAGTAGAGGGAGGTACAGTAAGTGCGGTAGGTATACAGTGTATGTATATTTTATTTATATAGCGCTAACAGGTGTACTCAGCACTTTACAGGTTACATTACAGTAGAGGGAGGTACAGTAAGTGCAGTAGGTATACAGTGTATTTATATTTTATTTATATAGCGCTAACAGGTGTACTCAGCACTTTACAGGTTACATTACAGTAGAGGGAGGTACAGTAAGTGCAGTAGGTATACAGCGTATGTATATGTTATTTATATAGCGCTAACAGGTGTACTGAGCACTTTACAGGTTACATTATAGTAGAGGGAGGTACAGTAAGTGCAGTAGGTATACAGTGTATGTATATTTTATTTATATAGAGCTAACAGGTGTACTCAGCACTTTACAGATAACATTACAGTAGAGGGAGGTACAGTAAGTGCAGTAGGTATACAGTGTATGTATATTTTATTTATATAGCGCTAACAGGTGTACTCAGCACTTTACAGGTTACATTACAGTAGAGGGAGGTACAGTAAGTGCAGTAGGTATACAGCGTATGTATATGTTATTTATATAGCGCTAACAGGTGTACTCAGCACTTTACAGGTTACATTATAGTAGAGGGAGGTACAGTAAGTGCAGTAGGTATACAGTGTATGTATATTTTATTTATATAGAGCTAACAGGTGTACTCAGCACTTTACAGATAACATTACAGTAGAGGGAGGTACAGTAAGTGCAGTAGGTATACAGCGTATGTATATGTTATTTATATAGCGCTAACAGGTGTACTTAGCACTTTACAGGTTACATTACCGTAGAGGGAGGTACAGTAAGTGCAGTAGGTATACAGTGTATGTATATTTTATTTATATAGCGCTAACAGGTGTACTCAGCACTTTACAGGTTACATTACAGTAGAGGGAGGTACAGTAAGTGCAGTAGGTATACAGTGTATGTATATATTATTTATATAGCGCTAACAGGTGTACTCAGCACTTTACAGGTTACATTACAGTAGAGGGAGGTACAGTAAGTGCAGTAGGTATACAGTGTATGTATATTTTATTTATATAGCGCTAACAGGTGTACTCAGCACTTTACAGGTTACATTATAGTAGAGGGAGGTACAGTAAGTGCAGTAGGTATACAGTGTATGTATATTTTATTTATATAGAGCTAACAGGTGTACTCAGCACTTTACAGATAACATTACAGTAGAGGGAGGTACAGTAAGTGCAGTAGGTATACAGTGTATGTATACAGTGGCGGCTCTAGACTTGGCGAGGCCTTAGGCGAGACTCATACATGAGGCCCCCACTAACACCATTATTGAAAAAATAGCAGTTGATTTGTGTGTATAAGAAGCTGTAGATATATTGAAGAGGGAGCTTGCAGCACTGGATATAGAGAGTTAGTCTATGTATACATTGTTGCATTGTCTACCTCTGTGTGCCTGAGAATGTGTGTCTGGTAGGGAGTATCCTTGTATATGTATGTATGTTTCTCTGAGCATGTGTATGTTTGTGTACTGCCTGTGGCCTTTGGCACTTAGTTTATGGCGGAGCTATTTTATGACAGTGTGTATAATTATTGCCTTCAGGGGGTGACAGGGTGAGTAAAGGGGTAACTGTGGCAGGGTGAGTGTAAAAGAGCAGGAGGGTGCCAAAGTGTATGGAGGTGGGTGCCAGAGTGTTGAGGGTTGACAGTGAGAATGAAGGGAGGTGCCCGAGTGCGGAGAGTGGTGCCCGTGTGTGCGGAGGGAGAGACCGTGTGTATGGAGGGGTGTCAGTGTGCCTAGAGAGTGGTGGCAGAGTGTGTGGGGGAAATGACATAGTGTGAAGGGTGGTGACAGAGTATGAGGGTGGTGACAGTGTGAGAGGGTGACATTAGTAAAGGGGTGTGACAGAGTGAGAGGGGTTGACAGAGTGAGAGGGAGGGTGACATAGTGAAGGTGGGTAACAGAGTAAGAGGGTGGGTGTCAGTGTAAGAGGGTGGGTGACAGAATAAGAGGGTGGGTGACAGAATAAGAGGGTGGGTGACAGAATAAGAGGGTGGGTGACAGAATATGAGGGTGGGTGACAGAATATGAGGGTGGGTGACAGAATAAGAGGGTGGGTGACAGAATAAGAGGGTGGGTGACTTAGTGTGAGGCGGTGAAAATGTGAGGTGGGATGACAGTGTGTGGGGAGCGACAGGGTGAGGTGACAGAGTATGGGTGGGTGACAGTGTGGGGGGGTCACAGGGTGGGTGACAGAGTAAGAGGGGGTGACAGGAGGGGGACCTAGTGTGTGAGGGGGGAGACCTAGTGTGAGAGGGAGGGTGACATTGTGTAGGGGGGTGACAGTGTGAAGGGGTGGCATAATGTGAGAGGTGAGAGACCTAGTGTGTGAGAGGGAGACCTACTGTGAGAGGGGGGAGACCTAGTGTGAGAGGGTGACATTGTGTAGGGGGTAACAGAGTAAGAGGGGGTGACATTAGTGTGAGAGGGGGGTGACAGAGTGAAAGGGGGGGTGACGGAGTGTGATGGGGTGACAGAATGTGAGGTGGGGTGACATAGTGTTAAGGGCTGACAGTGTGAGGTGGGGTGACAGTGTGTGGTGGGGTGACAGTGTGTGGTGGGGTGACAGTGTGTGGTGGGGTGACAGTGTGTGGTGGGGTGACATAATGTGAGGTGACATAATGTGAGGTGGGGTGACATAATGTGGGGTGACATAATGTGAGGTGGGGTGACATGGTGAGAGGTGTTGACAGTGTTAGGGGCTGACAATTTGAGGTGGAGTGACATGGTGAGAGGGGATGACATGGTGTTAGGGGCTGACAATGTGAGGTGGGGTGACAGGCTGAGAGGGGGTGACATATTGTTTGGGGGGTGGCAGGGTAAGGTGACAGAGTAAGAGGTGGGGTGACAGGGTGAGGGGGGTGACAGGTGGGGTGAGAAGGGGTGACAGGGAGGTAACAGGGTGAGGGGTTGACAAGGTGAGAGGGGGTGAGAGGGAGGTGACAGGTGGGGTGGCATGGTGAGAATGGGTGAGGAAGGTGACAGGTGGGGTGGCATGGTGAGAATGGGTGAGGAAGGTGACAGGTGGGGTGGCAGGGTGAGAGGGGGTGACAGGTGGGGTGACAGGGTGAGGGGGGTGACAGGTTGGGTGGTTGCAGGGTGAGGGGTGTGACAGGGTGAGGGGGGTGACAGGTGGGGTGGTAGGGTGAGGTGGGGTGACAGGATGAGGTGACAGTGTAAGGGGGGTGACAGTGGGGGGTCACAGGGTGGGTGACAGAGTAAGAGGGGGTGACATGGTGAGAGGAGGTGACAGTGGGGTGGCATGGTGAGAGGGGGTGGCATGGTGAGGGGGTGACAAAGTGAGGGGGTGACAGGTGGGGTGGCAGGGTGAGAGAGGAGTGACAGGTGGGTGACAGGGGGAGGGAGGTGACAGTGTGAGGTGGTGTGACTGGGTTAGGAGGGTGACAGGTAGGGTGGCTGGGTGGGGAGAGTGACAGGTGGGGTGGCTGATTGAGGGGGTGACAGGTGGGGTGGCTGGGTGACAGATGGGGTGACTGGGTGAGGGGGGTGGCAGATGGGGCAACAGGTGAGGGGGTGGCAGGGTGGCGTGACTGGGTGAGGGGGTGATAGGTGGGGTGGCTGAGTGAGGGGGGTGACAGGGTTACAGATGGGGTGACTGGGTGAGGGGGTCGCAGATGGGGTGACAGGGTGAGGGGGTGGCAGATAGGGTGACAGGTGGGGTGGTTGCAGGGTGAGTGGTGTGACAGGGTGAGGGGGTGACAGGTGGGGTGGTAGGGTGAGGGGGGTGACGGTGAGGTGACAACGTAAGGGGGTGACAGTGGGGGGGTCACAGGGTGGGTGACAGAGTAAGAGGGGGTGACATAGTGAGAGGAGGTAACAGGGGTTTGGCAAAGTGAGGGGGTGACAGGTGGGGTGGCAGGGTGAGGGGGTGACAAAGTGAGGGGGTGACAGGGTGAGGTGACAGCGTAAGGTGGGTGACAGGTGGGGTGTATGGGTGACAGGGTGACTGGGTGAGGGATGTGGCAGATGGGGCGACAGGGTGAGGGGGTGATAGGTGGGGTGGCTGGGTTACAGATGGGGTGACTGGGTGAGGGGGTGGCAGATGGGGTGACAGGGTGAAGGGGTGACAGGTGGGGTGGCAGGGTGACAGATGGTCTGACTGGGTGAGGGGGTGGCAGATGGGGTGACAGGGTGACAGATGGGGTGACTGGTGGGGTGGCAGGGTGACAGATGGGGTGATTGGGTGAGGGGGTGGCAGATGGGGTGACAGGGTGACAGATGGGGTGAGGGGGTGACAGGTGGGGTGGCAGGGTGAGGGGGTGGCAGATGGGGTGACAGGGTGAGTGGGGTGGCAGATAGGGTGACAGGTGGGCTGGCATGGTGACAGATGGGGAGACTGGGTGAGGGGGTGGCAGGGTGAGGGGGTGACAGATGGGGTGACTGGGTGAGGGGGGTGACAGGTGGGGTGGCAGGGTGGCAGATGGGGTGACTGGGTGAGGGGGGTGACAGGTGGGGTGACAGGGTGAGGGGGTGGCAGGGTGAGGGGGTGGCAGATGGGGTGACAGGGTGGGTGGTGGGGTGGCAGGTACCTTTTTCCCTGGTGGTCCAGTGGTGGCAGTCAGACTCCCTGGTGGTCCAGTGATGGCAGTCAGACTCCCTGGTGGTCCAGTGATGGCAGTCAGACTCCCTGGTGGTCCAGTGGGCTCTGCGATCTGCAGCTCTGCCGGATGCAGAGCACATGGTGAAGGTCTCGCGATCTTCAGTCATAGCGTTGCCGTGGTAACCCGCGGCAACGCTCTGATTGGCTAGAGATCGCGAGACACTTCAGTCTGCAGCTCACACCCGGCGGAGCTGCAGACTGAAGGCTGGCTCTCCCGGTCAGACTGACAGGAGGGGCCTCGCACCCGGCGGCATACAGGGGAAGCCGCTGGGCCCCCTCCTGTGTCGGGTCCTCAAGGACCCGACATGTCAGTCTGCACTATGGCGGTTTAGGCGTCCGCGAGGCCCCACACAGCGCGAGGCCTTAGGCGGCCGCCTAAACCGCCTAATTAGAGAGCCGCCTCTGTATGTATATTTTATTTATATAGCGCTAACAGGTGTACTCAGCACTTTACAGGTTACATTAAAGTAGAGGGAGGTACAGTAAGTGCAGTAGGTATACAGCGTATGTATATGTTATTTATATAGCGCTAACAGGTGTACTCAGCACTTTACAGGTTACATTATAGTAGAGGGAGGTACAGTAAGTGCAGTAGGTATACAGTGTATGTATATTTTATTTATATAGAACTAACAGGTGTACTCAGCACTTTACAGATAACATTACAGTAGAGGGAGGTACAGTAAGTGCAGTAGGTATACAGCGTATGTATATGTTATTTATATAGCGCTAACAGGTGTACTTAGCACTTTACAGGTTACATTACCGTAGAGGGAGGTACAGTAAGTGCAGTAGGTATACAGTGTATGTATATTTTATTTATATAGCGCTAACAGGTGTACTCAGCACTTTACAGGTTACATTACAGTAGAGGGAGGTACAGTAAGTGCAGTAGGTATACAGTGTATGTATATATTATTTATATAGCGCTAACAGGTGTACTCAGCACTTTACAGGTTACATTACAGTAGAGGGAGGTACAGTAAGTGCAGTAGGTATACAGTGTATGTATATTTTATTTATATAGCGCTAACAGGTGTACTCAGCACTTTACAGGTTACATTATAGTAGAGGGAGGTACAGTAAGTGCAGTAGGTATACAGTGTATGTATATTTTATTTATATAGAGCTAACAGGTGTACTCAGCACTTTACAGATAACATTACAGTAGAGGGAGGTACAGTAAGTGCAGTAGGTATACAGCGTATGTATATGTTATTTATATAGCGCTAACAGGTGTACTTAGCACTTTACAGGTTACATTACCGTAGAGGGAGGTACAGTAAGTGCAGTAGGTATACAGTATATGTATATTTTATTTATATAGAGCTAACAGGTGTACTCAGCACTTTACAGGTTACATTACAGTAGAGGGAGGTACAGTAAGTGCAGTAGGTATACAGCGTATGTATATGTTATTTATATAGCGCTAACAGGTGTACTCAGCACTTTACAGGTTACATTACAGTAGAGGGAGGTACAGTAAGTGCAGTAGGTATACAGTGTATGTATATTTTATTTATATAGCGCTAACAGGTGTACTCAGCACTTTACAGGTTACATTATAGTAGAGGGAGGTACAGTAAGTGCAGTAGGTATACAGTGTATGTATATTTTATTTATATAGAGCTAACAGGTGTACTCAGCACTTTACAGATAACATTACAGTAGAGGGAGGTACAGTAAGTGCAGTAGGTATACAGTGTATGTATATTTTATTTATATAGCGCTAACAGGTGTACTCAGCACTTTACAGGTTACATTACAGTAGAGGGAGGTACAGTAAGTGCAGTAGGTATACAGCGTATGTATATGTTATTTATATAGCGCTAACAGGTGTACTCAGCACTTTACAGGTTACATTATAGTAGAGGGAGGTACAGTAAGTGCAGTAGGTATACAGTGTATGTATATTTTATTTATATAGAGCTAACAGGTGTACTCAGCACTTTACAGATAACATTACAGTAGAGGGAGGTACAGTAAGTGCAGTAGGTATACAGCGTATGTATATGTTATTTATATAGCGCTAACAGGTGTACTTAGCACTTTACAGGTTACATTACCGTAGAGGGAGGTACAGTAAGGGCAGTAGGTATACAGTGTATGTATATTTTATTTATATAGCGCTAACAGGTGTACTCAGCACTTTACAGGTTACATTACAGTAGAGGGAGGTACAGTAAGTGAAGTAGGTATACAGTGTATGTGTATTTTATTTATATAGCGCTAACAGGTGTACTCAGCACTTTACAGGTTACATTACAGTAGAGGGAGGTACAGTAAGTGCAGTAAGTATACAGTGTATGTATATATTATTTATATAGCGCTAACAGGTGTACTCAGCTCTTTACAGGTTACATTACAGTAGAGGGAGGTACAGTAAGTGCAGTAGGTATACAGTGTATGTATATTTTATTTATATAGCGCTAACAGGTGTACTCAGCACTTTACAGGTTACATTACAGTAGAGGGAGGTGCAGTAGGTATACAGCGTATGTATATGTTATTTATATAGCGCTAACAGGTGTACTCAGCACTTTACAGGTTACATTACCGTAGAGGGAGGTACAGTAAGGGCAGTAGGTATACAGTGTATGTATATTTTATTTATATAGCGCTAACAGGTGTACTCAGCACTTTACAGGTTACATTACAGTAGAGGGAGGTACAGTAAGTGCAGTAGGTATACAGTGTATGTATATTTTATTTATATAGCGCTAACAGGTGTACTCAGCACTTTACAGGTTACATTACAGTAGAGGGAGGTACAGTAAGTGCAGTAGGTATACAGTGTATGTATATTATATTTATATAGAGCTAACAGGTGTACTCAGCACTTTACAGGTTACATTACAGTAGAGGGAGGTACAGTAAGTGCAGTAGGTATACAGTGTATGTATATTTTATTTATATAGCACTAACAGGTGTACTCAGCACTTTACAGGTTACATTACAGTAACGGGAGGTACAGTAAGTGCAGTAGGTATACAGTGTATGTATATTTTATTTATATAGCGCTAACAGGTGTACTCAGCACTTTACAGGTTACATTACAGTAGAGGGAGGTACAGTAAGTGCAGTAGGTATACAGTGTATGTATATTTTATTTATATAGCACTAACAGGTGTACTCAGCACTTTACAGGTTACATTACAGTAGAGGGAGGTACAGTAAGTGCAGTAGGTATACAGTGTATGTATATATTATTTATATAGCGCTAACAGGTGTACTCAGCACTTTACAGGTTACATTACAGTAACGGGAGGTACAGTAAGTGCAGTAGGTATACAGTGTATGTATATTTTATTTATATAGCGCTAACAGGTGTACTCAGCACTTTACAGGTTACATTACAGTAGAGGGAGGTACAGTAAGTGCAGTAGGTATACAGTGTATGTATATTTTATTTATATAGCGCTAACAGGTGTACTCAGCACGTTACAGGTTACATTACAGTAGAGGGAGGTACAGTAAGTGCAGTAGGTATACAGTGTATGTATATGTTATTTATATAGCGCTAACAGGTGTACTCAGCACTTTACAGGTTACATTACAGTAGAGGGAGGTACAGTAAGTGCAGTAGGTATACAGTGTATGTATATTATATTTATATAGAACTAACAGGTGTACTCAGCACTTTACAGGTTACATTACAGTAGAGGGAGGTACAGTAAGTGCAGTAGGTATACAGTGTATGTATATTTTATTTATATAGCACTAACAGGTGTACTCAGCACTTTACAGGTTACATTACAGTAGAGGGAGGTACAGTAAGTGCAGTAGGTATACAGTGTATGTATATTTTATTCAGATAGCGCTAACAGGTGTACTCAGCACTTTACAGGTTACATTACAGTAGAGGGAGGTACAGTAAGTGCAGTAGGTATACAGTGTATGTATATTTTATTTATATAGCGCTAACAGGTGTACTCAGCACTTTACAGGTTACATTACAGTAGAGGGAGGTACAGTAAGAGCAGTAAGTATACAGTGTATGTATATTGTATTTATATAGCGCTAACAGGTGTACTCAGCACTTTACAGGTTACATTACAGTAGCGGGAGGTACAGTAAGTGCAGTAGGTATACAGTGTATGTATATTTTATTTATATAGCGCTAACAGGTGTACTCAGCACTTTACAGGTTACATTACAGTAGAGGGAGGTACAGTAAGTGCAGTAGGTATACAGTGTATGTATATTATATTTATATAGTGCTAACAGGTGTACTCAGCACTTTACAGGTTACATTACAGTAGAGGGAGGTACAGTAAGTGCAGTAGGTATACAGTGTATGTATATTATATTTATATAGCGCTAACAGGTGTACTCAGCACGTTACAGGTTACATTACAGTAGAGGGAGGTACAGTAAGTGCAGTAGGTATACAGTGTATGTATATTATATTTATATAGTGCTAACAGGTGTACTCAGCACGTTACAGGTTACATTACAGTAGAGGGAGGTACAGTAAGTGCAGTAGGTATACAGTGTATGTATATTATATTTATATAGCGCTAACAGGTGTACTCAGCACGTTACAGGTTACATTACAGTAGAGGGAGGTACAGTAAGTGCAGTAGGTATACAGTGTATGTATATTTTATTTATATAGCGCTAACAGGTGTACTCAGCACTTTACAGGTTACATTACAGTAGAGGGAGGTACAGTAAGTGCAGTAGGTATACAGTGTATGTATATTATATTTATATAGTGCTAACAGGTGTACTCAGCACGTTACAGGTTACATTACAGTAGAGGGAGGTACAGTAAGTGCAGTAGGTATACAGTGTATGTATATTATATTTATATAGCGCTAACAGGTGTACTCAGCACTTTACAGGTTACATTACAGTAGAGGGAGGTACAGTAAGTGCAGTAGGTATACAGTGTATGTATATTTTATTTATATAGCGCTGTAATGTAACCTGTACTTAGCACTTTACAGGTTACATTACAGTAGAGGGAGGTGCAGTATATTTTACTCTATGTTATATATATATATATTGCATGGTGGCTTCATGAATATTTACCTGATGTTGATTTTTGCTTGGTTGGTCCAGTATTAATACCACATGGTAACAGGAATTTCTGTTGATTAAATTGAGAAATACAAATAATTTTATTCTATTATAACTGGCTATATACACACAAAACAAGATTTCCCAGCCAATATATTCCACGAGCCTTGCAGGAATCAATCATCAATAAACTGATCAGTTACACATTTAAGGAATATTTTGAGGAAGCCGGGGGTCCCAGTCAATGCTGGCAATGCTGGATAAGTTTAATTCCCAGTGACATTGAGGAGGTTTCTATTGATTGATTGATTCATATTGGACAGATGCAGGCGATCCATGGAGTCAATAAAACAGGATTTCCCTCTAACAATGAGTCAGGCAAAATGTCGCTGAGTTACTGGGGACTCACTTTACAAGAACGTGTTACTTACAGAAAAGTGAGGAAAACAACAAAAAAATTGGCAATCACCATGGAAACCAATGGAATACTGGTTTAATGGTTTCCATAGTGACTTTGCAACTTTTTTTCTCTTTGTGAAATCCAATTTTCTGCTAGTGACCATTTGATAAATCTCTCCCAATATCTGTTTCATTTCTCCCAAACTGTTGTTAGGAGCCTGGAACATAAAGACAGTATTTTTGCTATTTTCAACAGATGCTTAAAGCCTATTTTTCGTCGGTCAAAGACAACGCGATCTTTAAAGCTGTATACAGAAAATATATGTACTCATCTATCGCCTAATAACATGTCTTCGTCAATAGGACTCCGCCTGGGATTACAGCAATAAAAATGTTCTACTCAGAAATGAGAATTCTTTGATCAGACTCTCAGTGATAAATCATTTCCAAAACACTAAGTGACGCAGCTATTATTTTACTGATATTACTTACAGAATACTACAGGAAACTGATATTGTCCAATAGGCCTAGCACTGACCGCTTGTATAGTGCTGTCTTTTTAGGGACAGTCACATTCAAACTCATTTAAAGCGCGCCAGAATTGGGGTACGTAGAGGGAGGCTAGTAATATATATATATACATATATATATATAGAACATTCTACATAGCGACTGAAACACCCTCCAACCCACACACTGTTTATAAAGTGTAGACACATCTTGACACATCTTATAGCTGCTGATATTGAGTTTGTGGATGAGTTTGTGTGTCTGAGCAATAGGTTCTCATTTGATCACAGGGTGGAAGAAAGATTTTTTTTTCCCCTCCATTATTTATGGTGTTTACATATTGTCGTGGGGTACTCTAAATTTTCAATGAATACAAAGTTTCATAAACTGGTAATGCTGTTTTGCCTCCATAGATTGTGTCTCCGTTCTAGAAAGAGGATAAATGATGGCGACATTCAGTAAACGTTGGGATATCCTGTAAAATGGATTCAGTTTATAACTGCAGCGATTAAAGGGACACCAAACCCCAGAGACATTCTGCAATATTCGTCAAACAGTAAATTTTACTTACAGCAGCGCGATCCACCCCTTTGGAACGATTGACTTCGTTTAGTGGAATTCCTAAAAGATATATATATATATGTGTTAATTGCATTGACATTTAGCTCACATAAATAGGAAGGGTGTAGAAGGTACACATGTTTACAATATTACAGGTACAGCAGAATGATGCAGAAAATAAATATCTATACCCTTGAATAAAGAAAGAGAACACAGACTGCGTTATTCACTGAGCTATGAATTTTTACAAATTAAATCCAGATTTCATAACGTAGACAAAAATTGCTTTGTTTGAGAATTTTATCCGATCGGTTATTTGTGTCTACGTTTTTCTATGTGGATTTTGTGAGAATTCACAGGTTCATGAATAACCCTGAATATTGTAGATGGTGTACGATGGTGTACGAAAGGATACTAACGCACAATAACTCAGTTACATTGAGAGATGTCTCTCAAACATATTCTGCACCACGAAAAGAAACCTATTAAAACATACAGGTACATTCGTGCATTAGATTGTGGAAGCAATGTGAGAGGTTACTGATTTTCGCTATTTGGTAATATTGAACACACAGAATGTACATTTACAAGTTTAATTTCTAACATTGTTAAATGGTGCAAACGATATATTTGCTGTTTATTTTACAATTAAGCTCTTACTCATGTTTCTGAAAAGAAAAAAGAAAGAAAGAAGTAATAATAAAAAATAGTGGTTATTACACAGGAAATCTCTCAATCTCGAACATTCTACACCATTTTTCAACATCATGGGGCAAATAAACATTTTACAGTGTTTTTCATGCTAATTACAGCTATACTGTCTTCATATAATCTTTATCGGTGAATTACATAATGCCTAGTAATAGCGTGATTTTCCGTTTCAGGATACCAGTATCTTCCAATGGGAAATCACACTATTAATTGACATTATGTAAACCGGAACGCCGGATAGTTTTGTTCCTCCTTCCCTACCCGCTGTGTCTATGTGATGTGTGTGACACAGAGAGTTGCGTTGCGCAATATTTAAAATCCACCTCACGTCTGAAGTAATGTGTATAGACTAATTCCCCAAATCAGTTTCTCGGTATTCTGCCGAGCCAAACGGACATATGGGCGAAGTTCGAGCTTCCCGACAAATGTTCTAACATGGATTGGCCGAGCAGAATTTACTCATGTCTACTCAGAGCTAAATGCTAACCATTGATGTTAATGATGTACGTAATACCAACATAAAGCAATATTGGAGAATGTTCAGAGCTCTAAACAAATACATCAATAGTGATAGGACATAACATGCAAACAGTGACAAATAAACAGATCAACAGATCTCAAATACATCTTTTTGATTGTTACGATTATCAATTATTAATTTAAAGATCAGATCCGGGTCCCTAGATCATAGGTGTATCACAATGTGCATTAACAACAGAGGGGGGAATACTGCAAGGCAGGAGGCGGCCACTATGTAACTATAGATATACCAATTTTAGCAAGACTTCTACTATTAATTCAAGAGTTATACAAAGATGAAGTGATATGTTAGTACACGTGCCATTCACTGTCTTAAAGGAACTCTGTAGTGTTAGAAATACAAAACTGTGCACCCAGACTACCTCAATGAGGTGAAGTGGTCTGCGTGCTTTAGTTCAGTAATAAAATCGGCCTGTGGTTTTTAAGCCTTTGTCTGCAATATAATTTATTAGTAACGCTCTGACTGGATACTTGGTTTGTAGAAGAAGTATAAAAACTGGCTAGAAGACAGATGACAGAGTGTTTTGGTAAATGGATAGCTTAGAGGACGTGTTTATTAGGTCCCGGGAGCTTGTTCATTAGAACACGTTACAGATACTCTGGAAGGCTAATACGTATTTTTGCAGATAATTCTAAGATTAACAGATTTAGTCACTAAAGCGAGAATTTTAATTAAATTTAAAATCAAAATAGTCGAACTGGAAAAACTAAACTATGCCTTCAGTTTACCTACTCGGGCCTTACATTTAAAATTTACCTTAGTAAATAATCCTGTAAATGTTCTTGGGGGTGGTTACATTGTTTCTATTGATTTATGGAAACTAGAAGAATGTTATAGTACTGTATGTGTGATTTTATATCAATAATTGGATACATTGGATTTTTTTCAGCACTGAAAATCATATAGAGAATGCTTGTCTTTATCCATATTATCAAAATATATATTCTGTTCCCTTTACTCCATCTATACCCCTTATACTGCGTGCTCTTTTCTATTTATATACGTTCCAAAGTTCGTTGCCATCGTCTGTTTGCATTCAGTTTATACAACATTAGTGTTTACAAAGTATGTTCCCATTCCACTTCATTAATTTACATTTAGTTTAATTTTAGTGTCGCATGCTCTCTCGTTGCTTCCTTCTCTGTCTAACTGCCTTTTAACACAATATTTATCTTATATATTGTGTACTCATATCATTCAGTCATTGTATCCTTTACAATTCTATGTTCACGTTGTATAAGAGGGATGTCACAGTATGTCTTGTAGCTCATAGTTTAATGGATACGTTCAGCTCTTCCATAAAAATAATGGGAGCGCCAAATACTTTACAAGTTTTAACTATTTTGTCAATCAAGTTTGAGTGCCCTTTACACAATTTATAAAGAAATTTCCAAGTTTAGGTCTCTAATTTTCTATTGTACGGATTTCCTACCTTGAAGAACATTCTACTAGAGTTGTCAGTTGACACACCAAGGGTATACAATGGTTCCCAAACATCATTCATTTCCTTAGGAAACAGATTGAAGTTAGAAGGACATTGTTTGCCCAGAACAGGGGCATTTAAATTCCAGATCTCAGTCTCATATAGGGGAACTGGCACCTAAAAATTTCACCACTGGAAAAAAACATTGAAAATCCCCTACAATTTGTGACAACCATTTTATGTGATGCTGCATTTTCTTTCATATTTCTATTAAAAAATACACAAATAACATGTCCGTTATTATCCAGTATTGGAGGAGATGTTTCATTCTCCGATTCTCTGCATGGTCCGTCAATGATGACTGACAGGTGTAAAAGGCAGAGCTTATAACAGTGATTATCAGCGAGCCAAGATGGAGGTGCTCACTTGCAAGTTAAACAGGTGTGAATCCCCATGCCTAATTTTATTTTTACACTTCCCAAATACATATTTGTTAAATATACGGGATAAAGAAGATTATGGCACTAGCAAAAGTGCAGAGGCGGGCTACAAAATTAATAAACGGAATAGAACATTTCAGCTATGAAGAAAGTTGAACCAATTTAAACCTCTTTAGTTTAGAAAATCGGCACCTCAGAGGGGATATGAAAACATTATACAAATATATCCGGGGGCCAATACAAACCATTGTTTGGAAATCTATTCACAAACAGGACTATACATAGGACACGAGGTCACGCGTTTAGACTGGAAGATAAAATATTTCGTTTGTTTACAGTAAGAATAAGGATGTGGAATTCTCTGCCTGAAGAAGTGGTTTTATCAGAATCCATACAGATGTTCAAACAGCAACTAGATGGATACTTGCAAAAACATAATATTCAAGGATATAATTTTTCAATTTTAGGGTAATAGATTCTTTATCCAAGGATAAATCTGACTGCCATTCTGGGATCAAGAATGTTTTTTTTTCCCAGTTTGTTGCAAAATTGAAAGTGCCTAAAACGTTTTTTTTTCTTCTAGGATCAACAGCAAAACTAATGTGAGGAAGGCTGAACTTGATGGGCACATGTCTGTTTTCAGCCTATGTAACTATGTAACAACAATTATAGACAGGAAATAGAGGAATATTCACGTGATCATAGATTACAGGTAGAGATATAAAAAGTATGGGTTCTTTTGAGTGTAATCTCCATTTGGTGGCAATTGAACAGTGGCATTCCACCATACAGTCCCTCTGCACTAGGATGGATTTTTTTATCACATTGTTCTTATTTAATGTTTGTGTTCTGCACTGTATTTGGCACTTTCTGGATTATGGAAACTTCTTTGGGAGATCCAGCTGATACATCTTGACACCACTTCTTGTGGAGATATACTGATATTCCATCTGAAATCTTAGTGAGAAAGAAGAAATATCCAGGAAGAGCTTTGTCACCTTACATTGCTACCCTACAGGAAGAGCTTAATCACCTTACATTGCTACCCTACAGGAAGAGCTTTGTCACCTTACATTGCTACCCTACAGGAAGAGCTTCATCACCTTACATTGCTACCCTACAGGAAGAGCTTCATCACCTTACATTGCTACCCTACAGGAAGAGCTTTGTCACCTTACATTGCTACCCTACAGGAAGAGCTTTGTCACCTTACATTGCTACCCTACAGGAAGAGCTTCATCACCTTACATTGCTACCCTACAGGAAAAGCTTTGTCACCTTACATTGCTACCCTACAGGAAGAGCTTCGTCACCTTACATTGCTACCCTACAGGATGAGCTTCGTTACCTTACATTGCTACCCTACAGGAAGAGCTTTGTCACCTTACATTGCTACCCTACAGGAAGAGCTTTGTCACCTTACATTGCTACCCTACAGGAAGAGCATTGTTACCTTACATTGCTACCCTACAGGAAGAGCTTCATCACCTTACATTGCTACCCTACAGGAAGAGCTTTGTCACCTTACATTGCTACCCTGCAGGAAGAGCTTTGTCACCTTACATTGCTACCCTACAGGAAGAATAAGGGAGAAATGCCTGATTTTCCAGCCCTCTAGTGAGTTCTTTACCACCCCTTCCCCCATTTCTTTGTTCCTATGGTATTACACTATATATATTTTTTCTCATTTGGAGATTATAGGTTCTCCAGAATCTTCAACACTACCTAACCAGGTTGTGTGTTTATGTAATTTACCCTTTGGTGAGAGTTGGACGTATTTTATTCCCTTTACTATTTTTTCTTTTACTTTTTATGTTGTAGTGTTGGAGGGAACACTTAATGTAAAATGATTCAATACACTCTAGGTTGAGCTTATAATGATTCTCAGTTTTCTGCATAACTAAGCATAATGTTTAATATCCTGGGAAGTGACTGTCCACCTTTAATTAACTACATTTCCCATGAACCTTCAAAAACATAGTATGCAGTGATGAGTTTGCCGATAGATAGAGTTTGAGTATTTGAGTACCGTTAAGATAAAGGGATTAAGTATGAGTTTATCGCAGGGGCCAAGCTCTCTAGTGACTTTATTTCTGGTCTAGCTCGCTGTTCTGCTCTGTAAATGGGCAGTGATTATAACATTTGTTCCCTGTTCTCAGTTTGTGAAACTTACTAAATCCTGTTTCTTACTTAGTAGATTCAAGTCTGAATTATCCTGTAGCTATATAGAGACCCTACACACGCCAAAAGAACAATGTAAAATGGCTTGTCCTCTGGCTAGATCTTACTCCAGTCCAGAATCAAATCATTATAATTTCTGTGTGTATTGTATCATGGAAATATATCTTCCAGAAGATATAAACATTACTTCATGCCACGGGAATTTAGATATCGGTGGATTGTGACCGTATTAATTTACTTTGTCTTTCTGCAAAAAACGTTCACCTTCTGCTGCCTTACAGTGCAGTCACCTACAGGCATGGGGCATTTGGCCAACTATATTACCATGATAATGGTCCTTTTACATTAATAGCAAGATGGATTGAATTGAAGCCCACAATCTATACAATCACTCTACTTTCAATACAAAGACACATTAACAGGATACGTCGATTTCCTTTAATGTTTTACCTATCCAATAGGATAGAGTTTCGTTTTACATCACTGTCCCTTTAAGCACAATGCAATTGTCTGAAAAGGAGGTAAGTTAACATTTATATAATTCTTAGAATCATGAAAGCAGATAAATGAGATCAATATCTACTCGCAGCTTAGTAAATACACCCCAACATTTTAAAGGTTGACATATCTTAGTGATATAATTCTAGTTACCATAACAACTGCACAGTCACTGTGAATGGCAACATTAACTTCTTATTGCCCATCCTGTACAATTATAGTTTATAACGCATCTCTGATTAATTATTGACAAACTTCTAGCATTGCACATATTATATCACACATGCAATAAAATAAAGTAATTCATATGAAACATAGTATATCAAAAAAATAAAATATGTCCATGTCACCGTCATACACAATAGCACTGAGATTGCACACAGTATAATACGTACAACGCATATAATATAGCCAAGCCATTCTTATAACACATACAATATTTCAGATCATCCAGCCATCTGTCCTTGAGGGATCGAGCTCTGAATAATGACATTTAAGTAAGGGAGCCTCAGCGGTGGAAAATGGTGAATAAAGTCTTTATTATATTAATCTTATGGGACACACGGAGGGACATAAATAACTATGGACAGGGACACGTAAGTGTTAGGAATAAGGTTTGTGTCTTTTAGTCTTCCTTCAATAAGCTATACACTGTTTTTAAACCTTTTCACCACTTTTAAAGTGACCCTGTCTCTAAAATTCGCACACACTCACGGGCGGCAAGGAGATGTTAAGAGTAACCACGTAGCTGACACAGGAAAGACATCTTATTACTTGAGGAACATTATTGGGATAGCCACCCCAGAGACATAAGACAATCTATCATGACAAACTGACCTTAACGATGGCCCGTCCTGAGGGATTCGGACACACACAGTACCCAATAAGCTAGGGCAGAGATACCCTTTAATAACTCCACTGGACACAATAAGACACATTTAGCCAACAAGACCGCACACCTAAACACACTTGAATACACAAGTACCCACAACATCTAATAACCTGCACATTCCCCATGAGGCAAAGTCTAATGCCCAAAAAATTGTTATGGACACCTCACATATGTCAAATTCAGCATACAGCCTATAAGTATGATAATCTATAAGTCGCAACCCGGTTGTCCATCTGACTACTCTAGCTTGTTGTACACATTTACTCTAAATTCTTGTATAATAGCATACTACTGTTTAAATGTTGTTCATTCATTTTTTGTTGGGACCTGCGTGTCCGTTGTACTATATTTGACTGTTGCATCTAATAAACAGCTCTGAGAACTAAAATTCGCACACACAGTAAACACAGTTGCTTTGCTAAGGACAGATGTGTATTGCGAGGACATTAAAAGCTATTGTGAGGACATTACAAGCTGTTGGGTCCAGCACAACTTGTCCCCTGAAGCCCAGGTGAAGAATTTGTTTCCCGGCTTGGAGAGGTCAAATTTCTATATCCAAAAAGCCAGTGACCCTTTACGCTTTGAAGCTTAAAAAGTAAAGGGTTATCCACCCACCCGAAAAGGGCTGCAATAGTTGGGCCCTGACAAAATCCTATTACACCCCAGTGCTCAGATTAGCATAGCACACAATGCATCCTCATGCCATACCAATTGTCTGGACAGAAGAGGTGAACACGAGACTTCCTCGTTAGGACATTACTGGTGAGGGGGTGAGATTTGGGTGCCAGGAAAAAAACGAAATAGAATTTTTGTGAAATCACTTAAAAAGGGTTGTCAAACAGAGAAACTGCACCCAAAGCAACATCAATAGGCTGATGTGGTTATGGTGCTTTGAGAGACTGAAAAAGTCTGAGGATACATTTGAATACACAAGTGCATTGTTCGTATTAAGGGTGAGATTCAATAACCTCTAACATTACAACCCAATCTGCGATAAAATACAATAAGCGTAATTAAAGAACACATTCCAAATCTTTGAAGTGATAAGTTCTATTTTATTGGTTGTCAAGCACCCATTTGCTTTAACCGCGGTGTTTGACAATTTTGAGGATTGTAAACCTCGCAATAAAATGCGCACGTCGATTTACACACAGACAGGTCTGTGAATGCACACATGTACACAAACATACACTAACATAGAAAAAGACAAACACATACAAGTTTGCAAACACTCATACAATCCTATACACACACGCAATTAAAGAAACATACAACTACAAGACTACGATGGATTTCACACAAGATTAGTGTATTGGAATAAACATACCAGCCATAGATAATAAATTATACATGTATAACGCTACATCTATATGAATGACAGGAGCTAATTTAGTACATTTCGTCAGTCAGATTCTAAAGTCACATGGCGCATTTTGAACCAGGTGAATATTTTATGCCATTGTGTGGAATAGAGGGAGAGATGAAGGGGAGAATCCATATGCCCCCTCCAGCAGCTACTGTACTGCAACTCCTGACACCACCAGCCAGCCAAGTGCTGACTCAGGGACAGTTGTAACCTGACCGCAGGTGATATACTGTTAATACATGAAAAGACTGTAATCAGAAGATAAGGAGATTTCAGATTTCTGTGACATTATAAAAGGTTCTTGGAATCTTGGCGGTGGGGGGCAATAGCCCCCATGACTTACCGTTTACAACCTGCAGAGACAGCAAGAAGAGTCCGCAGATAACGTAGCGGAATAGGGACCCCATTTCTGGGTCCTTTGAGACAGCTTCTCTGTTTTGATGGTGACACCTGCTCTCTATGTTTCTGGAGGAGAAGGTCTGGTCTCCTCTTCCTGCTTTTATAATTTACTGATAACACAGAAGTCATAAATTTGTGTTATCATCTTCACCTTTGAGAGTTCAGTGCCCAGGCCCAATATACAATAAAAATCAGTAATGAGCATAAACATTTCAATGTCACGTTGGTGAAATGTCATCTGACAAGATCTGTCCCCCTAGATGGAGTGTCACCATGTTTCAGAACCAACGTTCGTTAGCTGCGAGACAGAACCGCTGAACGGGAGACCAGATTCATTTAATGCGACAAACAGCAAGTGACAGATAACTTTCAATCACAACTGATTTACAGCCTTTAATTACACACACAAGCTCTGGTTTATTGTAGATTGTTGTAGATTTAAAGTGAATTTCACATCTCGGGCCACAAAAGTCAATTTGGAAAAAATATCCAATCAGCTATATTTCCAGTTTGACTATTTTGGAAACAAAATTGGAAAAACTTTTATTTCCTGAAAATTCACAGTAATGAATAATAGGCTGTTTCTACAATGTTAGAGAGTGAGGGAATGTAGGAATATGCTGTGATGTTAGACGGCAAAGTTGACCGAAATGCTTTGCAAACTTGTTTTAAAAGGACACAAACTGTGTACGGGACATTTGATGGATGTTCCGTCCCAAAACTCTTTTATTAGACTCTGCATCTCCAGAACGGTCTCCGTTACGCTATAGAGGGAATAGTGCTACATTCGCCATTTATCATGAACAATTAATAGAGCTCTTGTTAGGCGGATATTCTTATTCCAACCAATGGGGATATATTAAAGGAACACTCCGAGCATCATAACCAGTAAAACATGTTTTAGTGGTAATGATGCCAAGGGCGTCCTGGCAACCTCAAATGTAAGTAGACAAATCATTTGCAAATGGTTTCACAACTTACTTGGGCTGCCAAATGTCTGTCACTTCCTCCTTTAATAGCCAAAAACTCTCTGCTCCAAGCTAGCCTGGAGGTGCAGAGCTTGGCTCACAGCGTGTTGTAGTGGCTATGGTGCTTGGGGTGTTCCTATAAAAAAAAGGCATTGGAGTGCAGTTTTGAGACCTGACCCAGTAATTAAGGATCACGGGATCATCAGACTGACCTAGCGGCTCCCCTGTGGCAAGTACATCGGGGGTCCTGGTTCAATGAGTTATACATTAGATGTAACCAGTAAACCACTCTTGCTGGAAATCTGTTTGTAATTTCATTTAGGCTATACTAGGCAGCAGTTCACTCCTAACGGCTAATAAAACAAATTTCTAAGCCCTAAATCCTCATCAAACAAATACAAGCTGCCTAGCATTAACCCTTTCAGTGCTGCACTCTAAGACAACCATACACAGGAGCACTCCCTCCATTCAGAAACGATCAGTGGTTATAAATCATTCTTTATACATTGTTCCGATTATGCAGAGATATAAAAAGGTAGTCACTGCCTTTTAACCATAACTACTGGCTCCTCATTCCGCTGGAACAAATCACCATCGGGAACTTTGGTGGAAACCTTCATCTTCACCTTGACCTTGACAGCAGTGCTGGGCAACATAACAATATATTTCATGTCAAACAAGGCAAACCACAACTAATTGTACAAATGCACGTTATAGAGCACTTCATTAACCATTAACAAACACAGAACCATAAACAGGACATGCTCCTCTAGCGCAATACATTTCACTTTGTGTTTCTGGATAATAAAACACTGAAGAACAATGGTCTTTGTATGAATCATCGAGGAAAGAGTTAAATCCTGTATGTTCAGAAACATGCATTTCAAGAAATGATGTTACTTGGATTTACTTGGTATCATACACAGTTTGTTTTTTTTTTTTTGTTTTTTTTTTTTTAATTCTTTATTTTTGTTGTGCAGGAGAGTACAAAGCGCAATTATACGCCACAACAGCGTACATACAAATTAAAACATAGATTAAACAGTGGCTTGGAAGATTTTGCACAATTTTTTTAAATATAACTAGCTTGAGGCGTCATGTAAAATCAAAAGGTTTTTAACGTATGATAAAAAACAGTGAGAATTCGCTTGCCGTGTTTTTACACCACATATACATAGTAGATTAAACAAGCTATTTACGACATTTCACAGGTTGGTTTGGTATAACCTACGTGTATAGTCATGAGGCATGCGTCTCTGAACAACTACGCTTGTTCTAAGTGGTGTGCGTTTCCTTATACGTAGATTTAAAACATAGAAAAATCATTCGTGTGTCAGATCGCTTATCATTAAATAATAGCATTCTTGTAAGTGTGCGACATGGCAGATCCAATAAATTTCTAGTAGTATTCGTGGAAACAAGATTAAGTACATTGCAAGGAGCGTAGTTGCTAACCAGCCCTTCTAGGAGTCTGCACAGTTAAATTAAACAGAATAAACACAGTTTCTAACTTGCTTAAATGCGAGCTGGTCTGGGCATAGGCATTCTGAGCATGTCTACGGCTGACTATGATCCCCTGCGCTAGCACACAAGAAAAACTGAGCATAGGTAAAAACTGCCAGCAGTCAGATATGGAGTTCGGTTGAGAAGGTATAGAAAGATAAAACAGGTAATATTGGGCACTTAGCCTTGCAAGAAACCACAGTCCCGGTAGATTCAGCCGATGCCTTGTTGGGGCTGGTTGTGTTCGCTCTGCATCTTTTGTATCAGCTCGTGGTGTCTCCCCTGTGCGAGGGGGCGCTGAGTTCCTGGTGCCTGTGGAGGAGCGTTTGCTGGTGGGGTATATGGTAAGCGGTCAGCATGGGTGAGCTTGCAAAAGGTCAGCACAAAGTCCCGCTGTGAAGGTCTCACTGGTGGCACTTCTCTCCCAATTGTCCATGCTTTCTCTTCTTTGGGCTGTGTGGGGGACCTCCGTCTGTGTGTCCAGCTGGTGTGGTGCTGTGCCATCTCCCGGTCAGTGTTGTGGCCGTCACTGTGGATTCTCGCATGTGGAGCAACGCTCTGCTTGCTGAGAGTTGGTGGAGCCGCTGAAGTGTGAGCAGATCGTGCTCGTCGGTGTGTCACCTTCCGGGGCATGAGGGTGTGAGTGCTGGCCCTCCGTGCAGGCTTGTGGGTTCTGCTTTGTCGAGGGATTGCTGTGGAGGTACGGGGGGGATTCCCACCTATTTGGCGTCGTGTCGCCGGGCGGATCCATGCCGTTACTATTGTTATCGCCCTCTTGAAGGCCTGTCTCCGGGTGTGAAGCTTGGTCCACAGATTGGCACATAGCCGGTAATAGAACTCTCTTGTGCACTTGGGGGGTTTGCTGAGTGTGCGGTCCTTTATAGGCTGTGTCTGTGCCGCCATCTTGTTTGTGCCTGGGCTGCTTCGGCTCGCTTGAGATCTTGTCTCCTGTGCTGGTCGTGGCTTGGGGTTGCTGGTGTGGACCGGGATAACCCCCACCGGTCCAAAGGGGGGGGGGGAGGCCCAATACTTCGGGTGCTGCAGTGTTAGGTGAGCGGGGAGAGCGGCCGTCTCTTTCCCGCTCTGCATGAGGTAGGCCTCAAGCCTCCGGTCCGGTTTTCCAGTAGGCATTTGAACAGGCGATGTGTCCCCCGGTACCCCTGCCTCCATATATCAAGGTGAGGGTCGGTGGGATTCTGAAATAGGCGATTTTCCCACTGTTTTCTGCCAAAAATTGGGTTCAGGCTCGGGAGCTCACAGAAAGCATGTCTGTTCAGCTTCCCGGTCAGGCCCCGCCCCACCCAGTTTGTTTTTTTTAATCTGATTTACTTTATGGTTTATTCACTAAACAGTAAACTCTACTGTACAATAAAAAATGTTTTTAAATGTTTCAATTTAGGTTAAAATAACAGATTTGATCAAATGTCTTCAATGCATCTATAGCCACATCTTGGCTGTTTTAAACTGAAAGTTACTATTTTGGTCTTTAATTCCACCCAATGCCGTGTTTAGCAAATAAATTCCTTCGATTTAGCAATCATGACATAAATCCTCAAGGAGCTACGAGGAAAGTAATTATTTCACAGGCTCGTACCCAGAATCCACTGGTGACTGCACACTAAAACCAGCTATCTAACTAAACCAACCAACTAACCAGTACAATCAGACTGATTCTTCAGAGTATGAAAGAAACGTCTTAAAACATTTGAACGCCCCCCGCAGCAGTGAGATGTGGAAAGCTGGAGATAAGCTGGAGATCAAAATTCATGATTTGGAAATATGACTAAAAACTAATTTTGAATTTGCCATTTTTGCCCTAAATTTAGCAAGTCAACCACTCAATGCTGTGTATAAAGAGTTATTATAGGTATAGAGTTATTATAGGCCGGAGTTCTGAACGTAGGGCGTTCAACAGGAACAATTCATTGGTTTCCACATTTAGAATGTCGCCTCAGAATGGAGCTTTCTCAATAGAATAAAATCTCACGCGATAACTTTGCAGTTTGATGTTATTTGATTTCTAGAGAGAAACCAAAAATGCCCGGATGAGGAGTCTGAAGATGATTGTTCCAGAAACGATATATATGTTGCGAACCTCTGGAACTATTCATAATTCATAGTTTTTACTACAGTTTTAGTTTGCACTGGTAGAACTGTTATTTTGATGATGACATTAACAATAAATAAAGCTTTTGTATTATTTTTGTATTAACTGTATAGATAACATACATGCGCATGACAATGAACAGATTGTCACAACTTATCTCAATGTACAGTAATTCATTACCCAATCAGTTAGTTCGACTTTCTTTCGTGCACTTTGATTGCGTTTCATGTTCTCATTCAGCTCTAGGTTTGTGTTTTACTGGCGCCCCTACTTCACCCCATATGACACTCACTCCTTCTATTTATCTATGTTGAGGGATTGAAAATCTCAGTAAATAAGAAGAAATGGACTTGGTAAACAAACATTCTCAACACAGTTTATTAGCAGTATTTCAGTTAGGGATGGGCTTCTATACTCATCTCTATTTATATCACTGCTTTGCCCCATGACTATTGGAAAATCTGGAATGTTGGGGAAATTCCCCATTTCCCATATGCGAAGAGAGCCACCAAGACAGGAGTAACCATAAAGTGACCATAGATGTTAGACAGGGCCAGGGCCCAGGTGTTAGACAGGGGCTTGGGACCAAACTTGCTGCCTGCCTAGGGCTCTGGGTTGAATAAAACTATAGTGGAAACAGCTTTGGACCCATTAACAACACTATCAGCAAGCAGACCTTCTGAAGATGGGGAACACAGATGTTTACCTAGTAAACTACATAGGGTTACAGTCTTACAACAATAAATACATTAGTAATTAGCATTTCTAGCAATGCCAAAGTAATGTCAAAGTGTTACTTTGTTTCTAAACAATTCTGCATTTATTTCTTTATTATTGGCATTTATAAAGTGCCAACATGTTCCACAGCGCTGTTCAATTGGGAAAAAGACATACACAATAAGAACAGAGCGATACAGAAGGTAGAGGACCCTGCCCGTAAGCTTACAATCTAAAGATATCTGTATTTAAAAAATAGGTTGTTCTTTGTATTCCAAAGTTATTGTTTGCCATGTAATAAAATGGTTAACCTACCTGAGGCTCTGAGCTACTACTAGTACAAAGAAATACGTAGTCTGTATAATACTGTATATAATATGTGGCAACAGATTAAAATAAATATATATAAAACTACACAATCCTGTTGAAACCACTATAACAGTGTGTTTACAACTATTTAAACACTTGGTAAATTACCTTAAAACACAAATGTTGTGAGTGCAAAAAGGAAAAATACACACACAAAAAAACAAAAAACATGACATTTAAGTCCTTTTTCCTACATTGCATGCCTTTAGGAACAAGGCCTCTTGGCAATTTGCGATGTATTTGTTTTGCTGTAATTTAACACATTCTATTCAAGAGCTCACATACATAACATATATTGTATTATAGGACTTTTTCCGATAACCTGTATGTAACAACATATTTTTCCCTGTTTTGAATGTTTTGAATATTTTTTTTAAAACTAGAGCAACTAAAGTAAAATAACTCAAAATAGATTCACTTATTAGTCCTGAATGTTCAAACACTCCGAATGTCTAGGTTTGAGTTCATTTGTGGAAGTTATAATACAAATATTGCAAGGAGTGCATTGCAGTTTTAAAACGAAATATTTGCATAATTTGATCTGCTGAGACTTTAAAGGGAAACTATAGTGCCAGGAAATCAAAGTTGTAGTCCTGGCACTATAGCTCCCTATAGTGCCTCCTCCTTCCACATTTGCTATTTTCACAGATTGACTTATTAGGCGCATGTCCCTTTTGGGACAAAATAACTTCACTTAACCTCATCATGGCGTAACATTTGCAAAAGATGGAAACTTGGGCTCTTTAATATGGGGCATTTTTTGTCTTTTCACAAGGCCAGTTTATCACCAATTTCTGACAAATTTTGAGTTAATTTATTTTATTTTTTCATATAGATATTGCATCTGTAGGGTGAATTTTACATGCCTTGCATAAACCTTTGTCAGTTTTTTTGGGAGGAAGTTAATTTAGGATGGATGCTCTGATTTAGACATGCTTCTCTGGATGTTATTTGATAAGTAACACTGTGTCACCACACTAACCAGTATCAACATTGTACACTATTTGTAACCCTAACTAACGCTAACCACATCTAACCATCATCTTATCTAGTGGTAACCGTAACCAATCCCACACTAGCAAACACTCACAGTGCAGCATTTTGTCTATTTTCCTCCAAGCTGATTGATAGCTGGAGACAAGTTCCACCCACACAGTGATTAGCTCCGAGAGCACTTGGGCAGCCCAGGTCAATCAATCACCCTGCCGATGCAGCCCCGTAATTGGCTGAATATTGTTTGGGATAACTTTGGCACCCAGGTGTTTGTGGACAGGATTTCCCTTGATGCTAAATGTAATTAATAATAAATGCTAGCTCTGTGGGTTTCTATGGAAGGTTCCGGAATTATTCTCGCTGAATTCCTACATCAAGCAAAAACTGTTAGAAGCTAGAAATTGAACTTCTGTAAGAAAGCACACAAACTATAAATACTGTTATCTTTCTCACCTTTGAGTGGTGAGCCACAAATGATATACCATAAACTGATAAACAGAACAAACATTGCAGCGGGGTAACTGTCACACCATCTCCCCTGCAGTATATTCATATAACGAGATTTCCAGAGAGTGTGAGGACATTTCTGTCTTTAGTGCTAAGAGGTCATGGCAGAACATATTTTGGTTCTCAATCGCAGTCCATGAATCTGACGAGAAAATGTATACATAGCCCTGAACGTAAACAAGCAGATTAGATACTAATTCAAAGTGAGATCTGAACAAAACAGAACATTCTGTATCTATTCTCATAAAACGTCATAACACACACAATACACAGATTGTCATCTATCAATCGATCCAGCCAAAGGCGTTGGTTTTATACCGCTTGCTATTATAGGAGTAGAAAAATCAAGCAATATTGATCCATTGGATTCCCTTTAATAAAATAAGACCACCCACTACGCATGGCTGAGTTCTTCTTCTAAGTAGTCCCTTGGACCACATATGAGTTATTCCAGTGCACCCACCATACATTATAATCGTTGGTGCCTTAGTTGAATGTGTTGAAGGACTCCATTGTTGCTGGTAATATGTGTCTGTCCTCTATAGTCAGGTATTGGAGAGACGGTATATTAAATTCTTGTCTTGCCTCACTTCCACCCCTTCTCTCTTGCTATGTAGCCATTTTGCCTTTGAGATGTGACAAATTTTTCTTTCTTCTTATTATAAAGTGACCCTCCGTGGGCCATAACAACTTGATTCAAATGAAGCTGCTGTGGTGCCAGGAGATCTCTGGTGCTGGCTTACCTGTAGGGGTTAAACTATTCATGACCGGTTTAACCCCAAAGTAGAAACATAGAAACATAGAAACATAGAATGTGACGGCAGATAAGAACCATTCTGCCCATCTTGTCTGCCCAATTTTCTAAATACTTTCATTAGTCTCTGGCCTTATCTTATAGTTAGGATAGCCTTATGCCTATCCCACGCATGCTTAAACTCCTTTACTGTGTTAACCTCTATCACTTCAGCTGGAAGGCTAATCCATGCATCCACTACTCTCTCAGTAAAGTAATACTTCCTGATATTATTTTTAAACCTTTGTCTCTCTAATTTAAGACTATGTCCTCGTGTTCTGGTAGTTTTTCTTCTTTTAAATATAGTCTCCTCCTTTACTGTGTTGATTCCCTTTATATATTTAAATGTTTCAATCATACCCCCCCTGTCTCGTCTTTCCTCCAAGCTATACATGTTAAGATCCTTTAACCTTTCCTGGTAAGTTTTATCCTGCAACCCATGAACCAGTTTAGTAGCCCTTCTCTGAACTCTCTCTAAGGTATCAATATCCTTCTGAAGATACGGTCTCCAGTACTGCGTACAGTACTCCAAGTGAGGTCTCACCAGTGTTCTGTACAATGACTTGAGCACTTCCCTCTTTCTACTGCTAATACCTCTCCCTATACTACTAAGCATTCTGCTAGCATTTCCTGATGCTCCATTACATTGTCTGCCTACCTTTAAGTCATCAGAAATAATCACCCCTAAATCCCTTTCCTCGGATGTTGAGGTTAGGACTCTATCAAATATTCTGTACTCTGCCCTTGGGTTTTTACGTCCAAGATGCATTATCTTGCACTTATCCACATTAAATGTCAGTTGCCACAACTCTGACCATTTTTCTAGTTTACCTAAATCATTTGCCATTTGGCTTATCCCTCCTGGAACATCAACCCTGTTGCATATCTTAGTATCATCCGCAAAAAGACACACCTTACCATCAAGACCTTCTGCAATATCACTAATAAAAATATTAAAGAGAATGGGTCCAAGTACAGATCCCTGAGGTACCCCACTGGTGACAAGCCCAAGCTTCAAATATACTCCATTGACTACAACCCTCTGTTGCCTGTCACTCAGCCACTGCCTTACCCATTCAACAATATTGGAATCCAAACTCAAAGATTGCAGTTTAGTGATAAGCCTTCTATGTGCAACAGTGTCAAAAGCCTTACTGAAATCTAGGTAAGCAATGTCTACTGCACCACCCTGATCTATAATTTTAGTTACCCAATCAAAACAAAATCAATAAGATTAGTGTATTCCATCAGGTCCCATTGACTTATTTGTCTTTACTTTTGACAGTTGAAATAGAACCTCTTCCTCTGTAAACTCACGTGTAAAAATAACTTTGAGGCAGTCAACTAGACCTTTATCCTCTTCTACATACCTTCCTTCTTTTGTTTTTAATCTAACTAATCCTTGTTTTACTTTCCTTTTCTCATTTATGTATCTAAAAAAAATGTTGTCCCCCTTTTTTACTGACTGTGCTATTTTCTCTTCTGTGTGTGATTTGGAAGCTCTTATAACTTGCTTAGCCTCCTTCTGCCTAATCTTATAGATCATTCTGTCTTCCTCACTCTGGGTTTTTTATAATTACTAAATGCTAACTTTTAGTTGTTTACTATTTTGGCCACATCTGCGGAGTACCACAGTGGTTTCTTGAATTGTTTTGCTTTTACTGACAAGCCTAATGCAATGTTCTGTTGCCTTCAGTAGTGCAACTTTTAAATAATCCCATTTCTCTTGGACTCCATTTAAATTGCTCCAGTCTGATAATGACTCCTTTACACATATTCTAATGTTAGAAAAGTCTGTTTTTCTAAAGTCTAAAACTTTTGTTTTTGTGTGGTGTGACCCAGTCACTGTTCTTATATTAAACCACACTGATTGATGATCACTGGATCCTAAACTTTCACCTACAGTAATATCCGATACCAAATCTCCATTTGTTAACACTAAATCTAGTATGGCCTCTTTACGAGTTGGCTCCTCAACGACTTGTTTTAGAGACAATCCCAGTAGGGAGTTTAGAATATGTGTGCTCCTGGCACAAGCAGCTATTTTTGTTTTCCAATTCACATCAGGAAGATTAAAGTCACCCAATGATGATAACTTCCCCCTTCATTGTCATTTTAGCTATTTCCTCAACTCTTCAATTTGTCCTGGGGGCCTATAAATCACACCTACACGAATTACTGTGTGATAACCAAATTCTAACGTAACCCAAACGAACTCTATGTTCACCTCACTAACTTTTATTAGGCTAGATTTTATGCTATCCTTCACATACAGGGCCACCCCTCCCCCTTTCCTGCCTTCCCTGTCTTTTCTATATAAAGAGTACCCTGGTATTGCTATGTCCCAGTCATTTTTATCATTATACCATGTCTCAGTAACAGCGACTAAATCTACACTATCAGTTGCCATTATTGCCACAAGTTCATGGATCTTATTCCCTAAACTGCGAGCATTTGTAGACATGACTCTAAGCTTATCATTTTTTAACACACTTGCTACAGGCACCTTCTCTCCTTGTTTTGGGGGACAATTGGATTGATGTTTTATCACCCTTTTGCCCCCCCACCCCCCTCCTAGTTTAAAACCTCTGAACTGCTCACTGAGAACATTTGTTCCCTTTTGAGAAAGATGCAAACCATCTTTTTTGTACAGTTTATTTCCATTCCAAACAGAGCTACCATAAGAAATAAAGCCAAATCCTTGCTCCCGACACCATTCACCAAGCCACAAGTTAAAGTCCCTAATACGCATCCGCCTGTCATTCTGAGTGTTATGCACAGGCAGAACTTCAGAGAATGACAGTGTGGAAGCAACCTGCCGTATATCATTGGCAAAAACACTAAAAACTTCCTTAACCTCTGAAACCTCATTGCAAGCCAAGTCATTTGTCCCTAAATGGACAAGTACATCCAATTCCCCTTCCTGCTTTACTCGCTTAACAATATTACAGATATGTCTCCTGTCTCTGTGAGCAGTAGCTCCGGGAAGACACCTCACAAGACCACCACTGTCCATCTCCACACTTCTTATGATGGAATCCCCCAACAACAACTGCTTTCTATTAGGTCTCACCATAGTCTCCAAGCCTCTCTCCACAACATCACTAGCCTCAGTGCCTCTCTCCACAACATCACCAGCCTCAGTGCCTCTCTCCACAACACCACTAGCCTCGGTGCCTCTCTCCACAACACCACTAGCCTCAGTGCCTCTCTCCACAACATCACTAGCCTCAGTTCCTCTCTCCACAACACCACTAGCCTCAGTGCCTCTCCCCACAACACCACTGCCCTCAGTGCCTGTCACCATAACACCATTACACTCCGAAAGTGCAGAAAATGAATTATGTAGAGCAACAGACTGTGCAATATGCCTTTTATCCACAACTCTAAGTCTACCAGATGCTGCCATTCCTATTATGTCTCTGCGGCAGTGGCTTTGCAGCAATTCCAGCCTGAGTTTGTTTACGAGATAATTTACAGATCTCAGACTTCAAAAATACAATCTCCTGCCGCAAGATATAGAACTGTCTACAGATTAGACAACAACCAAACCTCCAAAAAGTGGAACGTGAAACAAATGCATAGCAACTATTACACTGAACTAAGTCTGCCATTCCAATGAGGTGAATAATTTAAATCAAACTAATTTTAACTTTTTATTTATCCTCCTGAATACCTCAGATTACCTCCAGTTTATCTCCAGAATATCTCCAACCACACACACTTGGAAGCAACACTCTCCAGAATATCTCCAACCACACACACTTAGACGCAACACTCTCCTGAATATCTCCAACCACACACACTTAGAAGCAACACTCTCCAGAATATCTCCAACCACACACACGTAGAAGCAACACTTAGAAGCAGCTGCCAAGCTAATGACAACAACCCTTATATACTCCTAAAATCACCACCCACTAGGAATGTTTAACACCTGGGCAGGCCTCTGCTTATTAGCAAACAATAGCTAATTTACACAGCAATCAATAGCAAGTAGCTACCTAATCAAATCAAATGCCTTATAATTACCAACAGGAAATCAAACCTTGTGCAATCAGTAACCTTTTCCTACAGATGAATCTTACCTGTAACAGTAAAAAAGAAAACTCTTAGCACAACTCTTAGACAGTTGAGGCTTCTGTAAAACTCTCCAGAATATCTCCAACCACACAAACTTAGAAGCAACACTTAGATGAAGCAACACAGTCTCCCTCCGGCGCCATTTTGTTCTGTCCCTCCAACATCCACTTTCTGAAAATCTTCAAAATGGAAGCCTTGGACTGCAGCAGGCTGGAGCGCTGCTGATTGGCTTAGCGTGGTAAGCTGACATTCTAAGCCAATCAGTAGCTCCCCATTCATAAAAAGTTTGATAATAATATATATGCAAGCTGTTAAAATACACTTCCCATAGAAAAAATGCATACTTAAATGTATGTATGTTTTCATTTGGGGGCATATTTACTAAAACATAGATTACATTTTTTTTGTATTTGGGAAGTGTAATATTATAATTTAGCAAAAGAACAATTCTTACTGCAATAAACAACTCATTTCAAAAGTCTATAACCTAAAAATAGATGTAAATTTCTATATCTAGCCAATCAGAACCTGCTGATAAAAGTCACCTCACACTCCTATAGATTGGTTTAATTTATTTATCAACGTACACACCCTCCAAGCTTGTCCAAGGTTTCTGCGCTATCACACCAAAGCACATAGTTTCCATATCTCAAGGTCAAACAATCATTATTGCCTTATTGTTTCAGATATCCCGATATCCCTCATGCCAGAGGATAGACTTTCTCTTAGTAAACGGGGCTTATCTACTAAGCAGTGAATTACAGTGATTTGAAAAACAAATTAATTTAAAAAAATAAAATTTTTGCCTCCATCCATTGATGCATTAATAAAGGGATTCTGATCTACATTACTGAGTTGAAGTTTTATAAATAGCATATTGCACTACGAGATCCAGTAAAAATACTTCTTTGTTTCTTTTTTCGTGATGATATCAGCTGTGGGTGAAGTTACATGGGGTCAAACGACCTGCTCCATTAGGATTCTGCCACCTACTGGCAGTACAGTCGCAATATGGAAATTCTGGGGCGTAATATTGCTGCCTATCTACAGAGTCATTGAAATATTACACTCAGCAGTCAAACTGCGTTTTCACTGCATTCAGATCCTGCGTACAACATTCTCTGGGAGCCTACCTTGTGTATACCTACCCTCCACCCCACTGCACATTGGATGGAGGAAGATGTAGGGGCCATTGTACGGTGCCCCTACCTGCTATAACATTACTCTGACAGGCACGCACAGCACGCCCTGTTTCAGTGTTCCCCCTGAATTATATTTATTTTTTTTATTTTGTAGAAGACGCAAGCAATTCTGGAATACACATTCATAAAGATTTTTAATAAACGTAAAATGTTACTGTACTTAATATTTATTTTCCCACTAAAATCTAGTAAATTTAACATGGCAATATTTTTTTTTTTCTTGTAGCAATAGTGAAGTGTATGCAGTTTTCACGATCTTTATTTTCAGAGGATAATGGTCTAGCTATAATTAACGCAAAGCGCAGGTTGGGATCTACATGAAGGCACGGAGGAGAACTTGGAGCTGCATAAAGGTAGGTCCTTGCGAATACCTATTAGTATCTCCACTAACCTGGATGGAGGAACGGGTAGGAAGTGTTTGCTTTGTTCCACTCGTTGCTCATGTGTTGGAGGAAGAAAGAGCCATATATTCTGGGTCCCCCTAGTTAAGATTTGTACCTTAAGAAATAAAAAAATATATCACAATATTCTCCCACCTGCCATCAAATAGATGTGGTTCTAAAGAGCTCTTTGACTGGGTTCTTATGGACCTGTATGTATTTGTTTGTTATTTTAAGTATGGTTTCCTAGAAGAACACATTTCTCCGGAATCATTTTGACCCTGAAAATGTTAAGTACAATAATGGGAAACATGCGCACTACTAGGTACCCAGACTGGCACTGAATGTCTAGGGGGGCTTATGCCTTGTCCTCATTGTAATAATGAAAAAAAAAACTACTTTTTATACCTTTGAACCAAGAACACCATTTAGTAAATGGCATCAAAGTTTCTATTGTTTTCTGAGAGTAGATCCATGCCGGTCAGAAGATATTTTGTTTTTTCTTGGTGCTGTGGAAGAGATACATCAGTTAATAAATAATATTTAGGAGAAAGTTTGCTGCAATAACAGAGAAAATAGCATTGGACTTTAACTCAAATCCATTTATTTTTTTATTTATTTTTTTCGTATTCATGGAAACACCAGGAAAGCTTTTTTCAGTATCACAAGGATTAAAAGTTAATGTTTTCTATTTATATCCAACCCCCCATAACATGTGACATCCAGGTATACCATGACACACCTCTTGTGACTACCTGTTCTGTATTTATTTACTTCCTGGTTTAAAAAGCACCCTCCATGAAGCAATGAAACTGTATCGCTCTGCGGGTAATAAATGTTTATCTATACAATGCATAGGTCTAACAGACGAGAGGAGAACAAATCTTCTACATTGAAATGCTGCCTCGTTTCTTGGAGTAGAAGTCTACCTGCCATTGGTAGACCGATGTTTGGTCTTACCATAACTTATTTAGTATTAATAATAATGATATTGACATCTACAGTGTATACGACCAAAACATTCCACAGCAACGTACAGTAGGTAAACAAGAAAAAAATTTAGTTCTACCAAAACATGTTTGACATACAGTAGGTGAAGAGAGCACGGCCCAAATGAGCTCACAATTACCAGATTTGACTAATTTCATGACGTAAAGTCATTATTTTAGTAAGGACACGTAGCTAAGTATTATGCTTTATCTCTTTCTTTATTCCTCAGCAGCAAAGAAAGGATACTGAAACTACACAAAGGAAAACAGTTAACATGTACCCTAGAGGGTTAACCACACTATAACATCTTATCCAATAGGAATGCTCCTTGTACTATAATGTCCCATGTGACCTTCAGTCAATCCTCTTTCTTAATGATGCCGATGAATATCTCCACAAGACCGCAATGTTTGACCAACTAGATACGAAGGACAATGACTCCCTGATGATCCCAGAATGAAACGTAGCGGATAATTTGCAACCCTCTGATTGAACGAGTATTGAACCGATGTGGACTAGTGTGATACCAAATAGGAGGCTGTAAAGACAGAGAAATAAGTGGTAAAATATGCTCTTGGATATTAAATCTTATCCACAAAGTATCAAGTATCATAACAGTATATCCGATTCGTCAACATTAACGTCAACAGAAATTAATCAATTAGGTGGACAACAACAATACCCTAAAGACTGCATACTTCTTGTGAAAATAATACGTATAACCTAGGGAGGGTATAACATACCTATATAGGGTGGGATAATAATCGCCTCCGTGTCCTTAATAAAATCATGACTTACGTCATGAAATTAGTAAAATCTGGTGATTTTATTAAAGGACACAGAGGCTCATATTATGCTCGTTCAAAGCTGTGTAACCAATCGTAATGGAAAAATTATTAACCCCTTCAGGACCGGCCTGTTTTTGCGATGTTTGTACGTTAAGGACCAGAGCAGTTTTAACACTTTTGTGGTGTTTGTGTTTAGCTGTAATTTTCCGCTCTCTCATTTACGGTTCCCATACAAGTTATATACTGTTTTTTTCACGACAAGAAGGGCTTTCTTTACATACCAGTATATATATTATGTCATATATTGTATTTAAAAAAAATAATAAAATATGGTGAAAAAAAAAAAAAAAAACATGTTTTTGGACTTTTACTTGAAAAATCTTTTACTTATCTACAAAAGCTAATGAAAAAAACTGCTAAATAGATTCAAAATTTTGTCCCGAGTTTAAAAACACCCAGTGTTTACATGCTTTATTGCTTTTTTTTGCAAGTTATAGGCCTATAAATACAAGTAGGAAATTGCTGTTTCAATATATATATATTTTAAATGTATCAATAGTGACATTGTTACACCGTTATCTGTCATAAATCCCCGAAACACACCTAACATGTACATATTTTTTAAAGTAGACAACCCAGGGTATTCAAAATGGGGTATGTCCAGTTTTTTTTAGTAGCCACCTAGTCACAAACACTGGCCAAAGTTAGCATTTATATTTGTTTGTGTGTTAAAAATGCAAAAAACGCTAACTTTGGCCGGTGTTTGTGACTAAGTGGCTACTAAAAAAAGCTGAACATACCCCATTTGCAATACCTTGGGTTGTCTTCTTTCGCAAATGGTATGCCATCATGGGGCTAATTCTCATTCCTTGGCTACCATACGCTCTCAAAGGCAACCTAACCAATCTGACAAATTTCAATAAAAAAAAAAAAAGTAAAATCAAGCCTTATATTTGACCCTGTAACTTTCACAAACACTATAAAACCTCTACATGTGGGGTACTGTTATACTCAGGAGACTTCGCTGAACACAAATATTAGTGTATCAGAACAGTAAAATATATCACAGCAATAATATCCTCAGTGAAAGAGCTGTTTGTGTGTGAAAAATGCAAAAAACTTCACTTTCACTGACAATATCATCGCTGTGATATGTTTTACTGTTTTGAAACACTAATATTTGTGTTCAGCGAAGTCTCCCGAGTAAAACAGTACCCCCATGTACAGGATTTAGGGTGTCATAGAAAGTTACAGGGTTAAACACAGTGCTAGCAAATTAAATTATCTGGACTTTTGGCCTGGGTTGGCAGGCAGGTCCCTCAAATTGCAATCATTAAAATTACTTAATTAGGTAAAAATATTACATAAATATGCACGTAGAATTTTAATATATATACATATTTATATATTTGACGTCTACGTGTATATTTATGAAATTATTTATGTAATTATGTATGTGGACATATGTATATTTCGTATTATTTTTATTTATTTATTTATACATAGATATATATATCATTACATTCTAAGTATATTTTGATATAAATATATATATATCAATATCAAAATACTGTTAGAATAAAACTGAATATATATATATAATTTTTTTTTAATTATTAAAAATTATTTTTATTTTTTGTTATTTATTTTTATTAACATATTATTTGTATTTTATAATAATATATATATACCATATATATAGTTATTATATATATTGTATATATTCGTGTGTAATTTAAATATAAGTGTATTTTTATAATTATATACGTATATATAAATATAAAAATACACTTAGTGTGACATTATATATATGATATATATACATATATTATATATAGGTATATATAGATATAATACATGTATATATAGCATATATATACACATATTATTTTTTTTTTTTACACAGATTTTTTTTTTACACTTTATTTTGGATTTTCACTTGCAGGGAGACTGCCTGTCAGCACAGACAGTCCCCCTGCAGGCAGACACATGGACACCTATTGCGGTCATGTGATCGAGTGATCACATGGCCGTGGGGTCCTGATCTGCCGAAGGGGGACTGCCTGGGCAGACAGGCAACCCCCCTGGACCGGGTGGAGCACTGATCGCCGCCGTGGGACCGACGGCGATCAGGTAAGTAGCCCAAAACCGTTATGACGGTTCAGGACCGTCAGCGGTCCAAACGCACGTTTTACCGCTGACGGTCCTGAACCGTCAGCGGTCGTTAAGGGGTTAACTGGACAAAAATAGGATTCCCGAAAAGTAGATTCCCGGGACCAATCAGCAGCACGGAGGAGGTCTTCTAGCTTGCAGCCTAAGGAGAAGGCTTTAGATGCCATAGGGCCTCGACAGAGTGTGCTCCATATGTTGACGTGTCATAGTCGTCCGACGTCATGATCCGTTTGACCCAACGAGATAAGGTAATTGTCGAAACCTTTTGATGTGGGCGTCGAAGGGGTAGAAATAAATCAGCATATTGAGGCTCACATACTGAGGAGGTCTTCTCCTCATATTCCTTGAGACAGGCCACTGGGCAGAGGTTAACATCATGTGCAAGAGCTGGATAAAAGACTGAGCTAATGGATGTTTTCGTACACCTTGAACTGTCAAAGGAAACACCATCTGGAGTAAAGGAACGTGCTGTAATGTCCGGTGCATAAGGAATGGAGCATTTTAGTTATGAAGAAAGGTTAAAAAAATGAAATCTGTTTAGTTTGGAAAAACGGCACCTGAGAGGGGATATGATAACTTTATACAAATATATTTGGAGCCAGTACAAACCTTTATTTGGAAATCTATTCATAAAAAGGGATATACATAGGACACGAGGTCACACATTTAGGTTGGAAGAAAGGAGATTTCATCTAAGGCAAAGAAAAGGTTTTTTTACAGTAAGAGCAATAAGGATGTGGAATTCTCTGCCTGAAGAGGTGGTTTTGTCAGAGTCATTACAGATGTTTAAACTGCAATTGGATAAATACTTACAAAAACATAACATACAGGGATTTAATTTCTAATTAGTGGGGTAATAGCTGCTTGGTCCAAGGAGGCATTTGACTGCTATTTTGGGGTCAAGAAGGAATTTTTTCCTAGTTTGTGACAAAATTGGAAGCGCTTCAGACTAGGTTTTTTGCCTTCTTTTGAATCAACAGCAAAAACATAAGTGAGGATGGCTGAACTTGATGGACGCAAGTCTCTTTTCAGCTATGTTACTATGTACCTATGTAACATCTGAGACACAGAACAAATATAATGGTGAGAGCACTCAAATACATGCAGTTAGACTTTTTGCCAGTACTGTCTTTGTCACGATTCCGGGAACCCAACACGTTAACAGACACACACACACAGAAAAGATGCCGTACCGGACCTTAGAGTGGCCGGGCTAAGCACCCACAGAATAGTCAGGAGACAAGCCGAGTCAGGGGAACCAGAAAACAGGATAACGATAAACAAGCCGAGGTCAAAGGGTAGGAGAAAGTCACAGAGTCAGATTAACAAGCCAGAGAGTACGTAACCAGAAATCACAAGTTCAGAATCAATACTATACAGCAAAGACCACAACAGGGCAGGGAGGAACAGGAAAGGTGAGTATAAATACCCTAGGTTAAATTCTGATTGGATAACTTCCAATCAGAATTAACAATCACACGTGGGAGATATCTAAGCCTCCCACTGTGATTGTGGTACTGTTGCTTTAACGCCGGGTCACTCACGTGACCCCGGCGTTTGCATAAATCAACGACCTTCCAGCGTGCAGCGTTATACATGCTGCCGCTGGGAGGCGTGACGGATGCGAGCGGCGAGCGGCGGAGAGGAGACGCCGCTCGCCGACAGGTAGGAGAAGGGGAGACCACGGGCGGCGATGGACTGAGGGTGAGTGCTGCGAGCTGCGAGCAGCCTCCCCTACTAGCCGCCCGCGGACCCCTGACATAACCCCCCCCTCGAGGACCGCCCAACGGGCGGGAAGCCGAAGGCTTCAAAGGAAACCGCGCATGAAAGGAGCGGACCAAAGAGGGCGCGTTCACGTCAGAGGCAGAAACCCATGACCGCTCCTCAGGACCGTATCCCTTCCAGTCAATCAGATACTGCAAGCGACCCCGAGAAAAACGAGAATCAAGCAGGGCAGCCACGTCGTACACGTCACTAGAGGCTGCGCGGAGGGAAACTGGACACCTGAGAGGACCAGAGAATCGATTACAGAGCAGGGGCTTCAAAAGGGAGGTGTGAAAGGTGTTAGGAATACGCATGGAAGGAGGCAAGGCCAGGGAGTAGGACACAGGATTGACCCTACGCAATACCTTGAAGGGGCCAAGGAACCTGGGTGCGAATTTCATAGAGGGGACCCTGAGGCGGAGATTCTTAGAGGACAACCAAACCCTATCCCCCGGAACATAAGAAGGAGCAGCACCTCTACGGCGATCAGCAAATCTCTTCTGAGCAACAGCCACTCGAGAAAGAGTAGCATGGACCTGATCCCACATCTTCCGTAAGGAGGTTAGGTGCTCGTCCAAAGCGGGTATTCCCTTGTCGGAGAATACGCCGGGAAGGACAGAGGGTTGGAACCCATAAGCAACCAAAAAAGGACTTAAGCCAGTGGACGAATGAGTCACAGTGTTTCTGGCGAACTCAGCCCAGGGAAGGAGGTGAGACCAGTTGTCCTGGTGTGCATTCGTGAAGCAGCGTAAATATAGCTCCACAGATTGATTCGCCCGTTCGGCAGCTCCATTGGATTGTGGATGATAGGAGGAGGTAAATGACAAGGAAATCCCCATCTCAGCACAAAAGCCCCTCCAAAACCGAGATACAAACTGAGGACCCCTGTCGGATACGATATCCTGTGGTATACCATGCAAGCGGAAAACCTCATTGGCAAACACCCGAGCCAACTGAACCGCAGAAGGTAGTTTTTTGAGTGGAATAAAGTGTGCCATCTTAGAGAACCTATCAGTCACAGTCAAAATTACTGTCATTCCATCGGATGAAGGAAGATCAACAATAAAGTCCATGGATAGGTGGGTCCATGGTTTCTTGGGTACGGACAAAGGCATCAGGAGACCCTGGGGTTTAACAGTAGGGGACTTACACTGTGCACAAACACGACAAGCCTGCACATAATCCACTACGTCTTTCTTAAGTGAAGGCCACCAGAATTGTCGAAGGAGACCTTTGTATGTTTTGGTAACCCCTGGGTGACCAGCCGTTTTGGCGGTGTGAAATAAAACCAACAATTTCTTTCTATCTCTTTCTTTCACGTATAATCTATCAACAGGTGTCTCAGAGGGTGCTTGGGTTTGGTATGCCTTGATACCATCCAGGAAAAGGGACGAAATAACCAAACGGGTAGCGGCTATTATCTTAGACGTGGGTACAATGGGTTCAGGAGCGGGGGCAATAGACTCCAAAGGTTCGTATTGTCGGGAGATAGCATCAGCCTTGACATTACGGTACCCAGGCCTATATGTGATAATGAACTGAAAGCGTGAAAGAAATAAGGACCATCTGGCTTGACGAGAGGACAATCTTTTAGCATCAGCTATATAGGAGAGATTCTTATGATCAGTGATAACCAGGATTTCGTGTCTGGCTCCTTCTAATAAGTATCTCCACTCTTTAAAAGCCATCACAATAGCTAATAGTTCCCTGTTCCCGACATCATAATTTTTCTCCGAATCAGATAGTTTTTTAGAAAAGTAGCAACATGGATGGAGGGGTTCGTTATAGGATAGTCTTTATGACAATACAGCTCCCACACCTGATTCTGAAGCGTCTACTTCCATTACAAAGGGAAGGGAAGGATCGGGATGGTGTAACACAGGGGCAGTGGCAAATGCCTTTTTGAGAGTCTCAAAGGCTTTAATGGCTTCAGGAGTCCAAACCCTGGGGTGCAAACCCTTTTTAGTCAGTTTAGTGATAGGAGCAATGACTGATGAAAAGTTTTTAATAAATCTGCGGTAATAATTGGCAAAGCCTATAAACCGCTGTATTGCTTTAAGGCCTTGAGGAAGAGGCCAAGACAACATGGCTTCTAATTTTGAATGATCCATGCTGAACCCCTGTTCAGAAATGATGTACCCTAGGAATTGTACTGATTTTTGGTCGAATAAACATTTCTCCAATTTACAATAAAGACCATTTTGTAACAATCTCTTAAGTACCTTCCTCACATGGGCATGATGAGACTCCAGATCAGGAGAAAACACAAGTATATCATCGAGATAGACCACGGCACAGACATGTAGTAAATCTCTAAGGACATCATTGATGAGGTCCTGAAAGACAGCAGGAGCATTACACAGTCCGAAAGGCATGACTAGATACTCGTAATGCCCACTGCGTGTATTGAACGCTGTCTTCCATTCATCGTTTTCTTTTATGCGAACCAAGTTATAAGCCCCCCTGAGGTCTAGTTTGGTAAAAAATCTAGAACCTTTGACACGGTCAAACAACTCAGTAATGAGAGGGATAGGATAAGCATTTTTAACTGTTATATTATTCAGGCCTCTATAGTCTATACATGGCCTTAAATCGCCCTCTTTCTTGGCAACAAAAAAGAAACCAGCACCAGCCGGAGAGGAGGACCTTCTGATAAAACCTTTACGTAAGGATTCCTGTATGTACTCCTCCATGACCTGGTTTTCTTTCTCAGAAAGCGGGTAGACCTTGCCCCTAGGAGGCATCTTTCCAGGTAACAGGTTTATGGCACAATCATAATCCCGATGTGGGGGTAGTCTATCAGCTTCCCTTTTTTCAAAGACCAATGCGAGGTCTGCATAGACAGGGGGGGACAGAAACAGAAAGGGGTTTAGCTGTGGATACATTGAGTAAACAAACGGGACGTAAACGGACCATACAGTCTCGTTGACAGGATTCCCCCCAGGAGAGTATATCCAAACAACCCCAATCAAGTACCGGGTTATGCTTAACTAACCAGGGGAAGCCCAGTATGATGGAAGCTGTAGGAGAGTCAATTATTTGGAAGGTTATCCTTTCTTTGTGTAAGGCACCCACGGCCATTACCATTTCTTGGGTCTCATGGGTCACCAGGGGTTTCTCAAGTGGTCTACCATCTATGGCCTCAACGGCCAAGGGTGTGGCCTTTTGGATCAGATTCAAGGCTGCGGTTTTAGCAAAGTTCTCATCGATAAAGTTATCTGCAGCACCTGAATCGATCAAGGCTTTAGTTGTAATCGTGGTTTGATTGACCAAAAGAGTAACCGTAATGAATGGTCTGGAGATGGACACATGAGGGGAAAAAACCATAACACCCGAGGCCGACCCCTCTCTAGGCCTTAGGTGCTGTAGTTTCCCTGCAAACTAGGACAGTTACTTCGGAGATGCCCCCTCTTACCACAATAAAGGCACAAACCCTCCCTTCTGCGGTATGTCCTTTCAGCTTCAGATAGGCCTACAGCACCTAATTGCATGGGTTCGGGAGGTGGTTGAGTAGGGGGAGGTAACGCTAGTAGTGCAGTACTGGGTAAAGCAGGTAAACCCTATGTATTCATTCTTCTTTGACTACGCCTCTCTCTTATACGGTTGTCAATTAGAATGATATAATCTATTAGATCATCCAGAAGAATAGGCAATTCCCTGGATGCTATTTCGTCTAATATGTAAGCGGCCAAACCCTCCTGAAAAGCTGTTACGAGGGAGTCGTTATTCCAAACCACTTCAGCTGCCAGAGTGCGGAATTCAATGGTATAATCCGCTACTGATCTACTGCCCTGTCGGATCCTGAGCAGAGCTTTGCCAGCAGAAGCAACCCGGCCGGGCTGATCAAACGTACGTTTGAAAGCTGTTAGAAAGTCTGCAAAGGACATTGGGGACGTGTTCTCCCACATGGGGTTGGCCCATGCTAGAGCTTTTCCTGACAAATGGTTGATCAGAAAAGCAATTTTGGCTCTGTCAGTGGGGTATGAGCGCGGATTCATCACCAAATGAATATCAATTTGGTTGAGGAAACCACAGCACGATGCTGGATCACCGCTATAGCGCTGAGGTGGCGTCATGTGAACCACGTGAGCAGGAGCGGTTACCGGATCAGGGCTGGGTTCTGGCCCAGCAGCAACAACTTCTTGAACGGCAGGTTGCAAGTGGGCAGTACGAGCCAGTATGGCTTGTAAAGCCTGGGCAAACTGATCCATACGATGGTCTAAACCATCCATTCTAGCCTCCTGATTAACTAGGAGCTGTGGAATGTCAGCAGGTTCCATAATGGCCCTGTTGTAATGTCACGATTCCGGGAACCCAACACGCTAACAGACACACACACACAGAAAAGATGCCGTACCGGACCTTAGAGTGGCCGGGCTAAGCACCCACAGAATAGTCAGGAGACAAGCCGAGTCAGGGGAACCAGAAAACAGGATAACGATAAACAAGCCGAGGTCAAAGGGTAGGAGAAAGTCACAGAGTCAGATTAACAAGCCAGAGAGTACGTAACCAGAAATCACAAGTTCAGAATCAATACTATACAGCAAAGACCACAACAGGGCAGGGAGGAACAGGAAAGGTGAGTATAAATACCCTAGGTTAAATTCTGATTGGATAACTTCCAATCAGAATTAACAATCACACGTGGGAGATATCTAAGCCTCCCACTGTGATTGTGGTACTGTTGCTTTAACGCCGGGTCACTCACGTGACCCCGGCGTTTGCATAAATCAACGACCTTCCAGCGTGCAGCGTTATACATGCTGCCGCTGGGAGGCGTGACGGATGCGAGCGGCGAGCGGCGGAGAGGAGACGCCGCTCGCCGACAGGTAGGAGAAGGGGAGACCACGGGCGGCGATGGACTGAGGGTGAGTGCTGCGAGCTGCGAGCAGCCTCCCCTACTAGCCGCCCGCGGACCCCTGACAGTCTTGGGTATATATCTAAAAACAACAAGACATAAAAAAGAAACACAGGGTAATATTGTCATGAATATATATAATGACTATAAGATACTGGTTAAACTCACATGCTTCTGAGTCACTTATGCAAGCTGACTCAGACTATGAACTTATAATGGAGATGAAAGTCTTTTAGACTGGACGTCTTGTATTAATGTAGATGATATGGATGAGCCTTCTCTGGATGTAAACTTTACAATTATTCCAGGATACAGGATCAAAGTAAAACTTATTTATTTGATACAAAAACAAAGACTATTAAAACTCAAATACAAATAAAAATTGTCCATAAAATGTACCACGACGCGTTTCGGCAAAGGAGCCTTTCTCAAGTGGTGCTGTCTCCAGTGTTTCTGTTTATATTATGAAGAGTTTGGCGCTCTTTTCCGCGGTGTCCGTGTTCTCTTACTTCCGCTTTCGTCATCATCGGTCGTCCAACGTGTCCCGCACGTCATGACGTCATTCCGGCGCCGTATACCGAAAGTATTACGGGTGCCATTTTGAAATGTCCTTGCAATACATAATTTGCCACTTCTTGGTAAAATCTATCAATTAAGCATAAATGGGAATATAAACACTTATTAAAAAACTTCTAAAGGGAAAAATAGAAGAGAGGTATTGTTAGATTAAAGGAAAATAGCCATAAGATATATATAAAAACTAAATATAAAAACTATAATTAATTTCAGTCCTTTGGACATGTATTTAAAGAGACAGTTTAAAAATGTATACATGTTTTATATATATGAATTAACCTCAAAGTCTGCGTTCAAACCATATGGAGACAAGGTTTCCATGTTAAAAATCCATTTCATTTCAGTTTTATTGAGGAGGTTCTCTATATCTCCTCCCCTCCAGTGTACTTTAACTGCTTCTATTCCTATAAATTCAATACCATGTATGCTGCCACATTGGACTTCTAAAAAATTTTTGGACACACTATGTAGGGTGTATTTCCTATAAATATTATAAATATGTTCCCTAATTCGTATTTTAAGTGGTCTGGATGTTCTGCCAATATATTGATATCCACAGGGGCAGGTGATCATATAAATTACATTTTTGGATTTACAGGTTAAAAAGGATTTAATATCATAAGATTTTTTGTTGTGGAATGAATCAAATTTGGTAACATTTTTATTTTTATATTTTCTTAAAGTGCAGCCTTTACATGTCCCACAATAATAGAAACCATTCTCTCTTTTGAACATAGTTAAAAATTGTGAATTGTTTTCTTTATTTAAAAAGCTTGAAGTTAAAACCTGTTTAAAACTTTTTGCTCCTCTAAAAATAACTTTAGGTTTAGCTCCTAAGTACTGCTGTATATCTTGATCCTGTTCTAAAATGTGCCGATTTGTCTTGATTATTTTTTGTAATTGATTACTATTTGAGCTATAATTGAAAATAATGGGTATAGTAGTGTTGTCTTCCTTTTGTTTTGTTTTTTTATATTTTAAAATATTTTCCCTTGTTTCTTGTCCTACTTCATCCTTTATACATTTTACCAAGTTTTGATTATACCCCTTTTCCACTAGTTGGTTTATTAAAATTTGTGTTGTTTCTTCATATTGTTGAATTTCTGTACAGTGACGGGGTACGAGAGGACACCTTTAAAGACCGTGCCTGGAACCAATAGTGGCCCGACAGGGGCCCGGAGTGTGTAGGGGCTTGAGCCGGGACGAGACGGCCGCTCTCCCGGGTCTCCGGCCGGCGTCTGGCTTCCCCCCCCCCCCTCTGGACCGGGGGGGTCATCCCGGTCTACACAGGTGGCCACTAACACACCACTATGGGCCTACAGCAACCACCCTGCAGCTGATACTCACCAAGCAGCACCCCTCAAGATGGCTGCCGCATGCAAGCCACGTGCGCGATCTGCCGACACGACTGCACTGATTGCGGAGGAGCACGACAGGATGGCACAGGGCAAATTCAGAGACAATGTCACCTCTTACCACAGCCGGGGAGAGAGGGGGGCTGGAAGAGCTCCTGAACCCTCGGTCTGCAACTAGGGGAGCCATGAGCGTATACCGCACAGAGCCTTCACCAGGCACCCTCCCCATGCTACATCAAGCCTACAAGCGATGCACCTGACGATGGCCCCAGACAGGGAGGAGAAGCTCAACCGCCACTCAGATGAGTACCTGAGATGCTTGCAAATGCCTGCAGATCCCTGTCACTGTATATTGAGCTAGACCGCAGTGTCTCCAGGTCCAACATATTATCTTTGAGTCATAGCCCAACTTTACGCATCACAGAAGGCCGCAGCCTTAAGTTACATCCTTGCCGCCTAAGACCTAGTACCCCTGGCTCCGCACCGCAACGGTATTGACTATCCTGCCTACTGCACCCACTGACCTAAGTCAGCCGACAGCGATATGCCCGACTCCAGTAGCCCTACCTAAGCAATGTCTAGCCAGCATGTCACAAGATAGTTACTGCTTAAAAATGTACCAACGTTTGAGATATACCTACCTTGTTATATTGTAATATCCTTGGCATAGCCAACAACCACACTGTATATGGTCTGCCTGTGTTCTCAACTACTCCTGTATCAAATCGTACAAATACTCATGTCATAAATCACTGGATTAAGCCTGCATAATCTGACAACTCTTACACCTACCCCGTATACTGTTAGTTGGATAAGCATGAAGTATCAACCATTTATGTTTTCCGTATCCTAGTCATTTATGTCTAATATAAAAAATGTGCAACTTCCATGTGCCAAGATACTGTCTATGATGAAAAGTATGTGTGTGCTGTTGTGGCACGTTAAATATGTCTGTCAAGCACTTGCACACAAAAATAAAGAATTGAAGAAAAAAAAAAAAAAAAGATCATTTAAAAAACTTAAAAGGGACTCCTGTGTTCCTCTCCACACTATAAAAATGTCGTCTATGTACCGTTTGTAGAGGACCAGATTTGCCCCTAAATCTTGCTTAGAAAAAATCTCAAGTTCCTCCCAATGGGCCATGAACAAGTTGGCATAACTTGGGGCAAATCTGGTCCCCATAGCCGTTCCCTTAGTCTGTAAATAAAAATTATTCTCAAACCCAAAAAAATTATTAGAAAGGATTATTCAGATACCTTCTATAATAAAATCTATCTGTTGGGGATTCAATTCTGTATCTTTATTATAAAAATGTCTAGCAGCCTCGCAACCTCTTTCGTGTTGTATAATGGTATAGAGGCTGCTGACATCACAGGTAGCCATGATCAATCCATTCTCCCATTTAAGATCACTTAAATTCGTAAAAGTGACATAGTGTCTTTAAGATATGAAGGGCATTTTTTAACTGGATCTTGTAAAAAATAATCTAAAAACTGAGATAAAGGAGATAAAAGAGAGCCAATTCCTGAAACTATTGGCCTTCCTGGGGGATTTTTTGTATCTTTGTGAACTTTAGGTAAAACATACAGGACAGGAATTCTTGGGAATTTGACATTAAGAAATTCATGGCATCTGATTTTAAATAACTTGGAAAGAAATTGGACTTGTTTTTAAGGATAGTATGTTTAAATTTCTCATCTTTATTTTCAGCCCTTTCTGTTATATTATTAAAAGATCTTGCAAGACACATGATGGGTTTCATTATTGAGCAGCGTACACTCAGTTTACATCAGATGAACAAGGAAATTAATGACATCCAGAAAAAACTTGAACCCTTCATAGAGATGGAGGAATTTTCTAATGGAAAGAATAATAGAAAAAATAAAAAATATAGAGAAAAAAGTAATTGAGACTAAGAAAAAGAAATTAAAAAGAGACCAGGAAGATTACCTAAAGGGTCAAATAAAACCACAGAAAAATGCAAAAACGAATTACACTAGAGTAAATTTTAAGAAACAAGAGAATAGTTTACCTCAACAAAATTACAAATCCTATGGTGACAGATCTCCTGTACAAAATCAACAACAACGAAAAAGGGAACATGAAAAGAAGGGAGAATGGACTCAAGTTAAATCTGGAGTAAGAGAAAGGAAAAATTCCTTTAAAGGAAATAATTACGATAGGAACAATTATAATAGGACTAATTATGATAGGAATTCTAAATATTCTTCTCCTCCTAAAAGTCAAGAAAAAAAACCTTAACTGTTTTAAATAGATGCAGCCATCTACAGCACCTAAATGAGGGGATAGTGATATGGCAAAAAGAAAAATATCTTGATGTAATCTTTGAACAACTAAAAGATCAAGAAACCTACCTGCTATTACAAAAAAAACCTTTAGAAGACATAAAAAAAGAAATTGAATACATTTTTAGATCAAGGATTAGAATTGGAGATATTAAATAAAAAAGAATATGATTTTCTTAATGTCAAATTCCCAAGAATTCCCAAGATTATTTTTTACAAGATCCAGTTAAAAAATGCCCTTCATATCTTAAAGACACTATGTCACTTTTATGAATTTTAAGTGATCTTAAATGGGAGGATGGATTGATCATGGCTACCTGTGATGTCAGCAGCCTCTATACCATTATAGAACACGAAAGAGGTTTGCGAGGCTGCTAGACATTTTTTAAATAAAGATACAGAATTTAATTCCCAACAGATATATTTTATTATAGAAGGTATAGAATAATCCTGTCTAAAACATTTTTTTTGGTTTCGAGAATAATTTTTATTTAAAGACTAAGGGAACGGCTATGGGGACCAGATTTGCCCCAAGTTATGCCAACTTGTTCATGGCCCATTGGGAGGAACTTGAGATTTTTTCTAAGCCAGATTTAGGGGCAAATCTGGTCCTCTAAAAACAGTACATAGACGACATTTTTATAGTGTGGAGAGGAACTCAGGAGTCCCTTTTAAGTTTTTTAAATGATCTTAATCAAAATAGTTGGAATATTAATTTAACATATGAGATTAGTACCCAAAAAGTTAATTTTTTGGATTTATGCATCTATGTTTTGGAGAACCAGATTAAAAGTAAAACTTTTTTTAAACTGGTAGATGTAAATAGTTGTATTAATTTGAAAAGTTGCCATTTTAGACCATGGTTGGCAAACATACCTAAAGGACAATTCTTAAGAATAAAACGTAACTGTACAGAAACTCAACAATATGAAGAACAAACACAATTTTTAATAAACCAACTAGTGGAAAAGGGGTATAATCAAAACTTGCTAAAATGTTTAAAGGATGAAGTAGGACAAGAAACAAGGGAAAATATTTTAAAATATAAAAAAACAAAACAAAAGGAAGACAACACTACTATACCCATTATTTTCAATTATAGCTCAAATAGTAATCAATTACAAAAAATAATCAAGACAAATCGGCACATTTTAGAACAGGATCAAGATATACAGCAGTACTTAGGAGCTAAACCTAAAGTTATTTTTAGAGGAGCAAAAAGTTTTAAACAGGTTTTAACTTCAAGCTTTTTAGATAAAGAAAACAATTCACAATTTTTAACTATGTTCAAAAGAGAGAATGGTTTTTATTATTGTGGGACATGTAAAGGCTGCACTTTAAGAAAATATAAAAATAAAAATGTTACCAAATTTGATTCATTCCACAACAAAAAATCTTATGATATTAAATCCTTTTTAACCTGTAAATCCAAAAATGTAATTTATATGATCACCTGCCCCTGTGGATATCAATATATTGGCAGAACATCCAGACCACTTAAAATACGAATTAGGGAACATATTTATAATATTAATAGGAAATACACCCTACATAGTGTGTCCAAACATTTTTAGAAGTCCATGGAGGCAGCATACATGGTATTGAATTTATAGGAATAGAAGCAGTTAAAGTACACTGGAGGGGAGGAGATATAGAGAACCTCATCAATAAAACTGAAATGAAATGGATTTTTAACATGGAAACCTTGTCTCCATATGGTTTGAACGCAGACTTTGAGGTTAATTCATATATATAAAACATGTGTACATTTTTAAACTGTCTCTTTAAATTATTTTAGAATACATGTCCAAAGGACTGAAATTAATTATGGTTTTTATATTTAGTTTTTATATATATCTTATGGCTATTTTCCTTTAATCTAACAATACCTCTCTTCTATTTTTCCCTTTAGAAGTTTTTTAATAAGTGTTTATATTCCCATTTATGCTTAATTGATAGATTTTACCAAGAACTGGCAAATTATGTATTGCAAGGACATTTCAAAATGGCACCCGTAATACTTTAGGTATACGGCGCCGGAATGACGTCATGACGTGCGGGACACGTCGGACGACCGATGATGACGAAAGTGGAAGTAAGAGAACACGGACACCGCGGAAAAGAGCGCCAAACTCTTCATAATATAAACAGAAACACTGGAGATGAGCAGACAGCACCACTTGAGAAAGGCTCCTTTGCCGAAACGCGTCGTGGTACATTTTATGGACAATTTTTATTTGTATTTGAGTTTTAATAGTCTTTGTTTTTGTATCAAATAAATAAGTTTTACTTTGATCCTGTATCCTGGAATAATTGTAAAGTTTACATCCAGAGAAGGCTCATCCATATCATCTACATTAATACAAGACGTCCAGTCTAAAAGGTTTTCATCTCCATTACAAGTTCATAGTCTGAGTCAGCTTGCATAAGTGACCCAGAAGCATGTGAGTTTAACCAGTATCTTATAGTCATTATATATATTCATGACAATATTACCCTGTGTTTCTTTTTTATGTCTTGTTGTTTTTAGATATATGTACCCAAGACAGTACTTGTAAAAAGTCTAACTGCATGTATTTGAGTGCTCTCACCATTATATATTTTCTGTGCACTTTAAATTTTGTGCGTTTGAGTGATTCACACTAGGTTGTAGTAGCACCAAACTGTACTCTTTTCCCCATACCTTTATTTTTATAACATCTGAGACACGTTTGCAGGAGATAAGACAAAACAACATGACTAATTTTTCTGTGAGCTGCTTTAAAGAAAGGTCTTCATTTGAGGCCAATTTTCAAATAGTCGAAGGACGAGTCCCACCTGCCATAAGGAGGTATATTTAGGATGTGGAGGACATGCAAACCTGATGCCACAAAGGAGTCGACATACCAAAGATGTTTACCTACTCGAAATCCGTTCCAACCCTGGTGGCCTGCCAAGATGGCTGATCTATATATATTGATCGCACGGTATGCTAGTTCCAGGTCCAAAGTGAAGTGAGGAAACTCAAAACATGACTCACAGGTGCAGATATGGGATCCATTCCATGAGTTCCCAGCCTGGTGATAGGATATCCTTGTTCCTGTGGCCCAAGCTTATAGCCTGAGATGTCCCTGTCAGAGAAGACCAGGAACAATCTCTGGTAATTTATGGACATTTCTATGAGTGTAGGGAACCATGGCTGAGCTGTCCAGAACGGGGCTATGAGGATCAAGGAGGTCTGGTAACACCTGAGATGTAGAAGTGTCCGAGCAATGAGAGAGAAGGGTGGAAAAGCGTAATGGCGAGTACTTGGCCATGCTTGCAGGAAGGCATCTACTGTAAGAGCCTCTGGATCTGGTCTTCAGCTGAAAAATCTCAGTAGGTGGGAGTTCAAACATGATGCAAATATGTCGATCTCCAGAGGGCCCCAAAGAGACTGCAAACAGAGAAGAAACTGGAGGGTTCAGTCACCAATGGCTGGCATCCCGTAAATGTCTGGAGTTCCAATCTGCCACTATGTTGTTGGAGTGATACTTAGCTGAGGAGGCAACAGCAAAGAAAGAGGATTGGCTGAAGGTCACATGGGACATTATAGTACAAGGAGCATTCCTATTGAATAAGATGTTATAGTGTGGTTAACCCTCTAGGGTACATGTTAACTTTTTTCCTTTGTATATTTACAATATCCTTTCTTTGTTGCTGAGGAATAAAGAAAGAGATAAAGCATAATATGAGCCTTTGTGTCCTTTAATAAAATCTAAAGCGGTCTTGTTAAAGGATTGAAGACTAGGGGGAAGTCTGATGGGGGAATGGAGGTGCCCTTGAGAAACCTGTAGTGGAGACATAGCAGTGCGTGTGCGAATAGTGGGAGGAGACAGTCACTGGCAGGGAGACCAGGAAGAGGTGTACCTATAAAGTAGTGAAGGAATGTAATGGAGGCAGAGTTATTAAGTCTATATGTGAGAATTACAGGGTTATTCACTAAACATGGACAAAATCACTTGAAAATGATCGAATTCCGATGCATTGGCAATTCGCAGATTTACTAAAACCAAATATGGTCAGGTCAGTACCAATCAGCAATATCCACATCCAAACCAATTTAGAGCACAGGAATCTGAGATTTATCAACGACTGCATAGTGACTGAAGATAAATCTTTCTTGAGTCAGGACTTGACGAAGGACATAAAAGATAAAAAGACTCTGCATCTGATTGGCTGCGACTGGAGAGCAGTAACCAATGGGATTTAGAACTGGCATGTTTGAAGAGCAGGGAGGAAGAAACAGAATATAAAGCCCATCAAGTGGGAGAAACTTGTCTCAGCGGAGGAGAACCTGTGGACTATAGACTGATTGTTATATTGAGCGTTTTATTTTTTATTGTTTTGTTTTTAAATGGTTATTTGTGAATAATTAGCCTGAAGTCCTTCATGCTTTCTCAGCTATCTACTTCTGCGGGAAGGGTAGTTCCCCCTTGTTAGGCACATCAGCTACTATACTCAGAGCCAGGTTCCTTGGGCTCTGGTTAAGGTGAGTAGTTACCTGTTTAGAAAATATGGTTTTATTTTAAATTTCAATGTACTACACTAGGAGCTATTGCTTCTTCTTCTCTTTTTTTTTCTCCTTGGATTACAGAAGGGACCTTAGTACATTACTGTGGAGACGACCTGAGCCTGCCTTCTGAGGCTCCAAACCATGTGAGTTCAACCACTTTTTCATATCCACCCCAGTGTCATATGGTTATACACTATAGAATTACTGTTCTTTTTTCCAAATTTTTGTAGTTTTGAAGAAATATACAGTATCCCAGATTGGAATTGGTGTATATTCATACACACTCCTACCCTCTGTAGGCTGGTGGTTGTTTTTTTACCCCTGAGCCTTCTTTCTAGTTAGAATACCATGTGGGGCATAATTGTCATTTATGTGTCAGTGGCCAGTGCTTGCTAACTAGTCACTTTATTAAAAAACATTAACAAAATTATACATTTAATAAAAATCATATGAGGGTCAATAAAATCCACATATTACTTTCATGATAGTGTTTTACCTCCATATGCCCCCACATGCCAAGCAGCAGGTGGAGGTATGTCTCCTAAATATTTAAAATTGTCAGAGGGCCTCCGTGTGAGTGGAGCAATGAGAAAGGAAACAGGCTTGGCAGCAGCAATCATTATAGAATATAGAGAGAATAATTCAATGAGAATTGCTGTAATTGATCGGGAAATTATAACAGCACAAACAAGCTCCTTAGTAGCAACTTACATAAGAAAGGGACAAATACGGGCAAAGTTTTTAGGTTAAAATTGCATAATTTGATGAGAGATTGGATACAAGGTGTAAAGGTGAGGTCAGAATCAAGTATAACACCAAAGAGTGAGCGTGCAATGATGGGCTGATAGCGTACAAAGATAACACCAAGGAGCGAGCGTGCAATGACAGGCTGATGGACGTACAAAGATAACACCAAGGAGCGAGCGTGCAATGACAGACTGATAGCGTACAAACATATCACCAAGGAGTGAGCATGCAATGACAGGCTGATAGCGTACAAAGATAACACCAAGGAGTGAGCATGCAATGACAGACTGATAGCGTACAAAGATAACACCAAGGAGTGAGCGTGCAATGACAGGCTGATAGCGTACAAAGATATCACCAAGGAGTGAGCGTGCAATGACAGGCTGATAGCGTACAAAGATATCACCAAGGAGCGAGCATGCAATGACAGGCTGATAGCGTACAAATATAACACCAAGGAGCGAGCGTGCAATGACGGACTGATAGCGTACAAAGATAACACCAAGGAGTGAGCGTGCAATGATGGGCTGTGTAACGGACCGTTTCGACCACAAGAGGATAAAAACCGTTTAGGTGATATCCCCCTTTCCAGATACACAGGCAGCTACTGTAAGCACTAATCTTCCGAACTGCAGACTACACGAATTCACCAACTCTCAACTGCACATACATGAATGACCCAATCTCCCGAACTGGAATCATATGAACACTGGAAACAGACGAACAGGAAAAGCCATAAAACAGCTTACACTCCTGGCAATCGGCATACATTCAAATTCCCCCAAAGAACGAGACGACACATCGCTTTGAGGGTTAAGCAGGACCAACACTGATTTATTCACACAACTGTCTTATAAAGGATTCTCCCATGCAAGGGAGGGATTTATAACAATTACATAATACACCAATCACACAGGAGTTACCTCCCACAATGCCTCCCAATCCATCCCCTCTGGCCTGGAGATAATTGGGGAAGAAATCCAATTATCTTCTAGGACAGAGGCAAACTCCATTACACACATGGCAAACACAAAGACAGTAAAAGACATAAAATTACCTACTGATACATTTAGGACATAAAATATATACATTCTACATATCCCCTGATAGCTTGGATCTGAGCGCACATTATTACCGAATGGCGCTCAGATCATATACATACAGTTCAATCGCCATGGAGCCAACGTCTTTCACATAGTCTTTCGTTACACGAATGGGCTCCATGGCTTAGCTATCTGGAGTAACATATTCACATATTCCAAAATACCGAATGAACCGGTGTTCAACCCTAAGGGCACGAATAGGAACCAGGGGGCAGACGGCTCAGCGGTGTTCGCGCAAATAAGTGTCCGTTTTTAGTTCCATCGTTTTAGCGCTGAACACCGCTGGCCGTTCGGGACTCGTAAGATGGCCGTCGCCACGTGTTCGACAAACGAACAAAGGCCACCCAGCGTTCGTCAATTAAGCTGCGGTTAACCGCAGCTTCTGGGTGGTCAATTGGCGGCACACTCCAGCTCCCAGGTGGTCCATCGTTCGCCAGTTTGTTCGGTAGCTGGAATATACCGAACACCCCGGCAGAAAGGCACGAATAAGCCTTTCTGCAGGGAATATAAACGGTTTAACCTGCAGGGCCATAGTCCAAGGGCAGGAGGCTAGCAACCAGGCTTCTCCAGTTCACAGTGGCGAGGTTGGTTTCGCCACAGGCTGATAGCTTACAAAGATAACACCAAGGAGCTTGTGTGCAATGATGGGCTGATAGCGTACAAAGATAACACCAAGGAGTGAGCGTGCAATGATGGGCTGATAGCGTACAAAGATAACACCAAGGAGCTTGCGTGCAATGATGGGCTGATAGCGTACACAGATAACATCAAGGAGTGAGCATGCAATGACAGGCTGATAGTGTACAAAGATAACATCAAGGAGTGAGCGTGCAATGATGGGCTGATAGCGTACAAAGACAACACCAAGGAGCGAGTGTGCAATGACAGGCTAATAGCGTACAAAGATAACACCAAGGAGCGAGCGTGCAATGACAGGCTGATGGACTTACAAAGATAACACCAAGGAGCGAGCGTGCAATGATGGGCTGATAGCGTACAAAGATAACACCAAGGAGCGAGCGTGCAATAACAGGCTGATAGCGTATAAAGATAACACCAAGGAGTGAGCGTGCAAGGATTGGCTGATTGACGTACAAAGGTAACACCAAGGTGCGAGCATGCATGGTGCCCCTACCCTCCTCCCTCCCCTTGTACAATTACCAGGTGTTATTAAAATGTAAATGTTTTGAGTTTTGAAGCCAGTTTATAGCTGAGTGAGTGCGCTGGATTCTGTATATTGTGTCAGTTGGTGCCAGTGGCACTCTTATAATATATGCATGTTTAGGGGAGTACATCTTCCTTGTTCCGTATGTACGTATGCGAGTGTGTGTGTGTGTGTGTGTGTGTGTGTAGGTGCGGGGGGGGGGGGTGTGTGTAGGTGTGCTATTTATATATAGCCCTCTCTTGTTTTTTTCATATATATAAATTCATATGAAACATAGGTCATTTACTAATTATTAGGTATCTAGCTGCCACCTGCTGGCTGTATAAAGGAAGGGCATGGACTAAATATTCCTGGATTTGTTAACAAACAAAAAGTTAATTCCCTTTATTTTTTCCCCGTTGTTTCTTTACTATTTTCAGAGTTAAAAAATAAACCCCCTATTCTACTCCCAGCTGCAGTATTACCTCCACCATAAGGAAATAATAAATACCTTATAAATAAACCGTTTCTGGACGCTAAGCTTCTTCAATCCGCCAACTATTTATATAGCACCAACATATTCCGCAGCAATGTACAATGAAACAAGACAGACAGTTCATTCTAAGAAAACATGTTTGACATGAAAAAGTTAATTATGTCCTGTCCTAACAAGCTCAGAATCAAAATGATCGAGGCTCCGTTTAGCATGCGGCTGCCAATATCCAGTGTAACTCGACTGCTGGCTATCAGAGTGTCCGTATGAATAAAAAGCAGCGCTACGTTTTTCCTTTTTGCAACCGCTCACTTCACCTAGTCCTGTTACTGCTTCTTTTTTTTTTTACAATTTGACAATTTTTATTTTGTCGGCAAATGCAGTGTATGGGGTACAAAAAGAAAAAAGGGGGGAGGGGTGAACATTCCAACCATAGACAGGTCGAACAAACGTCCGCCAGCATACTTTTCATTATTGACATTATTTACATTGCGTATTGTAGACGGGGGTGGGGGTACAGAAAGAAAATCTGGTTAAGGGATGGGGTTCGGGTCAATTGTACATGCCATTCTCTTGGATAGTTGCCCTGTTTTACAGACCCTTTGTACATGGGATCTGCCCCCTATGTGGACGCTGTCCGTCCAGGTGAGTTATTGCAATCTATATTTATTTACCCAATGTTGTACACCACTTGGAGACGCTTATTCTACTGTCCCCGGAAGGAAATTGGCCTCGGTTAGAGCCTGAAGCGGGTGTGGGGGGGGGGGGGGAGGGAAGGTAAACTGGGGTCTTGTTTAATTATCCTGTGTTATTGATCTGCTCTGCTTAACCTCTGGCTTTTTGTCGTCAAGCCTTGCTGTGCAGTCACACCCCGTGCGTCCCTGCTCGCCTTGTAAGTGTTGTAATGCTTACGTCTCTGCCTTGAGCTCACCCAGTCTCTTGTGTGTGGAACATGTTGAGCCCTCTAGTTGTCCGTGTGTATCTGCAGCTGGCCCTGAGGGTGCTGTTTGACTGTTTATATATGCTTCCCATTTGGATTTAGCTACTTCTGTCGTGTGGTTTGTCTTAATGTGTTTGCTGGCCATGCTTTCGTATTCCCAGTTCAGTGAGATCTGGTTCAGTAGGTCTTGTTTAAGTGGTGCATGTGTTTGCTTCCAGTTTCTGGCCACCAGTGTTACTGCCGCTATGAGTATATGGAATATCAGCTGTCTCTCCGGTTTATGCCAGAGGTTGAGGTGTAGGAATAGGATGCCTTGTTCCGGTGTTAAGTGGTATGGTTGGCCTAACGTGTTTGCCACTATGCCTTCTACCATCAACCAGTAGGGGGTCAGGATTGGGCATGTCCACCAAATATGATACATCGTCCCTCTGTTACCGCAGCCCCTCCAGCAATCTCCCTGGACTCCCGGGAACATCTTTGCTAGCTTGTCCGGTACCATGTACCACCTGTATAAGAGTTTTCTCATGGTTTCTAAGTGTGCTGCACAAGTGGTGTGCCCCTTATGTGCCTGAAACGCTTGATTCCAGTCGTGTTTCGTGAAGGTGCTGCCTATGTCTGACTGCCATGCCAATTTAAAGTCAGCCTGTTCTTCCGTGTCTACACACGTTAAAAGGGTGTATATTCGGGATATTGTTTTGTTGGGTATTTTGTCCGCCAGGCAGAGCTGTTCCAGGGTGGTTATGTTTGGTGTGACTGGGTTCTCGACCCTCAGGTGTGTGGATACAAAGGATTTTAGCTGGAGGTATGGGAATATTTGTTTGGCTGAGAGAGAGTGTCTGGCTTGTATTACAGGGAATGGCAGTATTTTGTCTCCCTTGCATATCTGTTTAAGGTGAATACATCCTCCCTCCACCCACGGGGTGTGATCGAATGTCTGGATGCTCGCCGAGACATTCGCCATAGTCATGTTTCCCAGGGACGGCCCAACTGCCCCCAGCGAGGTTCTAACCCTCTCCCACATCTTGAGCATCACCACCGTGGGTGGTAACATGTCTGCATATTTGGGGCGTGTTGAGCGTGGCATCCGTGGGAGGTGGTGTAGCCCTTGTCTGCAAGCCCAGTGTGCTTCTATATGTACCCACTGTGGGGGATCTTCCACCGAACTGGCCGCTGCTAAGGCCGCCAGCAGAGTGGCTTTGTAGTAGTTTTTGACGTTAGGCAGTCCTAGCCCCCCGTCCTTAATCGGCTTTTGCAGAAGTCTGGTGGCTACCCGCACCTTGCGGTTTGCCCATACGAATTGAACCAAAAGTTTTTGGATATTTGTTAGGTATTGTTTAGGCAGGTGAATGGGGATCGTACGTAGTAGGTACTGGAGTTTGGGGAGTAACGTCATTTTGATGGCCGCCATCCTGCCCAGCCATGAAAGATATTTTCCCTCCCATGATTGTAGTGTGTTTGTAAATGTCCCAATTAGTTTGGCAAAATTTAGTTTGAATAAGCGGGGGGGATTGGGGGGTATAAGTACTCCGAGAAATGTAATATGATCTGATCGCCAATCGAACGTGAAAGTTTTACTTAGGTGGGCCAGGTGATTTTGTTGGATTTGTATGCCCATTGCTTGGGATTTGGTGATGTTCAATTTGTAATATGAGTTGAGGCCGTATTCCTTAATAGTTTCCATGAGGTTTGGAAGTGAAATTTGGGGCTGGGTCAGCGTCAGCAGGACATCGTCCGCAAATAGGTTGATTTTGTATTCCTTGTCCCCGATTAGCACTCCATGTATGGATCGATGCGCTCTGATCATTTCTGCCAGTGGCTCTAGGGCCAGTACATAAAGCAGCGGGGAGAGTGGGCAGCCCTGCCTTGTGCCATTCGTAATGTTAAACGGGTCCGAGGTGAAGCCCGCTGTAATTACCTGCGCCGTCGGCTCGCTGTACAGTGCCCCGACCGCCGAGCGGAAGGTCTCCGGCATCCCGAATTTTCGGAGCACCGCTTCTAGAAACCTCCAGCCCAGGCGGTCGAAGGCCTTCTCTGCATCCAGCGAGAGGACCACACATTTAGATTGTTGTTTGTGCACGCTGTAAATAATGTCCAGAACCTTTCTCGTGTTGTCCCCCCCCTGGCGGCCCTTCACAAATCCGACTTGGTCATTTTTGATTACTTGTGGGAGTATGTCTCCTAGTCTGGTGGCGTATATTTTTGCAAAAAGTTTTGTGTCTGTGTTCAGCAATGAGATAGGGCGAAAGTTTTGCGGGTGGGTAGGTGGTTTGCCTGGCTTAGGCAGTGTGATAATGTGTGCCTTTAAGGCTTCCTGGGGCAGCATCCGTCTCTCTACTGCTTCGTTGAAGGCATTCGCGAGATGTGGGGCTAGGGTTAGTTGGAAACGTTTGTAGTAGTTGTTCGCAAACCCGTCTGGGCCTGGGGCTTTGTCAGCTGGCATGGAGGCGATGGCCTTCAATACCTCCGTCACTGTGATCGGTGTAGATAGTTGCTCTTGTTGAGTGAGAGTGAGTGTTGGCAGGGTTACTTTGTCTAAAAAGGTAGAAATCTTGGAGTCTTGTGGTTGGGTCGTGTTAGGGTCGTTTTTTAAGTTGTATAGGCCTTCGTAGTATTTGGCGAACACGTTGCTGATGTCTTTTGGCGCTACTATTTTTTGTCCATTTGGAGATACCATGTACGCTATTTTTTGGGCTGCTAGTTGTGTTTTGAGCCTTAGGGCCAGCAATTTACTCGCTTTGTTGCCTTGCATGTAGCTTTGCGCTTTAAGTTTTTTCAAGTGGTATGCCACCTGGTCTAGGGATATTTGATGTATGCGCTTTGTGAGTTGCATGATTTGGTCCCGCAATTCTCGTGTGGGTGTAAGTTGGTTTTGTGTCGTGGCTCTCTGAAGGTCTGTTTGGCATGTTAGGAGTTGGGATCGAGATTGTTTTTTGAGATACGAAGCGCGTCTAATCAGTTGGCCTCTAATTACTGATTTATGAGCTTGCCATAGTGTGTTGCGTGTGGTGTCTGTAGTGTCGTTGTCGTGGAAGTAGTGTATAAGTTCCTTATTTATTTCTTCGGTGAATTTGTTGTCTGCCAGTAGGGCAGTGTTAAGGCGCCACGGGCTCCTGTGTGTTGGGTCATATAGGTTCTTGAGTGTCAGCTCAACTGGGGCGTGATCAGACCACTCGATCTGGCCTATTGTGCATTGGGCCACCTGATTCATCCCCGCCCCATGTATGAGGTATCCGTCGATGCGGGAGTAGGTGTTGTGTACGGAAGAGAAGAACGTGTATCCCCTTTCCCCGACATGTGTGGCTCTCCATACATCATAATAATGGGAGTCGTGCACAAGCTTTCGCAGTGCCCTACTCTGCTTCTTGAGTGGCATGGTGCGTGTCTTGGCTGGTGCTAGTGTCGTGTCTATTTTGGGGTCTAACACGTGATTAAAGTCCCCGCATATAATCGTGGTGCCTTGTTGTATGTCTTTCAGTTTTTGTATTATTTTATGCAGGAAATTGCGTTGGTTCGTATTCGGGGCGTATACATTTGCTATGGTGTATGTCATATCATTGAGTGTACCTACAATAATGGCATATCTACCTTCCAAGTCTATGTGCTGTGACGTCAGGGTGAAGGCTACATTTTTACTGATTAGTATGGAGGCGCCCTTGGTCCGGTTCGCCGCTGTAGCATGAAATTGGGTCGGGTAATCTCGCTGCAGTATGCTGGGGTGTGCACCTGTCATGAAGTGTGTCTCTTGGAGGCACAGTACATCCGCCTGCTTATGTTTTATCTCTTTGTACAAGCGGTGCCTTTTTACTGGGATGTTGAGTCCTCTAACGTTATGTGAGTAGATCTTCACGGTGGTTGGTGTGCATGGAATTGTGTGTTTGTGCCTGTGTGTATACTACAGTTGGGGTGTCCCCTCTGTCCCAGTTCCAACGAACTCAGGGGGCTTCCCCATGTTACCTGGCGGTGTTGTATGTTGTGAGGAGGTCTGCGAGGGGTGCGTCGCTGGGTCATCTGGTTTACCCTTGGTGTGTGCTGGGCAGAGCAAGATCAGTTGATAGTAGACAGCGTTACATACATGAACATATACAAGTGAACATATAGCATAACAAAAATTAACAAACAATAACATGAAACCAATTTTGCCGGGTATCCGGCTATGCACCTGGGTGTGGTGCTTTGGGGGTGGGAGCAATTGGCTCCCGTCATGGCTACGGTTCTGCGGCCACGGCCAATGTTACCTTATTTTTAAGTGCGGTGACCTGTTCCCGGGTGGGTTGGTGTGGACGGCCTGTGGTGTGGACCGGTGGGGGGGTTGCCTTGTGCATTTTGATTTTGGCTCGGGTCAGTAAAGGTGGCCAACATTTTTTTTTTTTTTTTTTTAATATATTAAATTTAATTTAAATTTCTTTTTAGTACATACTTTTCTCCCACTCGCTCTCCTGCATGGCCTGGTGACACGTGCTGTTTGGATGGCAAGGTGGGGTGGGGGGGATGGGCTGGGGCAAGTATCTCCTGCACCCAACATGGTCTACGTTAGCACGGGCCACAAATCCCTGATCTCAGGTACACTGCTCCCTGCATCCTCTCTCCTTCCAGGCCTACATAGCCAGGAGCAGCGGACGGAACGCCATCCCGCTCCTCCCTCCCTATCTCCCCCCCTCCCCTCACCCGCTACCAGCATCCCTTGTATATTGGTTGGCTATCATTTATATAAGTCTACACGTCTAACACCATTACAGCCATGTTAAAATCATAAGCAAGATGAAGGCAATTATGTCACATTTGTCATACAAGCCTGGATGAGTTTTTCGCTCCCCGGCCGGTCTGCACAGCGCCGTCCCCTGGGGAGCCGCTTAGCGTTTTGTCTTCCTCCAAGTTGGAGGGAGTCTCTGAGTCTCTTTTGTCTTGTTCAGGACTTCAATTCCCCAGCTGCTGAGGGTTTTCTCTCTGTCTTCCGGCGTTGATAGGATGGTTGTTTTCCCGTTCCTCTGCACTACTAGCTTCACCGGGTACCCCCATCTGTAGGGGAGGTGGTGTTGGCGAAGTTGCGCGGTGACCTCTGCAAAATCTTTTCGGCGTCGAAGAGTGTATGCGGAGATGTCAGCGTAGATCGAGATACCGTGGTACATTGTCGGCAGGTCTGTTTTGCTCCTGGTTCTGTTTGCTCTCAGGATGTCCTCTTTTATGTGGAAGTAATGCATTTTCAATATAACATCTCTGGGTGTCTCTTGTGGCAGGAAGGAGGGTTTCGGCACTCTGTGGGCTCTATCCATCAGGAACATATCTTGGGGCACCGCCGGGGTCAGGGCTTTAAACAGGCCCACTAGGTATGCCATAAGGTCTGTCTGACTCACGGTTTCAGCAATGCCCCTGATGCGTAGGTTATTCCTCCTACCCCTGTCTTCCAGATCTGCCATTTTCCCTTCCTGTGTTTCCAGTTTGTTCGTAAGGCCGTCTATTTTTGCCGCCATTGCATTATGTGCTTCTTCGTATTCCGCCATTTTGTTCTCTAGCGTGGCCGTTCTATCCTCCAGCTCAGTGATGTCGGTGCGCAGAGTCTGCACTGCACTTTGTAGTGTGTGCTGCAGCTTATCTGACATGGCGTCCAGCATTGTCTGCAGGATCCCCTGTGTAACAGGTAAATCGGCTGCCGCCGTCGTTGTTTGGGGCGAGTTTTGAGCTTCCTCCCCGCCATCTTGTATTTCTCCATGCTGCAAGGGGCCTCGCGTCTGACTCGATTTGACGCCAAAGAAGTTGCTTTTTTCGCCTTTCTCCGTCTGGCGCCGCTGCTTGGTTTGGGACATGATGTGGCTTCGTGTCTCCCCGGTATTTGGTCACCGTTTGTGGGTATTGTAGGCCTTAGCAGCGCGGAGCTCCGGCTACATGCGACCGCTCGCTCCGGAGTCCAGGACACGCCCCCTGTTACTGCTTCTTTGATAATTTTTTTTTTACATTCTTTTTGTTGGTATCCAACTTAATAAAGTCAATTTTCTGGTAGATAAATACATTCCTATGTACCTTTATTATTTTTGTGTTGACTGACTTCCTGGATTCTCTATATCCCAGGAGGGAATTATACCACCAAGGCCTTGTACTACTAGAGCAGATTCTTGCTCCCCAAATTGTATATTTACATCCACATTCTACACCACTGGATTTGTTATTACACATTGGATTCCTACTGGACATCGCTGCACTCCATATTGGATTTCCTTATATCCGGAGACTGAGATTTATCATCCATGCGCAACACAGCAGAGCTCTAAGTAGCTCACCAAAGTGTGAGTGCGTTCTCTACGTAAATTAACCACAATTCATTTTGTCATTACATATTGCACTATTATTTGTTTGTTTTTCTCATCCCTCTGTGGTTATACAAACTGAATCGTTACCCTTTTGTGCACTCAATAAAAGATTATTTTGAACAAACGGAATCACTCTCTACTTGCTGTAGAAGTAGGTATACTTATGAAGTTTCTTGTATATACTACACTATAAAACACTTACTACACCACTATTTTCTGACATGGTTTATCATTCCTTTTAGTTTTTGCTTTATATTTCACACAAGATTTTGGGAATCCTTGGTTGATTCACTGCTGCCACTTGTTATAATTATATTGAGCGCCTAAACTAGTCTATTGTGTATGTAAAAGGATAAGGCCTTGGGGAGTAAGCACAACTAAACGGACAAGGGCACATGTATGAGTGTGGGGGTGGTGCTGGTGATTGGCTGTATGTGTTTAGGGGAGTGGTTATGGGTTTGGAGTGGGGCAGGGATCATCTGACCTCAGTGCGTTTTGGGATTCTGGCCAGCAACCAACTTCCCTCCCACCCACCCTAATTATATTTTTTGTTCTGTCACAGCTAGCGGGGAGCGTGTCCTTGCCAATAGGGTTGGGGAGTATCAGATGGAATGTCAGGAGGTGGACAACGTGGGTCTCAACCTCCCCTGCTCTCTAGGGTAAAGTTTTCAGTTACCGACTTGGACGTGCCCACCAAGCTAAAAGCCGGCTGGTGGTTAGAGCATTTAAAGGAAAAGGGAATTTTGGTTTGGATGAGGGGGGGAGGCGAGAGCCCAGTGGGCAAGTTTTTGGTGCATAGGCATGTGGTTAAGTTGATTGGCAAGGATGGTTATTTAAGCTAAAGGCTGTAGGGCAATAGGTGGTAATTTATATGTTAAGTTATGGTTTATGTATATATATTTATGTGCTTATTTATATTTGAATTGAAGGTTAAGAAAGTTCGGATGAGTCCTACAGTTGTAAGTTTAATCAATCCTGTGGCCTGTTTCATCCAATATGCGGTGTCTGTCGTTATTGGGGGAGAATTGGGGTAAGTTCTTTTCTCTTAGATGCACCACGTTCCCCGCTACGTACATACATGGAACATCACAAAACAGTCAATAAGGGATGGCTGCCCTTAACAGGAAATTTATATCATGTTAAATAACAGTCATAATCTGAATCTATGATCAGGACTGTAGGTAGTAGTAATATAAACCGTACAGACCCCATTATTAATAGTTACATTGTATCTGTCACATTACTTCCTCTATACTCTCCAAGAGCTTTGACCTTCTAAATTGGTCCAAAACCAAAATGAATTTGTGTAGATTTATTTCCCAAAGAAACAATCACAAAATAAACAATGAACCCAATGTATTGCATAATGCAGGCAGCACACACAGAGCTAAATTTCAAAATGTCTACAACTAGAATACTGGGACCCTCCTTACAGTTGTCAGGGGGAGTCTGTGAACAATACTGACCGCAGTGAGCGTTCTCCTGAGCTTCATAGTATTACTAAGCTCCCCTAGTAATTATGGATGAATTCAATTCTAATAACACACTCCGTACAGGTGCTGGAATAGTGGGGCATGATCGGTTATTTATTAATTTGGGGTGTTACGGTGGGCACTGCTTCATTTTGTTTATATCCATCAGTCCATTATCTAAACTGAAAAACGTGTTAATACGAATAAATTCTAACTAAACGGAATGGGCTCAGATACATCAATTTCCTACTGAAATTCTGGTCAAAAATTCTTAAAGATGAGTTAGCAGAAGATTGGTTTCCATGGTGACAGGTCCACTTTCGGTACTTTACCCCAGAATGAGTTTCTATAATCCGCCCATGTGGGTTGGATAAGTTAATGATCGCGCTAATGGCTAATTGGAACAGAAAGTTAATAGGAGAACCAAACTTCAGTAGAAATTTAAATTAGATTATAAATGCAATCAGCAGCGACAGATGATTTTTACTGGAATGCAAATCCTAATTTCAATCTTCAGCCCTAACGACTTGCAATGTCAAGGCTCCTTTTTAATTTGAATTAATTCCATTCAGTAAAGCTGCTACAGAGTTTAGTCTTCAGGGGATCAGGAAGAAAAGTGGGGCTAGTTCTCTTCTAGAATGGGGATATTATTCCAAAAACATTCTCATAACTCCCAGCATTTCAAAGAGACAAAGAGGGACACTTTAATTGTAGGGGTGTCAATGGAAGGGGGAGAGAGGACAATTCTGAGACATTTTAAGTGACTTACTACTTATTATACAACTAAAATTTAATTTAGAACAAGAACAATGTATCTTATTTACACAGACTGATTTCTAAACACATTTATTGTAGTTTAAAGACACATTACTGGGAGTATTATTGCTGTGGAGCTCTGTTATACATTCAGACACATTACTGGGTGTTTTATTGCTGTGGAGCTCTGTTATACACTCAGACACATTACTGGGAGTATTATTACTGTGGAGCTCTGTTACACACTCAGACACATTACTGGGAGTATTATTGCTGTGGAGCTCTGTTATACACTCAGACACATTACTGGGAGTATTATTGCTGTGGAGCTCTGTTATACACTCAGACACATTACTGGGAGTAATATTGCTGTGGAGCTCTGTTATACACTCAGACACATTACTGGGAGTATTATTGCTGTGGAGCTCTGTTATACACTCAGACACATTACTGGGAGTATTATTGCTGTGGAGCTCTGTTATACACTCAGACACATTACTGGGAGTATTATTGCTGTGGAGCTCTGTTATCATGTCACATACAGACATACAGACATACACACTGACATACACACAGACACACACAGACATACTGACACACACACAGACATACACACAGACATACATACACATAGACAGACATACACACACACAGACATAAACACACACACTGACATACAGACATACACACAGAACTTCCCCACACAGACAGACATACACACAGACATACACACTGACATACAGACATACAGACATACACACTCACACTGATATACAGACACACAGACATACAGACATACACACTAACATACAGACATACAGACATACACACTGACATACACACACAGACACACAGACACACAGACAGACATACACACAGACAGACATACACACACACACAGACATACACACAGACATACACACAGACATACACACACACACACACACTGACATACAGACATACACACTGACATACATACTGACATACACACAGACAGACATGCACACAGACAGACATACACACACAGACATACACACTGACATACACACACACAGACATACAGACATACACACTGACATACACACTAACATATAGACATACAGACAAACACACTGACATACACACACAGACAGACATACACACACAGACACACAGACAGACACACAGACATACAGACATACACACACACAGACATACACACACAGACAGACATACACACAGACACACACACACACAGACATACAGACATACACACTGACATACACACAGACAGACATACACACAGACAGACATACATACACACAGACATACACACACATAGACATACAGACATACACACTGACATACAGACATACAGACATACACACTAACATACAGACATACACACACAGACATACACACACAGACATACACACAGACATACACACAGACATACATACAGACATACACACAGACATACACACAGACATTCACATAGACAGACATACACACACACAGACATACACACACACACTGACATACAGACATACACACACAGACATACACACAGACAGACAAACACACACACTGACATACAGACATACACACTGACATACAGACATACACACTGACATACACACACACAGACATACACACTGACATACATACATACAGACATACACACTGACATACACACATACACACCTCATTTATCAGCCACCCTCCTCTTACCTTTAAGTTGCAGGAGGGTGGCTGAGGATGATGGGAGTGAGTGGATGCCTCTCCTCTCTCCTCTCCTTTTTCCTCTCCTCTGCTCTCCCTCCGCTCTCCTCCCGCGTGAAGTAAGCTGGGAGGAAGTGACCTTTTTTTTTAAAGGGCACGGTCGCGCAATTACCCGGTCGTGCTGCGACCGGGCCCCTGAAGATATATGGTTGTCACCCCCTGATGGCGGCCCTGCACTCAGACACATTACTGGGAGTATTATTACTGTGGAGCTCTGTTATACACTCAGACACATTACTGGGAGTGTTATTGCTGTGGAGTTCCGTTATTCACTCAGACACATTACTGGGAGTATTATTGCTGTGGAGCTCTGTTATACACTCAGACACATTATTGGGACTATTATTGCTGTGGGGCTCTGTTATACACTCAGACACATTACTGGTAGTATTATTGCTGTGGAGCTCTGTTATACACTCAGACACATTACTGGGAATATTATTGCTGTGGAGCTCTGTCATACAATTAGACACATTACTGGGAGTATTATTGCTGTGGAGTTCTGTTATACACTCAGACACATTACTGGGATTATTATTACTGTGGAGCTCTGTTATACACTCAGACACATTACTGGGAGTATTATTGCAGTGGAGCTCTGTTATACACTCAGACACATTACTGGGAGTATTATTGCTGTGGAGCACTGTTATACACTCAGACACATTACTGGATGTATTATTGCTGTGGAGCTCTGTGATACACTCTGACCCCACACCATTGGCTCCTGGTGGATGATCAAGAGTACAAACCGGGAGATACCATGAGATTACCGATCCTTTTTACACCTGCATTCTTTAGGCATTTTTTGGCAAGAGAAAGAATTAAGCTCCTTTCGGAGTCATAGCAGGTGACAGTTTATGGGAAATGACTTTAGAAGTTGTGTAAAGATAAAGTTGTTTCTGATTTTTCTTATGATATATTGATCTCTTTGGAATTTCAATTAAATGAAAAAAAAACAGTGGTAGACGTAAAAGTAAGTAATATTATTGGACAGTGAGCAGGGATTATTGGCATGGGATATATGATGGGGTGATGTGTATAGAAACACATGAGAGGCACATACAGTAAGTCCTTTTTTTTCTATAGTGGCTGCCAAAATATTAAGTAAAGAGGGGCAGGAAACAGCAGAAAGGACAACAACTGCTTTGGTGGTAAGTAGAAAAGGAAATAATAAAGTCCCCACTGGGTACTATAGGGTATTGCCTTTGGTCCTGTGCAGTGCTGGATGCTGAGTGTCTAATATTATTAATAATGCTAATAATTCAATCTATATATTTATGTCGTGAATTTTATAAAACCAGGAGTGACGTTCATATTGCAGAGCTTTCTATATAATATTGCAGAGCAAATTAATTCACCACGTTTTTACCCACGCAGAGCATTGTTTGTGATCAGACTTTATACTGCGATTACTATCGGACTTTATAATCAGAAGGTAATTATTGTATTATACTGTTAGGGACATTAAAAGCCTAAAAGGCTCTGTCAGGGACAGTAAACGGCTCTGTCAGGGGCATTGAAATTCTCTGCTAGGGACATTAAGAGACTCTGTAAGGGACATTAAAATAATCTGTGAGGGGCATTGAAAGACTCTGTCAGGGACATTGACATTCTCTGTTAGGGACATTAAAAGGCTCTGTCAGGGACAGTAAACGGCTCTGCCAGGGGCATTGAAAGACTCTGTCAGGGGCATTGAACTTCTCTGCTAGGGACATTAAGAGGCTCTGTAAGGGACATTAAAAGAATCTGTGAGGGGCATTGAAATTATCTGTTGGGGACATTAAAAGGCTCTGTCAGGGACAGTAAACGGCTTTGTCAGGGGCATTGAAAGACTCTGTCAGGGGCATTGAACTTCTCTGCTAGGGACATTAAGAGGTTCTATAAGGGATATTAAAAGGCTCTGTCAGGGGCATTGAAAGACTCTGTCAGGGGCATTGAAATGCTCTGTTAGGGACATTAAAAGGCTCTGTCAGGGGCAATGAAAGACTCCTTGAAGGGCATTGAAATTCTCTGTTAGGGACATTAAAAGACTCTGTCAGGGACATTAAAAGGCTGGGTCAGATGCATTGAAAGACTCTGTGAGAGGCATTGAAATTCTCTGCTAGGGACATTACAAGGCTCTGTCAGTGGCATTGAAAGACTCTGTGAGGGGCAAAAAGCTGTTAACTGTATTTTTCAAAGTGTTCAAATCTTTTTGCTCCAAGTCTAACTCTAAAAAGCCTGCTTAAGTTCAATTATTTCTAAGAGCGATATCAAAATCAGCATCCTTTTCAGTCAGAGTGTGAGGTCTGTATTTTTTAAAGTGTTTTGTTTTTTTTCACCAATAAACAACCATGAATTTGGAAAGCTGGTTAAAGCAGGGAACTCTTCAGAGAAATATTATTACTACTTCTACCTGTTCGGCACTTATAGAAACTGAGAAAGAAGATACAACTAAAAATCCAGAAAACATGCCCGAAATAGCTGTATCTACGGTTTCTCAAATAGCAGAGACAAGTGACAAGTCAAAGATAAAAGAATAGCACACAATGCTACCCAATCTTCTTCTCAAACAAAGAAGAGAAAATATGATGATAGCTACTTGTCATTTGGATTCACAGGTGCCAGAAATGAAGATTGTCCTGAAGCACAATGCGTACTTTGCAATAAAATATTGCCAAACAGTTTGTTAGCACCTGCTAAATTTCGTCGTCATTTTTAGCAAAACCCTGCAGAGTACAAAGATAAAGACATGGACTTGTTTTAAACGAAAGCTAGAGTATCGGAAGAGTAAACAATTTATGAGCAAAACATTTCAAAATGCTAATGAAAAAGTCACGTAGGCTTCTTACAGAGTGAGTTACCGCATAGCACTTGCAGGAGAAGCAAACACAATTCCCTCGCAAACCAAATTAATTCTCCATGTATGGAACATGACCAGGAACAAACTGGGTGGTCCTGGCTGCATGTCATTAGCGACCCCGATTCAGGCTTTAGTTTACTGTATACCCACATTTCATGCCAAACCATGGCAAGAGGCTGGAGTTACCCACCTGTACCATCTCTTATCTGCGACTGGTGTGATGGATTTTCATATGTTGTCCTCCACATACGCCCTGTGCCAGACCCCACTTGCAAGATTTAGACCTGCACTCCGTTGGGCAGAGGATCTGGAAAGCTAGATTACCCCAAAACAATGGGAATCCATGATAAATGCCCCCAAAATGCTTGATTAAATCGGCCATGCTTATTGAACAGAACCGCAAATTATTATACCGCTGGTACATGGTGCCAACTAAAATCCATCAGCTCTACCCACATGCTTCTCCCTTGTGCTGGAGATGTCACCAAGCAGCGGGAGACATGTTGCATGTGTGGTGGCAATGCCCAAAGATAACAAAATTTTGGAGAAAGGTAAGTACACCACTTCTAGAAGTAACTAACCAGGTCTTTCCCCTGCTGCCTATAATGTTCTTACTCCTGTACTTGCCAGGATCAGTCCCTAAACATAAACAAAAGCTCATATTTCATGTCTTACTGTCAGCACAAAGGTTGATAGCGAGAGCGTGGAAAACACGTACAATTCCAACCATATCAGAGTTAACTAAGGAGATAGACAATGTATTGTATATATGAAAATGGCTTCAGAAGCACTTTACCCCCATCCAAACTCATGCATGACACTTGGAACATGTGGAACACGTGGAGATCAGTAGCCTGACCTTACATGCAACTTGACCATGTATGTCATTTTGTACTGCTTACTATCTGGTTGTACTATTGAAACCGACACAGGTATACGAGAGAGGTGTTGAACGGCTTCCTGAAATATAAAATATGTAATTTTATATCTATTGCATTACTGTATAGTGTATTTTCGTGCAATCACAGCCTGTGGAGATGTGCAATTGAAGTGCATTTTTTTACTTTCCCCTCCCACCCCCTTCTTTTTCTGTACCCCCTCCCATGTCTTAATGTGAAAACAATAAAAAACTTAAATATGAAAAAATAAATACATGTGAGCTTTGAAGTTTCTGTTTAGTGAATGAGTGAGTGTGCTGGATCTTGTAAGATTGATATCTGAGGTCAGGAACAAAAAGAAAGTTGGTTGTGGTGAGCCGAAACTGATGTATGGGTAGGCCTGTAAACAAAGAGGGTCGTCATATGCGAAAGAGGTGAACGGTGGATGTGGTGAAATGAAGGTCAACAGCCCAGGTAAGAGGGTTGGCCAAGTTTATAAAGCCCCTCCCACCAATACAGACCTTCAGGCCTTAATATTTGTGGTTGGGAACAAAAAGCAGTGGTATAAGGAAAGTTGCTTGTGGTGTGCCGAAACCAACATATGGGTAGGCCTGTAAACAAAGAGGGCAAAAAGAAGTCCGTAAAATACTCACAATATAATACGATTACGTAGCCAAACTCTTAAATGTTTCCTTAATTTTCTCTGGTTGAGTAATATATCTGTTGTAAATGGAGGAATATTTAAATAAAAGGCATCTGATGCTGCTCCAATTCTGAATGAATAATCTGAAAATTTAGATGGGTCTAATCCATGTTTCCTGAATAATGTTCTGATGTAAAATTGAGCTTAGCTGTGATTTAATGATATCATGAACATTAAGACACTGTGATTGAATTTAAACAGTTCCTATTGTAAATTCTTTTGAACATAGGAACCATAAAAGACTTTAAATTTGATGGCCTTATATCAGAATTCACATGAGATTCAAACATGTCGGAAAGTGTTCTGAATTTGGCCCATCGGTAGGTTACCGTTAGGCGGTTACTGGATGGTCTACTCATTGTGTGTCTCAATGTTTTTAATGGGTACGTAGGCATGTTTGAAGAAGTCCTAAAAAATGAGAATGGGAGAGAGCGTCAGTTACTGAGTTATGAGAGCCTCGAATGTTAACACAGACCAGGAAATTATTGTGTTGCTGTTAGTCAGGTTAATATCTGATCAACCTCATAATTGTTAGAGGAGGACCATCCTTTGTTAATTAGGAGTGGTTTGAGGAACATGAAAAAGAGATCAGGCTGTTGCCTTGACCACCAAATTCCCCAGATCTCAATCCGATCTGTGGTATGTGTTTGGGACAACAAATCCAATCAACGGAGGCCCCACATTACAACCTGCAGGACTTAAAGGATCTTCTGCTAATGTCTTGGTGCTACAGGACACTTTCAGAGGTCTTGTGAAGTCTATGCCTTGAATGCTTCACAAGGGGGACCTACACGATAATAGGCAGGTGGTTTTAATGTTGCGGCTGATCAGTGTAGTCTATATTAGTATCATTAAAGAAAAGGGTTCTTTAGAATAACATAGAATGGAGGGGCGTGGCCGAACCGTCGATGAACACAGACGTGTTTCAATAGTGCTCCGCACTCACCGCGCCTTAAAGCCCACTAGAGCGACCTATCTACACGCAAATTACCCCACAACGGGTCCCCAGACATGGAGAGGAGGATAACGAAAAAGCAGGGGAAAAAAACAGCGGAATCCGGGGCCTCCGTCCTCGAACAACTTCGCCATGCAACGGCCTGGTCGGACAGGGAGCCAAGATGGCAACGGAGGATCTCCGCGCACCCCGACCCGGGCCGACACTGAGGCGTCGACCGCTGAACAGGATACTGTCCTTGCCAAGCTGGCTGAAGTCAGGGCCTTCCTGGCGGGAGAAATAGCCAGGTCCACGGCTGTGCTCCAGGCAGATATAGGGGCCTTGGGTGAACGCACTGCAGCCCTGGAGGACCGCATGGACACCACCGCCCGAGCCCACAACGACGTAGTCAAAAGGGTGAACCGGATGGCGGCCCGCATGGTTGAGACTGACCTGGCACTGAAGGACATGGCGAATAGGTCCCGGAGAAACAACCTCCGCCTTAGGGGGCTCCCTGAGGTGCGGGACGAAAATCTGCGGGAGACCCTGCTTTCCCTCCTACGGCCTCTCCTCCCTGACCTCCCTGAAGAACAGTGGCACATTGAGCGGGTGCACAGAGCCCTGCGAGCCCAGAGGGCGGACATCAACACCCCGCGGGACGTCATTGTACGCTTCCTCTACTTCGGCACCAAGGAGGCCTTCATGAAAAAAAGCCGTGATGGGCCCATCCGGCACGATGGGGCTGTTATCTCCCTATACCATGATCTGGCGCCCTCGACACTGCAACGCCGGAGGGGGTGGCGGCCGATCACTGAGGCCTTACGAGGAGCAGGCCTGAAGTATGCCTGGGGCTTCCCTTTCAAGCTGCAGGTGTTCCGGGGAGACCGGGCGCACATTCTATCACCTGGTGGCGATCCCCAGCGTTTCCTGCGGAACCTTGGAATTCAACCACCCCCAGAGATCCCAGACGTCTCCCTGTACATCGATGACCTCCCTCAGCTGCCGAACGTCTGGAGTGCCGCCGGAGCCAGGAGCCATCGCTGAAGGTCGCAGGGTATGGTATATGCCTTTCTCACACCGTACCCGAGGGGCTCCGGCCTTTTGGGTCCGTCCCCGGAGGGGTGCCTTTTTGCTTTCCCCCTTGGGGAGGGGGGCTGATGAGGGGGGTCCACACGGGTTGGGGAGGCTGTCATCTTCCCTTTTAGGTGGGGGAGCGGGTTAAGGGGCTGGGGCCATTGCTGGGCGTTTTTAAAGCCCTGGCCGGGTCCAGACCAGCGGTGCTTGTCTTGCCCCCCCCCTTCTACCGTTGTCTTGCCCCCCCCTTCTACCCGGTTAACTGTTTCCCCTTATTTTGTGTAGGCCACTTCTGTCATGGAAGGAGGGTTTTTTGGCCGCCCGGGTACCCCTCACTTGGTTTGGGGGGGTTCGAGGCTGGGTGTCTATTAATGTGTGGGCTTTTTCAACGGGCTTGGTGTACTGACCCGAAGTCACCAGCCTACTGGGCATCCTGTTCCTGCCATGTCTGTCACCTAGGTTATGCTACACCAGGATGGAACTGAATTAGCCACGTTTATTGTAATTAGCCTGTAACTGTGTTGATATGCCACTTATGTTTTGGGATCGTTGTGCCTTCTCCCTTTCCCATCCCCTCCTCCCCCTCCCTCTTTCTCCTCCCCCACCCCCCCTCTCTCCTCCGCCACCCCCCCTCTCTCCTCCCCCTCTCTCCTCCCCCTTCTCTCCTCCCCCCCAACTTCCCACCCTCCCCCTTCCCCTCCCCCCCCCTGCCTTCCCCCCCTCCTCCTACCTCCCCCACCCCTCCTCCCCCCCCCTACCTCCCATAGGATTCAGGGTATAGACGCTTTAGGAAAGGGTTCAGGCACATTTTCCTTCTAACACACTCGTATAATGCCTCCAAAATCACGGATGACAGGGGACACAGAAGTGGTTAATGTACTAACGCCTAAACACCGAAAGCACAAAGCACAAAACATAAAAAAAAAAGAGGAAAACCACAAAAAAAAAAAAAAAAAATCAAGTGTACAGGTATTTTGACTTTTGATTCTAAAAAAGTTAAAAAATAATAAAAAAAAAAAAAGAGGAAGAAAAATAATAAAGAAAACTGTTAAAAACACCAAACACAGTATATATATTTAGACGTCTAACTCATTAAATTAAAAAAAAAAAAAAAATGGGGACAATTAGTTCAAATGGGACAAGTTGCTCTGTCCTCAAATTTATACGTGTCTCCCCGACGCTGTGTACTCCTCCGTCCATATGTTAATGGCAAAACGAACTTCTTGATTTAAAAAAAATATATATACATAAATACATAGGGGAACAGATATGAATAGAATGATGGTATCTGTAGAAGGGCATCAAGTTGACCATTGTTAGATTTTTGTACATGATTTCTCACATTGACTAGCGTTGTATCTGGGTCGAGGCTCCGCCTCATTACAGGGATTGAGGGATGTCATAGGACCCCCTGACTTACAACTTACAGCTTGAAAGTTTATTGATACATGCCTGAATATTGTCAGGGTACCTGAAGCTTCTACCTCCGAAAGAGGTAGAGACTTAGTAGTTTACTCCTCCAGCAGGTCGGCTTCCTCCATCCCTCGCGGCTCCTCTAGACACTCTCACGCCGGCCGCGAGGGATCCGTCTCATTTTATGACGTCACGCACGCTGCCCGACGTCATGACGTCAGTCCGGACCGATCTGTCACTCAAGTGACTGAAAGCCAATCTGGACTTGTCGGAGGCGGGCATACTCACTGTAACCAGGGTATTTAAACCTGTTTCTCCCATTCACTCATTGCCCTGTCGTGGTTCTAGCCTTTCTAGTCACACAGTGCTCTGGCGATTTCAGTTATTCCTTTGGTTCCGACCCGGCTAGTTTGACTTACTCTGTTTCCCTCTGGTATCCTTGATCCGGCTTGTTCCTCGCTCACCTGTCCTCTCGTTCCCTCGACCTCGGCTTGTTTCTGACCATTCTCTTTACTCTCCGTACGTTAGTCCGGCCATTCTAAGGTCCGGTATACGTACCCTGTCCTGTTTGTACTTTGCGTGTTGGATCCCTGTCCCGATCCTGACAAATATAGCTACATGGTATCGGTTATGACTCGGCCGGTATCACCCCGGTTGCCGGGCCCAGTGGTTGTGCCGTTGGCATGTGGGGGGGGTGGGCCCCTTGCTCCCCCTGTTTTCCTGTTTCTCATTTTTACCTTATACTTCCCCGCACTGCGGGATTTTCCCTCTGGTGGCCGTGGCGGCCCACGGGATGATTTTTGTGGGGCTTGCCCTGCTTTCACCCCCCCCCCCCCCCCCGTATGGCAATGGCGCTTCATCCATACATGGGCCGCGTACTGTGGCTGACCTCGCTGCTTTATTAATGTACTTACACTACATGCTCTGTACCCACGTTTTGACATATATGTTTATCACTGTTTTACACTCATTCCTATTGGGGTTCACATTTGCAACTCTATGTATAACTTGCGGTGGGACCCCTATATATGTTGCTCCGTTGTGGATGCTACGGGGTTGTAGACGGATGGAGGAGTGTACTGGATCTCCCCATGGGAGATACTTTCGGACTCTGGCCCCGGGCCCGCCCTTAAGGTCTGACCCGGTCTGACCTAGCTCAGGCCCCAGATGGGGGGAGGGTTGACACCGCTCCACGGGCCCCACTGATGAGAAGTAGAACGATGAACGATCAGGGGAACACAGTGGTAGACTTCCTGTCTCAAATGGGCCAATAACCGGTGGGGGCCCTACTTAGGCCTACTTAGGTCCATATAGGTCTTAGCGGGCGCGATCGAGTGGGAGCTCAGGGATCCTTGCTCCCTTATCGCGTTGATCGTGGTGGGGGATGAGGGAACACGCTACCCACAAAACACTGGCTACTGGTGAGATCAGTGCTTCTGTGCATCCAATTGGGTTTGGATGCCTTGGTTCTTCTCTCCCTTTTCTTCTTTCCTTTTTCTCTTTCTTTGTTCTCTCTCCAAGAGGTGCGGAGCTGGGGGGCGGGGGGTGTGGGGGGACCTTGGTGGGATCGCGGGACTCGGGGGGGGGGCAGGGACCCGAATGTCCCGGTCTTCAGAAGCAGGGAGGACCGTGACACACGATGACACTTAAAATCACTACTTTGAATGTCAAGGGTCTCAACTCTCCCAGGAAGCGTCGCCTAGTGTTTAAGGAACTCAAGAGGCTACATACAGATATAGCATTTATACAGGAAACACACCTCCCTAAGCAGGCCAAGTTTGGCCGGAAGGACCATGTCTTCAAGGGTTCTTATGAAGCCAGGTCGCTCCGTAAACGCAATGGAGTGGCCATCCTGGTCAAATCCAGCTGCCCCTTTAGGAAAATGGCCCAAGAGTCAGACCCGGAGGGGCGGTACATTATAGTCTCGGGCATCTTGCACTCGCATACGATTCACCTCATCAACGTGTATGCCCCAAATCAACCGGACCCGGCCTACTGGCAGAATCTCCAGGAGAAAATTGCGGCGTTGTCGGAGGGGATTTCAATGCCACTCCGAAACCGGCAGTAGACAGGAGCACGAAAGACGGTACCCCAAGGTCCCAAGGCCGAGGGGACCAAGACCGGTTGCTCAACTGGTTTTTGACGGACGGACTGGCGCGCCCACCACCCGGGGGACAAGGAGTACACGTACTACTCCGCACCGCATGGTACGTATTCACGGATCGATCTCTTCTTCGCCAATGCAGTGGGGATGCCCAGGATAGTCGACTCGAGAGTCGTAACATCTCATGGTCGGACCACGCCGACGTGACCATCACTTTGGGCAGCCTCTGCGTGGCCTCTCCATGGAATTGGAGGTTAAACACGTCCTTACTACAGGACCCCGCCTTGAGGGAACAGATTCGACTGGAAATCCTTGAATATTTTGACACGAACGATACCCCGGATGTCTCCGCGTGCACGATCTGGGCAGCCCACAAGGCTGTCATCAGGGGCTCCCTCATAAAGCTGGCTACCAGACGAAAGAAACTGAAACATCTTCGATTGGAAAATCTGCTGGAACGGCTGAGGACCCTTGAACTGAAACACCAAACGGCCCCTGATACGGTGACATACGAACGATTGGAGGTTGTTAGGAGGGATATCCGGACTTTGCTGTTAGACGATGCGGCGCGCTCCATGGTATGGTCGCGGCGGTCTTTTTACGAAAAATCCAACAAAATGGACTCGCTCCTTGCCAGGACTCTGCGACCCAGACAGGAACGCTCTCATATAACAGCCATAAGACACCCAGACGGCTCGACCAAAACGAGGCCCGACGAGATCGCTCGGGTGTTTGAAAACTTCTATAAACAATTATACAACCATACGCCGGATCAGCAGACATGTGATGAAGGTGAGGAAAGGACCATACTTGAATACCTTAATAAACTTGGGATGACCAAACTTAAGAGGGAGGCAGTGAGTACTCTTGCGGCTGATATCTCCGAGGAGGAAGTAAGTAGAGCCATTTCTACCTTGAAAGGCAATAAGGCACCGGGACCTGATGGTTTAGAGGGCTCTAATTATAAAATATTTAAGGAAGAATTAGTGTCTCCACTGACCAGGCTCTTTACCGACCTCAGGCAGGGAGGTCGGCTGGATCCGACAATGGCCCTCGCAACAATCGTACTGATACCCAAACCCGATAAGGACCCACTCGCACCTGAAAACTACCGGCCTATCTCGCTGATCAACCATGATCTTAAGATCTTGGCGAAAATACGTTCCTGACCTCTCTGGTACACGCCGACCAAGTGGGCTTCATTCCGGATAGACAGCTGTTTGAGAACACTCGGAGGAATATCGATTTGATCTGGCAACAAGTGACCTCGAAAATACCGACTCTGGTGGTCGCTATCGACGCAGAAAAGGCTTTTGATAGGGTGCAGTGGCAATTTCTATTCACGGTGCTGAAACACCTGGGGTTCTTGGACGAATTCATAACAACCACGAAGGCCATGTACAACAACGTTCAGGCACAAGTGCGGATCACAGGAGCCCCTATGAAGCCATTTCGGCTGTTTAACGGTACAAGACAGGGTTGCCCACTCTCCCCCCTCCTATTTGTACTGGCTCTGGAACCTCTGCTCCAAGCTATAAGGCACCATCCAAACATACAGGGAGCACGGGTGGGAGATAGTGAGTTCACCGTATCGGCGTACGCCGATGATATCCTCCTTACCATTACCAACCCTCTGGACTCCATGGCCGCTCTACAAGGAGTCATCAGTGAGTATGGCGCGACGTCGGGTTATAAGGCCAACATGAGCAAGACCAGCGCAATGCCGATTCATTTGCCAGATGCCACCGTTCGCCGCATTCAAGAGACCTACGGCCTTAAAATAGAAAGAGACGCCCTGAAGTACTTGGGTATACAACTTATGGCTGATCCTCTACGCCTATACCCAGCTAATTATGACCCCATGATTCGCACATTGACCGGAGACCTGGAGAAGTGGACGGACAAGCATATTTCCTGGATCGGACGGATTAACTCGGTTAAAATGAACATCCTCCCACGCATCCTGTTCCTATTCCAAGCCTTGCCGATCCGAGTTTCAAAAACTCAACTGATACCGTTACAAAGATCAATCGGTGCATTTATATGGCAGAATAGGAGACATAGGATATCTTGCCAGGTCTTCTACAGACGTAAGGATAGAGGGGGACTGGGCCTACCAAACATCTATTTCTACTATCTGGCAGCCCAGTTGACACAGGTGCGATGTGGCACTCGTCGACAGAGGAGAGACGATGGGTTGAGATAGAGTCCAGGATGACAGGGTGTGACGTCCCCCACTTTACCATGTGGGTCCCGAACGAATACAGGCCTCCGACACGGGCACTTTGCCCGTCCATGCAGAATTCACTCCGCATTTGGGACGAGAACAATCGCAAGTACGGACTGTCATCTTCCCCCTCACCCTTGACCCCGATATTCCGGAATAGGGAATTTCCACCGGGTATGGCTCCTAGAGATTTTCGGAATCTGGAGGGAATAAGGCTAAGGCGGATTCACCAACTTTAACACAATGGGCAGATAGTCCTATTTGACGACCTTCAACGAGATACCCACTTAACACCAACAGACTTCTTTCGCTATCTTCAGATCCGGGACTTCGCTAAAAAAAACCACATAAAGGGAGCTGCGCAAACAGGGTTGACCTTCTATGAGAAACTGTGCCGAGAGGGATCCGTCCCTAAGGGTATGATAACTCTCTTGTACGCCCACCTTAGCACGGAGAACAAAGAATGGGGCCGTCTGGCCTACACCGACCAGTGGGAGGCGGATCTGGGAGAAGTTCTGTGGACGGAGTGGACTGGCAGGATATATGGGAGGCTAATAAGAACTCCTCCGTCTGCGTCACTCTCCAAGAACAAACATGGAAGACCATGTTCCGTTGGTATACCACCCCTGTCAAACTATATAAGATGCACAAACTGGATACAGATGATTGCTGGAGGGGATGTGGTAACCGAGGCACATATCTCCACATGTGGTGGGATTGTCCGAAACTACGTAGCTTCTGGAAGGCAGTTGAAGACCTATTGACACAGACCTTTAACAAACCCCTACTACTAGACCCGTGGGTATACTTACTGAACAGATCCCTTGACGGATGGACCAAACTGGAGCAGACTTTGGTACATAAACTAACCCTCGTGGCTAGACGTACTATTGCTACAGCTTGGCTCTCTCCTGAAGGTCCGGAGATCTCGGGCGTGATATCACGGATCCGAGACTGCCGATTGATGGACGACCTGACGGCACGGGTGAAGGGAACGACAGAGAAGTTCATAAAACTTTGGGAGCCCTGGGATACTAGTGTAGCAGGATCTGCGTAATTGGAACATGTCCGCCAGGAAGATGGGGTATGGAGGGCCCTAGGGTTTTTCTTTTGCCGGCCCCGCGATGCCCCTGGCTGGTCGTCCCGCTCTCGCCGCGTCCCGGTTCCGACACCTCACCTCTTCTTCTCTTCTCTCTCCCTGCACTTTTCACTCCTTTTTCTCCTACGACCACCCCTGTTTTCTCGGCTTAGGGGTTTCGGGGGTAGGTCTTCCTTTTTATTGTAGGTTTTTTTCTCCTTGGTTCCTCATTTTTCCTGTCTAACCAACATCTCCTCAGGTGCGACCGGTGCGATAAGGGAAGGTGGAGACTTTGTGTTCCCCGGATACCTTTTCTTTTTTTTCTTTTCCCCTGACAGGTCCCTTATGGGACAAATTGTAATTGCCTGAGACTTATAAACCACCTCCAATTAGAGTCAGATGACTGATACGACCCGTACGGGGAAGCTCGGGGTGGTTTTGCTTTTGCAACAAGGTGACATCTTGTACCACTTCCGTTGGTTACTGCTAACCGGACACGTTACCTTGTGTTCCTGGTCCTTTAATCGAATCGAAATCGAAAGACGATAGCCAAAACGTATAGCATACTACCAAATCCCCGATGGGGAGCAGGTGCCACGGAAATTAGGGGCAAGCGTGTCTAGGGGACAGATGTCGACTAAGATTGTATTCTTAAGATTGCTCTCTTACACTGAGGCTTCTGTACAGGACACACAATAGTACTGTTCCTGTTATGACACCCTCGGGCAAAAGTGAGGAATTTCAATACTGATGCTGTATAAACAATATAAAACCCTTGATCGGGGGCAATGCTTTTTACAAAACTGTTCGTGTGTATTTTTTTTTTTTTTGTCAATCTTTGTTTTATTGAGACATGCAGAATACAGGGTACAGAATTAAGAAGGGAGATTGCATTTTTGTACAGAGTGGGAGCAAGACAACATAAGAAAGCATCTCCTTTGAGTGTCGGTCTCATTTTATATTAATAGAGTGAAGTACATTTATGATAACAAGTTAAACGGTCAGTAATGAATGAGTAGTACATTAGCTGGTCGTCGTATTCGCTGGTAGATCAGAAGTGTTATTACTTTTTCATTTATATGGTGTTTAGCTCAGGTTATGTCTAATGCGATAGTGTTTATGCATCTCTTGTCTCACTAGTTGGTCAAGATTGGAGTATGTGTTCTGTATTACAGAATATGCACAAAATATGTCGGCGTCTAGTGATTCTCGATAGGATAAGCATGAACAATCAAACTAAGCGATAGAGAAGGATTACCTAAGCTGTTTTGTCTCAAGCTTCTTGTAAAAGATGTAACAAGCTAAGTGCTAAAGAGTCTGGTGTTAGTAGCCCTATTAGTACATAGAAGAGATGTTATAAGCTTCATTTTGGTCTAAGAGGTACATACTGGAATCAATATGGCTAGCATGTGAAGACCTGTGAGACTATAGTGTCATAGCAATATAAAGACTTGTGAAACACCATCAGGGTATAAACAGCAAACACAAAAGGGTAAGGTTCAGTGAGGTTAATTTAACTATGCTAGTAAAGTTAAGTCCATACAGTAGGTGACATGTACGGGTGGACGGTTTGATCTCTGCTTATCTAACCGTATATTGCCCTTGGGGCCGAGAGTCCATAATCAGCCGATGCCCTTGCTAGGTAAGGTGATTCCCTCATCCAGGTGAGTCCACAGGGTGGCAGCGGGCTGCCTGTGTGTGATGGCCATCAGCCAGCCCCAGGTCGTTGTGAAGGCCTGCACCTGCTTTCCACTGACTCGGTATCTCGATGAGGCTGGGTCTTCCCTTCTTTGGGCGCCGACAGGAGCTTGGGTGTTCTGCCGCCGCCTGCAGCGGCCAATCCTCCGGCGTTGTGGACGGTGTCTCGGAGCTTTGCTCCGGGTGGTTCGTGTGTATTTTGGCTTCTGCGCAAGCCTTCAAGTTGTACGAATCTTGCCTTACCTATCGTGTGCAAAAATAAAGAATTATATAAAAAAAAAAAAAGAATAACATAGAATGTTTCCGGGTCTGTACATATAGACTATATAGTAAAACCTTCCCAAATAGATAAAATTTCTGTGCAGCTGTTAATACATCTAAATAATCACAGGTAATAGAGAAACCTATTTATTAACTGCCACTAGATGGCGGTCTATGCAAGAAGTGATAGAAACTGGACATTACTTTAGTAGGTCTTACATGTGTCAATATGTTGCTGGATACATTGCAACAGATCTTACAATGAACCATGTTTAACGCTAGTTCAGGCCTTGCACGGCTTTTGGGACCAGAATGACAATATCTGCATTTTTTTAAATTCTCCTAGGTGTCACTGATATTATCAGAAAGGTGGGATTTTCAGGATACACCAAAAATATATTGAAACTAGCATAGGCATTGCGTGAGGCTTTTTGATTAAGTTTTCCATAAATGTTGTTTGTATTTTAAATAAAATAAAAAATATTGGTATCCACACCGTGATGAATTGATATTAATCCCCATATATATATATATATAGTATATCCATAGGCAGCCTTCGGCACTCCATGATGCTAGGGTTAACCCTAAATAGAACAGAATATGATGAAAAAAGAGAGAGAAACACTGCCAAGGAAAATAATAATGGTAGAATTTTTTTTAAAACATAACTTTTAATAGTGAATCGAAGCAAGTGATTAGATATATAAAAACAGATCTAATTACTCTCAATAGACCTCAATATACGAATAGGGAATATATAGAGAGATAAAACTAGAGAGATAAAGTTGTAAAATGGGGTTTCTGGGAGATTATCACCTCGATCTTTAACCACCTCAGCCTTAGCCTTTATTTAGAACTACTATACTATCTGTTGTCACTCATACAACAGTTTTGTGATTCTCTTCGATATTAGGTTAACCCTTTAAGGACCAAACTTCTGGAATAAAAGGGAATCATGACATGTCTCACGTCATGTGTCCTTAAGGGGTTAAGGTAGTCTGGATATCTTTTCTCTATTTATGCCTATAATTCTCGGCATTTGTACTAGAGAACTATTTAGCTTACCAGGGCTTTTTTCTCTCATCTCATAGTCAGCTAGTTCAGTCTCTTCATTAGAGGCAGGTGCCCTCGAAGGCACAGTTAGATTTTTGATACATATCTCCTCCCTCTTTCTTTCTCTGTTAAGTCTGCACCAATACTAGAGTTATTTTGTTTTGTTTGATTTTAGAGGTGCCCTTGTAGGCACATCTACTTATATGCATCTGTTCCCAGTGATTTATTTAATTACTCTAGGGCAGATTTTTGCTAACTACATTAGGCAAAAGACATTTGACTCGAACAGCTGCAAACTGATAGACTTGTTTTTTCATATTTCTTTAACTTATATCCATTTATAGGAGACAGACCAACTTAGGTTTAGTACATTTACTCAAGAAATGCCTACATCTACAGGCATATCACAGAATATAATGTCCTAACCTTTGTATCTATACTGACACCTCTCTGTACAGTGTTACAATCCAGAGAAGTGTCTAATTTGCAACCATTGATATATACATTGCAACATCAGTTTGTATCTGTTTTTGTAGCAATGTATCTTTTTTTTTGTTGCAAATATGATTGATGGGTACTAACTCAGCTTTATATTATAGCTTATCTAGAATTGGACAATCCACTACTATTCACTAGATCTGTCTTTCTTATAATTTTACAACTTTATCTCTCTAGTTTTATCTCTCGATATATTCCCTATTCGTATATTGAGGTCTATTGAGAGTAATTAGATCTGTTTTTATATATCTAATCACTTGCTTCGATTCACTATTAAAAGTTATGTTTTAACATTTTTTCTACCATTAGTATTTTCCTTGGCAGTGTTTCTCTCTCTTTTTTCATCATATTCTGTTCTATTTAGGGTTAACGCCTTCACTGCCTTTCTTACCTATGATACATTGAGCTTCCACTTTTCTTTGTTTTCTAGTGATAGATTACTGCGTTCCAGTAAATAACGGTCTGGGGTACGAGGGTTCATACACCCAAAACACTACGTTAACTTTACACAAAACATGACAACATCATCGCCTGTATACTCCCTGAACCTCGTGACCATAACCATCATAATGAATTCATTTAATTACTCTAATTGTCGTGTTGTGACCGTTACACCGTGTTCAATGGATAAAGCACTTTATGTGCCGTTAAATGGGTCAGGGCGTGTATTACTGCCGTGACACATATTAATAAACACATTATATATTCCTGTATCCTATTACACAATATGAAGGTGAGCTTACACTTTAATGGTGGTTAAAAATCTCCTGCTAATTAAAAGTGCACTATTTGGGATAGGGCGCAGGCAACTTTATTTTTTTTTTTTGGTTGTGGTGTTAAGTTGTAATTTGTTTTAGATTTTGGAATCGTTTCAAGTTTCTACAAGTGTAAAGACACTTTATTGTGAGTGAGTGCAATACTACAAAGTCTGCAATTGTTTCCAATCTGCGTATATTGCCCTATGTGTGTTTCAATGTTACTGTTTTACGTTGGGTGAATCCAAGCGGTGGATAGGACTCTGAGACTCTGTCTGTGGGGTTTGTGCTTTGTGTCTGTGGGATATCGACTGAAGTGCGGTCGCAATCTCCTGATAAATCGACCACCATCTTCCTCTTCCATCACTCTCTCTTCCTTCCCTCTCTTGTTTTGTTCCAACCATGTTTGTACTGATTGTAGTAAATGAAACTATTATATCAGCATCTTAAAACTCAATTAAGGAAAAAAAGAATCCTCCACCCAGCAACAATCACCACCCATTGAATATAACACAGAGGGCACACTAACTGCCCTGGAGAGAAGTAATATCTCCTTGGGATTGTGGTTAGAGATGTAGGGCATGGTGGATATAGATACATCCCAACTTTGACTAAGTAACTGAAGACACAACCAAAGGTCTTTGGCTTCCCCATATTGTTGTTGAAACGGCTTTAGAATTTGTTTATTTGTTTATAGTCATTGGCTACTATTACCACCTTGTAGATGAATAATGCCCCACTGCAAATTCCCTATCATGTTTGAACCATGACAGGCCTCCCAACAGTCCCGATTTCAGGTCCTGTCCCACCATTCTGATTTTGTTCTCAGGCAGCACAGAACAAGTGTATCATTACATGTGCTCACACTGTGAACGGGCCTTAGGACCATGCAAAAAGAACACGGTTCTATCTGTTGGGAGTCGGTCAGACAGGTTCTGCTAAAGTCACACAGTTATTCTCTAAAGTTAAAATTGTAAGTGAATTTAAAATGGATTTCAGATTATAGGTCAAATTAGCCAAACTGGGAAATTTCTCCAACCCAGCTATGCTTTTAGTTCAGTACTGTTTCAGTATCAAAATTTACATCAACACCCACATGAACACTAGGAGACCCTCCTATACCCATTACCTAGGACCCTCCTATACCCATTACCTAGGACACTGCACCTGGAGAAAATTTGGACCTAAAGGAGGGCGAGGGTCGCCTCTACGGACCCTAAGGCGCATATACCTGAGCTAGTGTGATAGCTCAAAAAAGTGTGAGTTAGTGATCGACGCACTTTATTTTTTTTTTTTATAAATTCTTTATTTTTGTTAGTGCATGAAATAACATTTCGGTTTTCTGAACCACAATAGTTGCAGAGAACCCGTGAATAACAGTACATAACATGTTATGTCGATAACAGTGCACACATTTTTTATAAAATAAAGATTAAACTATGAATGAGCATGACCGAAATTGTCAGGCGTTTTAAATAGTGGGTAATGACAATGCATAGGATAAAGTAACTGTTGGTAGGAAAGATTATGCCATACCTTATGCCATATCAATGTTATTGTAATTGTAAGCCCGAGTCTATCTAAACGGGATACTTATTGACAAACAGTTTCAGTTAATATGTACTCTTTTCCAATCCTTGATTTGTATATCAACAGGTATGCAGAAGAAAACTTAGGATGGCTTGCGCAGAAGCCCATGCTTTTGTGGTTGCTTAAGCGGTATGACAGAAAGGAAGGTTTGGTTAGTAGCATGTGTATCGATTTTTGGTATCATACAGTTGGCTTGCGCAGAAGCCTTTTCTGTGGGCTCATATAACCTTGCCCGTCGTGGGTATTTATTTTCTTTTTGATTTGATTTCCATTATCGTATGTACCTTTGAAGGCGTTTGGTTGCGGTGTCTAGGTTTCGTCGGGGGGGGACGAAAATAGGTAGAATAACTCAGAGGTGGGGGTAGGGTTAAAGAGTTTGTATATCGTAGTCGTATGTTCTGTCGTCGGTGTTACGTCACCACCTCTTGTCTGCTTCAGGTGCTTTAGATATCAGTCTTTTATGTGGCCTTTAGTCGCTGTTACGACAGTTTCTGTTGTAGCTCTGGGGATTGGGGAGAGGGGTACAGAACTTGGTCGAGGGTAGGGTAGTTCTCTGTCTGGCGACGTAGCCGGGGAGGTTTGGGTCTGGTCTCCTACGGTTGCGTGGTGTATCTGTTGTAGTAGTTTAGTGTTGCATCTTAGTCGATGTTGTTGGGTGTGGGGGGTAGGGTGTGAGGTGGGGTTGTCGTGTGTGTATGTGTTCGTGGGTACTTTTGGGTGTGTTTTTTTGGGGGGGTGGTGTTGTGGGGTCAGTCACGGTGGGTGGTTCGTGTGAGTTTTGGTTTGGGTCGGGGAGGGTAAGTGTTAAGTGGTGCGTGTTGTATGTAGGAGTGTGATGGAGATATCTGTCTTATCGGTGTCTGTTTGGGTAGGGTCCCTCCTAATTGGGGTTCTTAATGTGGTCATGCCTGGGTTGGGGGGGATGTGTGTGAGTCTGTCATTTTGTTATCCGTTGTAGGTTAGGGTGGTGTTTGTGGTGGGTTGGCTGGTGGGTTGTTGGCTTGCGGTTTCAGTGTGGTAGTGTTGCAATGTTGGGGGAGGCGTGGTTGAGGTGTGTGCTAGGGGAGGGGGGAGAGAGAAGGGGGAGAGAGAGAGAGAGGGGAGAGGAAGAGCAGGACAAGAGAAGGGGAAGATCGCGCATCCTCCGCCCCCCGCCCCCCTCCCCCTCCCAGGGGAGGAGCGGGGGGATTTGGGTGGCAGGGGTTATATGTGAAGGAGGTTATGGCAGTGTTGCCACTCTCGTTATCCAAGGGTCCCATACCTTGTGGAAAGATTTAGTTGTGTCATGGATCAGGGCTGATAGTTTGTCCATTTCTACGGCTTCTTCTATGCGCCTTTGGACTTCGGGCATGGAGGGGGTGGTGTTGTTGCCCCAGTGTCTGGCTATGGTTCTTCGTGTGGCTAATGCCACCCGGGCTGTGAGCTTATTTTGGGCGCGTGTTAGGGTGTTGTGTGGTTTAGAGAGAAGCCATATCCAGGGGTCTAGTGGTAGATTGCTGTGGAGCATTCTGTTTATCATCTGGGCTATTTCTCTCCAAAGTGGGGTAATTTGGGGGCATTCCCACCAGAGGTGGAGGTAGGTGCCTTGCTCCCCACATCCCTTCCAACAACGGTCTGAGGTGGAGAAACGCATTTGTTTCAGCCTCAGGGGGGTGATGTACCATCGGAACATCGTCTTGTAAGCTTGTTCCTTGTGTGTGACACAGATTGTGAGCGAGGCCGTGGCGTCCCATACATCTTTCCAGTCTGATGGGTCTTCTGGTTGTCCTATATCTCTTTCCCATGCTGCTGTGTATGAAAGAGCTTCATGGGAGGTGGAGTTGTGGAGTATTCCATAGATAGTGGATATCTGCCCCTTTTGTATTGGGGAGCGCATGCACATTTTTTCAAAGGTCGTGGCCGGTGTGATGGCCGCTTGGTGGTTAGGCGGTTGGGACAAGAAGCTTCTGATTTGCAGGTAGCGGAAGTGGTCGAATGTGGTAAATGGTGTGGTGTTCGGTAGCTCCGGGAAGGGGAGTAGTTGTGGTCCCCTGAAAAAGTGGCAGAATCTGATCAGTTTATTATCTTCGAACCGTGCAAAATCCTGTGGGGTCATTCCTGGTTCGAATTGGGTGTTGCGTAGTATGGGTGTCAATGGGGATGGGGAGTTGATCATTTTATGTTTGCGAGTGGCTTGGTCCCAGAGTTGTATGGAGTGTGTTAGCACGGGTGTTGTGGGGGAGGTCTGTGGTCTGTCTTTTTTTGGTAGCCAGAAGAGTAGGGAAGGGAAGTCCCGACCGAGCAGGTCATGCTCCAAGTCTACCCAGATTTTTTGTCCCGCTGGGGCGTGTAAATTCTGTATTTGTGCAAGTTGGGCCGCCTGGTGGTAATCCCATAAGTTGGGGAGGCCTAAACCCCCCATTTTATGTGGTACGTACAGTGTTGCTCTTTTGACCCGTGCCTTTTTCCCCGCCCAGATGAATTTGTCTATACGTGTCTGTAGAGATCTGAAGTCTGCTTTGGATATGGGTATAGGCAGGGCATGAAATAGGAATAGGAATCGCGGGAGGAGGTTCATCTTTATAGATGCCAGGCGGCCCAGCCAGGAGATGGAGAGATGTTGCCAAGTCTCCAAGTCTTGTGTCGCTTTGGTTAGTAGTGGGCGGTAGTTAATTTGATACGTCATGTTTAGTTCTGCCGGTAGTCGCGTTCCTAGGTACTGTATGGACTGTGGTTCGTATCGGAACGGGTGTTTTGATTTAAGTGCCTCTAGAGCGTCGTGAGGGACGTGGATTGGTAGAGCTTCTGTCTTGCTGAGGTTCAATTTGTATCCTGACACTGTTCGTAGTCTTCCAGGAGGGCCAGTAGTGGGGGGAGGGATGTTGTGGGTTCTGTCAGCGTCAACAGGAGGTCGTCCGCGTAGGCCGCCACTTTATATTCTGCGTCCCGGTTTTTAATGCCGGTTATGGTTGCGTCTTGTCGGATTGTCTGTAGGAGGGGTTCCAGGGAGAGGGCGAAGAGGAGAGGGGAGAGGGGGCAGCCTTGTCTTGTGCCGTTGTGGATCGTGAAGGTGGGAGGTTGGGCGTTCGGGATAAGGAGATTTGCTGTGGGTTGGGAGTACAGTCCTTTGATCATTTCGATAAAGGTCGCGGGGAAGCCCATTTTGTTGAGGGTTGCGAATAGGTAGGACCAGAGGATGCGGTCAAATGCCTTCTCGGCGTCTAGGGAGAGGAGGAGTGTGGAGTGTTTGCGTTTGTTTGCTAGTCAGATGAGGTCAAATGTTCTCCTGGTGTTGTCGCTTGCCTGGCGGTGTGGGATGAAACCTACCTGGTCCGGGTGTATCAGTTTAGGTAGGAATGGGAGAAGACGGTTGGCAAGTAATTTCGTGAGGATTTTGATGTCGGTGTTGAGTAGTGATATGGGTCTGTAGTGGCCCGGGTCTTGGTGGTCCTTGTCAGGTTTCGGTATCAGGCATATGTTTGCCCTTAACATGTCTGGGGGGGGGGGGTTCCCCGTCCATGATAGAGGTGAATAGTGTTAGTAGGTGCGGGAGGAGTTCCGTTGGGTAAGTTTTGTAATAGAGGCCGGAGTAGCCGTCGGGGCCTGGGCACTTATTCGGTTTTAGGGATTTTATAGCTTGTGCGATTTCCTCGGTGGTGATTGGTGTGTTGAGTGTTTGACGGCCCTCTTCTGTTAGTGAGGGCAGAGGGATGCGTTCCAGGAACGCTTCTATTTTCGTACTCGTTAGGGTGGGGTTCTGTCGTATTTCGGGGGTATGGTCGTAGAGTGAGGCATAGTATTTTTGAAAGGCGTTCGCGATTTGGTGTGGTAGCGTGTGTATCTGTCCATCGGGTGTTTTTATCCGGGTTATATGTTTGGCTCTCTGCCGTCGGCGCAGTCTGTGGGCCAGTAATGTGTCTGCCTTGTTCGACTTTTCATAAAACATTTGCCTCGTCCATTGGAGTGCTTTTTGGGAGTCTTGTGCCATAAATTTTTGTATGTTGTTTCTGTGCGTTTGCAGTTGGGCTGTCAGGGCGGGTGTAGGATTTGTTTTGTGTAGAAGTTCCGTCGTCCTGAGGGCTGTGAGGTGTAGTTCGAGTTCCGCTAGTTGTTTCTTTTTATGTGCTGTGGCTGCTGCTATCAACTTGCCTCTAATAACGACCTTATGCGCCGCCCATAGAGTGCCCGCCGAAGTCACTGAGTTTTTGTTAAGTTCAAAGTAGGTGATAATGTCCTGTCTGATGGCTTCTTTGATGGATGGGTTGTGGAGGTGGGTTGGGTTGAGTCTCCAGGACCATACTTTGGTAGTGTTTGGGATAGTGAGTTGAAGGAGGATCTCTGCGTGGTCTGACCACGTGATCGACCCTATCGATGCTTGTTTTATATGTGGGAGTAGGGTGGGGGAAGTGAGGAACATGTCTATGCGTGAGTACGAGGTGTGGGGGTGTGAGAAGAAAGTGAAGTCTGCCGTGGTGGGGTGTAGTGTCCTCCATATATCTACTAGTTGTGTTCGCGTGGCGAATGCTTGTAGCAGTTTGTCTGTACGGGCAGTTGGTGGGGGCTTTGTGCCTAGGGTATGAGTCAGTTTCCTGTCTATATCCGGGGCCAGGGTCGCATTGTAGTCCCCACCTATGATCATATGGTGTAATGAGAAAATTCGGAGGTGGGTCTGGAAGGTGTCCCAGAAGTTGGGGTCTGGGAGGGTAGGGGCATAGATGGAGGTTATTGCGTACCTATGGGGACCTATGTGTCCTGACAGTGTGATGTATCGGCCTTGTGGGTCAGCTACTGTGCATATAATCGTGAGTGGGCAGGAGGTGCGAACCAGTATGGCTACCCCGTTTTTCTTTTCGGCTGGGGAGTTCGCTAGGTGACATTCCCTATAATATCTATTGTGGAGGGGGAACGCTCTGGAGTTTTCATAGTGTGTCTCCTGGAGCAGGATAATGTCGGCTTTGGTTCGGTTCGCCCATCTAAGCAGGCGGTGTCTTTTGGTCTGGTTATTTAGGCCTTTACAGTTTATGGATATGCAGGTGAGGTGTTTGGGGTCAGTTTGTTGGGCTCCGCGGCATCTGGAGGAGGGAGCGAGGAGGAAGAGGAGGCGCGAGGTGGAAGTGGGTGGAGAGACGAAAGCTGAGAGAGATGGGAGGAGGGAAAGAGGAATAGAGAAAGGGAGATGGGGGGGTGTTAGGTAGTGTATGTGGTGTGTGTGTAGGTGTTTGTAATGAGGAGTTGTCTGCACAGTAGGCCTGGTCTTATGACAGGGTTGCCAGGTCGTGTTTGGGGGTGGCCGTGGACGTAGGGGTCTCTGTGTCCGTTCTGTGTGGACCTTTGGTCCTGTGTAGGGGGTGAGGTGAGCGAGGAGTGGTGCCTCCCTCTTCCCTACTTTGTATTTGTTTTGTGGGTTACGAGTTGTTCGTCAAATGTTAGAGGGTTGGCGACGTGGGTCTCTAGGGGTTTTGCGGTCGTCCCTTGTGGGTAGTGTTGGGTGGTGTCTAACGTATCCCGTCCTCCAGTGGTGGAGGTGGGGGTTTGTCAGAGGTTAGTGGTGTAGGGTGTGTCAGGAGTGCCTGCCTGGATTGGGGGTGTGCTCCGACCTGAGGTTAAGTGTAGTAATCAGGGTAGTAGTCTTACTTTCGTGTCAGTGGGGCTGTGGGGTCCCATGGACCGTGTAGTGTAGTTGGCGGTCATCCTACCTGTCTTTGCGACCTTCAGTGATTCAGGGGGGGTTGTGCGCGTTGTATATCAGTGTCTCCGTGGGTCATTGAGGTGTGGTCTGTGGGCCGGGGATGGGTGTCTCTCTTGTCCGAGCTTGTCTCTTCTCAGTGTCCTGTGGATGGTTGTCGGTGTGTCATGGGGGGGGTCGTTGTACCTAGGAGTTGAGCCTCCCCCTTTCTTATGACTCTTATACCATGTTATGTGAGGTGCTGCGGAAGACGAGACAGATAAATACATTCATTTTGACAAGTTAACATTACATATAGCATGAGGAGATTACTGGTTGGTGGAGGGTTTATGTTGTAGGGTAACCTCTGGGGGGGGGGGTGAGGGTTTGGGTCCCTTAGTTGTATAGGCGTACTATTGCGGCATGACATATGAGGATATAGCTTATGCGTGACAGTGCTGATGATTTTGGTTCTCCCGTCCCTTGTATTACCGGGTTTCCTCCTTAATTGTTGCTTTCTACAGGGCCCTGGGTCGTATGCCTGGGGTTGTGGGTGGGTGGTTGGGGCCCGGTGTTGACCCCAGGTGTGGTTGGTTTGTTCTACGGGGTGGTTGTCACCTGGGAGTCGGTTGTATTTGTAATAGCTGGGGTCCCTCAGAGTACCTAGTGTTGAATATGGGTATCAGGGGTGGGAGAAGGAGGCATCAACACTGTCACCTTACCTCATGCCGTTATAGATGATTCAGTGCACTGTAGTACAATACAATGTTATGCAATACTATGTAATACAATACAATACAATATAATACGATACCCCTCCGAGGTCAACGTCTGTGAGTGGGTGACTTGCACCGTTTGTTAGAGTCTCTAGTTCTCGGTGCTATTTGATCGAGGGTGAGTCAGGTCGGTGCTCATGTTCGGGTCCGGGGATAGTGTTGGTTGGGGTCTCACTGTCGAGGTTGCTGCGTGAGGGGCATCAGAGTGGGAGCATAGCGGGGATGTCCGGGTGGGTGTGTCCATTGGTCTCCTTGAGCGGTAGGGGTGATATTCCGGGGAGCCCTGGGGGGGGGGGCTTTATGTCCGTGGGGTGCCTCAGGGTGGTTTCCAGGTCTCTGGTATTAGCTTGAGGTTGGGGGGGGGGGTACCAAATTGGTCCGTCTAGGTGGGCAGTTGTTTGCGGGTGTGTCGGCCGGAGGCACATGCAGGAGGTGGCAGGGCTGTGTTTAATTCTGTTCTTCAGGCCTCGTGGGGATCCTCTTCCGCGATGTTCGGCGGGGGGAGTCTGAGAACCTTTCACGTTGAGTACGCGGTCTGCTCCTCGTGTTCATGGAGGTTGTTTGCTGGGCCGGCAGGAGGGTAAGTCCCAGTGAATCCGCAAATGGGGTCATTTCTGCAGCGCTTACCAGAATATGTGTCTGGCCGTCCTTCCTGACAATCAGTTTGAAGGGGTGACCCCACATGTAGCGGATTCCATAGTGATTCAGTGTTAGGGTGAGTTGCTTGAGGTCCCTTCTTTTCTTTAATGTGGATGGGGCTAGGTCTTGAAAGAAGGCCAATCGGGCCCCTTGATATTGAGGAGGGTTGTCCCTAGAGAGGTTGAGGATCTGTTCTTTTATCGCAAAGAAGTGCATGCGGACGATAACGTCTCTAGGGGATTCGGAATTGAGGGTCGGTGGCTGGAGTGCTCTGTGGGCCCGGTCCATTAGGTCTTGTGGGGAAGCCTCCAGCAGGATAGTGCGGAACAGGTCCGTTAGGGTGGCGTGTAGAGCGTCCGGCGTAACATTTTCAGTTAGGCCTCTGATCCGAATGTTATTGCGCCGCGACCTATTATTTAGGTCCTCTATGCTTTCCTCCATGGTTTCAATCTTTGCGTACAGGTAGGCAAGCTCTTGGGAGTGTTCGCGGGATTTGGAGGTGAGTTCCGTGATATGTTCTTCGGTGTCGTCTGCTCTCTGAGTCAGGGAGGTGATGTCCTCACGGAGGCCTACAAGCCTCTTATCGAGCTCCGTTGCCATGTGGGACTTAATGTCTGCAGTGGCTTCTTGGAGCATTTGCCGCATTACTTGCAGGGTGAGAGGGGCGTCTCGCTTAGGGCTGCTGGGGTCAGCCGTGTTTCTGTCTCTGTCTGCCGTATTTTTTTTATTTTTTTTTGTATTTTTTGTTGTATTTTTTAAATTCTTTATTTTGGTTGTGCACAGGATGAACAAACAGCCGGTTTGTGCCACAACAGCGACATCCGGTAAAATAGGTTAACATTGGTATAACATGTTGTGGTATATGATATACAGGCACATTTTTTTTTTTTACGTGATGTTTGGAACAGTAGTTTAGTTTCGCGTTAGTTTGGAATATGGCAGCATAACGCACATGTCATGGAGCGATAGTTAAAGAAGAGACATAGGAAGAGAGCATGGCGCATGCATGAGAATGTACATAGAAGATTGTGCAAGAATAAAAATAAAGTTAACACGTTAACAGTACTTAGTAATAGTGTGTATGTATTAGTGAGTTGCATGCTGAAGTCTGGGAGTGTGGAGCACTTAGTGATTATGAGGATAGGCACATCCGAAGTGTATGTGCTATGTTACATTAGGTTAGTGTGATCGAGTTTAGTAAGATTTACTACCTTCTCAGGTGCCATTGCAACTCTTGAATTGCCACAGAAATAGGATAGCTGGTTGTCCTGACTAAGGGGTAGAGAGATTACTACGAGGAGGGAGGGCCCCCCAATTGGTGTCTTGGGGAAGTGGCCTAAACATTGAATTGAAGAGCATAACATAAAAGAGTAACATCAAAGGAAAAGCAATTAAAACTACAACATTTGCAGATAGATACTATATGAGGCATCTGTAGTGTCTAGAGTCCCGGTCAGCCAACCCCCGCAAGGGGAATACCATAGTCCCACTCTGGTGTCGTTGTGTGTCTTGGTCTCAGCTGCTGTTTGTGCTTGTGAGGCACCCCTTTTTGTGTTTGAGTGCTTTCGGTGGTCCTGCTCGGAATTGCCGCTGTTATGAGCTTCATCTCTCGCCGTCCCCGCCTCCAGTAAGGTGCGATATTGTAGTCGTGATGTCCGTCGCTGGCTGCAGCTTGTCGGTAAGGGGGACTTGAGTATTCCGTGCTTTTCGCTTTCTCGGTCTTCCGGGTCTGTTTTAAGCTGCCGCTGGTATTCCTGGGAAGGTCTTTCTTCGGGATAGTGCCCCTGTGGCGCCGGCCCTTCAGGTGCATGGAGCCTGTGGGATTGTTAGCCTGCCATTGTGCGGCCACCTGGACCGGGCATTGTATCTTGCCTCTTGTCAGGGTGTCCGGGAGGGGAGGTCGCATGCGTGCCTCCAGCTTCTCCCAAAAGGAGTCGAAGATCGCGGCTAGTCGGAGCTCCGTGTCCGTCACGATGCTGGAGGCCTCTCTATCCGCCGCCATCTTGGATGCATCTTGTATTGGGCTGCCCCGCTGTATTGTTGGCTTGATCTTGTGGTGAGACCTTGTCAAGCCGCCCCTGTTGTCCAGGGAGGACCGGGATATCCCCCGCCGGTCCATAGGGGGGGGGGGTAGGAGGCCCGCATGTCGAGGGTACTGCGTGTGACATTGCTGTCGAGGAGAGCGGCCGCCTCTCCCCTTTGCGGTCTCGTGTAGGCCCCAGTAGCTTGTGAGGGTTCCCGGGGAGTGTGCTTCTCGTTTTTGGGGTCGTTGGATGCCCCCGGGTATCTCTCACCTGCAGCATGCCTTTGTTGCCGTTTTAACTCTAGTTTGCCTGGGTATTTGTCACCCAACAGGTCGTTACATGCAGGAGCCAGGTCACTGCACGTCTGTCCTGCTCGGCAGCCAGGCCCCGCCCCCTGTCTGCCGTATTTTTGTCTGCCATGTTGTGGCGGGAGGACGGCCCATCAGGCTCTGGTTGTGAGCGGAACATCGTGGCGACGGACGGAGTCTGTTCTTTGGAGTCTTTTCGTTGCTTTCCGCCACCCATTTCTCTGTTTCGTGTGAGGGGTGCCTAATATAATGTTGTCCGGGCTGTCTGTGGCGTTTTGAGCGCTCGTAACTGTGGATGTTTGCATATTTAGTTAGCGGGGAAGAGGGAGCTACAGGATTATGCTGCCATCTTCCTCGGCGGTCAGGCCACGCCCCCGACGCACTTTATTTTTATTTACACTCTGTATACAGGTTACACTATGTTCTGTATATTTGTGTTTTTTGTTTAAGGTTAACCTGAAAATATTGGGACTACCTATAAGTGTATATGACCTATCAAGGTACAGCAAGGTTTCCCTTGATTATTTCTATATATCCACTACCATTAGAGCGCTACACCTGATATCCCTTCCTTACCCACATGAACACTGCTTACAAGGCACAGAGCTATGCGGAATTAGAAGCTCTCATGCTCAAGAATGGAATCACAGGAATGCAGAGTGTGGCCGGTTCGGCACTGACTCACTTAGACCCCTCTGCCATCGAGGAATTCATACCCCACACGGCGAGATGCCCAGGGCCAGAGAGACTGACCTGAGGACGATAGCCCATTTGGTCGCCTTTACTTTGCATAATGGACGACCGGGTCCCTTCCAACCCCACCACCAATAAACACTCGGACACATGACCTACCAGGCTCACCCGAACTTACTCTGTTCCCAAGCCGAATAAGTTTATAACGTTGTTTTTTCATTTTATATTGGTTAACTGTTTTCATGTTTTAATTTTGTTTCCCTGACACCCAACATACTCAGGCCGACACGGCCATTCCATACTAAAAGATAGCACCCGTTACCACACTCACCCTTTGCACTACTAAGCGTGGGCACAATGTGTACTAAGCAACCCCTCCTGCCCTAGATAACCTAGTGAAGCACAGATCGTGACTTGCTACCGATACCAGGAGGGAGGTCACCCCCAACAGGGACATTCACGACCCACAGAAGTGACAACACATACGCACCCTGGGGACAACGCTAGACGAATCCCGCTCCTAAACCACTCTCCCTTACTTACCTAAGTTTTTCACTTAGTCAGCCTTACACTCAATATATACATTTTCTCACGCCTAGCTGGCACATGGGGAGTCTCTCTGTCCAATTCTCTGACCCAAACACCTACTGTACAAGATTATGACCCCTAAGTGCTGTCATGCTGGCTGAGACCATCACACACTTGACCTACTCTATGTTTATATTAACTTTAAAAAAAAAACAACAGTGCAGTATGCATAACCCTATATGTTACCTGAATGTATACCACGGAATATGTATGTACATGCCTTTGCAATTTGTTTACCTCCTACTGCACTGTCAAAAATAAAGAATTTAAAATAAAAATTCACATCAAATTCTCATTTCAGTAAATAACTATGATAGTTTTCCATTTTACAGTTTGGTTTACCACTCACTATAACCCCTGTTAGTTGTCTCATGTTGCTGTACAAACTCCACTATAAAAGTACTAATTTTCAGACCTCTTTTATAGTAGACACTTGCTAGCAGCTTTATTCGTATCTGTTCTTTAGCGACATCAAAATCACACCAAGTGGGATATTAATTAGTTTCAGCCAACATCGTGGCTATATCTAAACCATCTTAAGGCATACTCCTACACTAGTGTCTGACCTCATCTTCCAGATCAAGTCATATTTTCTCACTGGTTAGTGAATAAACCCCAGAATGAAGAGACTAAACTGCAGGACGTGTAAGATAAAATAGATAGAAATGTTACTTAGAGAGACCAAAAGCCCTGAGGAAGAATACAGTGTAAAATAATATGAGACTCTGAAATAAAACTGCTGAATAAGTTCCCAGCCCCCCAGCTGTCCCCACATTCACCAGGCATAAAGGGACACTCCGGACCCCTAAAGTCTTTAGCTTGCTGGAATGCTTTATATTGTACAGCGCTACAGAATTTGTTGGCGCTATATAAATAATAAAATAATAATAATAATAATATTGGAAGAGCATGTCCTCTTTTCAATTATCAAACTCTGCAAAGTGTAGATTTCAATGGAAATTGGCACATTAATAAAGTAACTGTATCGCTTTAAACGTTTTCAATGTTGATTTACAAGTGAAATTCAGGTATTTATATCCTAGAGCATGTTGGTTTTTTTCTGTTGCTGCTCCCCCTGGATGAACCAGTTTGGGTAGACGCAGAAGAACTCAGCTTTGTTCTGAAGAAGGCCGGTAACAGTTTCATAACCAGAGACCTCACCGATCGGCCAACGTTACTACCAGAAACTCAGTTGAATTGTGAGACTCATTATCCAGGAGATTCCTGCAGCTGGGACAACTAGACTCCCATACCCTTTATAAAGCAGTTAAAGAGTTGCATATTAAACCTGTAAGGAGTTAAAGGAACACTCAAAACACCTAACTCTTTTATCAGTGAAAAATGTGTCCTCTTTTTCATTTTACAAAAATTGTAGATTGGAATAGACATTAGCACTTTTATAAATTATCCTCGTTCCCCCCCAGCTGTTTTTCAGACAGCCGGTCCTGTTACTTCCTGGTTGTTTAGCTCAGTGGAGTTAAACTCAAGAGGCAGCAATTGCCCAGACAAAAGACTTGCAAACCCTTCTCATTGAGCTGCATTCGGAACTCTGTGACTGGACAGCCAGAAAGCCAATGTCACCAGTGGCAGGTGCGGAATGCCAGGTAGGAACCAGACTAGTGAGGTAAAACAGCAAAAGAAAAAAAGATCAGGATGACAGAAATACAGGGAAATCGATAGCCAGGCCGAGATCAGGATAACAGAAATACAGGGAAATCGATAGCCAGGCCAAGATCAGGATAACAGAAATACAGGGAAATCGATAGCCAGGCCGAGATCAGGATAACAGAAATACAGGGAAATCGATAGCCAGGCCGAGATCAGGATAACAGAAATACAGGGAAATCGATAGCCAGGCCGAGATCAGGATAACAGAAATACAGGGAAATCGATAGCCAGGCCGAGATCAGGATAACAGAAATACAGGGAAATCGATAGCCAGGCCAAGATCAGGATAACAGAAATACAGGGAAATCGATAGCCAGGCCGAGATCAGGATAACAGAAATACAGGGAAATCGATAGCCAGGCCAAGATCAGGATAACAGAAATACAGGGAAATCGATAGCCAGGCCGAGATCAGGATAACAGAAATACAGGGAAATCGATAGCCAGGCCGAGATCAGGATAACAGAAATACAGGGAAATCGATAGCCAGGCCAAGATCAGGATAACAGAAATACAGGGAAATCGATAGCCAGGCCGAGATCAGGATAACAGAAATACAGGGAAATCGATAGCCAGGCCGAGATCAGGATAACAGAAATACAGGGAAATCGATAGCCAGGCCAAGATCAGGATAACAGAAATACAGGGAAATCGATAGCCAGGCCGAGATCAGGATAACAGAAATACAGGGAAATCGATAGCCAGGCCGAGATCAGGATAACAGAAATACAGGGAAATCGATAGCCAGGCCGAGATCAGGATAACAGAAATACAGGGAAATCGATAGCCAGGCCGAGATCAGGATAACAGAAACACAGGGAAATCGATAGCCAGGCCGAGATCAGGATAACAGAAATACAGGGAAATCGATAGCCAGGCCGAGATCAGGATAACAGAAATACAGGGAAATCGATAGCCAGGCCGAGATCAGGATAACAGAAATACAGGGAAATCGATAGCCAGGCCAAGATCAGGATAACAGAAATACAGGGAAATCGATAGCCAAGCAGAGATCAGGATAACAGAAATACAGGGAAATCGATAGCCAGGCCGAGATCAGGATAACAGAAATACAGGGAAATCGATAGCCAGGCCGAGATCAGGATAACAGAGAGCAAGAATAGTAAATATAAGCCAAGGTCAGAAAACAGGAAATCCAATACACGGTATAAACACACTCTCAGGTTACATAAACCACAACAGGGCAAGGAAACAAGGACAGCCAGGTATTTATACCCTATACTGGATAGTGATTGGTCACAGAGGACTGTGATGTCACTAGCCTGTACACATTATCAAAAAGCGATACATGGACTGACACTATAAAAGGAGACTAATGGCAGGGGTCCATATATATATATATATATATATATATATATGCCATAATAAGGCACCAGGACGTTAGGGATAAATGTGTGTGCATCTGAACTCAGAAAATACATCTTGTCTGTGATTACACGGCGCCGCGAGGGACAGGTATCAAGACAAATACCCAACATTTTCAGGTGTGTTGCCTCTGTCAGTTATTTAGCGCTGCTCCACTCTCTTTTCTTTTGGCTTCACCACCACCACCATAACCATAACTTGGCTTATTGTCCCTGACCATAAATATACATACACACTTATTACGTGCAGAACTCTTTTTTTTTTGTACGGTCCTGGTATACTGACATTAGCTGCCTGCACTGTATCAATATAACTAACCCGTATACAATGTACTTGGAGGTAGACGGACATTTCTCCATACCCAAGTTAACACATCTTTTCCTCTTCTCCTTGTCCCATCATACCTTCTGTATGATCCTGCATTACGGATATATTGTATCCAACGATGTAACCTACACGGTGGCCGTGTCAATTGGGGACGGAGATTGTAGACCTTTCTAACACCATTCATAGTTTTCGCTAGCAAGCCAAGATTATTTTCTGTTCTGGTTAAATGTCTGTTGCCAAGCAAATATATTTATTTTTGTTATTTGTTTGCATAGCAACATGTTTTAACAGCATTTACTGCAAAGGCAAGAAAACCACACTGTAACACAGAATGTGGTCACTCCCCCACAACACACACAGAGGCACTTTTCTGACATCATAAATCAAAATACTATTAATTTTAACACCATCTATAACCCAATAATTTGGATTCATTCTTAGCCACACAAGAGCAAACGTTAACAGATAAAAAAAATTAAATTTTCACGATGAAACTGCAGAAATCGTGCAAAAACAAACATTCATACTCAAGGCAAATAAATCAGAAAATCTTTTTTTAAATACATTTAATATTTTTGAACCTCAGATAAATAAAGAAAAAACAAGAGGAAGAAAAAAAAATACAAATAAAAACAACATCAGCTAAAATTGTAAGCAGTGAATTTACCCAAACATTCCATGACATTAAAAATCCTACAAATATTTGATTCTGGCTTTCGCGAACATTGTGGATTTTTGTCTGTGTTTTGCCCATTCCTTGCAGGATTGAGAGGAAGGGTAAATATTAATTGTAGACTCCATTTACACAATCATTTATTTTCTAAGACAAATGCGCTCTACCCAAGTAAAATTACTTGCATTTCATATATAAAAATATATATATATATATATTTGTACACACACATACACACACACACGAAAAGCTGGCACGCTTATTAGACAAAACACTTTTGAGCCTTGTAAGACAGAGTCTGTACATCTATCAAACTGCAATCGAGATTCTGGTTTTGTGAATGCACTGCTTGAGGATCCAATACACAGAAGAAACCACTTCCCATCTACACTGAAGCCTGTGGTTCCATTTGAAGTCCCACATGAGCATCAGAGATGCTTCTTTACGTCAACAACTTCTGAAGTAACAAGAATTTGGAACACACTGTATTTTTTTCCCTACAAGTGAGCGTCTTATACAACAAGTTTCGGGTTTAACATATTAAAGCAGCACTGTCACCATCTCATTTTCCGGTGGTGGTAGGGTAACAGTGGCGCTTTGATCTACAAACCAAGAAAAAGAAATAAAATATCAAAATAGAAAAACCGAAAAGCAAGTGGTCATCGTCATCCATGGGCTTTCCTGATCAGTAATGTACAGTATGAATTTTGAAAAGGTACAGAGTGTGATTATCTGTGCCAGCCAACTTGTCCCGTGATACCCAATCTTTGTGGACCATGGAGACTTGTAGTGCAAATGATTAACAGGACATTCTGAGTGGATGATGGAATCAACCTCAAACACTTCCTCTCAACAAGGCACAGGCTTGATCTGGCATTTAGATGCTGTGGGCTACAAACCTAATGTTGTACAACCAGAAAAAGTCTCGAGCAACTACAATGCCAGAGTCCACCTATCTCTGTTTGATTAGGAACACATGTTAACAGCTGGAAACAAGACTGAATCAAAGTGCACCAGAAACATGTGAAAAACTGTGGGGAAAAAAAAAACAGCCCTGCTGTGCCAAGCAAGATTATCAAAATGTTTAATAATAACACCAAAAATGTTGGTAAGTCATTTTTAGGACCCTCTTATTACAGTAAGATTCTGCTCACTCACGTCCACTGCAAGATGGTCTGCACAGAACAACTGTCTGGACATTAACACCTTGAAAATGGGTCATCGTTTTTTGTTTTTTTCTAGTGCAGAAGGCATCTGAGAGCTTCAGGAACAAACGTATAAAAAAGAAAAAAAAATATCAGATAATTCAGATCAACCTCAACTGGAGGCCACACACCTCGGTCCCGTAGAAAGGATACATCCAAACTATGTAAACATTTCAAATAAATAAGACATACAAATTCATAGGATGGCAATAAAATGCAAAAAACATTTAAATCTAATGGATAATGAGAGAAACTGCTTTTCTTAACCATCTGCTAAAAAAATAAAATAAAATAAAGTCCATTTTAAAGGAATTCAGACTGATGAAGGTTTTAGGAGCTATATATTAGGATTAGTATCTATATAGGATTGGTTAACTGGAGAGTAGCAAAATGAAGGAATACCAGGATTGAAACCCAGGACTGGGTGGAACATTATACGCAGGTCAGGCCCCAAACAAGAACTAGGTCTGCAACAAAAGGAACTCATTAACCTTTTGACTTGCATTAATAAATTAATGTTCCCTCTAGAAGAAAAAAACACCCACAATTTATAAATTACTTCAAGGGAGGAGGCCAGTGTTTTAGACTATTATGGAGGTACCTCTAGTCTGGCACAAAAAGTGGTCTGTCTGGTTCTCAAATGATGCATAGGTTTGTCCATCAATGCAACACAGGCTACCAAGATCAAGGCCCCATAGACATTCCCAACCACAGAGAATGTTCTTCTTCGCTTTACGCGTGAGGGTTTACACGATGAACAACCTGTCTGCACTTGGCTAAAGAACTTGCGCTCTGGTGTGCTTAGCTGGAGGAGCCATGATCCTCTGTAAAGATCTGCTTTCTGTCTATATATAAAAAAGGCTGCTCGGTGATATCTAACCAAGCTACAGTTAATGTTCTCAAGTGACGTAGTGTATATGGCCTGAAAATTCTTAAGGCAATAAGGATAATAGAAGATACATCTATTACTTTTTTAAAAATATATCACATTGACGCCAACGGGAATTTTGAAGCAAGATGGCTAAATCATCGGCACGTATTCAAAACACACCAACACATAGTTTTTAAAGTCTTTTTGTTTTTGATATATTTTTTATGTTGATAATTAAATCCTCAAAGTCTCATTACTCAACAGCAATAGAAGGAAGGAATAAAAATCTTGATGGCAGGACCAGCCTGAACCCACTCACACATCTATAAAATACAGAATTACTCACACATCCCATAAACACAATATACAGGTGGAAAATGAATAATAGTGTGACGTCTATCATTTTATACAAATCCAATAATTACGTGTAACACGTTCGTTTAAATTATATCACTTAGAACACATTTGGACTCTCTTTTTACTGGGATGAACTAGGTATTCGTTATTAACCAATTTTTTAAAAAAAATGCTTACAAAAATGGAGTCAAAAGGCTCAACATTTATTCCAGAAGAGGGCAAACATCCTCTTCCGGATATGAGATTGTACCTGCTCTAATGTAGGCTCCATGACTACTGGAGACTGTGGACCTATGAGACAGGAAGAGTTTGCTTAACACACTTTCGGTACCACCAAATAAATCGAACGGTGTGCTGAGCATACACCAACGTTGGACAAATGCCTATCTCTGCAGCTCTCATTAACTTTACCATTTAGGATTATGGGATTTGTAATTCAACAAATTATGGCTGGAAAGGATAATGGGAACAGAAGTCAACCACATCACATGTGCAAGCTCCCCAGGCACAGAGAGACTACGTACACTGCAGCTCACAAATACAATGAGTCTTGCAAATAATTCTGGACTAAAAATGGGACAAGTGAAAATAAGAGTCAAAATGAATATGTCTGTGAATTGCGTGCTTTAACATAAAGATAATACAAAAACATGAGTGAGTGATAGTCCGGGAGACAGACGTCCTATCGTAAATTCAAAGTGCTTTCCTAGAGAAGGTTTTAGGTAACCGCAGGTCTGAGTGACTCACAGACACAGACATGACAAGGCTTGTTCTTTTAGAAACTGATTAAATGGATTTACTGAAAAATGAATGCAAGGAGTAACTCAAAGGCTGAGGTGAAGATGTGCTAAGTCTTCCTGAGGTTCAAAGCTACTCGAATGTTTCTGGCAATCAAAGGATTAACTAACCCCTTTCTTGTCGGCTCTCTGCAATGAAAGTTTTATTGTCATTGATCTGAGAGCATCGACGTTAACTCTTTCATCTCCAAGAGCAACACAACATTTAATGGGTTTGTGCTTCTATCTGGGGTTTCTTAGGATCCGTTCTACTGTTAAAATAGACACTCTAAACACCAAAACCACTTCATCTGAATGAAGTGGTTTTGGTGAATAAACCTGGTCGCTTCCCCCCCCCCCCCCCCACAACAATTTAAAACCTTTGCCATTTCTGATTACATTTTGCCTAAACCATTTGCAACGAGGATATCACAGAAGGCAGAACAACTCCCCCAGCTCTGAATTAAAGGCAACACTTGCTTATTTATTATTATTAAAAACATGGGGGTTTGAATCTAAAAACGGAATGAAATACATTTAGCATTAAAAATAAATATATTCTAATTTGGAATGTTTACTTAAAGATATATGGATTACAATGTTCGAGTCTATCATACAGTGTTTTCATGGTTGTTGGTTAATACTTCTAATATCAAAACTAAAAATCACATGCTAAAAGGACTACTACCAGGGGAGAGGGACAGACACCAATTATTCAAAATTAAATGTTTTGCTTCATTCCTATAAGCAAAAGAGAAAACTAATGTTACTGAACCACATGATATATATATATATATATATATATATATATATATATATATATATATATATATATATATATATATATATATAAATATATATAAATATGGGTTCTTGGATAAGGCAAATCTTGTCAACACACTATTCATTGACAAAAATGGCTCCAACCTAATTTAAGGCCCACCGTCTGCCCAGTGCCCATTCAGCCTACTGCCTTTCCGTTTGGGCTTGTCAATGGGAGGAAGCGAACAGGACCAGAAAAACACACCACGTTATCTCTTAAACATCTTAATGATTCATTAAAAGTGGGCTATGGTATATTTTTCAACATCTATCGCATGATGCTCATTGGCCATTTAAAACAGAATTAAGAACATTAACAAGGGCAAGCAAAGTCTTATCCAACAAAGGGATACACAGAAAGATTCAGTGCTTGTAAAACTCAGGCACCACAAGGGTTAAATCTGTAAACAACTACAGTCCACAAATTCTGGAATGTTTTGGAAAAATAATTGGTTAATACCTGCATTTTAAATTCTGGCAGTAGACATCATTTTGATGAAGCAGAGGGGACTGGTCACACATTTTTTGTGGCACTGGAGGTGAGTATACAAAACGCTTTCTGTTCCCTGACAGTTTGACAGTGTAGCAAACAGGCTGTGTTATGGGATGATTTTGTGCGGTTAAAGCCCATCTCTCGGCAAAGCACAGCTAATCAACCGTTGTCTTAAAAACTGCATAGGGGAGATTTCTACAGAACAAAGTAACACTGAATAGGAAATGTATTAGTGTTAATTCTGCTTTCAATACTGCGTAGAAACCGTAAAATCTAAACAAAACAACTTTTTTTGCATCCAGTACAGATAACGCCATATAAAAACCAGAAAAACCCTTGCACTGGTTACTTGCCTCACGGGAGTGACTTTATTGCAATCACGCAGTTTTTGTGTTGAATATTTTTTTTATTGACTTTTTCCAGTGACTCTATTTTGATGCTTATTTTTTGCCATCTTATTGAATAATTATACTTTCAAATTTGATTTGCCTTCCACATTGCTCTCATGTATTATATGAAAACGAAGAAATAAATAAGAATACCAATTTTGTAAGCCTGCTAGGATCACCAGTCACAGACTAGTGCAAATTTACAGCCCTCTGGATCTGCAGAATAATTGCAGGAGCTTTTCAAAGACCAGTGTGTTCCAACCTTTGGATTAATTGAAAAGAAGAAAGAGATAGCACTATTTGCACTGTAAAATAAACATCTCCTTTTACAAAGCACTTCCAGGTAACCCCCCTCCTTATCACTTCCTCCCATCCCCCTCATCAATACTGCAATAACAGACCAAACAACAGGAACACTAAAAATATGCAACATTGTATGAACTTTGTACTTAAAGCAACAGTAACAACTAGGACACTATTTCCCGATATTACATGGCACAGAATAGTGTATGGCCTTTCATAGGGCTTGGTTTATGGCTAAACCATGTAAAATCATTGTATGGATTGTCACGTGCATTTGAGTTCTTGTCAAACATGTTTCTGCTTATCCAAAAGGCACAAAGCATGGCCATATTGCCAAGTTTTTTTTTGTTATATATTACATATAAATATATAGAATTTTCCCAAATTATCTCTTGCCAATCCTTTTATTCCAACAAATTGCGCTCCGGAGCGTTCTTTGGCATTGTGTGAGATCCACTGACGCATGTTGCGTGTGATAAGAAAATGGCTGGGTGCAATCAATGCATTCTTTAGATCCATTTTATGCTCCTTTTAAAAAAACAAAACAAAAAAAAACAGATCTCTGATTGCCAGAGGGTTTGCCATAGGCTCCTCAAATGTTTTCTGGGAACTGCTCAGTAAACAAACAAGCAAAAGAAAAAAAAAGTTCTGTACCTTCATCCAGTGAAGTTTAAATCAAATCACTCAGAGACTTTCCCTAAAGTGCCCTCTGGATTTCAGAACAAGAGACGACAAAATTTGCCTACTGGAAAGAAAGGATGAAATGTTTTAAGTACACAAGAGACTACAAATAACTTAGAACCAACCTGGACCCATGGAAGAGTCCGGTATAACATGATATTGTGAAGGAATGAAAACATTTGTAGCCCCGTCTGCAGCCCAAGAAAGTCTGTGCTACATCAAAGTTTCATGAAGTGTGTTATCCAGTTAACGGTGTTTCGTACAAGGCATGTTCTGAAAATCAAAACGCTTAGTTGGGATGCTCTTGCCAACATCTGTATACCCTTCTTGACATCACCTGACATGTAAAAGATCAGTTTGTCCTCTAGGAGTGTTTGTTACAAGGCCAAGAGGGTTGGTGAGTTCAAGGAATCAGAGGACTGGTCACCACTGCTGCTACTCCTACGATGGGCTTTGGAACAAGACTCTGAAGGAGAAGTAGATGAATCCTGATCCAGTACACTTGGGTAGGTAAAGACGAGGTTGGAGGTGTTAGGAGTGCTTGGAGGTGTTGAAGACATCACTACAGGTGTGTTAAGGGGCTCCTCGTTGAAGAACCCTCCACCAATACTGATGGGCTTAATCACAGACCGTTGAGTTTTTTCATTGTTGGATGACGAAGAAGCAGGAATGTCTTCTTCAATAGGTTCCTGTTTGATAACCACCCTGCTTCCAACCATAGTGCGGATAGTGTGAGAGGAGCTGTTTCTGTCATCAAGTTGTATCTTACACATGGGGGAATGGGCGACCAACATAAACTCCAGTTTATCCTTTTCTTTTTGGAGTTCAGCAATCTCCTTCTGCAACCCAGACTTCTCCTGCTCGAGTTTCTCTGTTTCCTGTAAAACAGAATGGACAAACCTTTAGCTATACGTGAATGGAGTAGTAACTGAGATCACCAAGTCTTTCATAGAAATTAGTGACGTTGACAGCGAATCATAAAGATAAAGATTCGAGTAACCAGGAACTTTGAATTTCTTTGAATTTGTATTTTACTTTTATTCTGCTGAGTTATTCATAGCACAATGCAATACTTACAAAAATTATTTAAAATACAAAATATTTTATATGTAGACACAGGTAGGCGAACTTCGACACTCCAGATGTTGTGGACTATATCTCCTATAAAGCTCTTATACCCATAATGCTGGCAAAGCATCAAGAGAGATGTGGTAGAAAACCTGGTGTGCCAAATGTCGGACCTCATGGAATCTAAATCATCACATTACGTGAATGGTCATCAGGTCGACTGGGCCATATACTGCACAGAACCTCCTCCCCACCGAAAGTGACTGAAAGCAGCTAGCCCAGTCTTTTTTACATTTTAAAGTAGCATGTGTATAGCAAAATGTGTTATTGTGACATAGCAAGCAAGAGTATAAAAAGTTTTTTTATAAATCTATTTTTAATTAACCAAACTTGGTCATTTGTACTTACCGCCTGAAGTTTATCTGTTAGCTCTCGTCTTCTGTTGCGACATTTGGCTGCTGCCAACTTATTCCTCTCCCTCCTCACCCTTCGCTTTTCCTCTTCCTCGGGTGACAGCTGTAGATAAGGGGGGGGGGAGAGAAAAAGTTTATAACAAAAATTTGACATTTTTTATTCTCTCTTTTTTTTTTTTAAAGCAACGTTTTTTGTGGTCAATCGTTATTTGTTGAGGAAGCAGCAGTACCAAAAGGATTGCGAAAGACAGAGAACATTTGCCAATCAATCCTTGGTGGTCAGACTGGAGAAATTTCACAACAATTATCAACTGCTTGAACATGGAGGTACAGAACTTTTCGTTCTATGCCATTTGGGTAAAAACATCCTTCAGATACAAGAACGTCTACTTGAACACACCAAAAATATAAAACATTATATATTCTATGAACATACACACTCAGTACTTGTCATGTGGATGCATCCATATGTTACAGTAGCCCTTTCTTCTCCCAGTAACCATTCATTTTGATAGGGTTAGAAGAATTAAACAAGAAAAAAATGAATTTCTTTGTGAACATCTATGTGCTATGCAATATTTTATTGAATAAACAATGCAATTTGATGGAAGGTGGAGTAATTAGAGGTAGTCTGCTATTTACATGTACCCCCAGCATTGCGACCGATATGCAGGGCATCAAATGGTGACCTTACAGAAAGCATATCAGGACGGAGCGACGCATGACCAGAACAGAAGGCATGATAATGGAAAGCTCGTAATGGGAGGATAATTCCAACAAAGTAGCAAGAAGCTCAGAGGACAAGAGTGATAGGGTTTGTTGTGTAACATTAGAAATCCAGCCACCAATAAATAAATTAATAAATGAAAATCAGGTTCTAAATTGTGATGACATTGAAGGGTAAAAGTCTAGAAACTCTGGCTAGTAAAGAGAGACAGTGATCACAGACCGCTCGGCTCAGGACCATTCTAGTTCTCTAATGGTATTTATTTACCCAGTTATTCACCTGTTCATCCCGTCTCCTTCTGCCCGCGGCTGTGCCAATTGTTTTGATCACACCTGGTCTTGGCAATGCCGTATGCCCAGTAACCGAAGACAAACTGGGTACAGGGTGACCATAAGGATGTGACCGGACATAAGGGTTGGACATGGAGGTAATGACTGTCGGTTGCACCATCCACTGAAGGTCCTGGCTGGTGGTAATGGCATTAATGGTAGGGATGAAAGCGCTGCTTGATCCGGGCATATCTGTCCTGAATTTCTGGAGAGGGAAGAAATGGGATATGTGAGGAAAACAAAACAACCAGTATACACAGGATCTTTATTACATACAGACAGTGCACAGTCCTTATGATACCAATGGCCAGCATCTCCATGCACAGTTCCTATAGTACCAATGGCCAGCGTCCCCATGCACAGTCCCTATAGTACCAATGGCCAGCATCCCGCGCACAGTGCCTATAGGATCAGTGGCCAGCGTCCCGTGAACAGTCCCTATAGTAACAATGGCCAGCGTCCCATGTACAGTCCCTATAGGATCAATGGCCAGCTCACCGCGCACAGTCCCTATAAGATCAATGGCAGGCGTCTCATGCACAGTCCCTATAGGGTCAATGGCCAGCGTCCCATGCACAGTCCCTATAGGGTCAATGGCCAGCTCACCGCGCACAGTCCCTATAAGATCAATGGCCAGCGTCCCTTGCACTGTCCCTATAGGATCAATGGCCAGCGTCCCTTGCACAGTCCCTATAGGATCAATGGCCAGCGTCCCTTGCACAGTCCCTATAGGATCAATGGCCAGCGTCCCTTGCACAGTCCCTATAGGATCAATGGCCAGCGTCCCTTGCACAGTCCCTATAGGATCAATGGCCAGCGTCCCTTGCACAGTCCCTATAGGATCAATGGCCAGCGTCCCTTGCACAGTCCCTATAGGATCAATGGCCAGCGTCCCTTGCACAGTCCCTATAGGATCAATGGCCAGCGTCCCCTGCACAGTCCCTATAGGATCAATGGTCAGCTCACCAGGTACACATTTGACTCCGCACAATCGGTACACGCTTTGTTTCATTCTGTGATAAAATGTGAGGACCAGAACCCAACATGTCACTCCCTCTCTGTCTGAGCACATTTCACACCTTGCTTTACCTCCCCTCTCATACGCTCAGCCAACACATTTCCAATCACAGCAAGCTAATGGCCTGACTGTAACACTGAATGTCTTGACAGCTATGATTCCTTCCTCCCTGCATATCAGTAGCCATTCCATCTATAAGGTTTCTGAACTCCACCTTTCAGCTTGCTGAGCTTTACATGTGATACAAATGTATTCCAGAGGTGCCCAGGCTAGCCCTCATACACTGGGTGTTACACAAACAGCTGGCTTTCAAACACGGACAAAAATAAGAAGTTGGCAAGTGACAGACAGAATTCATAGGTCAACAAGGATCAGTTATCAAATTGAAAATTATATTCACTTTCTAAAAAAATATATTCACAAGATGTTAAAAGTATTATAGATAAACAGTTTAGTGGTGATGTATCGCTTATTTACATATCTGATCTAGGACTCCATGTTTAGAGGTATTCCACTATGATCACTGACAAATTGAAAAAAAAATGTAAAAGGTTAAACAGCGGCTGGATATTGCAAATCTCATTACTCTCAGCCAGACTGAACTGGAATGAAATAAATTGTTCCATTCAAAGACCATTAGGATTGTCAAATGTGCAAAATGGTTAATAAAGGGTTTGACGATCAAAAGCGTATCAAGTCACCATTCATTATTTTATTTAGGAGCAGGGAAATAAAAAATATCCTGCTTAATCTCAAACAGATTTACAAAGCGGATTGTCACAGAACGAGATATTCCCTACGTCTAGCCTCGAATCCTATTAGTGTACATTCACAAGAGGTTAGATCACCAATTCCTCTCCACCTGGCTGTAGGCGCAGGTATATTCTGTGCATTATATGCAGACGCTGAACTGACATGAACAATACAAACACGGCCGAGAGCAATATTAGTTATACAATAGAAAAGGTCAATTCAAATGTTTAAAAGCAAAACACAAACACGTGTTCCAGGGAAGGGAAAGAAATAAATCAGATTGCGTTAGTGGGCATGATTGACGCCATCTACTCAATGATGTTTATATACGAAGAACAATTCTACAACAATCTGCGGACACATTCTATCCGTACCCATGTGGATTATTCCATGTTTAGAACTTTGCCCCAGAAATGAATACAGAACTTAAATCAGAGCAGATCCAGGACTAGAACACAGAACTAGCAGAAGGAGGTCAGTGTCTGAGGGGATCGATGAAGAGTCCCTGGTTGCCAATTTTACATGTCCATAAATGTGATGATACAGAATAATGGTAAATTAAAACACACTAACGGGAGAAATCCACTCCATACAGACCTATGGTCGGGCTGGATTGAAATCAGGAACATTATATTGCTTTACAAGAAGTGAAAACAAATGGAGGAACTACCCGAAAAAAAATGTAAAATGTCCGGAGCACAGGATGTCAGTCAAACGTTACCAGGTGTGAAAGCATTTAAATCTACTGTAAAACTAACAAAAAGTCAAAGGGTACTGGGGGAGCGTTGCAGAATCACCCAGTGACTCACATTCCGACATGGAATTCGTCATAATTACACCATCTGGGACACAGGTAGCAGGGCTATAGCTAAGAATTGGAAATATGTATAGAATACATAATGTAACATGCCATAAAACTCCACCCAGAGGAAACAACACAAAAAAGCAGCTAAATTATAGAAATATAAATCTTTATAGTTATAAGCAAATAAAGAAATATGAATAACACAAAACCCAAATGTATGGCATCCTGTAATATACGTTTCTCATTGCATTTTTTGTCCTTTAATGTTATCATTTATTTTCCCTTCAGCATTCATAAGGCAATGCCAAACTGTCTGAAGTGAACGAACATATTATAAACCATTTAGAACACCTGCGCTTCCTCAGGGCGTTCTGGAGCTGTGAAATCCCGAACTTAGAAATTCGACAGAAATCACCATTGTTGGTATACTGTATTGGGTTTATTTATGAAAACAGTGGAAGATTAAAAAAGTATCTTTTAATGATTTAGGAAGAGGGAAATAAATAATAAAAAGGTCAATAAGTGGGAGGAGATGGCAGATTCTACATAATAGTAAGTTATTAACCAGCACAGATTAGGGGTCACGGACCCTACGTTTCTGGATGGGCCTTGTCCTCCCAAATTCGAAGTATTACATGCGGACGGCGTGTATTTTAGGTCTTTGTCCCTGGTGTAATAACGCAAAGAGTAGCGAAATAAAAACCTGCCGAAGAAGTTAAGGGGTACAGACAAAGAACGAGAAAAGAGGTAAGAAGGGGCCTGCTCGAAACGGCTTAAACGTTGCATTCAACCCATGTACACAGTGCGAAGGTTAAGGACACATGACGGAAATATTCCGTCAAGATTCCCATTTATTCCAGAAGTTGTGTCCTTAAGGGGTTAAATACTGCACATAATGCAGAGTATTACAAGTACAACAATGACAACAGCTTTACAGATTTAACCCCTTAAGGACACACGACATGTGTGACATGTCACGATTACCTTTTATTCCAGAAGTTTGGTCCTTAAGGGGTTAAGAGCGAAACAGCTCCCTATTACACTTTACGCCGTGTATTTGCAAATCTCTATAAATAAGGAATGGGCTTCCTGTCTGCACTTACCAAAAAACTAAAAAGCTGAAAGTCAGGATTGTCCTGCTCTTAGACAGGTTTCCTCTGTCATTCCAATTCCTGCTCTAAAGGGAGAGGCCGTAAAATGATTGCATAATCCCCTCCCACTGTAAAACGATCTCCTTTAATCTGCGTCCCCTTGTTCGATGACTGCACGCACTTTATTCCAGGTGTGGTTACACAAAAGCCTGGCACTCCTAGGGACATTTAACACATTCTTCCCCTTCACAGACTGGTTCAGGTAACCACTTATCTCATTTCAGATATACCCCCTGGTTAAAATTGTAAGGCGCTGCGGAATATGTTGGCGCTGTATAAAGGTCAATAATAAAAATGTAATAAAAAATATAAAATAAAAAAATATAAAATTAAAAAACCACTCTGCTGGCTTCTTGACTCACAGGATCTGTGAGTTGCCCAGCTAGCTATTTTACGTGCGAGGGACAGGCATCGTGTGCTCCCATCACCCTCTCTCAGTAAACAAAAGAAGACACCGTTTGGCAGCAGTTAAGGTTTACTCCTTAAACATTTTTACTGTTTACTGCAACTTTTAATGTTTTCGATGCCGCCTGATGCATCCACTCTCCAGTTTAGCTATTAATCGGGGGAAATCATCCCACTCCCAAAATCTAGCATTCTGAATAAAAAATGTAAAAAGTTAAAAGAAGTGTAACCGGTGCGATGCCAGCTGGCGAAGGAGGCCGAGACTGAAGGAAGCCTGTAAAGTCTAGACCTCATTCATACAATCTATATGGCAACCTGCCTCTTGGTGAATTACAATTATTTATATAGCACCAACATATTGAGCAGCGCTGTACAATAGTGAAAGAAAATGGACACTAAGTTCTAACAAAACATGATTGATATACTGGAAGAGAAGGTGAAGAGGGTTTTGTCCAAACAAACTTACAATCTAAAAAGGCTTCTAAGGGGTTATATCTCAGACATCAGTTGTCCTGTCGGGAGACTTAGCCACAGCTTCCATTAAGTCATCACTGCAGGCTTTACTGTCTCTTTAACAGGAAACGTAATGAACCAGTTTGCTCAGCGTAATGTAGAGATGATTTTCCATTCTTTAATGTACTGCTATGGCAGTTTTTTTTTACAAAGAACTTTAATACTTATCTTTTCTGGAGAAAAAGGATTAGTCTCCTGTGGGTGACAGGATTTGACCCAGATCTTTCAGTTAGAGGGAAGTCCTTAATCTCTCCTCGGATGCCATAGGCAGTTGTTGCAGCCAGTTACATTGTTAGAATTCACTTGTCACAATGTTATTTGGGTATTAGAGGCCACAGAATGTATATATGGCCCCCAGAGATGGCGTTGCTAGTGACACATTTCTCTTTAAAAGAATCTCAATAAATAAATTAAAATAAATAAAATAATTAAAAAACACAAAAACTAATAAAATTTAAAAAAACAAAAACAAAACATATCCGGTTAGCCATAACCTCTATCTGGACGCTCCACATTCTACAAATTGTCTCAATCTATGTCTTACAGACTTTAAGTGATGTTTAGTTTCAAGAAATCAATGTAGAATGTAAGGGAAGGTTCCCATTCACCCGAGATCAGACTACAATCCCCACGATGCTTCAGGCCACCCATGTTCTATAGGATGAACCCTGTGTAGTATGAAATCCTATCATGGCTTTATTTGAACCATGTGAGAGCCCATTCATTCACCTTGTTCTGTGTTATTGGGCTACACAAAGTATGACTCAGTGTGTTGCAATGATCCCTGTGATGGATTTGATTATTTTATTAGCCAACACAAGGAAGGAGGCATTTCCTCATTCGCCCGCAGAAAAATGAAATTGTTCTCCCCCTCAGGCTCCCACACATCCTTCGTTTACTGGAAATGTGCGAATGATCTCCCTGTTTCACACAATCCCAGGAAGTTGTGCTCACTTTGGAGGCCTATAGGGGGCAGAATTGCTACACATAGACTGCATTAAGGATTGGGAATCCTGTCATTTCTGGGAAGCCTGCTTTGATGTCTCCGGAATGTCTCCAGAATGTAGCTCCTGGCAGAGTTCACTCCCCCTACCCCCTCTTTTATTTGTGTTAAACCAACCAACTCCCCCTCCCAAATAAGATTTTCTTTTCTTTTTTAAAAAGAGGATTTTCAGTTATTTTAGGGAAAGGTAAGATGGAAAATTCAAGGAATAGAAGAAGATTAATTGGTGCTGGGTTAAGACAGATATGACTTTTTGGTTGTTACATGCTCATACTTTTTCCCATCACAGGAAAGAGTTTAACAAGTAGACAATGGAATCCGAGTGATTTAGTAAAACTATGTGAAGATTGTGGGAGGACAGACATGACTGGGCCATTAAAAAGTTAACCTTTTATAGCCTGTCCAAAAAGCAAAAAAAACATTGTTAGCAAAGTGTATTAACCATTTACAGAGCTCGTTCACAGTTAAAGTGTAAGATTAAACAGAAAAGAAAACCTTTATTTAAATCATTGCTTCAATACTAAATCCGGTGTCTTCTACTAAATTAATAAAAATTCAGGGTTTTTAAACAAGTATAAACCATATTGCATGGGTTGCTGCATATCACATTGAGTAATGCTTTCCTATGGGCGGGTTTTAATGCGCGTGCGCCTCTGGCCATGCATGCGCATTCGGCGCCACTCGGGAGCTGAAGTCAATGGAGGAGGAGGAGAAGTCACCAGTGCCGAGGGTGCCCGCCGCTGGATTAAGGTAAGCAAATCAATGGTTAACCATTTATTCGCTGCGGAACGCGGCCCTAGTCAACTAAACGGTGACTAGGGCTCAATAGTGTTAGGAATACATTCCTTTAATTCTAACAAAACACATATAAGACATACCGGAACAGTGGGTGAATAGGGCCTTGTAAAATGAGCTCATAATCTAAAGTCCTCCCCACAGGCAAAACAAACGCAGAACAAGATGGCAGCTGCACGTAGTGCGGTGTGCATGAGTGGTCACTATAAAAAGGGACTTCTGGAGCTCTGGAAAAAAAAAAAAAAGGACTTTGGCATTTTTAGGCCAGTGGGCAGATTTGTTAGTCCTCCAAGCAAAAAAAAAACAAAAAAAAAAACAAATAAAAATAAATCACAATTTAGTTTCTCCACCAACCTAAGACAAATTATTCTAAACCTGTGTGTACCAAACTGGAAAACACGGGGTGTTCGTAATTCCCAGTGTTTTCCAGAGCAGGAGGACAGAGTCAGTGAGCTAGCAGCTTCGGGCACGGTTGCCTAATCAGCCAGGACAAACAGGAAATGTTCTGCATGCTCAGACATTGCTGAAATTTAAAAGGTAGGAAGGGCAGCCACGCGGCTTGCACGACTGGCCTTCAGAGATGGAACCGTTTCCCTTACATGTACAAACAAGATTCCCACCAAACCGTTCAGTACCAAAAGGGCGAGCAAAGCTAGAACACTCAAACCCTGGTTAATAGGAGCCATTTGCCTGTGAAACCTTTGTTATGTACACAAGGAGCGCATTCAATGATAGATAACAACTCCTGTACCTGGGGTTATTTATCATCAATGGCAAAGCATTATGGGAGTGGTAGTTCACAGTGGGTGAAGTTTAATCAAAATCTCCTAATCTTTGTAGACACCATTTATAATGGTTAAAATAAGTGCTACACGAAACAATGCTTAAAGCAGCACTGTCACCCCTCTCTCTCCAAAAATGAGCATTTCATGAAGATCAAATCTTTATAAAATCCTCAAAGACTCCGTCAAAACAAAATCTATGACAAGGTGGGGTATTATATCCTACGCTTGAAAAATCTAAAAAAAAGGCTGAGGCAACGCTGTCAAGCTTTGTCTAGCCCTTGGCTATAACTAGTGATTACTGAGGGGCAAGAGGTTCTGTCTATGGAGAATGCTGCAGTCTCATAAGTTCCGCCTTAGTCCTCAGTGTTGTACTGTCGCGCATGCACGGATGGCAGATGAAGCTCCAGGAGCTAAAGAGGACCTCACGGAAGAGGATAAGCGGGCATTCTAGGTCCTGATGTTTGTTTCCTTCATGACTAGCTGGCAATATATCACTTTTGGTGCCGTGTCTGTCAGAAGCAGAGGGCAGTGTAATAAAGCTGTGTCACGGTTTATAGTTTACCCCCACATAAAGGGTTCTGCGGTTTTTTTGGGTTAGCTTGACATAGACTTCATTTCAAGGCCAAAACTTGATGTGCACATTAATAATGCAGCTATTTACTGAGTCATTGTGTACCTCAACTTTTCTGGATTTTTGTGTAATTAGGGGTAGATGGTACCAACTCCTGTAGCTCTTTTGGAGTTGTGCAGCCCCCGCCTACTTCCTACACTCGATGCACCCAGACCACTTCATCTCAAAGATGTGGTCTGGACACAGTGGCCCTGTAGTTTTGATTCTTGAATGTAAAACATTGTAGATTTGTAGAAAAGGCAATGTTTCCATTGCTGGGTTAAACACTCCTCTAGTGGTGGTCTTCCAGTCACAGTCACTAGAGGCACTTCCTCTACAACGACCAAGTGACCCTAGCTCATGTGACCAATTGCAGCTCATAGGAATACATTGAATTCACATATTTCCTAGGAGAAGCATTGGATTGTAGAACATCACGTCCCTCTATGAGAAACATTGGATTGGAAAACATTACGTCCCTCTATTAGAAGCATTGAATTGGAGAACATCACGTCCCTCTATTAGAAGCATTTAATTGGAGAACATCACGTCCCTCTATTAGAAGCATTTAATTGGAGAACATCACGTCCCTCTATGAGAAGCATTTAATTGGAGAACATCACGTCCCTCTATGAGAAGCATTTAATTGGAGAACATCACGTTCCTCTATGAGAAGCATTGAATTGAAGAACATCACGTCCCTCTATGAGAAGCATTGAATTGGAGAACATCACGTCCCTCTATGAGAAGCATTGAATTGAAGAACATCACGTCCCTCTATGAGAAGCATTGAATTGGAGAACATCACGTCCCTCTATGAGAAGCATTGGATTGGAGAACATCACGTCCCTCTATGAGAAGCATTGGATTGGAGAACATCACGTCCCTCTATGAGAAGCATTGGATTGGAGAACATCACGTCCCTCTATGAGAAGCATTGGATTGGAGAACATCACGTCCCTCTATGAGAAGCATTGGATTGGAGAACATCACGTCCCTCTTTGAGAAGCATTGGATTGGAGAACATCACGTCCCTCTTTGAGAAGCATTGGATTGGAGAACATCACGTCCCTCTATGAGAAGCATTGGATTGGACCACTGCCAAAAAAAACAATGCCAGCCCCATGACGGTGCTCAAGAAGTAAGGGGCAACTAGGGAGTTTCAGCTCTGGAAAAATTTAGGTGTAGGGGATGGTGGGGGGGTCTCATGTAAATAGTGACTAGGGCTCTATAGCATTTACAGGTTTGTATTTCAAATGCTACAGTGCTCCTTTAATATATTGAAAGTTCCTTTCAGAATGGACTTCCAGCCCTCCCCGACTGTACTTCCCTTTTTTTCAAACTGCCAGGATGCACGCACTCACTTCTGGCACGTTTCACGGCCCGAATTAGGGAACAAAAACTGATATCCGAGCTGAAAAGCCAGAGCTAATAGTCGCAAGCAAGCTACTTTCTACGCCACAAAACAAACACATACACAATTAAACCTTCTCTGTGGCATTTAATAGGTTATGCAAGCGATGGCTAGTTGTAGCAGACAGCTTTGTGAACAGCAAAGCATCATGGTAAATGTAGTTCACAAAACATTGAGTGTAAAGTCTAGTCCTCACTACCCTAGGGAGATTTATCAACAAAGGGGATGTGTGATCACTCAGGGTAAAATGTGAAAGAGCTAGCAAATGACAGCAAACTCCAGTTCGGGCACAGTCCAGCACACTATGCAAATCTGGACAAATCGTTTCTTTTCCTCCTCCTCCAGGAGCCATATTCAATGGAATAAAAAGAGAACACATATCAATGACTGATCGGTTGCCAAGACGGAGCCGACCAGGTCTAATACAGGAGTAAAGACAGTGGTGTGGAATTGTACATTCAATTTCCAGATCTTACAGACATATTTGTTAAACACAGATAATAAGCCAGTAATATTAAAAAGCGGGGAATGAAAGTGATGAAATCTGTGATTTCCATCCCTGCCCAGGAATTTTTATTAGTTCCCGGGAATAATTAAAGTAATAACTCCCCCTGATTCCACTGGTTGCAGAGTCCATTTTGCACTGACACAACTCCTGCATGGATTGGCTTTGTACTACACCCCTGCCACGTATGTCAGTTGGATGTAGGCCCGTTTCAGACAGACGGATTCACAAAGAACCATAGAATGTGACGGCAGATAAGAACCATTCGGCCCATCTAGTCTGCCCAATTTTCTAAATACTTTCATTAGTCCCTGGCCTTATCTTATAGTTAGGATAGCCTTATGCCTATCCCACGCATGCACAGCACATACAGCATGTTTATTCAGGCAGCCATAACATAAAATAAGGATGCCTCCTCCATTACTTAAACACAAAGCAGTAGCAACGCCAGATGTTGTTGTGCAAGACGCTTGCTGTCTGGGGGAAGAAATGCTGTTAATCGTGCTCTGTGCTATACTGTTTCCAGAAACACTTCTAGTTAATGGGGTTACTGGCCACTTAGGGCAACCTTTGGCCTAACTTCCTGGATAAGCAGGATAGGAGTTGCAGTTTACAGCAGAATAAATTAAAGGCTTGCTTTTCTCTGATCCTAGAAGAGTAAGCGTAATGTGTGCAGCTGTTAAATGGTTTCAAACTGCAGTCCTGTGTGTGTGTAAGAATCAACTTCTAAAATTCCTCTAAAGTAATCTTCAACACGCCAAATTATGCCGACAACCACAGACAGGGCCGGTGCTACCATAAAGCGGCACAGGCGGCCGCACCAACCCAAGGGGGGGAAAGTGGTGGGTGCAATGTCTGAGTGACGGGCAGGAGGGAAGCGCACAACCTCCTCTCCTGCCAGTCATTTCATGTAGCGTGTCCGAGCTCAAGCACCTTTGTCCAGCCCAGCCTCTGACTGGTGAATGCCGCAGGCTGTGTGGAAAAGCGGTGATACAAATCACATCACATGTAGGCACTCTGTGTAGCACACCGCATGGATGGCATCTCGTGACGAGGCGTGCTTCCCAGGGACGTGATTTCGTAGGGCTGAAATGCAAGTATGAAATTGTGACTGCATGTATGACTGTGGGTGTCTCTCTATGCCTGCTTTTGTGTGTCTCTGTAGGACTATGTCTGTAGGTTTCTGTATGCCTTGTTCCGTATGTCTCTGTATGACTGCATGTCTGTTTGTTTGACGGTGTACGTTTTGTTGTGTGTTTGTATATCTTTGTGACTTTATGCGTGTATGTATTTTTGCCTGTATATCTATGTCTGTATGTTTTGGAAGAAAGAGACAGACAAAAGGGGTAGAGGGGAAGTAAGAGATACCGGGGCGCCGGGGGGGGGGAAGAGCAGGGGTTGTAAGAGACTCACAAAAGGGAGGATAAAACACACTAAGAAGGAGTGTAAGACATACAAAGGGGCAAAAGGGGGTTAGGAGACACACAAGAGAAGATGCTTTTTAAATCCTTGCACTAGCTCTGACCAAGCAAACAAAACATCACAAACGAACATTCCTGAACCAGTTTCCTTAAAGCTATTCTAACTATGCCTATGCCAAGAGCAGACATTTTATTGCATTTAAGTCCAATATTACAGGACGGTTTTGTTATTTTATGTTCTTAGTGAGGCACACCCTGACTTTTCTAGACTTAACAGAAAAGTGGGAGGACGAGACAGGATTTTGATTTGAAAAGCTCAGCGCTTGGTGATGTCAGTAAAAAAAAAAAAAAAAAAACAGAATGATGAGATAATTCTGAGACCCGGTGTCACCCAATTCAATATTAGCAGAAACAGCAGAATAAGAGAGCTCTGCTCTGCCATTATAAAGTGTAAAACCTACAGCTAGCACGTCACATGAACAGCTGTGTTTAACTGGGAGCTTTAGTTATTAGCAGGGGTGGGCTGGGTAGTATTAGCCCCCTCAGTTACTATGCTATAAACAGCATATCCAGGTTTGAAAGGTCGCATTCTCTTTAGAACTACATATCAACGTATTGTATTACGGGTGTTCGGTGCCTTCTGTATTGAGTGCTGATGCAACACAGATTGGACTGGTCAGAGTGCATCGCTGATTAATAGAGATGGCCACATGCCACTTTTTAGTAGCCCGAGGTAAATAATTCATAGTAAGTCCCACGTCAAACTGCAAACACTTCATGATGGATAAGCAGAACGTTAATGCCAATGATAATGACACACATGGAAAAATAAATCGTTACAGTATATGCCTTCGCTACAAATAATAATAATGAAAATAAAAATGCAATTTAATGATCTAGAACAAATATCAATTGTTGGCACGCAAGACTCTTGTGATTAATATCACGAAGAATGGCAGCATTAGCCATCATTTCTCGCGATGTAGAACAAGTTCCTGGTCCAGGTGTTAGAGATTCTTTACTCTACTGAAGAAAGCCAATGAGCGATGTGTGGGGTCAGGGTTTACCGCGAGAGATTCCCAAATAGAACCAATGTTAGTTTGTCCATATTCCGATCCTACAGGCTGGCCACCATCCTGGCACTGCATCCAATAATTCTCAAAAACATTACTGCTCACAAAAAAAAAAAAAAAATCTTATACTGCACAGGTTCCGTTTTAGAAAGGAAAGACGTTTTTTCCATTTCGAGATAGGATTTAACAGACACATAGATCAGGGATTTCAGAACGATTGCAATATTTCCTTCCTTTCCTGCTAACAGGAGTCACAAAATAAATAAGAAAAAAAAAATTGTATTAACCAACATGAAAATATCGCCTTACTCTTCAAGAAGGGAATAAAGGAGCAGTGTTAGAAAAACAAACCGTTTTTTATCATAACTTTATTACAGCTATAAGGCTCTTAGAAGAAAAAAAAAACGCACACAAACTCCTAACTTTTATCATACCAATTTACCTTCTATGTGCGTCACTTTTGGGAGAAACGTTATAATTCCGCACGGTAACACAGCAAAATAATGCTATGCTGGAAATTAAATTTACTGTAGTTTCCCTGAATATCAAACATAACAGCTGGAGGGGAAGGAGATTTAAATTAGGAGATCAGCACCTTACGTTTGGGGCTTATTCACTAAACCAGGAATTGGAAGGTGAGCGAGAGAGTTAACCCCATAAGGACACATGATATGTGTGACATGTCATGATTCCCTTTTATTCCAGAAGTTTGGTCCTTAAGGGGTTAAAGAAATATGTATTGTTTTCCCATTGGCATCTTCCAGCAGAGTGGGGGCTGAGGTGTCCGTAGCTGTGGATGGTCAAACCACAGAACTGCTTGTTGGCTCTGATGACATCAATAACACAGGCAGTTTATATTCGCCTACTCATTCTAAAGCATTTTTAATCAACACATAAGGGGAGTATAAAAGTTGAATAATAGTCTGTGTTCTAGATTTACATTAATAAGCCACGATTGTCCTTATTTCACTCTGAGACAATGTGTGTGTTGCACAGTCCAGTTATCTCCACTAGGGGTCACTGTGTCATACTCCCAGGATGCCAGCCTGTAGATTGCATGACAAACCACACCAGCCTGTCTCAGACCACTTCTTGTACAAACTGGCTCTCTAGATTAACCAAACATCTGGAGGTAGGATGCCAGATTGTATCACTCTGGGCAGCCCAGTTCATCATTGTCAGGGGATCCAGAATGCGCAATACAAAAGCACTTTGAAGTCAGCCGCTCAGCAATGACCACTTGGGCTGCATAGAAAAACGGCACAAAAATTCAAATAGGGTCTCTGAGACCATAAGCACTTCTAGAGCCCTCATATAAACACACCAAGGGCATAAAAATTACAGCCCACGTTAAATGCCAATGGATGAACATGATCCATCACAAGGCATGATAAACGCAATACACTGCTCACAGCTCTGACATACAATGGGTTAATACAACCTCCCAACACATCATAAAGAGTAACCCTATGTTATGCTACAGTCACTGGACCACCAGAAAGTCAAGGGGCTCTATTGCCATAAGTAAATAAAGAAAATATGTATCTTCTGAATTGAATGATAAAAAGGAAATAGAGTGCAGAGAGTTTAATACACAAAATATTGCGTGTGCTGCCAGACACAGCATTGTTTTGCCAAGTATGGCATGTTTGTTCGGGGTACGTGACACTGGTGATGGAATCCCTTCAACTCGCCAATCACCGCTTGTTAGACTGTTAGCTCACACATGCAAGATGCTCCGTACCTTCATTATGTGTCATTGTTACTGGGTGACAAACTGTACGTAACACAGCGCTACAGAACCTGTTAGTGCCTTATAAATAATAATAAAGTAGGCCAAGCAGGCATCTTATGCAATGCTGGTTAATTAGCAGAATGATGTAGGATGGGTGAGGAACACTGTCAAGAATGTTAACTGGGGCAGGGTGTAGGACCAGCCCCAGTCACTAGAATGATAATTTAGGGCTAATGACCAGTTTAAACAGGCTGGCGAAGATAGGCGAGGCACATTGCTGGTAAAGTGGCACCAACCACAAACACATTCATTAATAACTGACTTCTAACACTGCGGAGTATATGACCCAATCTAGACTGTCTTGTGGTCCTTACTCCAATATCTGTATGTTCTGTATGTGCCAGGTCTCTGGGTCACGATTAACCAATGATTCCCTGGAATCTCTCACCAGCTAATGCTGCTGGACACTTTTTGTTGGATAGCATTCCTACTTATAAGCTCCAGCTTTTCTTGTAAACCAATCAAAGAACTCTTTAGATCTAGAGGGTTCCACCACCCCTTGTTTTAAGATGTTCCGTTGGCATTGGAGTTGGGCCAATCTTCTTCTCATTACAACTCTACACAAAAAGTAGACTTTTCTGATTTCCCTTATTTACCGGCTACTCTCCTCTCCACTTCTCATAATTCCAGCTTTACTGTTTACTCAGAACAAAGGTGCAGGGAGGGCTCTGTTGTCCTCCTTTAGAAGTTGTTGGAAATGTCTTACTGCCCAAGGCACTAGACCCATAACAGAACTAAGTCAGTCGACCTGGGCTACAAGAGCAACGAACAAACTACTTCTGATTGATCAAAGTACGAGAGAACGAAAACCACAACAAAAAGAACTGGAATGAGATCCAAGTGAAGACTATTAACCCATTCGTGCAATGCCTTGCTCACCACTTGTCCAGACGGTAGCCTACAAATCCTTCTACATACATGACTGACTAAAGAAGCCTATAGAAAACAGGCAATAGCTTGTACAGGGTCACACCAGGCCCTTTGCCTGTAGATTTTGTGTTGACAAAGGAACCACAGGATGTTGCTCAGATGCTATAGAACAAAGTTTGCATTTGTGTAATTAAGCCATGGAGCACATGTGATAGGTTAGTACGCAGTCTTATTTATCCTTTACCAATATAGAGGGAGCAGTATCACTCAAAATATCACCTCTCTGGCACACAATGGGTTAACATTTTGTAGTATACGGTGCACATTAAAAGATAGTATGTAACAAGATATCAATACAAGACTGTCCCTCATTAAAACAAACAGCGCAGGCTACGCCTTTGTACCATTAATAAATCAAATATGAAATTGGCAGGCGGTTTGGCTGGATTCACACCTTATTGTAGATTATCAATTTACTTTTCAATGCACAACAACTGGTTTTTAATGAATTAACCCCTTAGGATATCACAGTAAAACGCGTGGAGTAAAAGCGAACTGGATGGCAGGGCAATAGCTAACCCCCCCCCCCCCCCCCCCTTGTAGCAATACTCTATTTTTATTTTGAGGGGGGATAACGAACTACTAGGTTTGTTACAGTTACACAGAAAAAGCTTTGCTGGACATGTTCGTTATTTCTAAATAAAATGATTAAAATGAAATACAGACTCATCTATTTCCTTCCATTGACTGCCACCAATGTGTAGAATCCCTTTGGCCCAGAAAGGGTTAAATGCCCCCCCCTTCCCCCCCATGTGCTCGCCTTAGAGCACGCTTGTGCTGGTGAATCATATGTAGATGATAGGGAGCTACAATCTCCACTATAGCCAATGACACAGAACATCAGCACAGCTGTACGAGACACGACCCAATAAGTGAGAATTCATCCACAAGAACCAAATTTAAAATTCAACGAGTGCACAGAACGGCTGCTGGGGGACGAATCTTCCCTCCAGTGAGAGGGCTGGTCATCCACCCTGTACCTGGCCAACCTTTGCCATGCCAGCTGCAGTGTACCACTGCCCCCATGACGCTCAGTCTGCCATTTGGAACAGTAGTCCATTACACTTTCTATGCCAAAATGTTACACATTGTCTCTCATTCTGTAACAAGCTGGTAAAGGGATTTAAATAAAATTAGGGATCTTGGCAAAACCCATTTATATACATAGAATTCCTGTACATGGTAATCGGGTCAGCACACTTCTGTACAGAAACTCTTAAGGCAGCCCTCTGTCCTTTGTTAGACTAGGACTCCCATCAGTGTTAGTCGAGGTTTATGAAAGTCATAGCTCTAACAATAGCAAGAGGGATGCACCAGATCTTTCCCCATGGAGATCACACTCTAAGCCACTGAGCGTTCGATCTGCTTTTTAGTAATACAATCTGAGATCCTCACCTGATGGATTGAGGTAGATAAGGAGTTGGGGTATCCTTCCGGGTGTGCTGGAGAATTGCTGCTACCATGCGAAGAGCTGTCGAAATTCCCTGAATAGTCCTGGTACATGATCTGAACTCCAGAGGGGCTGCTTGGAGATTGTCCGTCGTCTATCGGATCTTCAAAAATAATTCACACAACAAAAAATGGAAAATAAAAAATTAAAATTCAGAAGTCTCCAGGCTCCAATATACTTTAACTCTGCAGTTGATGAGACAAAGAAAACTAACTCTTTAATGTCACTGCCCCACAGAAGAATTGGAAACCCTCCCCCTTACTGATAACTACTCATTTAATTTCCTAAAATGTTACCCTGCGTCCTACACTCTCCTCCAGGCTGTGACAATGTATCAATACAGATCCAGATACTGGTTACACTGTGCCCCACCTTGGCAGCACCAGGCAGTCTGTGTACACACTGTGCTTGTTATAACAGACAGCGCAAAGAAAAAAAAAACACAATAAATGCTGAGAAAAATAAAAAGAATATAAAAAAAAAGAGAATATAAAAAAAATAAAAAGTTCTAAGAACTAAATAATAATAAATAAAAAAATAATGTAAACTCTATTCACTCTGATTTCTACTGAACTTCCCAGAGAAGAGGAAAAAAAATGAGTAAAAATTAGTAATAATTTAGTTTGAAATGAGTAATTCTGCAGAAGGTGCTCATTGGATATTGTGTGAGTGAGCCATGGCAGGGGGCAGGGGGCAGTGAGTGTGTGCTCACCTCCAGGCTCTGTCACTGAGCTCTGTCCCAGGCTGTGTGCTCACTCAGTCAGTGAGTCAGTGGAATGCTATTAGATCAAGCCCACTCTCATTATCTAGTGAGCAGGGCTGCATGACGTCACCGCCTCCACCACCGCCGCCAGCGGGGGTGGCCAGGCCGGGTTATACAAGGCACGATGGAGGCGGCAGGTCCCGCAGCTCTGCCCGCGGGGGGGTAATTAAGGGTCTCTGAAAGGTTGCCAAACCGGGATGAGATGATTTGTTTCGTTATTTAATTGGTGTTGGGTGGCGGTGCTCCCCCTCAGGGCGCTTGGTATCGTCCATTGACGCATGTTGCCATAGAAGGACATTGGCGTGTAGTGACGCGCGCGGGTTTCCTTGGCTCGGGTGACGCGCGCGGACAGGGATTCCCTCTCTGTGTGTATGTGTGTGTGTGTGTGAGGGTGGGAGGGGCCTGTAATCGTGGGCGGAGCCACGCACCATGGAGACTGAGGGCTTCGATTCCTAGTATTAGATTAATGCAGAGCTCAATAAACAGTGACTGCTGGTCCAATAATAATAATAACAATTAATAATAATAAAAACTATATCAATAAACAGTGACTGCTGGTCCAATAATAATAATAATAATTAATAATAATACAAAAGATATCAATAAACAGTGACTGCTGGTCTAATAATAATAATAATAATAATTAATACTGACTGATGGTCTAATGGCAATAATAATAATTAATAATATATTAATAAATACTGACTGCTGGTCTAATAATGGTAATAATAATAATAATTAATAATATATCAATAAATACTGACTGCTGGTCTAATAATGATAATAATAATAATAATAATAATATATCAATAAATAATGACTGCTGGTCTAATGACAATAATAATAATAATAATAACAATAATATTAATAATAAAAATAATAATAAATCAATACATACTGACTGCTGGTCTAATGGCAATAATAATAATAATAATAATAATTATTATTATTATTATTATATATCAATAAATACTGACTGCTGGTCTAATGGCAATAATAATAATAATAAATCAATAAATACTGACTGCTTGTCTAATGGCAATAATAATAATAATAATAATAATAATAATAATAATAATAATAATTAATAATAATATGTCAATAAATACTGACTGCTGGTCTAATATGTCAATAAATACGGACTGCTGGTCCAATATATTAATAAATACTGACTGCTGGTCTAATGGCAATAATAATAATAATAATAAATCAATAAATACTGACTGCTTGTCTAATGGCAATAATAATAATAATAATAATAATTAATAATAATATGTCAATAAATACTGACTGCTGGTCTAATATGTCAATAAATACGGACTGCTGGTCCAATATATTAATAAATACTGACTGCTGGTCTAATGGCAATAATAATAATAATAATTAATACTAATATGTCAATAAATACTGACTGCTGGTCTAATATGTCAATAAATACGGACTGCTGGTCCAATATATTAATAAATACTGACTGCTGGTCTATAATATCAATAAATACTGACTGCTGGTCTAATGGCAATAATAATAATAATAATAATAATAATAATAATAATAATTAATAATATATCAATAAATACTGACTTCTGGTCTATTATATCAATAAATACTGACTGCTGGTCGCCTGGTCCAATATATCAATAACTACTGACTGCTGGTCTAATATATCAATAAATACTGACTGCTGGTCTAGTATATCAATAAACAGTTACTGCTGGTATAATATATGAATAAACAGTGACTGCTGGTCTGATATATCAATAAATAACGACTGCTGGTCTAATATATCAATAAACAGTGACTGCAGGTCTGATATATCAATAAATAATGACAGCTGGGGGGATAGAGGCTGAGGTGGGTACAGGGAGGGATAGGAGCTGAGGTGGGTGCAGGGGGGGATAGAGGCTGAGGTGGGTACAGGGAGGGATGGGGCTGACTTGGGTACATGGGAGATTAGGCTGTATAAAATATCTAAAAAGCGCTCCCTGTACTGTCTGCTAGGCTGCTTCTCCTTCCTGCACAGTCCACTGAAATGAGGATAGGGCAGGAAGTGATGTCCTTCCCAACCACCGGTGTTATAGACTTACCTGCACTTGGTGCCTGTGCGGACAGAATCCAACACCCGGCCGCACATACCTCATAGTGTCAGGAAAACCACTCTGGCTTGTATATTGACCGGTATATTTCTGGTATCCTGACCTGGCTTGTATATTGACCTGTGTATGGTTTAAGGTGGTATTTCTTGGTATTTCAAAGGTATTCATTGTCCTCCACCCAAGTGTCAGGAACAATGCACGCATTGCACATATAGTACTTGTAACGGCTACCCTGGTAGTGAGAGGGTATCAGCCGTTGGAGACGTCCTTTTTCCCCCAGCAAGTCGCTGTGTAGAACTAGAGTTGGTATAATCCCATCCACAAGATCCAGGAGGAGAGTCAGGTTCAGCTGTAGAAAAAGGCAAGGTAATAATCCAATATAATTCCCTTCCAAGAACGAGACAAGGCTACGTTTTGAAGGGTCAAGAAGAACTGAGTGCTGGTACACCCAGCCTGGTTTTTATTACAGTTGTGCACATACAGAACACACCCAGGGGGAGGTATAAAATAACCAATCAAATAACAGTACAGCCCACACATTCCCTCCCCTCAGATAAACAGTTAACGTAATTATTATACAAACATTTTTACCCAAGTTCTGGATGTACCCCAAATACTTGGGTTACATCCCTAAATTCAGCATCCCCAGATAGCCCTAGTCTAGGGGAACCGCATATATAAAAATCAGCCCATTCGGATAAACGGTTCGGGAGTTATGGAGTTCCAAAGTTTTGACCGACCGCACAGACATACTAGCCGAAAATAGTTCCATAAGTTTTGGCCTTGCGGTCGGTCCTCGTTCGTGCGGTAAAAAGGCACGAAAATCTTGCCATCCATTAGATTCTTGATGGTCGCTAGAATCCCCATAGTATATTAAGTCTTTCTACCAAACAGCAGGGTGTTCAGTAGTTTTGGCACGAATCCCCGGTGCTATGGAGGTCTCAGCGGTGTTCGCCTGTTCGCGTATCCGTTTTTAGTTCCAGAGGATTGCTGACAAACACCGCTGTTCGTGCGCAAGATGGCCGCGAACACGTGTAAAGTCCCGAAATGGCGGCCACCTATATTCAACACAAAGGATTCGTGCTGAACCATGCGAACGGCTGGAATAAAGCTGGGAGGTAAAATATCACTTAATTACCAGCCGGGTGGTCCGGTATTCGGTAGTCCGGTTTGTTCTGTTACAACATAAAATACGAATTCTCCTGATTATTCCACATGGACCAGGAAATGGTAAGGTTCTGTTACAGTACTCCCAAGGTAAATATATCACATCTCTCACTTTAATATGCAGTTATTACTTCTAGTACAGCAAATCATCCGGTGGATATATATGAAAATATAAATTACCTCTTCAGTTTGCAAACCGTTAAAATTGAAATTATGGAGTAATCCCGACCCCCACCCCCACCCCCATAATAAAGTATATAATGTATTTATTAAAATATTGCTTGAAATCATTAAAAAAGACACGTATATCTAACGATTCCTCGGTGTGTTTATTGGTCTAGCGGACACCCCCACACTAGGAAAACACACTTATCCCACAATCCTTTGCAATCTGAAGCGGTTGCGGTGTTCAGAGAATCACTTTTTACTAAGAATAAATCACTTTTCATGTTCCTTGCCAACCTGTGGAGGTGCAGATTGCTGAACATTTCCTGGGAAACATTCTATCAGTGAGGACAGGTGTCAAATTGTGGGGCTGTCCCTTTTAGCAATGTAAATAGCACATTCTTAGAAAATGACATTTCATTTCACAACTGAGAGATTTTTGATTAGATGCACTCAGGAAACAAAAGATGTTACCACCAACTTCCTCACGCTTTCCATTCATGGAACACGTGGTTTGCACACATGCTGGGGGAACAGGTGTATTATATATATTGTATTTGCAATAGGCATTTTATTGCATTTAAATCCAAAAATAGTTTGTTTTTTTTTAAATCAAAACTTTGACACATTCTAACGAAGGAATTGAATTCCACATAGAGATAGGCAAATATATGAAATATTGAATGAAAATTTCCACTTGAAATGTTTTTTTTTTCTATTATTAACAATTTAAAGCTGTTTTGTCAATTAGGAACAGTTTGTTATTTAGGAATTGTTTCTTTGAACCTTGAACATTGCTTTTGTATTATTCTCGAGTTTTTTTTTTTACATTTTTAAAATAATTTATTAATTTTACAAAAGAGGAAAATACTACAAACATGATACATGAGATATGTACAAACATTTACTATAACAAAGAAAATAATAATAAAAAAAAACGTGCCAAAGGGCATTATGAGATAATATAAATAAATAATAGCCCTTAAAAGCAGGTATTTTTATTTTTTTGAATTTTTTATTTATTGCACAGTCAGACAATGAGGAGCATAATAGTAACACATATAAGGGGATACAATAATGTGCATTTTATACTGATATCCAATTAAGAGTAAGTGGTCAGACTGTGTTTTTATTCTTGCAGAGTATACAATTGTGTACAGACAATAGAGAGTTGATGGTGTTTAAGAAAAAAACAGTAGAGGTTCAAGTAGATTCTTAGAGAAACTGAGAACACATTAGAAAGTATAACTTGGTATGAAGGACAGCTCCACAGGTTTGGGTAGTGTAGGGTATGAAATAATTGGAGCTTGGGGTTGCTGGTGATAATCGGAGCGAGAATAGTCGGGGTTATCCCGGTCTCGACTTAGGTCATCCCACTAATGGCCTTGGCATGGAGCATATACTGCAGAGCGTCCATAAAGGTGCAAACTGGAAAAAAACAATATAAAAAACCTAGGGTAGACCCTATCAATAAGGAAAAGAAAATACAACCAACCCAAGAGTCATGTATTTGCCGCACTCGTTGTGCCATGGGTCGCTGGGACAAAGGGAATGGCTTTAGGCTTTAGCAGGATCCCAGACGGTGGTGGTAGGCTGGGGGCCGATACCTAGGCCCAGTTTAGACAGGATAGCGTCCACCTCTGAGGCATCTGACACCTTGAGCTCTGTGTCTTGGTGCCGGATATTAAGGTAGCGAGGAGATCCTCATCTATATTTTAGGCCGTTGGCGGTTAGGATTGAAATGAGAGGTTGGAGAGTCTTCCTCCACTGTTGGGTATTGCGGGAGAGTTCAGAGAAATAAGTGAGGTCCATCTCTTCAAACTGGTACGGCGTCTTCCTAGTCATGTTCAGTAAGGTGGCTTTGTCTTGCCCATTCTGGAATTTTACCAGTAGATCGCTAGACACAGCTACCGCTCTCAGCTGAGATTTGGGCAGTCGGAACATGCCATCAAATGTTATGCCCTTTGCTTGTTTTGGGGGTAGTATAGCTGCAAACAGCCTGCGTAGGAGATAATCTGGAAACCAGACTTCATCTGGGTAACTATTGATGTTGCCTCATTGTATACTGTAATCAAGCACACTAAAGGTTTGATTGCAGTAGAACGAGTTATGGATAGGGATGAAAATATAGCATCTGATTTTCGAAATTTTATTTTGAACAGCATTCACTATATTCTCAAACATAATTTTTTCTTTTTTGATGATTCATTCTATCTACAAACAACCGGCACGGCAATGGGGACCAGGTTCGCCCCCAGCTATGCAAAGATATATATGCGGGATTGGGAATCCAACCACATATGGAGTGGGCATGGCTGGGCAGCGAACCTGGTCCTATGGAAATGATTTATCGATGACATTATAATGATTTGGCGAGGCTCACGAGAAGAGCTATTATCCTTTTTGGACTATATTCATCAGAATGAATACGGTCTAAAATTTACATACGAGATGGATACCATCACTATAAACTTCCTAGACATATGCTTTTTTGTGGAGAACAACAAAATTGAGTCAAAATGTTTTTTCAAAAAAAACGAGGGTAACAGCTATATACATAGAAAAAGTTGCCACCAGGAGAGATGGCTAGAAACAATCCCAAAGAGCCAATTAATACGGGTGAGGAGAAATTGTACAAAGAAATAAGAAGAAATCAGAATACGATACAGCGTTCCCTGAGATTGGGTACATCTCCAGCAGCAACTAGGGGCAGATTTATCAAACTTACTAATATTTGGACGAGCTAAGTACCAATGATGTCATAACTTATAAAATGTTTCCTGTAAATTAATAAAATCTACACTTTTTTAAACCAAATCTCGCACCAGTTCTGGATGGGAAATGCAAGTTTGAGTTCTCTTTCCCATTTCCCAGTAGAGCTAGTTATTAAAGGAGCACTCCACTGCCCGCATGTCAAAAAAAAGAAAATTCACTATTTAGCAGATATACCTCCAGTGACTACATGTGTTATGGTACTTTTTGAGAGTAAACCAAAATGTTCAAAGTCTATCTGTTCCTGTCCAAATCAATAAAATTAAATTGCGTATATACGCTGAAGTAATTAAGTCTGACACACGAGGTTCAGGTTAAAATAACTTCGAGAAAGTTTATTGGCAAGTGAAGTAAAAGCGGGCGCGCAGGCCCTTTTAAGAGGCATTTTGCGTCATCATTGATTATTAGAATATCAGCAAATAAACATCATCAATTGGATTATTTGTTAAGTGACGGGGTTAGTATCTTACCTATTGGTTCATAAAATTAAGAGGTTAGTCCCGTGCCCACCCATCAGAGGTGGGATTATTCTGGACACGGGGGGGATAAGGGGGTCCTAAGCGTCATTTTACACGGTCAATAATATCAGACTTCATGTCCAGGTGCAAGGTCTCTTATGAATAGAACATTTCATTACCACTGTGTTCTGTGGCCTTCAAACTATACTATCTTACAAATTCTAAGGAGTAGCCGGCAAGTCTTAAGGAGTAACCAGCACCTCCTGGTATTTGTCCTTGTAGGAAAACACAGTCTTTGTCTACTGTACTAATTGGGTTGAGAAGTTCAGTCACGTAATGTAGTTTTAAAATGAACAAGTTAAGTCATGAGGACAAAATGGAGGATTGAAGAAGTCAGGTTAGGGAGACAAAATGGAGGAGGAAGTCACAGTATAAGGTTAAAATGGAGTTAGTACAATAATTCAATACAAGTACAATAGTAATTTTTAATAATTCCACATCAGTCCCCCCTATGAAATGTTAGATTCTAAGAGATAAAAACTTTATTATGTTAGTATCAGAAGACGTGTTAACCCAAAGGCACAGAAACCCCGTGGCCGCTAGCTAGGTGTTAATGCAAAGTGCAAGTCTGTCCCTAGAACTGACCCTAATAGGCTAACTCATCCATCAGTATGGCTCTCGAACACTTCACACCCATGGGTGTCCCATGGCAGCTAACCCACCACTTCTCCGCACGGGGCCTTTACCATTCACTGACAGATGCTGTCCCTGAGCTAGTCCCTTCCTAGAATTCCTGCACTTTATCAACAAAAGGGAATGTTTGCAGCGGCAGACAGGGTGAGTTGATGTCTTGGAATTCTTGGTCATCAACTTCGAGATGGGTCAAAGTGGGTGCTGCTTGGTCAACAGTCTTCATGAGGGATTTTCTCAGACATGGGAGGACACAACAAAAGAGAAGAGCAAAAATAAAAAGAAAAATTAGTATAGCCATACCAATCTGCATTAAAGCCTTTTGCCATCCTGTCATCCAACCAAACCATCTTTCCCAGGGATCTTTTATCCCAGAATTCCTTTTTAACTCTTCAGACAAGTCATTTAATTTTTCTATGGCTAGTGTGACTTTACCATTAGGGCCTGTGTTTTCTGGGATGTAGGTACACCATGTCATGGTGTCGGGCAAAATTTTACAGACCCCTCCTTTTTCGGCTAAGATCATATCTAGGGCCATTCTATTCTGGAAAGTCATTTGGGATGTGGCCTGCAACTGTTCGGCCAACCCCTGGAGGGCGTCTCTGGTGTAATTAACAAAACGCTGTTGGTTATAATAAATGTAATTTATCCAATTTAAATTCTTGTTTGCGGTAACTATGGTAAAAATTGATTCAAATCCTGCAGCAACTTCATCCCTTGCTTTAAACTCATTGGGCACCCCCCTAGGCACTCCAATGGCATCAATATACACATGAGGATCAAAACTTCCTTTCACTGGGGCGTCACGTTTAACCTTAGTGTGGCTGGACTCATGGGTGTTGAGGTGTGTGTCAGAGATAATGTGTATAGGCATAATGGCCTTAGTCAAAGTACACTCCCCCCACCATTCCGTGTCCATTCTGGATCTTAGCTGTAAATCCCCACACAACCAGTAAATGTCTCCTAGTGACCTAGTGTGATGTTGCAGCAAGCGTACAGGGACAGTTCTGTATGTAGCACAATAACCTTTGGAAAAGTTACCTACAAATTTACCAATACCATCGTACATGGCATAGCAAGTGTAATTACCTTTATATACGGTAATACCATCAGGGGGTTTAACGTCTTTGGCTAGAAGAGGATACTCCTTTGTCCATGCAATACATATGGACCTGTTAAAATTATAGTGATAGGCAAAAAGGCTTAAAACACATTCTTCTATATCTACGGGTAGGATTAAAGGTACGGTACCCAGGTGAGGCCGGGCACCGCCACACACATAACATGCGGTTCTATTATGCTTATTAGCATTATATTTCATCCATTCTAACCATAAATTTACATCATTAAAACCTGTTTCAGCGGCCATGGTATCTTCAAAAGTGGAGTTAGCAATGGCCATCATGTCCTGAAAGGTCTGGATATGAGGTTTTAATGGGTTAGGGACCATATGGGTGGCCCCTTGCCACTCAGAAGAGTTGCACATATCTTTGAGGTAGAAATGCCCTAATTTCTGGTAGGAACCCCTTTTCCAATACATTCCCATCACATACTGGTCTGCATCTGTTGGGCTTGGGTGCTCAATGTTAAGGATTAATTTCATTGGTGTGCTCCCCCCAGGCTTTCTTAAAGTCATTCTCTGGAGAAGCGATCTACCATGATCATCTACTTTAGCTACGGCACTTTTTAGTTTGTAACCCCAGGCAGGTCCGGCATTCCACCCCGCCGCCCCCCAATGGTCACAATTGTGCCCCCATTGCTTGTCAACTACACAAACATATGGGTCTTTCGAATGAGGGATATCTCTATAGATGCTCTGGATTTGTGGTGTGGGAAATGGGCATTCTACAATATCACAGTAGTCAAAGGTATAAGTAGCCACCTGGGTGCATGATGAATTATACCAGAAGGTGTACCCACTAATGTCTTTGGTAATGGCTACTTGCTGGGCCTTCATAAGGCTGATTAAGGAGAAGATGTACCAGAGATACATGTTTGTGCGATATTCGCTTCCTCTGGGGCAGGAGATTTCTTGCAGTGGGAAGCGTGGACCCAATTTGGCCTACCGGCCAATTTGACGGAGGTTGCGGTAATCAGGAGAACTTGGAATGGACCGTCAAATCTCGGTTCTAGGGTATTTTTCCGCACAAACTTCTTAACCAGGACCCAATCTCCGGGGAGTAGGTTATGGGAACCTGTATCCAATTCGGGATCTGGAATTGAAGAGAAAACTTGGGCATGTATTTTGTTTAGGACATTTGCAAGTTCAGTTACATAGTCTACTAAAACATCTGATTGGAGCTGCAACTGCTGCGGATAATAACAACCTAGTCTGGGTGCTGTCCCAAATAGAACCTCATATGGGGACAGTGAATGCTTCCCTCTAGGTGTGTGCCTAACACTAAATAGAGCTATTGGTAGGCTTTCTGGCCAGGGCATCTTTGTTTCTTGTGACATTTTTAACATTCTGGTTTTTAGAGTGCCATTCATGCGCTCCACTTTACCACTACTTTGTGGGTGGTAAGGGGTATGGAAGGCTAGAGTCACCCCTAGAGCAGTCCAAATTTCTTTAGTCACAGTTGCTGTAAAGGCTGGGCCTTGATCACTCTCAATGACTTCTGGGAGTCCGAATCTACATACAATATCTGTAAGTAGGCGCTTTGCGGTTGTTTTTGCAGTGATATTGGCCACTGGGTATGCCTCTGGCCATCCTGAGAACATGTCCACTATGACTAGTGCATATTCATGGGGCCCACTCTTGGGCATTTGGATGTGGTCAATTTGAATTCGTTGGAAGGGGTACATGGGCTTTGCCAGGTTCTTTGCAGGCACCTTGACTGGTCTTCCCGGATTGCATTTTGCACAAATAACACAGGCTTTGCAGAAGTTGCTTATCAATGTTGTGATTCCGGGTGCTTCATAATACTTCTGTATGAGGGCGGCCATCAGTTCTTTTGACAGGTGTGCAGGCCCATGTGCCCATTGGACCACTGCTGGGTATAAATTTCTGGGAAGACAAAATTTGAAGTTGTTGTAATATATTCCGTCCTTTTGGACAGCTCCTTTCTTTTTCCATTTCTGGATTTCCTCAGGAGTGACTGCAGCTTGTTGTTCTTGTAAAATTCGCAAATCAGTAGGAAGAGTTTGCAAAGCAAAAATAGGGACTTCTTCTTCTTCTTCTTCTTGTCCGGACACTTCTTCATCCACTTCCTGCAGATCCCTGGCCGCTAACTTAGCAGCTTGATCAGCCAAATGGTTGCCCCTTGCTTCATCTGTATCCAATTTCCCGTGGGCCTTAATTTTCAAAACGGCCACTTCTTTGGGGAGTAGGAGGGCATCCATTAGCTCCTTGATTGCAGTGCTGTGTTTGACTGGTGTACCGGCGGTGGTAAGAAATCCTCTAGTCTTCCAAATTAGGCCGAAGTCATGTGCCACACCCAGAGCATATCTTGAATCTGTATAGATGTTGGCACGTTTTCCTTCGGAAATTTTGCATGCTGAAGTCAGAGCCTGTAATTCAGCTTCTTGTGCAGACATTGTTGGCGGTAAGGATGATGATTTAATAACTTCATCTGTTGTGGTTACGGCATATCCTGTGTGATATGTTCCTCCTTCATCGGCATATCTCGATCCGTCCACAAACAGGGTAAAATCCGGATCTGGTAATGGGTTCTCATGCACAGTTGGTAAGTGCACTGTTTCCATTTTCATCTGTTCAAAACAGTCGTGAGGTGTTTCTGGGTCATAATCATTCTTTATGACCAGATCTTGAAATTCCTTTTCCAGGAAGTGGCGTGGCCATGCTTCTAGAAGGTCAGTTGTTGGGTATTTGACAATACCATTTTCCTGTAGCTGTTCTTCATTCATGGTGGCCCATAGTTTTGCCATGGGCCCAAGATCATTCCATGACCTTGTCTTCAACTTGGTAACAGGAATATGTGGGATAGCAGTATCCCAATGACGGTAAAGGTAGTTAAGTTGTTGAGGTAGCTGGATCAAGACCATGCTATTGCCTTCAGAGTCACAATAGAAGTCTTGTGCAGTGAGCTTTACATCGGTCCGGTGGTAAAGCTCATCTTCATAGCAAGGTTCAGGAGTAATGTTCGGTTTGTACCACATGGTGCAGAAGGCGTAATCCGGGCTTACACAAAGAGGTGTCTCATCTTCATGAAATGACAAGTGTGGATGCATGACTTTCTTGATACATCCACAGAGCAGGTAGATGTAGGTTTCATCTGTGATAAATCCATAATAGATACCCCCCTCAGGGAGTGGAAGAAGAGTGGACGGATTAAGCACTTGACATCTTTGGATGGAAATGTTGTCAGGCAAAAGAAGATGACACTGTAAGCGCAGGTGTCTGGCTGGAGACACGTGCTTGAGCTGGACTTGGTTGATGATGGCAGAGATGTCATGAGGGGCCAAAACAACCAGAGGGTGGCCAAGGACCAGGTCTGAGGTTCTTTCTATGAGTTCTCTCGCAGCAAAAACAGCCCTGAGACAGGAAGGAGTCCCTCTGGCCACAATGTCCAGTTGACATGAGAAATATCCAATAGGTCTCTGGCGGCCTCTTAGGTCATTAGTTTGGGTGAGAACTCCTGTTGCATGGCCTTGTCTTTCAGAGACAAATAATTTGAAAGGTTTGGAGTAATCAGGTAGGCCCAAGGCAGGAGCAGAAGCAATGGCACGTTTGAGGGCATTAAAATTGTCCAGAGCTTCATTGGTCAGACCGAAGGGGTCGGACTTAAGAGCATCATAGAGAGGTTGCATAAGCAGAGAGGCTTCTGGGATCCATGCTCTGCAGTAGGAAATGAGGCCTAGGAAGGCATGAAGAGACTTAGAAGTCCTTGGAGGCGGAATGTCCAGCACAGCTCTCACCCGGTCCCGAGTAAGATGTCTGGTACCTTGAGATAGACAATGTCCAAGGAAGATCACTGAAGACTGACAGAATTGTAGCTTGATGAGTGAAGCTTTACATCCTTGTTCTGCCAAATAGGAAAGAAGACTAAGTGAACACCTTTCAGTAGTGGGCATATCATCTCCACACAGCAGTAGATCATCCACATACTGAAGCAGGACAACTTCTGGGTGGTCAGCTTGCCATGGGTCAAGGATGGTGCCCATGGCCTTTGCAAATTGACTTGGAGAATTTTGTGCCCCTTGGGGCATGACAGTCCAGGTATACTGCTGCATCTCATGAGTGAAAGCAAACAGGTATTGACAGGATGGGTCCAGTGGGACACTGAAAAAGGCATTGGCCCTGAACCATACCCAGAACTGGACTGGAACACGCATAGCGTGATGGATTATACACAGACAAAGAAACAACCGGCAGACGGAACCCCACGCGGACGGGATGAGACACCGCCAGCCCCCAGGTCGCTGTACGATACTCCATAGCTCATGACCAGACTCACAGCAGGCGCCGCGATAGACCTGTGTACACGGGTACCACCGAACAGTCACGCCACACGTAGGCAACATCCAGACATGATAGACACACTTAAAAACGCGACTAGACGACCCCAACGGCAGTACCTAGGACTGAGGGAACGGCACACATAGCGACCGAGCAGCAGTGAATGGACAAGACCTAGCGGCCCAGGTAGCTCACCTGTACCCGAAACGGAAGTGCACGAGGCGGGCTGGGCCGGAACAGGCCCCACCCCACGCATGACTGTAGCTTACAGCCCGCCCGCCCGACCCACCTAAGCACTCACACCTGCCACAAACACCTTAGCTGACAAATGCACCGGGACCACAATCAAATAATAAATGAATAATTGCACAACTAATATGAGTTACTACGACATGCCGATACAAACACGGAATACTACATTGGTCCTCCAACCTCAGACAACCTCATGTAACCAACAAAAACCTACTGTGTAACTTCAAACGCACATGTATCTGTCAAGCATAGCTATTGCGTGTTCTGTAACCCTTTTGTAACCCCCATCCTATACCCTTTTTCTTTACTGTACCCCCCACTTGATCTAAAATAAGAAAAACCATTAAATAAAGAATGTCAAAAAAAAAAAAGAAAAAGGCATTGGCCAGGTCAATAACTGTGAAGAATTTTGCAGATGGTGGGACTCCAGAGAGCAGAGTATGAGGATTTGGTACAAGAGGGGTGTCCAGGACGGTAGCTTCATTAACAGCACGGAGATCCTGGACCATCCTGTACTTTTCTGGCTCACCCTTTGGAGTTTTCTTTTTCACAGGAAATAACGGGGTGTTGCATTCAGATTTACATTTGACAAGGGCACCCTTCTCCAAGAGTGCCTTGATGTGGACAGAAATTGCAGCAGACTGTGCTGGTTTTAATGGATATTGTGGTTTTCTTGGTAGTTTAGCTCCTGAAACAAGTTTTACCACCACAGGGGGAACATTTAGGTGACCTATGTCCTCTGGGCCTGAGGACCATAACTTGGCGGGCACTTGTGTTTTTAACTCCTCTGGGAAGTTAGACCTTAATTCTGCTGCTTCCTCATGGGGCTTTTCTAAATGTAGCATCAGAGGCAAGGAGCACAGGGCTGAAGTGTCTGATACAGATAGAGGTGTAAACATTTCTACCTGCCCATCCGGGGTAAAGGTGATGGATGCTTGCAGGCGTGAGAGAACATCAGCACCTAACAGGTTAATGGGGCATGTGGAGGATACTACAAAGCGAGCAAGCAGGCTAGAGCCAACTCGTAGTGGAGTTGTTAAAGGGCTACGTCTTGGCTGGCCATCCACTCCAACACAAGAGACATCAATACTGGACAGGAAGGATGGGTCTGGCAGGTCTTGTTCTCGTAGAACACTACGGGCTGCACCTGTGTCAACTAGAAATGTAGTAGGATGGTCTTCAATGGGCAAAGTCACTGTGGCAAGTGGCCCTCCCTTATCCCCTGTAGACGCTGCCATTACAGGGGTTACAGACACAGGCTTGCCAGTTTCCTAATCATCTGGTTCTTCAATAATTGGAATCTTTTTCTCGGTCTTGGGGCCTGGGGCAGGCTTAGAGAACTTTCTGGGTGCCCCAGGTTCCTTTTTAGGTTCCGGACAATCACTTCTGTAGTGTCCCTGAGCCCCACAATTAAAACAAGTTACATCCTCTAACTTGACACCCTTGGTGCCAGAGGTGATGGGGGTAGCGCGGGCCACCATGAGTGGAGCTGGATTGGGTCTTCTTGGGGTCTGAACAGATTCCAGACCTCTAGCAACTAAAAGCAGGGTATCCAAGGGAACAACCTTGTATTCAGGACGTGCAGCAATGATTCCCTTGCGTATAGAGTCTTTAACACCTTGGACAAACGCACCTGACAGCATTTGTGAATGAATCTTGTCTGTAAGATCAAACCCCAAATCTGTGAACATTTGATACAGTCTTGCATGAAACCTTTCCACTGATTCTCCTTTATCTTGAATAACATCAGTAAGGCCAGCAGCCTGATCCGCAAGTTTGTCCTTAGCCCATTCTCTTAATTGGGTGCAAAAAGTTACTCCAGAGGGGTAATCAACATCACTGCTGAGCAGATCTGTACTGAGGTGTCGGGCCATACTTGGCCAATATGCATCCCCTGCTTTTATAGCACAAATGCTCAGTAGATCACGCCATGCAGCGGAATAAGTCTTTTGAATTTGAACTATCCCTCGGTAGAAGGGCATAGGCTGTTTTTCTGGGTCAGGGAGTGATTTCATTAGAGCACTAGCTTGAGTGGGATTGAAAGCGACATATTTAGGAGGGGCCTGTTCTCCCCGACCCTTGTGGCCAAAGGGGTCATCGATAGAACGATGAGTTGGGGCTCCCGCGGCAAGCTCCGATGAGACATGGGACACCCTGTCCATCTCGTCATCATCGAATTCTATGATATTGGCTCTTTTGCGCGGTGCAGGGCCCGCATGAGGTGAAAGGGTCGGTGGTTGGGAACGAGCCCCAGATGCAGGGGTGGCTAGCGAGTCATAACCTGGGGATAGGTAGTCACCGGGAATTACCGGCATCAGGGCCGAACTGGGGGACGCCATATTGGTGGCCGGAAAAGGTGTTACATTAGGGTTAAGGGAAGGAGTGGCGGCCATGTTAGATGTGGGCACACCTGGAGCAACCTGTGCCGGACTGGGCATAACCGGAACCTGGGGAGTGGCTTGGGGAAGGGGTAGTGGATATCCGGGATAGGGCAGGGCCATGGGATATGGGAAGGGGTAGGGCCAGGCTGGGGAGGGAAAGGAGGTGGGGTATTGGACTGGGGCGGAGATGGGAGGGGACGGAGAGGGATTGGTAGGGGTGGGTGTAGAGGGAGGAGCCGGGGTAAGGGTGGAAGAGGTGGTTAGCTGGGCGGATGCAGAGGGGAGGGGATCATTAATGGAGAGGGATTGTAGGGAAGGAATGGCAGATGAAATGTTAGGGGAAGGTATAGCAGGTAGCGTAGGGATGGATGAGGATGATGGGAATGTCAAAGATGGGGAAGGGGAAAAGAAAGATCCATCAGAATTCAGGACTGGGCAGACAGGGGAGGTAATGGGATGGGTGTTAGGAGGATTGGGAGTGGGGAACATAGTCAGCTGGCTATCACTTATGGCTGACTGAACCTTGGGGATAGACATTCCCTGGGCGCCGGTTTTGGGCGCTGGCTGAGGGTAGACCCCAGCAACACAATTATTATGATACACAAACAATTTCACACCTTTGTGATTTATCTCTTCCTCAACCCAACCTTCTAGCTGAATAGCCTTCGCTACTCTATACCATGCTTCAGCAGTCTTTAATAAACCATTATCTGTAAGTTTGCCTTTCTTTTCTGTCAGTAACCTACGCCAACTTTCTGGTTGCAATCTTCCACATGTCGGTACAGCAATTCTACATACTTTCGCAATCTTTTCAACACCTTTAACCATTTCCTCACCCTCTCTGTCTTCGACTAAATCACATGCTAACCAGCCCTTACTGGGCTTGCTTAAATCCTGTCCCATAATCCCTTTACCCCTATACCAGCGTCCTAGATATAGGGAGAGAGAAGGAAAACTGAACAAGAACGTCTACAATGCTCGACTGCCACCCGAGAATCGTGGGACTTTCTCAGGTGCGTCTTCCCAAAACGTAGACTAGTCACTGAATCCGCCTACCCGGGGTGGTAGACACGGATTGGAGCGAGGTGAGAAGTGTGTGACCAATCACTTCTCTTTTCAAGAGAAATGGGAGTGGATAGTATAATAATATAGGAAGTTTAGAAAAGATGAAAGGCAAGGAAAAATCCTTAGAGACAGACACAGGAGTTCATAAGACTCCTAATAAACCAGACAAGACAACAATACAATTAAAATACAGTGCATGCATTACAGTTCAAATAAAATCAACAATAATCCCTTTCCTTCTACATGTGCTTACTCCAAAGTCACCTTTCTCAACCTCGTAGTGTCCCCGCTCGGAGAACGACTTTCATAAGTCTCACTACCAGCGGCCACGGAAAACAACTGACACCGGTCCGAGTTCCGTCAGCCTCTCTCTACTCTGCAGTCCACAAGAATGTGGCCACGTCTATCCTCACTCCCGTAGTGCCCCTATAAAACCCACTTTATAAGTCTCACTACCACGTGATGCGAAAAACAAGCAATACCTGCCTGAATTCCCCCAGGAAACAAAGTCCCCTGCCACAAGGCTAGGTCTCCTACCACAATTAAATAATCAGTGGACCTTCAGCTCAACTAGAGCCGAAGGGTCCGGGTCAGGACGTCCCCAACTCAACTAGAGCTGGATGGTCCGGGTCAGGACGTCCCCAACTCAACTAGAGCTGGATAGTCCGAACGCGCACAGTGAAGCTAGCTAGGCTATCAAAGTGACACAAACTTGGATCACAGGAAACTATGATTCTACACAGATCCCACAGTTCCACAAACTTCTTTTTCCTTACAGCCACAGCCACGAGGCTCCTAAAAGAAGTAAACAGGCAAAGAAGACCCCCCAGGAACACATCCACGGGTCAACCCCCCTTTTTCCTTACAACCACAGCACCGTGGTTCCTAAAAGAGGTAAAACAGGCAACAGAAGACCCCCCAGGAACACATCCACGGGTCAACCCCCCTTTATTCCAAAATGGGGTAAAATACAAACAGATAGACAGACACACTGAAGACCCAGGCAAGTCCCCTCAGGTCCACCCCCCTTTATCCCAAAAAGGGGAAAACAAGCAAGACAGAACCCCAGGCAAATCCCCTGCAGGTCCACCCCCCCTTTATCTCAAAATGGGGAAACAGGCAAACAATTCAAACACAATTCAAACACACCCAGGCAACAGATAGACTAAAATGCAGGTAAACAAGTGAGTAACGAGACACCGGGCAAGATATTACCTGTCTTTGATGTCCTCCCGGGAAGCAGTCACAGACACGTGGACGGGTCAATCAAAGGGGCCGGAACGTACCGGTGGCTCTGCAGAAGTCTCTACCGTGTATCTGGAGGTGATCAGTCTCCTTTCCTTCCCCCCGGATTCCTCCGTCCACCCTTGTCTTCCTTAGGACGGCTCACCGGCCGGACATAGCCCGATGCCCCACGTTGGGCGCCAAGTTGTTATGGTACTTTTTGAGAGTAAACCAAAATGTTCAAAGTCTATCTGTTCCTGTCCAAATCAATAAAATTAAATTGCGTATATACGCTGAAGTAATTAAGTCTGACACACGAGGTTCAGGTTAAAATAACTTCGAGAAAGTTTATTGGCAAGTGAAGTAAAAGCGGGCGCGCAGGCCCTTTTAAGAGGCATTTTGCGTCATCATTGATTATTAGAATATCAGCAAATAAACATCATCAATTGGATTATTTGTTAAGTGACGGGGTTAGTATCTTACCTATTGGTTCATAAAATTAAGAGGTTAGTCCCGTGCCCACCCATCAGAGGTGGGATTATTCTGGACACGGGGGGGATAAGGGGGTCCTAAGCGTCATTTTACACGGTCAATAATATCAGACTTCATGTCCAGGTGCAAGGTCTCTTATGAATAGAACATTTCATTACCACTGTGTTCTGTGGCCTTCAAACTATACTATCTTACAAATTCTAAGGAGTAGCCGGCAAGTCTTAAGGAGTAACCAGCACCTCCTGGTATTTGTCCTTGTAGGAAAACACAGTCTTTGTCTACTGTACTAATTGGGTTGAGAAGTTCAGTCACGTAATGTAGTTTTAAAATGAACAAGTTAAGTCATGAGGACAAAATGGAGGATTGAAGAAGTCAGGTTAGGGAGACAAAATGGAGGAGGAAGTCACAGTATAAGGTTAAAATGGAGTTAGTACAATAATTCAATACAAGTACAATAGTAATTTTTAATAATTCCACATCACATGCATGTATTTTTCATGGATGTATTCATTGGGGTTATATCTTAAAAGAGCTTGCAAAGGCTGAAGGTCTTATGAACTGCAGCCATAGCCAGCCCTCCCCTTTTTTCCTGGAAGACACTTTTAGTCTCTTCAGAGGGAAATAACCAATCAGAGGCTTCTGTCTGAGTCTGAGTTCTGGGAGGGAGGGGGAGGCAGGCACCCTCAATTAACTGAAGTAGGAAGGAATCCTCCTCCCTTATTGACAGGCAGGAGGGTTTTCCCTACTTAATTAATAAAAGTGATGATTTCTTATATAAACTTTTTATAAACTTGGGTTAAACTATGATACCCCTCCCCCATGGAGCACTTGGTCAAGCTGATGTGTTTTTTGGGGTGTGGAGTGGTCCTTTAAAGAGTGCTGGTTGCTAATTATTAAGGTTTTTAACCTAGACAATAATGTAGTATTGCACTGTTTTCCAATATAATCATCACGGTTGGTTGAAGAGGTAACAGGCTTGTTATATAGGGAATAAGGGAAGAGGACTTGGTGAGACTATGGTGAGGCCTAATAGAAAGCAGTTGTTGTTGGGGGATTCCATCATAAAAGGTGTGTAGATGGACAATGGTGGTCTTGTGAGGTGTCTTCCCGGAGCTACTGATCACAGAGACACGAGATGTATCTGTAATATTGTTAAGCGAGCAAAGCAGGAAGGGGAATTGGATGTACTTGTCCATCTAGGCTTGCAATGAGGTTTCAGAGGTTAAGAAAGTTTTTAGTGTTTTTGCCAATGATATACGGCAAGTTGCTTCCACACTGTCATTCTCTGAAGTTCTGCCTGTGCATAACACTCAGAACGACAGGCGGATGCGTATTAGGGACTTTAACTTGTGGCTTGGTGAATGGTGTCGGGAGCAAGGATTTGGCTTTATTGCTCATGGTAGCTCTGTTTGGAATGGAAATAAACTGTACAAAAAAGATGGTTTGCATCTTTCTCAAAAGGGAACAAATGTTCTCAGTGAGCAGTTCAGAGGTTTTGCTAGGATGTATTAAAACTAGGAGGGGGGGAGGGAAGGGTGATAACACATTAATCCAATTGTCCCCCAAAACAAGGACAGAAGGTGCCTGTAGCAAGTGTGTTAAAAAATGATAAGCTTAGAGTCATGTCTACAAATGCTCGCAGTGTAGGGAATAAGATCCATGAACTTGTGGCAATAATGGCAACTGATAGTGTAGATTTAGTCGCTGTTACTGAGACATGGTATAATGAGAAAAATGACTGGGACATAGCAATACCAGGGTACTCTTTATATAGAAAAGACAGGGAAGGCAGGAAAGGGGGAGGGGTTGCCCTGTATGTGAAGGATAGCATAACATCTAGCCTAATAAAAGTTAGTGAGGTGAACATAGAGTCCGTTTGGGTTACGTTAGAATTTGGTAATCACACAGTAACTCGTGTAGGTGTGATTTATAGGCCCCCAGGACAAATTGAAGAGTTAGATAATCTACTAGTTGAGGAACTAGCTAAAATGACAATGAAGGGGGAAGTTATCATCATGGGTGATTCTAATCTTCCTGATGTGAATGGGAAAACAAAAATAGCTGCTTATGCCAGGAGCACACATATTCTAAACTCCCTACTGGGATTGTCTCTAAAACAAGTCGTTGAGGAGCCAACTCGTAAAGAAGCCATACTAGATTTAGTGTTAACAAATGGAGATTTGGTATCGGATATTACTGTAGGTGAAAGTTTAGGATCCAGTGATCATCAGTCAGTGTGGTTTAATATAAGAACAGTGACTGAGTCACACCACACAAAAACAAAAGTTTTAGACTTTAGAAAAACAGACTTTTCTAAAATTAGAACAAGTGTAAAGGAGTCATTATCAGACTGGAGAAATTTAAATGGAGTCCAAGAGAAATGGGATTATTTAAAAGTTGCACTACTGAAAGCAACAGAAAATTGCATTAGGCTTGTCAGTAAAAGCAAAAAAATTCAAGAAACCACTGTGGTACTCCACAGATGTGGCCAAAATAGTAAAAAACTAAAAGTTAGCATTTAGTAATTATAAAAAACCCAGAGTGAGGAAGACAGAATTATCTATAAGATTAGGCAGAAATAGGCTAAGCAAGTTATAAGAGCTTCCAAATCACTAACAGAAGAGAAAATAGCACAGTCAGTAAAAAAAGGGGGACAAACTTTTTTTAGATACATAAATGAGAAAAGGAAAGGATTAGTTAGATTAAAAACAAAAGAAGGAAGGTATGTAGAAGAGGATAAAGGTCTAGCTGACTGCCTCAATTAATATTTTTGTTCGGTATATACAGATGAAAATGAAGGAAAGGGACCTCAGTTAAGAAAAAGGATAAATGGGTCATTTATTACACGTGAGTTTACAGAGGAAGAGGTTCTATTTCAACTGTCAAAAGTAAAGACAAATAAGTCAATGGGACCTGATGGAATACACCCAAAGCTATTAAAAGAGCTTAGTGGTGTACTAGCAAAACCATTAACAGTTTTATTTAACCAATCATTGATAATAGGAGTAGTCCCAGAAGATTGGAAATTGGTGAGTGTTGTGCCCATTCACAAAAAAGGTAATAGGGAGGAATCGGTCAACTATAGGCCAGTAAGCCTAACTTCAGTAGTGGGGAAAGTGATGGAAACCATGTTAAAGGATAGGATTGTTGAACATCTAAAAACACATGGATTTCAAGATCAGAGACAACATGGGTTTACTTCAGGGAGATCATGCCAAACTAATCTTATTGATTTTTTTGATTGGGTAACTAAAATTATAGATCAGGGTGGTGCAGTAGACATTGCTTACCTAGATTTCAGTAAGGCTTTTGACACTGTTGCACATAGAAGGCTTATCAACAAACTACAATCTTTAAGTTCGGATTCCAATATTGTTGAATGGGTAAGGCAGTGGCTGAGTGACAGGCAACAGAGGGTTGTAGTCAATGGAGTATATTCGAAGCTTGGGCTTGTCACCAGTGGGGTACCTCAGGGATCTGTACTTGGACCCATTCTCTTTAATATTTTTATTAGTGATATTGCAGAAGGTCTTGATGGTAAGGTCTTTTTGCTGATGATACTAAGATATGTAACAGGGTTGATGTTCCAGGAGGGATAAGCCAAATGGCTAATGATTTAGGTAAACTAGAAAAATGGTCAGAGTTGTGGCAACTGACATTTCATGTTGATAAGTGCAAGATAATGCATCTTGGACGTAAAAACCCAAGGGCAGAGTACAGAATATTTGATAGAGTCCTAACCTCAACATCTGAGGAAGGGGATTTAGGGGTGATTATTTCTGATGACTTAAAGGTAGGCAGACAATGTAATAGAGCAGCAGGAAATGCTAGCAGAATGCTTGGTTGTATAGGGAGAGGTATTAGCAGTAGAAAGAGGGAAGTGCTCATGCCATTGTACAGAACACTGGTGAGACCTCACTTGGAGTATTGTACGCAGTACTGGAGACCGTATCTTAAGGATATTGATACCTTAGAGAGAGTTCAGAGAAGGGCTACTAAACTGGTTCATGGATTGCAGGATAAAACGTACCAGGAAAGGTTAAAGAATCTTAACATGTATAGCTTGGAAGAAAGAAAGACGAGACAGGGGGGATATGATAGAAACATTTAAATACATAAAGGGAATCAACACAGTAAAGGAGGAGACTATATTTAAAAGAAGAAAAACTACCACAACAAGAGGACATAGTCTTAAATTAGAGGGACAAAGGTTTAAAAATAATATCAGGAAGTATTACTTTACTGAGAGGGTAGTGGATGCATGGTATAGCCTTCCAGCTGAAGTGGTAGAGGTTAACACAGTAAAGGAGTTTAAGCATGCGTGGGATAGGCATAAGGCTATCTTAACTATCTGCCGTCACATTCTATGTTGCTATGTTTCTAGGACTTCCTCCTGGGTCACAGAGAGCAACGCAGGGGAGATACAGGGAGAGGAAGCTCAGCTCTGCACAGAGGCATCCAGGCAGTGTGTGTGGGTCAGTCTGTGTGTGTGGTGGGTTGGGGGGAGGAGAGGAGTGGGACAGCCTGTGTGTGGGGGGCTCAGTCTGTGTGTGTGGTGGGTTGGGAGGGAGGGGGAAGACAGCCTGTGTGTGTGGGGGCGGGGGGGAGGTCAGTCTATGTATGCGTCAGTCTGTGTGTGGAGGGGCTGAGTCTGTGTTTGGAGGGGGTGAGTCTGTGTGGGGTGGGTCAGTCTGTGTGTGTGTGGGGTCAGTCTGTGTATGGATCAGTCTGTGTATGTGTATGGGTCAGCCTGTGGGTTTGTATGGGTCAGTCTGTGGGGGGGGGGGGGCAGTCTGTGTGTGTGTGCGTGTGTGTATGGGTCTGTGTGTGTGTGTATATGGGTCAGTCTGTGTGTGTGTATGGATCAGTCTGGGTTTGTATTCGTCAGTCTGTGGGTTTGTATGGGTCAGTTTGTGTAAGTGCTTTAGCTCCAAGAAAGATACCTCTCATCTTGTGACCTCCCCTGTATCCGATGGATAGGCAGCCTTCTCAACCACCACGGATCTGATTGTGCCTCCCTGCAAGGTAAGAGGAGGGAAAGGGGAATATTCTTTTTTCAAACAATTATTAAAGTAAAAATTGTAAAGCTCTTCCCTATCCCACTCTCTACACCCCTGAACACAGTACACCCTCACAGACAGTGAACCCCCTACATACAGTACACTTCCACCAACACAGAGTACACCTTTGCATACACACACAGTGCACCCCTCACACACATCATCTCCCACATACACACTTCTTTCCCACATACCTTCACCCCTACACACCACATCTCATAAATAACTCTCTCTCTCTATATATATATTTATATAAATATATAAAACTACAGCTCCTTGATAAGCACACAATGCAACCCAATATGCATACAGTCACAATCCAGCCCCTAGATGCACACACACTTTACAGGCCCTTTCAGCACACACACAATCTCAAAAGCTCCTATACCTGAGCACATGCTCACAATACAGCCCCTGGTTACACATAGTACACCATAAACAGACTCCTCTATACACACCCTTTTAAACACCATGGAAAATTATCTTGCATCTCCTGAAAAGGTTTTCCAGTTTCCGTGAAAAGGTGTCTTGCCTGTAATAAGGAAGGTGAAGCGGTGGAACGACAGGCAGCACTGGTGTTGCTGTTACACCGAGGCCCATGCAATTAGGACCACCTGATGAGCATGTGCCTTCAGGGGCCCAAAACAGCTTTTGCACCAGGGCCCTCTCTACGTTAGTTCTGCCACTGCAGTAGCTTCCCCGGCACACAAGCTCTGCCGCTGCATGGAAGATCGCCTCCCTGTACGCAAGCTCCGCCCCTAATCTCTGACTGAGACACACACACATTCTGACAGAAAAACAGTGACAGGCACACACACTCTAACTGAGACACACACTGACAGACATACACAAATTCTGACAGACAAACAGTGACAGGCACACACTCTCTGACTGAGACACACATTCTGACAGACAACCAGTGACAGGCACACACTCTCTGACTGAGACACACACTGACAGACATACACACACACACATTCTGACAGACATACAGTGACAGGCCCACACTCTCTGACTGAGACACACATACACACACATTCTGACAGACATACAGTGACAGGCCCACACACTCTCTAACTGAGACACACACTGACTGAGACATACATTCTGACAGACATACAGTGACAGGCACACACTCTCTGACTGAGACACACACTGACAGACATACACACACACACACACACATTCTGACAGACATACACACACATTCTGACAGACATACCGTGACAGGCCCACACTCTCTGACACACACTAACTGAGACACACACACACACACACACACTGAAACAAATACACACACACACATTTTCACACACTCACAAATTGCTATTTTTATGGACTTAATGTTATCTGCGCGGCTTAACAAAGGGCTGACAAATGCCAGGCGCCGGGATGAAATGTCTAGTCGCCATGGCGACCCTGCATGTGTGTGTGTGTATAGAAAACTAACTCTAGTATAAAGAGCGTACAGTGGTATAAAAACTAGCTCTAGTATAAACAGTGTACAGTGTTATAATCCCCACTTATGGCATACGTGAGGGAGTGTTGTAAGTAGATATCTCGTCAGATGGGGACCATATGTAATATAAAAAACAATACTGTTCACTGTGATAAAACCAGGCGAGTGTATAAAAATACCAAATGGTATTTTTTAGCTCAAGTGAGTTCAAGATTATACCACTGTACGCTGTTTGTACTGGAGCTAGTTTTTAGCTCTCAATAACGTGAGTAGGACCATATAGACCTCTTTTATCGGCTGATACCTATTTGGGTTATATTGCACTATTAGATTTTCTCTTTCATACGGATCCCACAAACGGCATTGTTAATATCTAGCAATTTTGAAATTGGTTGAAGAACACAGAACAATAAAAAAAAGATAATTTTAAACACTGCTCCTTTCACCTAATCTTTAAATGTTCCTTTTTTTGGCTGTGCTATTTAACATGTATATGTGGAGAGGTGGGAGCTGGGTTTATTCACAGCTTAAGATCACAGGGTGCGTACTCTATATTAAGGCAGGGGGTCGCGTTGTCAAAACTAAGGGGGCTACGGGCAGGAACCCCTAACTCACTACATGTGTTTATTCAGAAGCTTTCCGCTGTATATTAAGACGTGCTCCGCGTGTCCCTCCTCTCAGTACAGATGTGTAAGCTAAACATGTTTTTTTGGAAAGTCAGCTCATTTTTTGTGGCTTTTTTCGCCCCACGCTTATTTCTGAGCCTAAATATAGAATGCTTCCTTTTCTTACCATTTAATTGTGAAATATACATTAATCGTCACCAGGTATTGACATAATAATCACCCGAGTTCATTGTTTTCCAATAGAAATAGACACAGAACATATATTTATACTTTTGAAATATGGTCGGTTTCCTTACATACGAATTAAAAAAAAAAGTTTTCCTTTCCTCTGTAACTGAAAATCGTCATAGTTAAAGTTATTATATGGTATATTATTTTTTCATTTATTCCTAGAACCAAAAAATAAATAAAAATTAAACATATATATAGCAGTAGGTTGAATTGTCCTGAGATGTTTTAGGTAATTTACTATTAGCAAATTATGAAATGAAATATAACACGAACAATGTATCTAATTTACGCAAACTGATTTCTAAACACATTTACTGTAGACACTCTGTTATACGTTACTGGGAGTATTATTGATGTGGAGCTCTGTTATACGCTCAGACACATTACTGGGAGTATTATTGCTGTGGAGCTCTGTTATACACTCAGACACATTACTGGGAGTATTATTGCTGTGGAGCTCTGTTATACACTCAGACACATTACTGGGAGTCTTATTGCTGTGAAGCTCTGTTATACACTCAGACACATTACTGGGAGTATTATTGCTGTGGAGCTCTGTTATACACTCAGACACATTACTGGGAGTATTATTGCTGTGGAGCTCTGTTATACACTCAGACACATTACTGGGAGTAGTATTGCTGTGGAGCTCTGTTATACACTCAGACACATTACTGGGAGTATTATTGCTGTGGGGCTCTGTTATACACTCAGACACATTACTGGGAGTATTATTGCTGTGGAGCTCTGTTATACACTCAGACACATTACTGGGAGTATTATTACTGTGGAGCTCTGTTATACACTCAGACACATTACTGGGAGTATTATTGCTGTGGAGCTCTGTTATACGCTCAGACATATTACTGGGAGTATTATCGATGTGGAGCTCTGTTATACGCTCAGACACATTACTGGGAGTATTATTGCTGTGGAGCTCTGTTATACACTCAGACACATTACTGGGAGTATTATTGCTGTGGAGCTCTGTTATACACTCAGACACATTACTGGGAGTATTATTGCTGTGGAGCTCTGTTATACACTCAGACACATTACTGGGAGTAGTATTGCTGTGGAGCTCTGTTATACACTCAGACACATTACTGGGAGTATTATTGCTGTGGGGCTCTGTTATACACTCAGACACATTACTGGGAGTATTATTGCTGTGGAGCTCTGTTATACACTCAGACACATTACTGGGAGTATTATTACTGTGGAGCTCTGTTATACACTCAGACACATTACTGGGAGTATTATTGCTGTGGAGCTCTGTTATACACTCAGACATATTACTGGGAGTATTATCGATGTGGAGCTCTGTTATACGCTCAGACACATTACTGGGAGTATTATTGCTGTGGAGCTCTGTTATACACTCAGACACATTACTGGGAGTATTATTGCTGTGGAGCTCTGTTATACACTCAGACACATTACTGGGAGTATTATTGCTGTGGGGCTCTGTTATACACTCAGACACATTACTGGGAGTATTATTAATGTGGAGCTCTGTTATACACTCAGACACATTACTGGGAGTATTATTACTGTAGAGCTCTGTTATACACTCAGACACATTACTGGGAGTATTATTGCTGTGGAGCTCTGTTATACACTCAGACACATTACTGGGAGTATTATTGATGTGGAGCTCTGTTATACACTCAGACACATTACTGGGGGTATTATTGCTGTGGAGCTCTGTTATACACTCAGACACATTACTGGGAGTATTATTGATGTGGAGCTCTGTTATACACTCAGACACATTACTGGGAGTAGTATTGCTGTGGAGCTCTGTTATACACTCAGACACATTACTGGGAGTATTATTGCTGTGGAGCTCTGTTATACACTCAGACACATTACTGGGAGTATTATTGCTGTGGAGCTCTGTTATACACTCAGACACATTACTGGGAGTATTATTGCTGTGGAGCTCTGTTATACACTCAGACACATTACTGGGAGTATTATTGCTGTGGAGCTCTGTTATACACTCAGACACATTACTGGGAGTAGTATTGCTGTGGAGCTCTGTTATACACTCAGACACATTACTGGGAGTATTATTGCTGTGGAGCTCTGTTATACACTCAGACACATTACTGGGAGTATTATTGCTGTGGAGCTCTGTTATACACTCAGACACATTACTGGGAGTATTATTGCTGTGGAGCTCTGTTATACACTCAGACACATTACTGGGAGTATTATTGCTGTGGAGCTCTGTTATACACTCAGACACATTACTGGGAGTATTATTGCTGTGGAGCTCTGTTATACACTCAGACACATTACTGGGAGTATTATTGCTGTGGAGCTCTGTTATACACTCAGACACATTACTGGGAGTATTATTGATGTGGAGCTCTGTTATACACTCAGACACATTACTGGGAGTATTATTGATGTGGAGCTCTGTTATACACTCAGACACATTACTGGGAGTATTATTGCTGTGGAGCTCTGTTATACACTCAGACACATTACTGGGAGTAGTATTGCTATGGAGCTCTGTTATACACTCAGACACATTACTGGGAGTATTATTGCTGTGGGGCTCTGTTATACACTCAGACACATTACTGGGAGTATTATTGCTGTGGAGCTCTGTTATACACTCAGACACATTACTGGGAGTATTATTACTGTGGAGCTCTGTTATACACTCAGACACATTACTGGGAGTATTATTGCTGTGGAGCTCTGTTATACACTCAGACACATTACTGGGAGTATTATTGATGTGGAGCTCTGTTATACACTCAGACACATTACTGGGGGTATTATTGCTGTGGAGCTCTGTTATACACTCAGACACATTACTGGGAGTATTATTGATGTGGAGCTCTGTTATACACTCAGACACATTACTGGGAGTAGTATTGCTGTGGAGCTCTGTTATACACTCAGACACATTACTGGGAGTAGTATTGCTGTGGAGCTCTGTTATACACTCAGACACATTACTGGGAGTAGTATTGCTGTGGAGCTCTGTTATACACTCAGACACATTACTGGGAGTATTATTGCTGTGGAGCTCTGTTATACACTCAGACACATTACTGGGAGTATTATTGCTGTGGAGCTCTGTTATACACTCAGACACATTACTGGGAGTATTATTGCTGTGGAGCTCTGTTATACACTCAGACACATTACTGGGAGTATTATTGCTGTGGAGCTCTGTTATACACTCAGACACATTACTGGGAGTATTATTGCTGTGGAGCTCTGTTATACACTCAGACACATTACTGGGAGTAGTATTGCTGTGGAGCTCTGTTATACACTCAGACACATTACTGGGAGTATTATTGCTGTGGAGCTCTGTTATACACTCAGACACATTACTGGGAGTATTATTGCTGTGGAGCTCTGTTATACACTCAGACACATTACTGGGAGTATTATTGATGTGGAGCTCTGTTATACACTCAGACACATTACTGGGAGTATTATTGCTGTGGAGCTCTGTTATACACTCAGACACATTACTGGGAGTAGTATTGCTGTGGAGCTCTGTTATACACTCAGACACATTACTGGGAGTATTATTGCTGTGGGGCTCTGTTATACACTCAGACACATTACTGGGAGTATTATTGCTGTGGAGCTCTGTTATACACTCAGACTCATTACTGGGAGTATTATTGCTGTGGAGCTCTGTTATACACTCAGACACATTACTGGGAGTATTATTGCTGTGGAGCTCTGTTATACACTCAGACACATTACTGGGAGTATTATTGCTGTGGAGCTCTGTTATACACTCAGACACATTACTGGGGGTATTATTGCTGTGGAGCTCTGTTATACACTCAGACACATTACTGGGAGTATTATTGATGTGGAGCTCTGTTATACACTCAGACACATTACTGGGAGTAGTATTGCTGTGGAGCTCTGTTATACACTCAGACACATTACTGGGAGTAGTATTGCTGTGGAGCTCTGTTATACACTCAGACACATTACTGGGAGTATTATTGCTGTGGGGCTCTGTTATACACTCAGACACATTACTGGGAGTATTATTGCTGTGGAGCTCTGTTATACACTCAGACTCATTACTGGGAGTATTATTACTGTGGAGCTCTGTTATACACTCAGACACATTACTGGGAGTATTATTGCTGTGGAGCTCTGTTATACACTCAGACACATTACTGGGGGTATTATTGCTGTGGAGCTCTGTTATACACTCAGACACATTACTGGGAGTATTATTGATGTGGAGCTCTGTTATACACTCAGACACATTACTGGGAGTACTATTGCTGTGGAGCTCTGTTATACACTCAGACACATTACTGGGAGTAGTATTGCTGTGGAGCTCTGTTATACACTCAGACACATTACTGGGAGTATTATTGCTGTGGAGCTCTGTTATACACTCAGACACATTACTGGGAGTATTATTGCTGTGGAGCTCTGTTATACACTCAGACACATTACTGGGAGTATTATTGCTGTGGAGCTCTGTTATACACTCAGACACATTACTGGGAGTAGTATTGCTGTGGAGCTCTGTTATACACTCAGACACATTACTGGGAGTATTATTGCTGTGGAGCTCTGTTATACACTCAGACACATTACTGGGAGTATTATTGCTGTGGAGCTCTGTTATACACTCAGACACATTACTGGGAGTATTATTACTGTGGAGCTCTGTTATACACTCAGACACATTACTGGGAGAATTATTGCTGTGGAGCTCTGTTATACACTCAGACACATTACTGGGAGTATTATTGCTGTGGGGCTCTGTTATACACTCAGACACATTACTGGGAGTATTATTGCTGTGGAGCTCTGTTATACACTCAGACACATTACTGGGAGTATTATTGCTGTGGAGCTCTGTTATACACTCAGGCACATTACTGGGAGTATTATTGCTGTGGGGCTCTGTTATACACTCAGACACATTACTGGGAGTATTATTGCTGTGGAGCTCTGTTATACACTCAGACACATTACTGGGAGTATTATTGCTGTGGAGCTCTGTTATACACTCAGACACAATACTGGGAGTATTATTGCTGTGGAGCTCTGTTATACACTCAGACACATGGTCCTGGTTTTTGGGCCCTTGTACCGCCATCTTGCAAGTTCCAACTAAAGTGTCCCTTTAAGGATCAGATTGTTACGGCAGCCCAATATGCCATTAGTCCGTAAGAGGTTAACATCTGAGAGCGGCTGGTTTTTGTTTCGTTTTTAAATAGATTTAGAAGAGCAGAGGGGGGTGATACAGAAAACAATACCGACTGACTTGGTGGATTAGGTTATCTGACAAAAGAATGAAATGAAATGTTAAAAGTCAATTAAAACATAATTTACATTTGTTCAAATGGAAATGTCATCGTTAATTTAGAATTATTCATGAATGATGGATTAATAGGTGCTCGTTTAATAAAGAAATGTATAATAATTACACAACCTGTATGTATTAGGTGACATTTTTCACAGAATGCAAAACAGTTGATAAAAGTGAGGTCTGTCATTAATAAGATCGAAATTAAGTATTTAATTGCTCTGGAAATGTAATAAAATAAGCAGATCCAATCTTCTGATGTTATTTCGGTTAATTACCCTTAGTACACAGTTATTTATTCACTAAACTTTGAACTGTAGAGAATTCAAAAGATAGACTTCAAAATTTAGACGAAAATAGTTGATTTGTGAAAATCTCTTAGCTATAGTCATTCAGCTTTGACACTTTAGCCCGGTTTCTTTAATAAAACCCACAGGAATATTCACTAAATTTGTCGACAATTCACAGTGAATTCTACACTGTAGGCCAGTCGGGGGTCTCCGGAAGATCCATAGACGATCTTTAAACTGTGCAGCAGTCCCTCTTCTTATCACTACACATTGTCTAAAATTATATCATACATGAGACAAAAACGGTTATTCACTAAATACCAAATCTGAGTAAATTGCAAACAAAATTACAATATGAAGGCAAAAATAGCTAATTTCGAAACATTTTCCAAAGTTAGAGCTTGGCTACTTTAGTCTCAGTTTTGCAGTTCAGTTTCCAAATTATGACAATACGGTGTTTAATTTTATTGAAGGACCCCCGAGCCAGTTCTAGCACTTTGTTTAATGTATACTTTCTCATCAGGTTAAAATTTTAGTTCCAACTTTAGTTATTGAGTTTTTTATGAATAACCTATCTCTACGATAAAATCAAAAGTGACAACTCTTTTACGAGTTTAATATTTTAGATGTTTTTTCTTGTGTAGGTTGTGATTGTTTTTCTTTAAGTCAAATTTCCTGGGTGTAGACTAAAGCCTTCTTCCTCACCCATTCGCCATTACCCCCCACCCCATATTTAACAATACGCTGACAGATACCTCCTCTGCTCATAATGTGTTTATGTTTTTATAAAGACTTTTTATTCTATCTTTGGGTGTATAGTAGGCTTGGGATAGGTGTGTGTGTATTTAGAATGATTGATATGACCCGACCCTCTCCTAATCCGTCCCCATTCCCTCATAGCACGGGCCACTGCCCTGTAAGCCGCTCCCTGTAGTGTACGACATTTAACCATATAGATAGTCCTGGGCTGGGACACAGCCAACCACCAGCTAAGAGAATGCAACTCCTATGAAGCTCAGCTGGCTTGAATGCACCAATTTACCAGCTGTATAATGACCTGGGCTAGTCACTGGAGGTTTAGTAGATTATATTCAATAAAAAGTGATAAGGTGAAATTAATACCAGATTGCAAAATTCTGAAATATAGCTGAGGAAAACAAGATCACACAGTTCAGTTATAGCCACAGCTCGGCTGTCAGATCTGGATTTAACATTTTGCAATTCACTGTTTAATGAATTAACCTCCTGTCTTTTTTATCCAGCCTATTTTATCCATTTTTTTTGGTAGTTTTTAATTCAGCGTTTTTCAGTATTTATCCCCAGTTCCCCTTCCTACTTTTTCCCCCTTCACATTCTCTTTTGTATTTTTTCATCTTCTCCGCCATGTTTCCTCTTGTCCTTTGTCCATATCTCTCTCTTTTTTTTTTTTTTACTTTTTGTGGTTTATTCACTAAACGGTGATTTTTTTTTAATTTTTTTATTTTTTTTAAATTCTTTATTTTGTTGTGCATTTATTAGACAAGATACATTCTATACTAGCAATGCCACAACAGCAAATGCCAGAGTTTTCATAAGCATAGATAGACAATCATATGGCATGGATAGACTGTGCACATTTTTTATATTATATAAGAGTTGACAACAGTATGATGCTAATCTTAACGTGTATATGAAAGAACAATCAGGCTTATCTACCGGTTATGTTACATAAGAGTGTAGCAGACGTTTGTCTAAGGGTGTTAAGGTAAATGCTTGTTCCCGAGGGGACCATCATGTTACTTAGTTTGGTTATTAGGTAGCTTAATAATAAGATGATGAGAGAGTGTTTTGCAAGCTTTTCTACCCCCCCGCCACCCCCCATGCCCGCAAGATGACAGTCAGTGTCCGTGTACCATGTGACCCTTCTCAGTGAGGGATCAAGGAAGGATGACAGCTTGAAATTCTCTGTAGTGATTTCTTGCCAGGTAAGTGTCTAAGTGGTAGACCTCCTGTAGTGGACTTGTGTCTTTTCCGTCGTATGCAGGATGCGGAGCTTAGTAGTTGGGGTGATCCGATGTGTTATCTCCGCCGACGCAGGCAGTCCGCTCCGGTTTCTTTTTTTTGCCCCTTACGTTTGGGTTTGGGAAGTACGGCAGAGGAGGCCAGCACGTTGGTACAGTGTTCCTTGCCAAGGATTGTAGGTTGAAGCATGTTAGTGCCGTGTTGTGTCTTTGTGCTGTGTCTTTGGCTGCTCTGCCAGTTTTGGCTCGTCCTAGGACCGGGCTTTGTGCTTTTTGTGTGGTCGTAGCAGGTAGCTGCCAGTTCATGTTTAGTTCGCGCTGGCATATCGTTGGTGCGGAGTCAAGTGAGTGGGGGAGCTTCCCTCTAGTATAAGTGGCTCTGCACGTGGTCTCCGCCATCTTGTGTGCGGCCTCCGTGCTCTAGTTTAACCCTTCTGCGGAATGGAGTGCTGGTGGTATCGCATTCACAGGGGGCCACGGGGTGGGGACCGGGATCACCCCCACCGGCCCAGAGGGGGGGGGAAACGGGGCCACACCCGCCTAACTTCGTGTCTCTGGTCGACAGCTGGTAGGCAGGATAGCAGGGCAGCGGCCGTCCGTCCCGCTCACCGCCCAGGCGCTCTCCATCTTGGGTGACGGTGAGCACCCCTCCGAGGGACTAAAACTGTGCAGCAAGCCTCTCCTCAGAACCAGGGTGTCTTCAGCTCGGTCACAGCTGCCAGTCGTCAAGTAAGTGCCGGTCTTGGGCGTTTTTAGGGCCAAAACCAGTAGAAACTGCAGGAGCTGTTCTGGTGTGCGACCGTTCGGCTCGGCGGTGCGGCCCCGCCCCCCTAAACGGTGAATTTTTGTGTAAAATTCAGGCTAAAGTAAGCGAGCTGTGACTTCAGCTCAGTTGGACAACTTTTCCAAATAAGCTACTTTGTGCACTGCAGTTCAGTTTTAATTTTGCTATAATTTACTGTTTAACCCCTTAAGTACACATGACATGTGTGACATGTCATGATTCCCTTTTATTCCAGAAGTTTGGTCCTTAAGGGGTTAAATGTGTTGCCAATAATGAACACGCAGATAGTGTTAGAGGAATGATACCTGTCAAGTGACCCGCTTTGAAGGAACAGTCCCTCTGATTGCTAAAGTCCTTTCATTTTTTTTTCCTACCCCGATCTCCCTCATTCCAAACAGCTAAGAGTGCTTGTATCACAGCAATTAAACAAACACTTCTGTGTATTTAGAGTTCAATAAACACGATATAAATGAGTTTATGTAAATACATTCTGATCTCGTGCTAAATGACTAACAGTTAAATAAATCGTTTTCAGGGGGTCATGAAGTCAACTAGAAGTCGTCTATAATATTATGCAGCCTTACAACACTCCCATGACAACTGCGTCCCTGTTTGGGTGCGATTTTGACAGATTAAATCCTCCAGATTTTGGCAGTAGGGACTTGTAGGGAAAACCAAATGTAAGACTTGTTTTATATGGCAAGGGGGCTGATTAAATATGTTATTAGAGTGCTTTATGTAACTGTGTTTGTCTTTCTCACCATGAAGGAGATCAGGCTCCATTCATTGCATTCCCGTTTTCCTGACACTATATAATCCTTAGGTCCCCCCCACCCTCAGGGTCCCGCTTCAGCCACTTACCTTAATCCAGCGCCGGGCTGCCTCGGCACTGGTGACCTCTCCTCCCCCTCTGACGTCAGCTCCCGAGTGGTCGTGCTCAATGCCATTTTTACATCCAGCGTCGCCTCAGGAAGACAGCCACTAGAGGTTGGATTAACCCTGCTTCTCTGAAACTGCTATGTTTACATCTGAAGGGTTAAAACCTGGGGGACCTGGCACCCGGACCACTTCATTGAGCTGAAGTGGTCTGGGTGACTATAGCGGTCCTTTAAAACGGAAACAATGTAACGGAAGTAGGCCCCATTTTTCATACATTATATAAATATTGTAAAAACACACAAAACGTCACACCTTTACAGTTCCTATGACTGCAGTAAAAACAAGCACTGCAGACATCAGTTCGTTCCAAGAACAGGAAGAGGCTTCACCAACCAGGGCTAATCCTTCGGGTATATGGTTATTGCTGGACACAGGTTAATGGAATTGGTTCTCCCCTCTCTACCACGCAGCTCATTGGCAAGAGGGAGGAAATTACTTGTAGTCACTTCTCCCATCACCGTGGCTCCACACAGACCAGGTAGTCCGGTCGCACTTTTAAAGGGCCGCAGAGCCTGACCGGGCCCCTGATAAAAGATGGCCATTGGGCTCCCAGTTTTATGAAGAGAACTGCATGTAAAGATCTCTCCAGGTGATGAGCGCTCCGGCACTGTCTGTGGTAAAGTTGCCATTAAAGTGAGGAGACAATTGCCTGTCCACGTTGTGTTTATAGTGTTTGCAGTCCACAGGTTAAATGGATTTTTGACAAAAGGAGGAAGTAAACCTCTTCACTTGATGTCACTGACAAATAGCGCAGACATACGGCTAAGTGATATTTGCGATTGGTCGCAGTTTTATTCCCCTCTGGGCAAAGAGACTGGGTACAGGGTACTCTCTGCAACATCACATAAGCCAGAGGCAACCTTTGACACTCCAGATTTTGTGAACTAAATCTCCCATAATGCCTGTGCGACCATAGTGCTGGCAAAGCATCAGGGGATATGTAGTTCACAACATCTGGAGTGCCGAATGTTAATTAGCGATAATTCAAAGTTTTTAAGGTGCTTAGAAGGGTCCTTTAATATGGACAGACTTTACAAATTCTTTCAAATGAACCTCCTATTGCTTTGCATGGCTGTGATTGTTCTACGCAGGTAATAATTCCCTAACCCCAACGTTCAGCATTTACTGTAAAAGACACAAGTGAAGATTTGAAGACATAAAACAGGTCCTACTGAGGTACTTCATCAGAATAAAGAGTCGGCATCTAATCAATGACCATTTTTAGACCTAGCCACTATAGTGTGAGCATTTTCTAAGCAATCACAATCCAAAAATGTCACAACCGCGCTTTGTAGTGGTTATGGTGCTTGGAGCACTGCTCCTAATTTTGAACAGTAAAAATATCTAAAAAAAATCTATTGCACTGTTTGAAAAATCAGGAGACGGGTGCGGTACATTTTCAAAGGTGAATATAATGAAACACAATTGTCAAAGAGTAGCCTTATTTTAACAAATTAGCAGATGAAAGCAGAAATCGACTCCTGAAATTCTACAGGGTTGTCGAAAAATCAGCATCCTTGTGAGTTTACTTACTAACGCAGGAACTGTGGTGATGTGATCAAAATGAAATTACAACGGTTAAGCCAAAATCAATTCTCTATCGTTCACAGTTTAGTAAATAAACACCATGTTTTTTTTTTTCAGTCCAGCAATATTTGGGGGAATGAAATGTGAAAACTATACATAAATACAATCTATGACTCTCCTGACACTTAAGTAAATGTGGTGAAATAGCAGTTAGGAAGCTTAATGTGTTAGACAGAACGATCGGGACCAAAGTGCATAACAGCCTCATTGGATGACGCGCTGAGGACAAGAAACTAAATTGTGTCTAGTATTCAAGGCCATCGCTGAGTGAATGAGAGACTACATGTAGACGTTGGCACACGGCCAGTGCTGCTGCAGGAAGCAAGACACCCTGCCATAGAACACAGTGTTCCTACATGTTGCTTACAGATGCATGCGGAGAAAGTTTATTTCATCCGAGAGACTAAACCTACGGCCAGCGTCTCTTTTTTAAATACATTGTTTTGTTACTTGACTTTTAACGTTTCTCAGACGTGGAATGCACGAAGGCCTGGAGTTTTTGTTGACCTGGGTTGCTCCGTCAAAGTGGAGACATTTTTAATATTCTTCGGCACGGAAAAAAAACCAACGCCTGACGCTAATCCTGTGATTGGCAGGCGGGGTCAGCTTGCATATTCTTGCTCGTAATCACTGTCATTGAAATTGTTAAATAGGATTCGTTTGTTGTGTCTGCCGCTCTCATCTCCTAGTGGCTTATCGACTAAACAGCGTATTGCAGGGAACTGATATCTGAATCGCTAAAGAAAGAAAATCTGGGAATAACTTTGAGATTAAGATTTTTGTTGGGATTCGGCTATAAATGTTTTACTATTAAATGCTATCTCTCTCCCCCCAAAACAGATGATAACTGCTCAACGTATTGCGATGTTAAAGCATTACTATCACTTTCCAGCAGAAAGGGTTAATGTAGTGGTGGATCAAAATGTGTTTACTGTTCCAGAACTACAATTCTCGTGATAGAGAGCTTGGATCTGCCCTTTGGCCATCGCAGCGTTAAAGGGTCTGTCAGATCACTAAGATCTTGTCGCTGATAGGAAGTGATTACATATTATCAGCATAGTATGTATACCTCAGTAATGACGTGTCCTTCTTTCCACCCACATCACATACCTGAAGCATGTATAGTGCGTTCCAGGCAGGATATATTGCGTACATCAGCACGTGCCGGGAAATGGAAATATGCACAGAATTTAACATATACAAATTCTTCAGCCCCCTAATAAAAAGTAATCTAATATTTCTACCTAAAGGAACACTCTGACACCATAACAACTTAATTGGAAAGTTGTTACGGTGCCATGATGTTCCTTAGCTTCAGTGTTAAAATGTTAAAGGAACACTATAGGCACCCAGACCATATCAATCAGTTTGTCTGGGTGCCATGTCCCCCTCGTTTTGCCACGCGTGCACAGTAGTCGCCCAATTTTTTTCTATGGGAAAGCATTGGATTGGCTGAGATCTCGATTATCTCAGCCAAGGAGGCGGGGCCAGATGTGGACAGAGCAGCGCGGCGTGGGAAACAAGGTAAGTGGAGTTAACTTTTAACCCTCACTATAGCGTTAGGACTTATTTGTATTCCTATAGTATTCTTTTAACGAACGGTTTAACCTCAAAGTGAGGAACCCTGCACGGATTAGCTCTGCCAGTCTCCATCTGCCTATGTTCGAGGCTTGAATCAAGAAGCAATAATAATAAAACATACATTATCTATAAATCATTACATTTAAACATTTTATTTTCTCTGAAAAGGCAGTGTTTACAGCATAAAGGCTGCAGGGGCAGGCTATACTCACCAGAACCACTGCATTAAGCCAGAGTTGTTCTATAGTGTCCCTTTAACTACATATTCAGTAAAATTCTCAGCAGACGTCTAGAGCCAGCAATCCTGAATGTGAGGAAAAGAAGGATGTGAAAGGTGTAGCCTGGGATAACAGGATACTGCATTTAGTCAGGACTGTTTCACCAATTCTAGGACAATTGGGAGTTATGGTTTAGTCTTTCTTCACGCATTTCTATATCGTAAATCTTCTAAGAAACCAACATCTCCTATACAGTTGCATAAGCGTGTTTATTGCTTTCATTTTAACTTTCAAAACTGTAAGAACTGATTTATAGCAGAAATTTCCTACACCTCTGGATTGTACTTTGGATAATCAAGCTCAGCATTTCATTGTTTGCCATTGCGGCAGCTGTGCAATAAGGTCAATGGTAACGGTGGGAGTGCCCTTACCTGATCGTGAATGTTAAAGCATTATAAATTAAACTAGCCTTTACATATATATATATGTCACTGGTTCCCATGTAATACTAACATAGCTACAGCCTGGGACTATTGGCCGTAATTTGAGAAATGTAAAAATAATATTTTATATTTAATAATAATTCACCAGTAACTGACAATATGTATATATGTGTGAATTGTATTGGGGTCCCCCAGTTTTCTGTTGCTATGAAGACATCTGGTAGCAGAGCAATGCCTGATGGGATTCGGGGCGACTGGGATCTTTTATAAAGTCTAAAGGGACCTGATTAATAACGTGTGCGTTTCCCTTGTAAGCCAGGAATTCCAGGAAATAAAACTGTACTGGCAGTTCCATGAATGAATCCAGAGACAAAGGGACCTGAATGGATGCTGTAATTTGCCACGAAGAATGCGCACTTGGAATCTGCTGAGCTGTTGTCACTGTCAATGTCACATTCTGCCTGGATTTCACAGAGCTGCAGTTTACCTAAATACAACATTCAAGACGGTGGTCCTAAACAATTGTTGTCAAGACCCCAAAACTGTGTTCCCTGGAGACACCTTTGACACTGGGACGTACCTGTAGCGGAGTGCAATATTAGAATCCACGATCTCCGCTGGTATCATAGGTAAATCCACAGTCAGCGCTGAAAAGTAAGGCAATATCCCAATCCTCCCAATAACCGGACAGTTTGGGAGTCAACTAACTGGCTTTATTCACAAGCTTGCATATTTATACAGTTCCCCATGCAAGGGGTTTCCGTACAGATGTTTCAGGGGATTTCTCATCATGCAGTGTAATTCTCCCAACAGGCTTTGCTGTTTCCCACTAAAATGGACGATTAAGTGGATTATCCCCTTGTGCAGCAGAACTGACAATTTACATTAAAATACAGTTTCTGGGTTTTATTCGGTAGATTAACGTGACCAAACGTTCGGTAGATAGCTGGGGTCTGAGCGCATCTTTTGTGAGAATACCGCTCAGCTCCCAGCTGAACTGACCGAACGCCGCAACAAATAAGGTATGACATTAAAGTTCTTTTAAATCTGTCGATCGTACTTAGGTGAACGATCTTACCGAACACCGGGCTCCCGAACGGTCTGGAAGTCCAGCGGTGTTCGTGTCGTCGAGTAGCCGATTTCGGTTCCAGGCGCTCGACGACAAAACACTGCTGAAGAATAGAGGATCCAAGATGGCCGACCGCCGCATGGTCGGTAGTCGAACGACGGCCACCTAGGAGAGCCTCTAATTACCGATTGCAACAATGTTGCAATCGGTTAACAAGCGCCACACGACTCTGAGTGTGTGGTCGACCAGGGGGGCCCTTATTCGTTTGACGAACAGCCCGGATAGTCGCTGTTCGTCGAACGAAGTACCTGCAGGCTGGTAGCTTAGGGCTGCCAGCATGCGAACTACCTTAGCGTAATACACAGCACAAATATACATAGCATACCATACAGCCTATAGACAACCTTCCATACATTATAGTCCAGAAGTGGCTAGGTTTGCCACAGTACCTTACATTGTTTTTTAATTTTTTCATATGTATTTGCAGTGTCACTAGGGCTGGTGTCACCCATTACAGTGGATCATGGTGTCACTCACCATGGACCTCCTCCCATACCAAACCAAATAAGATCCCTGATGATTCTCTTGTGAGATCTCCTGGTCGGCACACTCACCAGGTTCAGAACTTGTATGTTCTTGTTGTGAGCTTTGGCTCTCGGATAGTGTAAGAGTATTGTGCGATATATATATAATATCAGTGCTCGCTGGAGGGATATGCAAGGTCTGCACCCAACAAAGGTTCAGACTGGTAGGTCTCCTTTGCCCCTCTGCAGTGAATGGACACAGCTTCCTCTGGGCCAGCTGGGGTACCCTAAGGTGGCTGCTTGTGCTGCTTAAGGTAACGACAGCCATGTTGATCTCACCCCCTTCTGATGATGGCACCCGCTGGAGTACACAACCCCCCATCCTCCAAATGACACCAGGGCTTATTTTCAGTATGAGAAGAATAAGTCTGGGAATACAGTCTTTAGTTGTAGAATGGGCTCAAAAATTAACCATAACTAAAATAGAAAAGTTTAATGTCAAAAACCACCAAATGCATTGTTAAAAATACTCTTTTCTTTTACTGCACAATTTTGGGTTTGTGAGCTCTCCTGGTCTGAGAGAGTTGTATATGCAAGATTGACAGACTTCCTCGAATCAGACTCTCTGCTTGACCCGCTTCAGTCTGGATTCCGCGCTCGTCACGCCTGTGACGAAAGTATCCAACGATTTAATTGCTGCTAAATCTCGCGGCCATTACTCCATCCTAATTCTCCTTGATCTTTCTGCTGCCTTTGACACTGTTGATCATCAACAGCTTCTTCTCATTCTCCATAATCTCAGTCTACGAGATACTGCTCTCTCCTGGTGCTCCTCCCACCTCTCCCGGCTCTTTTTCAGTGTTTTTTTTTCTGTCTCTGCCTCTTCTCCCCAACCCTTCTCTGTTGGCATTCCCTAAGGTTCTGTCCTTGGTCCCCTACTGTTCTCTATCTACACTGCCTCCCTTGGTAAACTCATCAGCTCCTTTGGCTTCCATTATCATTTCTATGCAGATGACATGCACATCTACCTGTCCTCTCCTGATCTCTCCCCGTCCCTCTTGACTCGTGTCTCTGACTGCCTCTCTGCGATTTCCAACTGGATGGCTGCTCACTTCCTTAAACTCAACCTGTCCAAAACAGAACTTCTGGTCTCTCCACCCTCTAGTTTTGCTACTCCCGTGTCTGTCTTCCTCCAAGTCAATGGCGGCACCATCAACTCTACCTCGCAGGCGTGCTGCCTAGGTGTTCTCTTTGACTCCAACCTCTCCTTCACCCCTCATGTCCAGTTGATCGCGAAATCCTGAAGCTTCCATCTCAAAAACATAGCTCGCATCCTCGCCTATTTAATGTCACAATTACTGTGTGACCCAACACGCAAAACTATATTAACACAATAACGTATTCCGGACCTTAGAATGGCCAGAATTAACGTAAAAGAGAATGGTCAAAGAACAAGCCAAGGTCGGGGATACAGAATGAGACAATACAAATAAACTAGTCAAGGGTCAGGATACCAGAAGTAGGGAAAACCAAAAACAATAGCCAAAGTCAATAACCAGAAAATATACCAAGAAAGCGCTCTCTGACAACCAACACGTGGAAACCACGACAGGGAACTGAGAAAAGAAATAACAGGATTTAAATATGCCTCTCAGTGCTGTGATTGGTTAGTGCACGTCCTTTGCCCCAAAACGTGCGTGTGCGTCGATAACGTGATGTCACACCATCTTTAATGTGGGCAGTGAGCTCTTTAACAGTAAGAATGGGACCGCAGCGGCCGGCAGCCCTCAGAATGCCGCACCAGCCGGGACACGTCTTTTGGGAGGATTGGATTGCGGCTCTCTGCCGCAATCCAAGTTAACTTTTCCATTTTCGGCGCGACCGCCCTTCTAATGTGCGGCTGTGCCGATCAAGCACTTACTTTTATCTGAAGTATCGCCATGGACGCACTGATCAGGCGCCATGACATTTAACAGCAGACGCGACTATGGTGCTGGTCCATGCCATTGTTTGTTCTTTCTCACCTTGACTACTGCAATACCCTTCTCAGTGGTCTAACGTGTTCCCAGCTTGCACCGCTGCAATCTTCAATGAATGCGGCGGCAAGGCTAATTTTCCTGTCCGCCCACACCTCCCACGCCTCCCCTTCTGTCAGTCCCTTCATTGGCTTTCAGTTAGATATAGGGCTTAATTTAAGATTCTGGTGCTTGTCCCTACATAATGCTGCTCCCACCTACCTATCCTCCCTAATACAAAAGTATGTCCCGTCGAGGCCCCTGCACTCTGCCGAAGACCTACGTCTATCCCGCATTTGATGCTTGCCCACGTCCGTACTCCCACATCTGATGGTTGCCTCCAAGACTTCTCCAGGGCTGCACCTTTTCTGTGAAACTTCCTTTCCTTCTCCGTTAGACTTTCACCTAGTGTCCACTCCTTCAAAAAATCTTTGAAAACTCACTTCTTCAGGAAAGCTTATCATATAAACTGTTAGTGGGTTTTTATCCTCCCCCCCTCCCCACCCCCCCCCCCATGACTCCTCTCCTGCAACTGTCAAAATGTACCTAAATTCTCAGTGAATAATTTTCTAACAACCTATTTCATTACCCCTACTTATACCTTTTGTGTCACTACAGGGAGTGCAGAATTATTAGGCAAATGAGTATTTTGACCACATCATCCTCTTTATGCATGTTGTCTTACTCCAAGCTGTATAGGCTCGAAAGCCTACTACCAATTAAGCATATTAGGTGATGTGCATCTCTGTAATAAAAAGGGGTGTGGTCTAATGACATCAACACCCTATATCAGGTGTGCAGAATTATTAGGCAACTTCCTTTCCTTTGGCAAAATGGGTCAAAAGAAGGACTTGACAGGCTCAGAAAAGTAAAAAAAAATAGTAAGATATCTTGCAGAGGGATGCAGCACTTTTAAAATTGCAAAGCTTCTGAAGCGTGATCATCGAACAATCAAGCGTTTCATTCAAAATAGTCAACAGGGTCGCAAGAAGCGTGTGGAGAAACCAAGGCGCAAAATAACTGCCCATGAACTGAGAAAAGTCAAGCGTGCAGCTGCCAAGATGCCACTTGCCACCAGTTTGGCCATATTTCAGAGCTGCAACATCACTGGAGTGCCCAAAAGCACAAGGTGTGCAATACTCAGAGACATGGCCAAGGTAAGAAAGGCTGAAAGACGACCACCACTGAACAAGACACACAAGCTGAAACGTCAAGACTGGGCCAAGAAATATCTCAAGACTGATTTTTCTAAGGTTTTATGGACTGATGAAATGAGAGTGAGTCTTGATGGGCCAGATGGATGGGCCCGTGGCTGGATTGGTAAAGGGCAGAGAGCTCCAGTCCGACTCAGACGCCAGCAAGGTGGAGGTGGAGTACTGGTTTGGGCTGGTATCATCAAAGATGAGCTTGTGGGGCCTTTTCGGGTTGAGGATGGAGTCAAGCTCAACTCCCAGTCCTACTGCCAGTTTCTGGAAGACACCTTCTTCAAGCAGTGGTACAGGAAGAAGTCTGCATCCTTCAAGAAAAACATGATTTTCATGCAGGACAATGCTCCATCACACGCGTCCAAGTACTCCACAGCGTGGCTGGCAAGAAAGGGTATAAAAGAAGAAAATCTAATGACATGGCCTCCTTGTTCACCTGATCTGAACCCCATTGAGAACCTGTGGTCCATCATCAAATGTGAGATTTACAAGGAGGGAAAATAGTACACCTCTCTGAACAGTGTCTGGGAGGCTGTGGTTGCTGCTGCACGCAATGTTGATGGTGAACAGATCAAAACACTGACAGAATCCATGGATGGCAGGCTTTTGAGTGTCCTTGCAAAGAAAGGTGGCTATATTGGTCACTGATTTGTTTTTGTTTTGTTTTTGAATGTCAGAAATGTATATTTGTGAATGTTGAGATGTTATATTGGTTTCACTGGTAAAAATAAATAATTTAAATGGGTATATATTTGTTTTTTGTTACGTTGCCTAATAATTATGCACAGTAATAGTCACCTGCACACACAGATATCCCCCTAAAATAGCTAAAACTAAAAACAAACTAAAAACTACTTCCAAAAATATTCAGCTTTGATATTAATGAGTTTTTTGGGTTCATTGAGAACATGGTTGTTGTTCAATAATAAAATTAATCCTCAAAAATACAACTTGCCTAATAATTCTGCACTCCCTGTATACCCCACTCCCTCTAGCATGTAAGCTCACTGAGTAGGGCCCTCAGCCCCTCTGTTACTGTGAGTCCATTTGTCTGGTTATAATTACGTGTATGTTAGTCCACCCATTGTACAGCGCTACGGAATTTGCTGGCGCTATATAAATAATACAATTATAATAAGATTTATGAGTTTTAACACTAGAGCTTTCGCCCAATTTTTGATCTGTCAATAATCTTATAATAGGTTACTAAACTGATGCCATGTACGTAAATCGGGTTTGCTGGAATGATTCACAAGCACCGGTTCATGGCGTAATATACAATCTATTAGTGAAAATGCAGGACGCATGCTGATCAAATAGAGGAACTGAAAACCTCTATAAATAAAGTATGACATGAGAGAGTTACTACTGAAATGTGTGCGGACGTCCCTTTTAGGAATGATGAGGTAGGGGGCAGAGGACGTACACTGTTCATGTGAAACCTGACTTCCTTTCTAGATGAGATGTCTTGGAAAATCTAGCACTAATCTGGAAATTCAAATCAAACCTCTAACGAGAATTTCTTCAAAGCTAAATTAAGGCGTTAATTTTCTGCTGCTGTTATGTAGTTTACAAGCCTTTTCCTTCTACCCCGCTATGGTTGTATCCTCAGAGGAGAGAGGCTACAAGGAACTGTAGTTGCTTGGATGTCTAGAGGACCAGCTCTCATTACAGGTCAAAGTTGGGTTGATGGTATCCAAAAAGCACAAGTTGTCCCAGTCAGGTGTGTGAGATCAAAAACCCTGTAGAAAAGAAGACATTGCCATGTGTCTAGCTGCCCCCTTCATTATTTATCAAGCATGTTAACTCATACATGAGCAAAACAACAGCGCCCAATAAAAGTGCAGTGATGGTGCGCAGGCATGCTGGATTGACACCCAAAAAACGATGTGAAACTGAGGGAGGCAGAAGGGAGAGCAATGTGGAAGGGAAGGTGGGAAGCAACTTACCCCGTTGCAGGTGCTCTGTCTGCAAGGGGAAGATTTTTGCGTCTGTCTGCAGCATATGTGCGTGCTGATGACAGACATTTTTTATGCACAGAATTGATAATGGCAGCCCAGAACTACCAATGGGCTGCCAATGGCACGTGTGCTGGGAGAGCAACTAGCCCCCAGCACACAATGAACAATATGTCTGTATGTGCAATGTTTTAAGCTGAAATACTGCACATACTGACTCCTACCACCATCACCACTTCAAATAACTGAAGTGGTCATGGTGTTTGCAGTAACCCTTTCATTATGTGACTGGGAAATCTCTTTGGGCTACTAACTATGACACTGTGGCACTTTTTCTGTGCCGAAAGTCCCAGTCAGCGTTAATCAAGCAGTTATATTATAATATATTTGTGACAGCTCAGCTGAATTATATTTAGTTAGACGGTAGAAAAAGACAAGCTAAATAATGCATTTTTATGAATCGGGTCAGCTCCCAGATTCCACTCGATATCCTCTCAGTGGTGTGATTCCAAATGATAAAATAAACAGCTGCAGTATGGAAACGGTTAAACATTTGTTCCTTACTGCCAACTGCGTATTGACTTTGGATTCTACGAAGAACAGAATTATTTTTCGGAGGCGGACTGAGCATATGCACCTCCTACTCCTCCTTAGACTTGAATAGCATAAAAATAAAATGCCAAACACGTCAGAGCATCGTGGTGCCAGGGACGTGTGACAAACCATTCATATAGATTGCTATAGATATCTGTAAAACGGGGTGTGCGCTATGCTGGATCAGGGGTCAAACTAGAAGAATCTTCATCCACTTAATCGCTTTCATTCTTTGTATTATGTCTCATGACGAGAAGTGGATATTGATAGCCAGAATCCTGATAACAAAATTTAAAAATGTCAACAATACAATGATAACAAAGCCACTAAGGAATTTAACTAAAAACGTCTTGATTGTAGACATTAAGATGGGCAGGCTACAGGGATACAATTAAATATACAAATTAGGATGAAATTAAAGTAGTAATTGTGTTTTTAAATTTTTTATTGTGAAGCAGACTGTAGTAATTCCGATATCCCTATACGAATGAGTTAAAAATTACAAAAAGTGAATCAAAATGTCCATATTTTTATCAAGCCGTTTTTATGAGTGTGGAGTTACGGATTGGATTAGAGCATCATCACTCTCAGCCAATCAGCGGTGCCCCGTCCAAGGCTTCCTATTCCAAGAATCTCAGAGAAGCAGCATCAGTGCCCTGAGTGTTCTTTTAATAGGCCAAAAAACAACAGTGAACTACACATGCCCTCTCCCTCCAGGCGGTAGTTGTTCCTGCTATAATGATCTATATATCTAATAATTAGTTCATGGACTATGTGTTAAACCCCTTTACTGCCTGATCTGTTACACACCGTCATGGTACAATTCCACCTAGAGGAGCTAGATTTCAACACAGGGTAATGCAATGTGGCATCACAATTGTTAAACATAGAATCATAGACTGTGACGGCAGATAAGAACCATTCGGCCCATCTAGTCTGCCCAGTTTTCTAAATACTTTCATTAGTCCCTGGCCTTATCTTATAGCTAGGTTAGCCTTATGCCTATCCCACTCATGCTTAATCTCCCTCACTGTGTTAACCTCTACCACTTCAGCTGGAAGGCTATTCCATGCATCCACTACCCTCTCAGTAAAGTAATACTTCCTGATATTATTTTTAAACCTTTGTCCCTCTAATTTAAGACTATGTCCTCTTGTTGTGGTAGTTTTTCTTCTTTTAAATATAGTCTCCTCCTTTACTGTGTTGATTCCCTTTATGTATTTAAATGTTTCTATCATATCCCCCCTGTCTCGTCTTTCCTCCAAGCTATACATGTTAAGATCCTTTAACCTTTACTGGTAAGTTTTATCCTGCAATCCATGAACCAGTTTAGTAGCCCTTCTCTGAACTCTCTCTAAAGTATCAATATCCTTCTGAAGATACGGTCTCCAGTACTGCGTACAATACTCCAAGTGAGGTCTCACCAGTGTTCTGTACAATGGCATGAGCACTTCCCTCTTTCTACTGCTAATACCTCTCCCTATACAACCAAGCATTCTGCTAGCATTTCCTGCTGCTCTATTACATTGTCTGCCTACCTTTAAGTTAAACTGACACTCCCAACATCTACAGCCAAACTGAGCATAATGAAGGTTGTAGCCCAAGCATGTCAAACTCAAAGGCTAACACGGGCCAAATTAACAAGGTTTAAGTTTACGTGGGATGAAAAAAACCCTAAAACTTCATCTTTTTTATAGAAATGTAGGTTTATTTAGAAAAGTACAGTATAATAAAAGTTGCCTCACTGACACTGGACGTCCTCACGATCGTAAGGCTTCAAAGTAAACAAAAGAGCAAATTTATTTTAAGGAGACGTGTATTTGCATATAACGTGTTTCAGTCCAACTACCTTGACATATTACGAAACATTTGGTAATGGGACTGAAATGGTGAATGTATGCTGTTGCAGGGCTGTAAAAAAAACAAATGACGTTATCTGGCTGATTTTGAAGTCCTATGAGTGTGTTCATTTTGGCTGATTGGGAGTCTATTGTGCATAGGTGGCAAAATGTTGCGCTGCCAATCAGCATCTCAATGGGGAGCGTTCAACGCCTTCATGCAGATCCAATCTAATACACTGTACCCTCCCTCCACTCTTATACACTGCTCTCCCATCTGATACACTAGCTGCACAGTCACTGGATATGACTTCACACACTGTATGCTCATATCTAGCAGCCGGCGTGGACCAATGCTTAGTGCTTTAGCGGCTGCCGGAGCACGCAATTGGCCGTGGCGGGGCAGATAGGAAAGCTGTTTCCTGTCTTGCAGCTGGTCACAGCCACAGCACAAAGCTGCCCCATGGCAGGCCGCAAAGATAGTCATTGTGGGCAGCATGTGGGCAGGCCGCAAATTTGACATGCGTGAATGTAGCCCAACTTCAAAGAGAAAGACTTGGATTCTCATGGGTTAAATGAAGGCAGCTCCCAACATGTTATGCAGACAGACAGACACAGACAGACAGACACATAGATAGATCTTATTGGTAAATCTGGTCTAGTCACGTTTTGTTTGTATCGTCAGCCTAAAACTCTAGATGCCCTGTATATAGTCTAATAATGCATAATGATGGCATATAGACAGAACCGCTGTTAAAAAAGGGAAAAGGGCCACAACCCGAGAACATCATACTGTATTAACCTGCACAATACTGCATTAACCCTGCACCGTTAAACCCCGCACCATGCTGTATTAACCCCGCACCATGCTGTATTAACCCCGCACCATGCTGTATTAACCCTGCACCCTGCTGTATTAACCCGGCACCATACTGCATTAACCCCGCACTGTGCTGTATTAACTCCACACTCGATTGTATTAACTCCGCACCATAATGTATTAATCCCGGACCATGTTGTATTAACTCCACACTCGATTGTATTAACTCCGCACCATAATGTATTAATCCCGGACCATGCTGTATTAACCCCGCACCATGCTGTAATAACCCCGCACCATGCTGTATTAACCCCACACCATACTGTATTAACCCCACACCATACTGCATTAACCCTGCACCGTTTAACCCCGCACCATGCTGTATTAACCCCGCACCATACTGTATTAACCCCACACCATACTGCATTAACCCTGCAGGAATTTTAAATAACTATTTCTCCTCTGTATATATTAAGGAAGAACCCATGGCAATAGATGTGCAAATGATTGCTACTAAAAACTTGCAGAATAATTGTAATTGGGTAACTCAAGACAAGGTGCTGCAGCAACTAAAGAAAGTTAATATAAACAAAGCTCCAGGGCCTGACGGTATCAATCCACGAGTACTTAAGGAACTAAGTGTAGAAATAAGTGAACCTCTGTTTTTAATCTTTCAAGATTCTTTTCTTTCAGGAAGTGTTCCGGGGGATTGGAGGAAGGCAGATGTGGTTCCTATATACAAAAAGGGTTCAAAATCCTTGCCTGGAAATTATAGACCTGTGAGCTTAACTTCTGTGGCTGGGAAAATATTTGAAAGGTTATTAAGGGATAATATTCAAGAATTCCTTGAGAAGAACATGGTTATCAGCAAAAATCAGCACGGTTTTATGAAGCACAGGTCATGTCAAACTAACTTGATTGCGTTCGACGAAGAAGTAACTAGGTGATCAGGGTGTTGCAGTGGATGTGATCTATTTGGATTTTGCCAAGGCATTTGATACAGTTCCACACAGAAGATTAGTGTTCAAACTCAAGGAAATCGGTCTAGATGAAAATGCTTGTTCTTGGGTAGAACATTGGCTTAAAAACAGAGTACAAAGAGTTGTCGTTAATGGTAAATTTTCAAGCTGGACAGAGGTGGCAAGTGGTGTCCCTCAGGGGTCTGTTCTGGGACCCCTTCTATTTAACATGTTTATAAATGATCTTGAAGACAGCATTGAAAGTCATGTTTCAGTGTTTGCAGATGACACAAAACTTTGTAAAATAATACAATGTGAGCAAGATATTACTTTGCTGCAGAGGGATTTAGACAGACTGGAGGAATGGGCACTCAAATGGCAGATGAAATTTAATGTTGAAAAATGCAAAGTTATGCACTTCGGCGTAAAGAATACACAAGCAACGTATACCCTAAATGGAAGCGAATTAGGGATAACACATAAAAGGACTTGGGAATTGTTATAGACAACAAACTATGCAACAATGTGCAATGTCAATCAGCAGTGGCCAAGGCCAGTAGGGTATTGTCATGCATGAAAAAGGGCATTCATTCTCGGGACGAGAATATCATTTTGCCTCTTTATAAATCACTGGTAAGACCACACATTGAATATGCTGTGCAATTTTGGGCACCTGTTCTAAAGAAGGATATTATGGCACTAGAAAAAGTGCAGAGGCGGGCTACAAAATTAATAAAAGGAATGGAACATATCAGCTATGAAGAAAGGTTAACAAATTTAAACCTATTTAGTTTAGAAAAACGTCGCCTGAGAGGGGATATGATAAGTTCCCGTGTTAATTAAGGTTTTTGTTTTTATTTTGGAGCAGATTTTTATATAACAGAAACTGATTTAGTGCTTACGCTTTGTGAAACTCATCTCAACACGGTCAGAAACAGTAAGGTTCCAGTGCTCTATCTACAGGGACATCGTTGTAGTGTTAGATTCCATTATTAACTTGTAATAAAAGTGAGAAGTGAATACGGAGACCTTGATACTTCATGTGACCTGCCTGGCAGCTTACACATCAGCCATTCGCCCCCGGATTGGTTTATCTGACATTCGCCCCCGGATTGGTTTATCTGCCATTGTGCACATCTGTATCTACAAATAGCCTTCTTCAGCATTTCTTTAACCGCACCGGGTCTGATCTGACGCACTCGCCGGCCTTTCTGCTGTGACAAAGACTTTTCTTAGAGATAGAGATTAATGTCTATAAATTGTTTGAGGAAGTTGGGATGGATGTGTAGTATTTTTATCCTGTTTGCTTTGCACACCATGTAGATATTTTTATTTTAGGCAGAAGATGTAGAACGAAGGAAATAGTTGGTCATAGCAGGTCACAGAGTGCGCTGGCTGCCGACTTCAGTAAAGTGGAAATGTTAGTATGTACTTGTTCTATATGTCTCTTGTTCTGTGCTGGGGGCTGCGGCTATGTCAGATGTCTTTTATGTAAAAGTTTAAAGGTTACCTTGTTCAAAAACCAGTAGGTGATGCTGGGCCTTCACTTTACCTTAAAACTAAGTGGGGACTCCTTTCCCTTACAAATAAGATGTTTTTTTTTAGAAAATGTGCAAAGGGCAGAGGTTCTACCGCCCCATGCTGACATTTTCTATCAGCTATTACTGATTGGAAAATGTTCAATAGCATTAATCACAGCATCCCACTGCACATTAGTGAAAATCTAGAAAGGATACAGCAGTCTCATGGTATCTTCATCATACCCCGGTTATTAATTCTTGACCTATACAAGAGTACAGTAGTGAAGTGGCTAGCTGTATCCCCAGGAGCTGACAATCAGGGCCAAGAAAAATATGGAGGAAGAGAGAGAGATTACAGTAATTACCTTGACCGCCATTCCCATGGCTGCCATCTTGTAAGGGCACATGTCTCATTGGGGGTAATCGTAGCAAAAAAATTTAAATGTCCAAAAAGTCACAGTTTCACTTTCAGGTGATAAAGGAGCCAGTATGAAAAGGTGTAAATTAAAGGTTTATATAATCCTGCACCCAGCTACACTCGATAAATAGTCTCAAGTGATCACCTCGCTGGGCTCATTCATGGTCATTGCATTTCTGGGATTACACCCCACAGGTTGAAGGTAGGTATGTCAGCTTTAGAAGAATGGAACTCAGGACAGGTAAGTGAATATTATTTAAGTAATTGGAAGAAAAACGCAAAGTGAGAAATAAGTGGAGTCGGGGATTTAAAGAGATGAATTGTTCATAAGAAATAGTCACAATCAATGTGGTGCTTGTGAAACATAGAAACATAGAATGTGACGGCAGATAAGAACCATTCGGCCCGTCTAGTCTGCCCAGTTTTCTAAATACTTTCATTAGTCCCTGGCATTATCTGAACAGAAGAAGAGAAGAACTTTGAAAAATGGATCAAGTCGAGTTTGTGTCATGTTCCTTTTAATGTACGCAGCATTTACTTATGGCGTCTGAATATATGCATTCTGTTAGAAGGGGTTAATAGAGATTACTTTCTTCTCTCTGAATTTTAATCTACTTTGACCCTCAGCTGCCAATGGGAACGTTGTGCCAAACCACTAAGCATGCAGTGACAAATTCTAACCTCTTTCCCCAGACATGTCTGCTCAGCATTGCGCAATAATGTGCACGAGATATACAATGTATTATTTAAAATTTATATATGTTAGAATTCTGTATATTCCAGAATTGACAAGTTATCTATTGTGGGAGATTGTGAGCCAAGAGAATTTTGTATATTCCTCTCCGACTTATCGACAGGACCAGACAAGGCAAACTACAACTGCATTAAATAATGATAAACGAAGAGAAACACAATAGAACACAATGCAAACAAATAAAGAAACAACCTCAGAGAACAGACACACCAGACTACACAATATCATTGACAAATCAGTTATAGGACCACTTAGCCTGCTGTTATAGCCTGCTGGGCTAAAGAGGGAGGAAGGGGTTAATCACTTACCTTTCTCCAGCGCCGGGCTCCATCGGCACTCGGGACTCTCCTCCCTCTTCCGACGTCATCCGCGGAATGCGCATTCAGCCAGTCCATAGGAAAGCATTCTCAATTTCTCGAAGCATTTCTTGAAAATCACAGTGAGAAGCGCGGAAGCGCCTCTAGCGGCTGTCAATGAGACAGCCACTAGAGGCTGGATTAACCCTATTGTAAACATAGCAGTTTCTCTGAAACTGCTATGTTTACAGCAGGCAGGGTTAACCCTAGATGGACCTGGCACCCAGACCACTTCATTAAGCTGAAGTGGTCTGGGTGCCTATAGTGGTCCTTTAAGTTTACAGTTTGGAAAGGTTCACCTAAAATCTAAATTTCACTTTGAATTCTTGACACATCATACTTTAGTAAATACTACTTGTATATTGGTCACTTCGATTTTGACGTGTTTTTACATTTGAAATAACTTCCATCAGCAGAACTTAGAATAAAAATCCGGGGAGCAGATATTTAGGTGGCCTGTCCATGCAATGTATAGGGATTCTTTCCCGTGTCTATTAATGTACACAAATCTTATACAGACTGGCACAATAGGACGTGTACAATTCCCGTGTCTGTTAATGTACACAGATCTTATACAGACTGGCACAATAGGACGTGTACAATTCCTGTGTCTGTTAATGTACACAGATCTTATACAGACTGGCACAATAGGACGTGTACAATTCCCGTGTCTGTTAATGTACACAGATCTTATACAGACTGGCACAATAGGACGTGTACAATTCCCTTGTCTGTTAATGTACACAGATCTTATACAGACTGGCACAATAGGACGTGTACAATTCCTGTGTCTGTTAATGTACACAGATCTTATACAGACTGGCACAATAGGACGTGTACAATTCCCGTGTCTGTTAATGTACACAGATCTTATACAGACTGGCACAATAGGACGTGTACAATTCCCGTGTCTGTTAATGTACACAGATCTTATACAGACTGGCACAATAGGACGTGTACAATTCCCGTGTCTGTTAATGTACACAGATCTTATACAGACTGACACAACAGGACGTGTACAATTCCCGTGTCTATTAATGTACACAGATCTTATACAGACTGGCACAATAGGACGTGTACAATTCCCGTGTCTGTTAATGTACACAGATCTTATACAGATTGGCACAACAGGACGTGTACAATTCCCGTGTCTGTTAATGTACACAGATCTTATACAGATTGGCACAACAGGACGTGTACAATTCCCGTGTCTATTAATGTACACAGATCTTATACAGACTGGCACAACAGGACGTGTACAATTCCCGTGTCTGTTAATGTACACAGATCTTATACAGACTGGCACAATAGGACGTGTACAATTCCCGTGTCTGTTAATGTACACAGATCTTATACAGACTGGCACAATAGGACGTGTACAATTCCCGTGTCTGTTAATGTACACAGATCTTATACAGACTGGCACAACAGGACGTGTACAATTCCCGTGTCTGTTAATGTACACAAATCTTATACAGACTGGCACAATAGGACGTGTACAATTCCCGTGTCTGTTAATGTCACAAATCTTATACAGACTGGCACAATAGGACGTGTACAATTCCCGTGTCTGTTAATGTACACAGATCTTATACAGACTGGCACAATAGGACGTGTACAATTCCCGTGTCTGTTAATGTACACAGATCTTATACAGACTGGCACAATAGGACGTGTACAATTCCCGTGTCTGTTAATGTCACAAATCTTATACAGACTGGCACAATAGGACGTGTACAATTCCCGTGTCTGTTAATGTACACAGATCATATACAGACTGGCACAATAGGACGTGTACAATTCCCGTGTCTGTTAATGTACACAGATCTTATACAGACTGGCACAATAGGACGTGTACAATTCCCGTGTCTGTTAATGTCACAAATCTTATACAGACTGGCACAATAGGACGTGTACAATTCCCGTGTCTGTTAATGTACACAGATCATATACAGACTGGCACAATAGGACGTGTACAATTCCCGTGTCTGTTAATGTACACAGATCTTATACAGACTGGCACAATAGGACGTGTACAATTCCCGTGTCTGTTAATGTACACAGATCTTATACAGACTGGCACAATAGGACGTGTACAATTCCCGTGTCTGTTAATGTACACAGATCTTATACAGACTGGCACAATAGGACGTGTACAATTCCCGTGTCTGTTAATGTACACAGATCTTATACAGACTGGCACAATAGGACGTGTACAATTCCCGTGTCTGTTAATGTACACAGATCTTATACAGACTGGCACAATAGGACGTGTACAATTCCCGTGTCTGTTAATGTACACAGATCTTATAGAGACTGGCACAATAGGACGTGTACAATTCCCGTGTCTGTTAATGTACACAGATCTTATACAGACTGGCACAATAGGACGTGTACAATTCCCGTGTCTGTTAATGTACACAAATCTTATACAGACTGGCACACCAGGACTGACACAATAGGATATGTTGTGGACATTCAGGTGGGATTGACTAGATGGTGAAGGATGCTAAGCTACCTCTTGCCTCTGGGACCCACTATTTTAGGGAGCCCCAAGCCACATGTTGGCTTTGATTTAACCCACTCTGGACCATTATCCTACTGTCACTGATAATGAGAATACTGCCCTATGAATACTTTTAGGGCCAGTCATAAGGAAAATAATTACAGAGCTCATACTTAAACGTTGGGCCTTAATTGGCTTTATTTGCTGCCGGACAAACTTGTGAAATCATATTATTTGCATTTTTCTTGTCTTAGTTATTATTAATCATAAAATATAAAAATTATTCAGAGATTACGTTGCACAACGAGTCACACGCTAACAATGTTTTTAATTAGCATTACTGTTATTATAATTCAAGGTGTTGTCACTCGTGTGTTAAAATAGCCAACCACACGCTAAGTAGGGAAATAATTATGCATTCCTTGAACTGTAACATTGTATTCCTTACCGGGTGCTAAGTCCCTTTGTTGTAAATATTTAGGGAGGGGTGACAAATGCATTAAAAACACAGTGTTAAGTGCCCGAAGCTGTGTTGGCATCCTGATGACCCATTCCTTTAGCCATTTCAATAACACAAGCTCCCTTTCCCTTCCCTTGGCATTCCCACACACATCAAGCTAAGCAAGGCCCATTCCTCCTCCCCCACGCATTTCTCATACTGGGCAATGGCAGGTGAATGAAGGTGAAGGTTATTGCAACAAAGTCTTCAGAGGCTACCTGACTTGCTTATCAAAATCTGGGCATCACACAGTCCCGACCTTTACTTATAGCTGCTTGTAATCTCACCATGCATGGGCGAGTGAATGTCTGCTCTAACGTGTGAGTTTATGATTGTTCACAGAGAGGAATGAGGAGCCGCTCTCTGGTGAGAGTTAATGGGGGAATGAAGGTGGCAGTGGATACATGCTCTCAGGTGGGAGTAAGTGCCTGAATGTGAGTGGGAGTTAGTGTCTCAGGAGTTAGTGTCTGACAGGTGTGAGTGAATACATACTGCTGGCTGGAAATACATTTTTACATGACTTACTAAGAACAATTTATACAACTAAAATGTAGTTTATAACAAGGTCAATGTGTCTTATTTACACAGACTGATTTATAGACACATTTATTGTAGTTTAAAGACACATTACTGGGAGTATTATTACTGTGGAGCTCTGTTATACACTCAGACACATTACTGGGAGTATTATTACTGAGGAGCTCTGTTACAAGCACAGACACATAACTGGGAGTATTATTGCTGTGGAGCTCTGTTATACTCTTAGACACTTTACTGGCAGTATTATTGCTGCGGAGCTCAGTTATACACTCAGGCACATTTTTTGTGCTGAAAAACCCCAACTCGGCTTATACTCAAGTCAGTGTCTGTAATATGGCAACTTACATTGCCATAATACAGACAAGGACCGCCGGGCTCATTACAAGCCCGGCGGTCCTCTTGGGGACTGGCAGAGAGCTGTAACTTACCTTTCCTGCAGCTCCTGACAGCTCCCTTCTCTCTCCTCCGGTCCTGTCAGCTCCCCACTGCAAGTCTCGCAAAAGCCGGTAATCCCACCGCGAGACTTGCAGAGGGAGCTGACAGGGGAGCTGCACGGACCGGAGAAGGAAGCTGACAGGAGCTGCAGGAAAGGTAAGTAAAAGCTTCCTGCCAGCCCCCTCCTGCACAGTGCACACCTCTGGACCACCAGGGAGTGAGAGCCCCCCTCCCTGGCCATGTATCAAGCAGGGAGGGGGGGACAAAAAATAAATAACATAAAAATGTAAATAATAATATAATACATTTAATAATATTAAAATAAAAAATATTAATATTAAGAAAAAAACTAAATGTAATATTATAATATAAAAATTTTAATATTAAAAAAATAATAATAATATTAAAATAATAATAAAAATGCCCACCCCCACAAAGGTTACACACTCTGCATCACATACACACACACTGCAATCATACACACACACTGCATTCATATACACACACACTGCATTCATACACACACACACACTGCATTCATATACACACACACTGCATTCATACACACACACTGCATTCATACACACACACACACTGCATTCATACACACACACACACTGCATTCATACACACACACTGCACTCATACACACACACTGCATGATATACACACACACTGAATTCATACACACATACACACACTGCATTATATACACACACTGCATTATATACACACACACTACACAAACACTCTGCATTCATTATATACACACACTGTGAATAAATATTCAATTAATATAATTTTATTTAGAAATGTACCAGTAGCTGCTGCATTTCCCACCCTAGTCTTATACTCGAGTCAATAAGTTTTCCCAGTTTTTTGGGGTAAAATTAGGGGCCTCGACTTATATTCGGGTCGACTTATACTCAAGTATATACGGTACACTGTTTGGTGCCACGGTTGTTTGGTGCCACGGTTGTGTTACATTGTATGGTGCCATGGCTGTGTTACATTGTATGGTGCCCCGGTTGTGTTACATTGTATGGTGCCATGGCTGTGTTACATTGTATGGTGCCCCGGTTGTGTTACATTGTATGGTGCCATGGCTGTGTTACATTGTATGGTGCCCCGGTTGTGCTACATTGTATGGTGCCATGGCTGTGTTACATTGTATGGTGCCCCGGTTGTGTTACATTGTATGGTGCCATGGCTGTGTTACATTGTATGGTGCCCCGGTTGTGTTACATTGTATGGTGCCATGGCTGTGTTACATTGTATGGTGCCCCGGTTGTGTTACATTGTATGGTGCCATGGCTGTGTTACATTGTATGGTGCCACGGCTGTGTTACATTGTATGGTGCCATGGCTGTGTTACATTGTATGGTGCCATGGCTGTGTTACATTGTATGGTGCCATGGCTGTGTTACATTGTATGGTGCCCCGGTTGTGTTACATTGTATGGTGCCATGGCTGTGTTACATTGTATGGTGCCATGGCTGTGTTACATTGTATGGTGCCCCGGTTGTGTTACATTGTATGGTGCCCCGGTTGTGTTACATTGTATGGTGCCATGGCTGTGTGTCATTGTTTAGTGCCCCGGTTGTGTTACATTGTATGGTGCCATGGCTGTGTTACATTGTATGGTGCCACGGCCGTGTTACATTGTATGGTGCCATGGCTGTGTTACATTGTATGGTGCCACGGCTGTGTTACATTGTATGGTGCCATGGCTGTGTGTCATTGTTTAGTGCCCCGGTTGTGTTACATTGTATGGTGCCATGGCTGTGTTACATTGTATGGTGCCACGGCCGTGTTACATTGTATGGTGCCCCGGTTGTGTTACATTGTATGGTGCGATGGCTGTGTGTCATTGTTTAGTGCCCCGGTTGTGTTACATTGTATGGTGCCCCGGTTGTGTTACATTGTATGGTGCCACGGCTGTGTTACATTGTATGGTGCCCCGGTTGTGTTACATTGTATGGTGCCATGGCTGTGTGTCATTGTTTAGTGCCCCGGTTGTGTTACATTGTATGGTGCCACGGTTATGTTACATTGTTTGGTGCCATCTCACACAGGACGTTTGTGTGATTGTAGTGTTTACTGGAAGCCCTGTGTGTGGTTTACGTGCTGTATTACCAGCAGGCACTCAATGCTGGGAGGAAGGATATTGCACCTGATTGCATCACGGACACGCTGTGTCTTTCCAAGCCTTGCATCAACACATTCCCCTGAACATGTCAAACGTGTTCATTCAACAATAAACAGAGCAAATTTATTTACTAACTGACCTCAAACGACAGGAGGTCACAGAGTATGAGTGTGTGTCTCAATCCTCAGTTAATAGCTGGTTAATAACTTGTATCCTGATAGGTAATTGGCTGGGATTTCTAAATGACCCACTTTTATGGTCCACAGTTATTTTAATGAATTAACTCCTTAAGAACCAAAGATCAGGGAAGTCCTCAATCTCAATTCTTCAGACGGTACCAGGGGTTTTACATTGTATTGGGGTCAGTGAGCCTGGCATATGGCAGAACTTACACTGTAAATTCATGGGGCATTAACCTGTATATATCCCAGATACCAGTAATATATTATTACACAGGAGGACGTGAGTAGAATAATGGGGTTACTCAGAGTTAGCACCTCTCACATAGCTCCCAGTGCTGTAGGCAACTGCATAGTGTTCTGTTTAGACCTGGTGTCTAATGTTCTATATAGACCTGGTGTCTAATGTTCTGTGTAGACCCGGTGTCTAATGTTCTGTTTAGACCTGGTGTCTAATGTTCTGTGTAGACCTGGTGTCTAATGTTCTGTGTAGACCTGGTGTCTAATGTTCTGTTTAGACCTGGTGTCTAATGTTCTGTGTAGACCTGGTGTCTAATGTTCTATGTAGACCTGGTGTCTAATGTTCTATGTAGACCTGGTGTCTAATGTTCTGTGTAGACCTGCTGTCTAATGTTCTGTATAGACCTGGTGTCTAATGTTCTATGTAGACCTGGTGTCTAATGTTCTGTGTAGAACTGGTGTCTAATGTTCTGTGTAGACCTGGTGTCTAATGTTCTGTGTAGAAATGGTGTGTAATGTTCTATGTAGACCTGGTGTCTAATGTTCTATGTAGACCTGGTGTCTAATGTTCTATGTAGAACTGGTGTGTAATGTTCTATGTAGACCTGGTGTCTAATGTTCGGTGTAGACCTGGTGTCTAATGTTCTGTGTAGACCTGGTGTCTAATGTTCTATGTAGACCTGGTGTCTAATGTTCTGTGTAGAAATGGTGTGTAATGTTCTATGTAGACCTGGTGTCTAATGTTCTTTGTAGACCTGGTGTCTAATGTTCTTTGTAGACCTGGTGTCTAATGTTCTATATAGACCTGGTGTCTAATGTTCTATGTATGCTCAGCTGTTATCACAGCTTCACAAATTCACATTGAATTCATTCACTAATGATAACTAACATTTAGCAAACATAGCCAAACTGGAAATTCTTCAAATCAGTAAAAAAATAAAAGAATAATAAAACATAATGTGTTAGTATGTAACAGGAGAAAACAAAAGATTGAAGGAGAAAGGAGAAATTAATTAATAATAATGAAAAATATAAATATGAGAAATCTGAAATATTTCTAAAAGTGACACTTAAACATCACAGAGTCGAGGAAAGATCACATTTGCCAAAAAACAACAAAAAATTAACAGTGGGACTAAAACATGTTGAGGTTATTGTGAGCAAGATGAAACATTAATAGCCAAAAATTATTGTATGTAATATTACTCTATAGTGATTGCTTTTATTTTACCTCCCAGTCCATCTGATTACGGAGCACATATAGACAAATGGAGCACCTATAGATCAATGAAGCACCTATAGATCAACAAAGCACCTATAGATCAATGGAACAACTATAGATCAATAGAGCACCTATAGATCAATGGAGCAACTATAGATCAATGGAACACCTATAGATCAACAAAGCGCCTATAGATCAATGGAACACCTATAGATCAATGGAGCACCTATAGATCAATGGAGCACCTATAGGTCAATGAAGCGCCTATAGATCAATGGAACACCTATAGATCAATGGAGCACCTATAGATCAATAAAGCACCTATAGATCAATGGAACAACTATAGATCAACGAAGCACCTATAGATCAATGGAGCACCTATAGATCGACAAAACATCTATAGATCAACAAAGCACCTATAGATCAATGGAGCACCTATAGATCTACAAAGCGCCTATAGATCAATGGAACACCTATAGATCAATGGATCATCTATAGATCAATGGAGCACCTATAGATCTACGAAGCACCCTAGATCAATGGAGGACCTATAGATTAATGGAACACCTATAGATCAACAAAGCCCCTATAGACCAATGGAGCACCTATAGATGAATCCCTTATTCACTCCAAGCTGTTAAGCCCCAACCCCTTATTTTTTTTTGGTCATAATTTAATTAGACAATTGAGGCAGGAAAAGAGGCACAAACACATAACAAAGGCAAAACGTTTAAATATATGACAATAAAATCCCTTTTTCTAATGTGTTGAGTTAATTTATTCAAAGTTGAAATTGAACCTTATCTGGAACATAACATGTGACTTTGAAACAATCTAACTTGATTCTATTTACTAAGCGATCTCACCAACTTCTGACCTATATCTGCTGATCAAATAGAGACTCATAGACTATAACCACGATAGTATAACAATAACCTCATCAATACAGTAGCAAATGCATGACAGCAGTTATGATGCAAGAATGTACGGAAATGGTATAAAATATCTCCATTGATATAGTCCTGGATCATGTCGAGTGAGGAGACCTATTTCTTTAGCTGTGCACCCGCTGGTGGTGGGAGAGCCGTCACCTAGGAATTTGTAGAATAATCACAAAAACATTTACAATACAGTAAATCAAAAATGATCTTTTCAGATGGCCAATCTGATTATATCTAAAACACAGGTAACTCCCTACAGGCAATATTTTCTGCTTCCCAATCCCCAAGGACATGTTCGGACAATAGCCAGGTCAATTATGTGGAAAGGTTAGAGGAAAGGTATTATTGCAGATTTGTACATTAAATGTGCCTTTGTTTAAAAGGGTTTCTTAAAACAGGGGCGCCTTAATGTTTTTTTGTTTTTTTTTAAATGCCATCAATTGGGTGTCTTTTATATTTCTCACCTTATCCATTAAATTTACATTTGAATTGGCTTGATAAATCCAGCTTAAAAGTAAACATTCTCGAGGTAGAGACCCATAATGCATGTTTTGCTTAGTTTAAGCATTGTTGGTGGGGAAGATATTTGCTGCCCTAGGGGGACCACTATGGTATCTTGCAGTAGATGTGTGTAGGCACGTTCAGAGAGGTAGCTTGGGAACCTTACATGTTCCATCGATAATACAGGTAGGTTCGCCATTTTCTGTTTGTTTTGACATTAGCTGATCTGGCAAAATAATAAAACTGGTAAAATAACCAATTCATGCAAGTTTTCATAACATGCAAATTTAGCTTAAATGGGACAAATAGGAAAGGTTATCAGCCAGGTTTATGGGGAAAAAAAAGATATGTAATATAAGGCAAATATATATTTGATATGTAACCAATATACAGAGTGACAAGGTGATAAAAACACATATGTGTATATATATATATTATACAAAAGAGAGAAACAAATATCATGCAATACTGTGTAATCGATATTCCAATAGTGTGTGAATCGCAAATATCGCACACTCACATGTTACAGAGCTCAAACCTGTAGTGCCTGTATAGCTTAAAGATGGCACACTTCCTTCTATAGATACTTGGAAAATATACTCAAAAGAAAGCAGAACAAATATACCAATAGTGCAATTTACATGACGTGATAGGTAAGTACATAGAGCAGAGCTCACCTGATATAGAGCCTTTACAACCGGCTCTAGTATACAGCACAATGTACCAAATATGGGATGAAACTTCACTAGACAAACGATGAACCAGGCAGCAGAGAGGATATTGCTTGCAGACAAAATAATTCAATTTCTTAAATAATGAAATAAACATGTAAAAACAATTGAAAACAAATTAAAATAAATTGATAAAAGCAACATTTGCAATGGAATATGTATCTTGGTCCGAGAAGCGTTTTTCTGTTTCTGGGCTTTTTCAATTGGTGTATACGCTACCTGTGTCAGGAATTACTTTTTTTTTTAAATTCTTTATTTTTGTTCATATCGCATGTTCACAGCTTTTTAACGGGATTATATGGCCATATGTAGGTAACATGGCGTAAAAACATTGTACAGGTAAAATCACATTAGCCATAGATGCGTAACCGCCTAACATCAGGCTTGTATATGCAACATGAGGTTTTTGATAGGAAAAGTGTAGGTTTAAGTAAAACTAGAAGGAATGGATATCAATACACATATACTCTGTACATCCTCTACATTTACAGTGTTACGTGTTGTCGAGCATCGTTAAAAGAATGTATGTTATGCTGTGTGTGTCAGGAGCCTATACAAGGCTAGTTTAGACGATACCAGTCCCTGTAGGGAGCGATGCGTACAAAGATATGTAGAGGGGGGGGGGGGGCGGGGTGAATCTTGGCGTTTTTACGGCTTTGTAAGTGTGCCTACAGAGCCAGAGAAATAATAATAACAAGACTTCTTAACTTAAAAACTTTGAAACTAAAAAACTTATGACACAAGGAAAATCTACAGTTAGTTCAGACGGTGTCAAGCTGGAGGGTCCGCCGACCCAGCCATGCCTCTCCTCGGGACAAATGGGGGGATCTCTTCTACCGCCTGTGTTCTTCTCTCATGTGGTGGAGGAGCTTCTGCCGAGATTCCCAAAGCGAGAGAGGGAACTTCTTGACGCTCTTTTCTGCCACTATGTGGTGTGGGCCCCATTTGTACGGGATCTCCGCCTCTCTCAGTAGCTTTGTGGTGGAGCGGAGTGATTGCCTCCAGTGCATGGTTGCTCTTGAAAGATCCTTATAAAAGGATAGCTGGGAGCCCTCAAAAGATAGCGAGGGAGATACTCTCGTGGCACTGAGGACTGCGGATTTATCAGAGTCTCTTTGAGATTGTGGGAGCACGTCCCTAGGTGCCTCTAGGGGTGCCTTAGTTGCCTTTGACAGTCGGTGGCATCGGTCGGTGGCCGCTTGCTTTGCTTGCTTGGGCGTTAGCAATGTGGCCAGCAGTCGCCGTACATAGTGGGGTAGTTCGTCTGGCGAGACAGACTCCGGTATGCCTCGGATCCTGACGTTGCGAGCTTTGGCTCTGTCCTCTAGGCTCGCTAGTCGCGTGCTCATTTCACTGCTCTTCTTTTGCAGAGCACAGAGTGCAGCATCTGTGGCTGATTGTGCCAAGTGTGTACCCCCTAGTTCTCCCTCCACTGCCTGGACCCGGCCTGTCAGCGTGGCGACATCCTCCCTCACCACTGCTATGTCAGCTTGGAACATAGCTTTGAGGTCTTGGAGTAAGGCTTTAATATCAGCCTTAGTCGAGGGGGCTGCATCCCCAAGCCCTGCATGCTGTGATTGTGTGGGTATTAACATTGGCAGTGTGGCATCGAAGTCTTCCTCTGTTATGCTCTCGGCTTCCGACGAGGCTGTGGAGTAGGCCGCGGTCGGTGCCATCTTGGATTGCACCGGAGGTTGCGGCTGTCGGAACAAACTCCCAATATCTCGGCAGCCGGGGCCGGGGTCTGCTCGCTGCTTTTTGGAGCGGCGTACCATGTTCTGTGGACCCTGGGGAGCCTGTCTCGGGCTTTGTGTGCGTCCTTTGAGGCAGTATATTAGCCGGTGAATCAGGCGGCTGCTCGGAGCTCACAGTAGGTGCGACCGTCTCGCTTGGGCGCTGGCTCCGCCCCCTCGTCAGGAATGATTTTTAAATGTGCGCTGATAGTTCTCATCTTTCAGTCCACCAATCAGAGTAAAATCTGCAAATCTATTATCTGCAGCCTTTGAGCAGTCACTATACAGAAACCATAACTACCCCAAAACAAGCTAGAAACAATAACGCAATGCGAAATGCACAGAAAATTCTGAGATAATAAACCAAAATAACTAATTTACGGTCTTGGCACGTGAATAATAAATCTTACCAAACTGTATTCAGCAAATTAGAATTCAGTCTGTTACAGTCCAAATATTCTGGAACAAGGAAATATATGACACATTAATGTTCTCGGTGTAAAAATAGATAATCGCACTATTTTCCACAAACAAAAACTGTCCAACTCACATGATTTAGAGAAGATCTCTGCTCCAGTAATTTCTAATCAAAGCACTCTGTGAACAAGTGCTTTAGGCCGCACGCCAGACATAATAGGTGCTCAATCAGGGTTTTAATGAGAAATAAATGTCAACTGAATGATAAACTGGTCATTGGGATTTGCAGGTTTGATTGACTGGTTACATTGTATTTATTTACCAAATTTACAAGTTTGATGTCAAACAAATTGGCCAATATCAAACTCGGCTTACTTGTAGTTCACACGGCTACTATTAATTAATAAAGTAAAAAACGCAAGTCCCTTTAGACATTTACTTCTTCAGCTGTTTACTTGTCTTTTAATTTCTTTCCCAGAATTCACAGACTGTTTTAGAAGTTTAACCCATGTGCTCAAACTCCAATACATGAAATACATTTTTTTTTTTCAAACTTACTTGCACACTATCCAAAATACCTATGCAAATGTAAATAACTGGAGGTTTTTATTATCACTCCAATGGCCATTAAAGTGTAAGTTCACCTGCCAAGTCAAGGCCAAACCTCTTAGTGTAGTCATTGCTGCTGCCCAGGAGTAGTGGGAGTTTGAGTGCAGGGCTTATTTTTGTGTATTTAGATTTGCTTTTGGATCACACAGTCATGTTACAAGACTGCCACCCACCCAATGTGTTCCCTATTAAGGGTTAATAAGTATGTAGGGATTTAGAATAATACCCCTCTCTGTCTCATTAGAGATTTTGCCTTCTAGCTAATAAGGATGAAGGTGTATTATTAGTGTCGGACTCACCTAAGAGGTTTTGCCTTGACGTGGCAGGTGAGCTTACACTCTAAAGGCCATTGGAATTATACAATACATTTCCAGTTATTTCAATGAGTGTAGGGATTTAGGATAGTGCGCAGGTAACTCTTTTTTATTGTATGTACTGGAAAATACGTGCGATTCTAACATTCTCATGAATTCCTCGCAGGAAGAGATAAACCTTAGATTAATGCAAAAAATAAGTAAATTTCCCTTTTATTGGGATACAACATGCCACGTCCACATTTCAGGGAACTATCATTGGTTATATGTAGCATTTAAGGGTTAATCTTTTAAAGAAGTCATAACATTCTTGCCATAGTTGTTTTGAGGTTTTGGGTTTAGGATTCTCTCCTCGTTGATTGAAGTGTGGATGAGTTCCAGATACTGTTAATAAGACTCCTGCGTGTCTCGAAGTTAGCGCGTAATTAGCCCTTTCTGGGGAAGGAACTCTGGAGTTGGTGTGTTATCTGGGATCAGCAGGAGAATATAGATTTGCTTTTATTGCAGTCCCATAAAGTCTGTATTCGTGAGAGAGTTCCTATTTCTTATTAATGATTAACAGTTGTTGTTTTTTATTTATTAATTATTAACGCTTATTTATCCCTAAACTTGTGACACGTTATATGAAGCGACCAGACAGCTGTCTGTATTATATACCTTATTTTTATTACTACTGGGACTGTTTTCACTAAATGTTGTCTCTACTAAACTTGCGCACAGTGACACAATTCAGCTCAGCCACTCCTTCCAAAAATAGGACATTTCTCCGGACACGAATTTCAGCCAAACGTCCTGTTGACTCAGCAGAATTTTGGATCCGAGATTACGATTCAGAAACAAATCAGGACAAATTAAAACAACACAAACATGGGTCAATCTGTGTACTAAAAAACACATCAAATAATATTTAGCCATATGCTCGTAGAAGCATTGTATTACCATTTGGTTCACAGATCAACTAATAGGTAACTAACAGAAAGAAAACAGGAGGAGCAACACAAAAAAAACCTTGATTAAATGTATAAATATAGATCTTTTTATCCCTCTATCGCTCAATTCTCACTTGTAATGTGTAAATAAAATGTAATTTATTTTAAGCTTAATTTTGCATCCTTCCCCCAGCCATCAATCATCTTTTTCCCCCATCAATAATCCCAGGGATGTTTCATAGCTTCAGTTCATTTCATATCAACTAAGTATCTCCCAAACTCTACATAGAAAGTAAACAGAAGGATCAGCACTGTACAACCAGCTTTCACCATCTGATAAAGCCCCGTGTGGTGAAACATGTTGTGGGTTTTTAAAAGCATTTTAATTAAAGTTATTTTGGCTAGTTTTATACTGTGATTGTGCCATTTTCCTTTTTTATTGCTTTTTAAATTATTTTATTATTGCTGTTCATCACTCCAGAGAGGATCTTACAAAAGAATCCTAGGTGGGGATTATACCACTCACGCCTTATTCAATGAGCAGTGTGTCTGCTCAATTGAAGGTGAATACGTTTATTTTTATTTATTACTCCTTGTTTAGTGCACACAGTGCAAAACTGCTCTGCTGACTAAACTACTACATGTATCCTACGAGTGGGGATTATACCACTGTATGCCCATTATACTAGAGCTGGTCTTAGCTCTATAAAACGTGAGTAGGACCATATAAGACCTGCACTTTAAAAGTACCACATAATATTGGAACATATTGCACTATTGGTTTTTATGTTTGCTTTATTTTTTATATTTATACAGTTCCCAAGAAACTTTGTATCCGCTATCCCTATAGAAAAGGGCAAAAAGACTCCTCTGCTACCTTTGCAAGTTTACACATTGACTTTGGACTTTTATATTTGATACTTGTTCTTTGTTTTAGTGTTTTAAAGGGACACTATATTTTTCCTGACACTATAGTACCCTAAGGGTGCCCCCACACTCAGGGTCCCCCTCCCGCGGCGCTGAAGGGGTTAAAACCCCTTCAGCTACTCACCCTTTTCCCCCGCCGGGCTCCCTTACCTCTCCTCCCCCGCCGACGTCAGCATCCTTGTCTGCCGTCACCGGCGCCAAATGCGCGGCACTGCCGCACGCGCATTCAAAGTGTCCGTAGGAAAGCATTTTTCAATGCTTTCCTATGGACGCTCTGCGCCTCTAGTGGCTGTCCAGAAGACAGCCACGAGAGGCTGGCTTAACCCCAGATGTAAACATAGCAGTTTCTCAGAAACTGCTATGTTTACATCAGGCAGGGTTAACCCTAGAGGGACCTGACACCCAGACCACTTCATTGAGCTGAAGTGGTCTGGGTGACTATAGTGGTCCTTTAATATTCTAAACACATTAGTTCATAATTGGCGCAACCTTTTCCTCTTTTGCTGCGTTATTCTACATACGATTGCACTGCTGTTCTAATTTTCTTTGTAAATCTTTATTTTTGCAGTGCTTATAGTGGCTACATGCTTACATATGGTACCCCAACGGCATTCCATACGTAGGTTTCAAAACATTTGTTACATAGGGTAATGGATGAACTGAGCACATTTTTGATTAGTTAATACAAATGAATATCAATCGATTAAGAACATTAATTTAACATTTACGTTGAGTGTCCTCGTTTTAAAGTGTAAACGTTGGTCTGGGTCTGCTATGTGGGAGTGATGGGTGTACATGCTTTACTACGATTGCTATTGTAAGTAATGATGTCACACTATGGGTAATACAGTAAAAGGTATATTAGGGCACATAAGATTATGCAGTGTCGGCTACTGGAAAACACAGAATTTTATGCAGGTTCCGGCTAGACTACGTGCTAAATTGCAGTTATCGGATAATGAACCCCCTGATCTGTCGTCATGTCAGAGCTATACATGCCTGGTAGTGGGAGACAGGGTAAAACTACACCATAGGTTACATGCAGATTAAAGACACGTTTATATGGAAGATCACGTTAAGCTAGCTGGCAAAAGCATCTCTGCAGCCCAGATAACATTATACCATGCGGTAAGCAGGGAGACAAGAGTGGTAGCAGGCTTCTTTATGGTAGCCCATCCAGAATCGGTGTGGGGTGGCATAAACTGGGTAACCAAAGCGTGAGTTGATGAGAGTTCCTGCAGGGGGACGTAGAGAGAACAGGTCCCATTTGGCCCAAGCCGGTTCCTGGCTTGTAGGTCTTAGGTGTCAGTCCGCTGTTGTGCGCCCCGGGTCCGCTGGCGGTCGCTGTGGGCTGGTGTCGTTGCGCCACGTTCCCTTTGGTGGCTGCCCTGCTGTCTAGGGCCGCTGGTCTTCGGCCTGAGGCCTGTGTAGGTGCTCTCGCCTTTTGCCATTGGGCCCATCACCAGGTCCGTGGGCCCAGGGTTCCGCCGGGTCGTTACAGTAGTCGGTCAGTTGTTCGGCTAAAGGTATCAGTGCCGAAACAGCAGGAGCTTCCCAGGCTTCTCCCTGGGTGTATGGCAGGCTGTGGGGGGAAAATTCCTCCCCTGTGAGCGCCCGGCTCAGAAGAAGAGTGAGCGGGCCTCTAAACGGTGGCATACAGAGGTGTGGTAGTTGGAGGGTGACATATGCCAGGGGCATCTCTGGGTGTGAGGGACCCCGTGTGGCACCACCCCGCATGCAGGAATACAGGAAGGCTGCTGGTCGGCCTGTGCTCGAGGTAGCTTGCTGTGCTCGCATGGCCTCCGCCATCTTGTGTGCTGGTCGCGGGTTACCCGTTATCTGTGTCTCCGAGGGTAGTGGAGTCAGGCTTGGTTTGGACCGGGATCACCCCCCCGGTCCGGTGGGGGGGAAGCAGGACCGGGTCCGCCGGCTCTTCACGCGAGTCGGGCTCGCGTCGGGCGGGATAGTGTTGCGGCGGCTGTCCGCTTCACTCACCGCCAGTATAGGTCTCGTCTGGTGCAGCGGGCCCCATCCTCCGAGGGACTAGAACTGCGGGAGCAAGCCTCTCCTCGGCTCGGCAGCCCGGTTACATCGAGGGTCGCAGGTAATTGCCGGGATTTCCCCTTAAAAGTGCGCTTTGTTGGCTATTTGTGGGCTATTCGTGGCCCTATGTGCAGGAGCTGAGCTGTCCTGCGACCGCTCAGCTCGGCGGCCCGGCCCCGCCCCCCTGTTCTAATTTTCAACATATTTATAACAAGGTTTCTAGAAACTCACAGTAAGAGACAGCGTAGGCCCAAAGATACTAAACTTACAAAGTTGCAACAAGGTCATGTAGCTCAAATAACAGGAAAAAGTCATCACACTCTGTATCTCCATTACTGGATTCGTTGTGTGGACCAGTATATAAAGTACTAATAAAAGGAATGTCCAGCTCTCCAATACAGTGACGTAGCTCTCCTGTTTATTGAGATCGCCAAATAACAAGCAATGTTTCAAAATCCAAAAGGTTAATGAAGACTTTAATGACATAAAACGTTGCTTGTTATCCCGGGACCTCAATAAACCGAGGACCTTTTCATGATGGAACTTTGTTTTTTATATTTATCCCAGATTCTGGTTACAGCAGTGGGGACATCCTGATTTACTGCAAGCCCGGTTGAGCTGGGCCTTCTTCATCTTTTCCCCTTTCTGTAAATTAAAAACACTGCAGTGCTGTATAAACAATGCAGAAGGTAAAAAGAAAAAGGTTGCGCCAAATAAAAAAACTAGGTTCTTAGAAATATATCTTAAAAAGAGTCCAATAGTGATGTCAAATTCAAACCACAAAGAGTCCTAGTACAAGTCTTGCCAGCGGGATAGCCAACAGTCTTCTGGAGGGAATGTTCTCTGTGGAAGTAGGATGGAAATAACTTGAGGGATCCGTATGTGGAAACAGAGAAAGGGTGATAGTGAATAAGTCAATAAAAAAGTATTCTTAAGGCAAAAGGGTTTAATGTAGTCCTACTCACGTTTAATAGAGCTATAAACCAGCTCTAATATGAATGGCATGCGCTGTCTTAGCTTTATAAAATGTGAGTAGGGCCATATAAAACTTGCACTTTAAAAGTACCACATAATATTGGAACATATTGCACTCTTGACTTTCTTCTTTGCTTTATTTTGTATATCTATACAGTTCCTAATAAACTTTGGATCTGGTCTTATGGAGGGAATGTCTTCTGGTTTATAGCTCTATTAAACGTGAGTATGAGTACATTAGACCCTGTTGCCTTAAAAATACTTTGATATTGATATGCATATGCCATTCATACTAGAGCTGGTTTATAGCTCTATTACGCCCTTCATAAGACTGTTGGCTATCTCCCTGGTAAGACTTGTACTAGAACTCTTTTTGAGCACTGTTTCCCTGGTTTTGTATTTTACCATATATAAATAATGGGCTGCTTTTAGTTTTTTCCCACACTAGTCATACACAGTACTCGTTTATGTAACTTGTCTAAATGTTACATATGTTGCAGTCTGATGTCTAGGATTAATAGTGTCATGGTTAGTAGAACGCGTTGGTGATCAAGACAGATAAATCCTTATTTCCTCTGTTTTTCATTTTCACTTTGGGGCCTCTGATAGTCTGTATGGATCTTGATTTGACAGCACCAACATGGAGATTTGATTGAGATTTTCTTTGACTATATCCCGAGATCTGGAAGGTTTCTTGTCCTGCTGTTCTTGCATAGACATTCTGGATGAGAACACCATAGCAATTGACAATTTAGGAGTTTTCCAGTTAAACATTTTTGGGGGTGTAATTATCTCAGATGATCCTATTAATTCTGCAATTATTTGATCACGAAATAAATTATCATTATGAATTTTGTGTTTACATGGATTCTCTTTGACTTGTATATTCTGAAACCATTCAGTGTGGAAAATATGCGAAAATAGTGGAAATTGGGAAAGGGACAAATACTTATACACAGCACTTAACCATCTGCTACACTTCATTGTGTCTTGTAACCAATCAGGTTTGTAACGAATGGCGAAGTAATTAATGTCACAAAATAAACAGCAAATTGTGTTGATATCGATAGGGCATTGTATCTGTTGTTTCTTGCAATCAATGATTGGATCATTTAACATTACTTATTAAAATACATTTTTATCACTTGGTTTCCTTGAACGCACACACCCCTCGTACTCAAGGGTTAATGGTAGATAAATTCATTTTACGTAAGACCTTGTGATTCCACTCAAAACAAATGCATCATCCGCCCCCCGGTTGGATGTTAGGAATAGAATCTACCACCCACAGCTTTGTCATGACTTACCATGTATCTCCAAAACACTCAAATAGTGATCACAGTATCATTAGTCGTTTATTTATATATTTTAAAGGGATGTTTAATTAAAAATACATGAACCCGATAACACGGTCTCTTACTTCATTAAACAAGAGCTAACGTTTCTAATTTTCTGCATTGTTATAATGATGTGGCAGGTGCATTTTGAAAACATTACAGAAATGCAAATTGTATCCTTTATATTCCGTGCTCTGTTCCTTTAATACAGAACCTCGTTGAGTAGAACCCATAGATGGGCTCTGGATTTAAAACACTAGTACGAATTTTCAGAATTTTCTGCTATATTGCAAAAAAAAAAAAAATGGGATTATATGGAATCTAAATCATACTGCAAGCATACTGTAAGTCATTTTTTTGTAAAGAGATGTAGATCAAATGATTTTTTTTACTTGCAATTTTATTTTTCATCACTTAAATATTTCTTTGTCATTTTCTTCATTCTCAGTGACGTGTTACCTTCTTAGCTATCACAATGCTGAAGGGAACACCCAGCCACATCATCATGGACCTTTAGCCTTCTTGATTAGAATGGGGGCCCGTTATGGACTGTATAGAAATTCCTATCTGTAGAAGACCAGAGGAAGACACTGTAGTTAGCGTTTAATTGGGAGGATAATGAATGAGACCAAAACTTGTAGACCCTATTCTCACTCTCAGTGTCTCCATAGAGTATTATCTATCTCTCTCTCTAAAACTAAGAAAGTTCCGGGCATACCTGGACACTAGCACTAAACAAAAACTCCCATTAACATTTCCTGCAGCTCCAGAACCCAATTATTCAGGCAGTAACACAAGGAGAGAGCGTACAAGATTACCAAAACGCTAGCCTGAAGGGAGCCTAGGTTTGTAGGACATTGTTGCTATCTTCTGTACATTCTATGTGTGTGTCTGTACATGTAACAAGAGTACAAAAGTGTGTATTCCTAACTATAGAGTCCCATTGTGACCGAGAATCGCATGTTTCCCTGAACTAAATTTCTAGAATCGAGATGGTTAAACTGGCTTCATCAGACAAGTAGACCTGGTCCTTATATCATTCCAGTGTCCATAATGCCAACATACCTGATCCCAAGACTTGCAACTGAGCAGCTAGCCGTGGGCTAGTGAGGGCTCTACTTAAAGTGAACAGGGGGGACTTAGTGTCCCCATCATCCATCACCCATGGTAGGGAGACCTATTGTTCCCCCAGCCTCCACCCAGGGATTGCGGATGAGGGCTATTAAATAAAAAAATGGGGAGGACCTAATGTCCCTTCAAAGCTCCCACCCATTCCCCCACACGTCTCTAGAAAAGTGAGACAAATAGTCAAGGAGAGATTTGCCGTCAGCTTTCCAATCCGAATCCCCTATACGCCATTAAATGAAATTGAATCGGTGAATCCTCTATTATCAATGCAGGATTTAGCCTTCAGATACCATCATCAAATTTAGATTTTTCTGCCCCCTGAAAGTTTTTAACTGCTGAAATTAAATTGATACAAACCGTAAATTGGCTTATTGAGAGTATAAATTCTGCCGATAAACATCTGGTCGCCTTTCCCATTCATTTTTTGGGGGTTTTCCATTATTTAGAAAAGATAAAGAAAAGAAAATGTTACTTGCGCTTTTTCCTTAATCCCTATGTATATTTAGACAAATGGAGGTCATTTAGTTGCTCCAATGGCCATTGGAGGGATGCCCGCCTGCCAACGTCAAGGCAGACCCCCCCTAAGCGGGTCCTAACACTGACCCTTCAGCCTGCTTCCTTGAGCTTCTGGCAAAGATATCTCTAATGAGACAGAAAGGGGTATTTTTTATATACACCCCTTTACTTATTAACCCTTAATAGGGAACACATGGGATGGATAGCAGCATTGTAACCAGGCTGTGTGATACAAAGTAAATACAAATACAAAAAGAGAAGTCCTGCGCTAAAGCAGCAAGGACTACAACACACATCAGCCCCAATATATAGTAAAAACCAAAGAAAAGAAAATGTTACTTGCGCTTTCTCCTTAATCCCTATGTATATTTAGACAAATGGAGGTCATTTAGTTGCTCCAATGGCCATTGGAGGGATGCCCGCCTGCCAACGTCAAGGCAGACCCCCCCTAAGCGGGTCCTAACACTGACCCTTCAGCCTGCTTCCTTGAGCTTCTGGCAAAGATATCTCTAATGAGACAGAAAGGGGTATTTTTTATATACACCCCTTTACTTATTAACCCTTAATAGGGAACACATGGGATGGGTAGCAGCATTGTAACCAGGCTGTGTGATACAAAGTAAATACAAATACAAAAAGAGAAGTCCTGCGCTTAAGCAGCAAGGACTACAACACACATCAGCCCCAATATATAGTAAAAACCAAAGAAAAGAAAATGTTACTTGCGCTTTCTCCTTAATCCCTATGTATATTTAGACAAATGGAGGTCATTTAGTTGCTCCAATGGCCATTGGAGGGATGCCCGCCTGCCAACGTCAAGGCAGACCCCCCCTAAGCGGGTCCTAACACTGACCCTTCAGCCTGCTTCCTTGAGCTTCTGGCAAAGATATCTCTAATGAGACAGAAAGGGGTATTTTTTATATACACCCCTTTACTTATTAACCCTTAATAGGGAACACATGGGATGGGTAGCAGCATTGTAACCAGGCTGTGTGATACAAAGTAAATACAAATACAAAAAGAGAAGTCCTGCGCTTAAGCAGCAAGGACTACAACACACATCAGCCCCAATATATAGTAAAAACCAAAGAAAAGAAAATGTTACTTGCGCTTTCTCCTTAATCCCTATGTATATTTAGACAAATGGAGGTCATTTAGTTGCTCCAATGGCCATTGGAGGGATGCCCGCCTGCCAACGTCAAGGCAGACCCCCCTAAGCGGGTCCTAACACTGACCCTTCAGCCATTGGAGCAACTAAATGACCTCCATTTGTCTAAATATACATAGGGATTAAGGAGAAAGCGCAAGTAACATTTTCTTTTCTTTGGTTTTTACTATATATTGGGGCTGATGTGTGTTGTAGTCCTTGCTGCTTAAGCGCAGGACTTCTCTTTTTGTATTTGTATCTAGAAAAGATAATTCTTGCCAAGTAAATCACAGGGTTTAAACAGTTTATAGGGAAGTCTGCAGAACATGGCAAGACTTGGTCATTTGGTGGAACAGGACAATTTTTTCCATTTTCCACTTAGTTAATATAAGAAAGGGAGTTTCTGTGAAATGACAGCTATCTATCTATATATATCTTATATATCTTAGCTGTCATGATATCTTCTAATTATTATCTGATTTTTATACTCGGTTAAGACTCTCCATTCTCGTTGCTAAACACTGCCCAGATAGAATGGTTTCAAACTGAGCATGTTTTATTTTCTTATATACTGGAGACCTGTATTTTTCCCAATTCTTTAGAATGTTCTACCTAACCCACTGCACAATGTTACATTTTAAATTAAATAAGGAAACAGCTGCGGCCTCTGAGTAAGTTGATTGTTTTAGAAATGTGTCTGGTTACATTGCAGAATTTCCTGTTGCCAAAGGTCTATATTAATAATATACTGGTTCACATTCACAAAAATATTAAAACAAAGATATGAAAATAAAGGAAAAGATATCATGTTTCACATAGAATATTTTAGCTGAGAATCTTTAAATGTTATATCTAGTATGTAACAGTCAATCACCCAAGATAGTTACCTCATATTCCAGCTCTGGGCATTGCCTTCACATGTTTCTCAAATACATTCCTCCCCCCAAATCCCCCCCCCGCCCCCCCCCCCCCACACACATTCCCTGCAAAGCTCCATTCTCCACAATGCACCATTTCCCTCAATGCATTGTTCCCCAAAATGCAACAATCCCTAGAATGCACCATTCCTCAACGGCTCCAGCATGCTGAAGTGGTTTTGGTGGTTAGACTGACCCTCCAATAATTATTCACTAAATTAATAATACTGTGGGAGTTATTAAATCAAATAGGAATTCTTGGGGATATACTAAGGTATTTTAGGCCTATATTGCCAAACAGAAAAAATGGTGGAATTGTAGATTTTTCCCCCTCAATTCAGCTATTTTGACCAAAGCATTGCATCTCCATGGTGAATTGCTAACAAGACGCAGATTACTGAAGAACCCATATATGGGCACCTCCTGTCCGTTGTCCGCACCCGTACGGCCAACTGACGCTTGCAGGACTTCTCGCGTGCGGCTCACTTCCTATGGAATAGCCTGCCTACCTCCATCAGACTCTCCCCTAGTCTTGCATCTTTTAAGAAGTGCCTTAAAACCCATCTCTTTAGGAAAGCCTATGGCCTACCAGAGTAACCTCTACCTCACATACCTGTCTCTTGCTCTCTCCTAAAGGGCAGCACTCCACTCTCTCCTCTAGCTCTGCTTCCCTCCCACCTTATGTTTCTGCAAATTCCTGTCCTAATGTGTTTTACACCCCACCTCCTATAGAATGTAAGCTCGATTGAGCAGGGTCCTCTTCAACCTATTGTTCCTGTAAGTTTATTTGTAATTGTCTTATTTATAGTTACATCCCCTCTCATAATATTGTAAAGCGCTACGGAATCTGTTGGCGCTATATAAATGGCAATAATAAATAATAAATCAGCTAATAATAATAATAACAAATGAATATTAATAGTTCACTTATTCCAGAAACCCTGTATTCTAGCAAATCAAATTCAAACCGAAAATGGAGACTAAAACAGCCTAATTAGAAAAATTGTCCAACTCAGATAGTCAGGCTTGGTTACTTTAGCCTGAATTCTGCCATTTGGATCTGATTCAGTAAAGTTTGGAATGTAGTGAATACGAGTTTCCGTGTACAAACTCCAGACCCTTTCTGTCTTAGCACCACCTTAAGATTCCAAGTCATTTCAGCACCACAGACAGCAGCCCACTCCCACATCCTCCGGGAAAGAAATGATCTCCCATCTACAATTACAGTGTTTAGCTCGGATATTTATGGGAAACAAAACCTAATCCAGAATTTCTCCAAGAAAGGGGTGTTTTATTTTTTTGGTTGACTTTGTATTGGAAGCATTTGGAATGAGTATTTCTCCTGCATATAAGCCATTCGCTCTCTGTCATGCTGCCACTGTCATTATCAGCTTTGCGCAGTCCATCTCGCCAAAATCACTGCATTTATTAAATATATAGTGACATAGTAATAGAGGCTTAAAATAAATCAATGTCAGGCTTTTACACCTCTGTTTTTGATGTTGATCCAAATGAAGTAAAACATTTTGCAACATAGAAAAAAAAAACCCTCCTTGGCTCCAAAATGTCAACCTATGTTTTTCTGTAGGCCATCAATCTGTTACTCCACAAGTTAAGTAGTATATCCTTGAATATTCTGTTCCAACAAGGCACCCGATTGGACATCACTCAGAATCCTGATTGTTAAAAATCTGTGAAGTCACCAAGTGACAAAAAAGAAATAAGATTTAAGATTCCATAGAAGAAAAACTCGATCACAAAATGTATAAATAATTAGCTGTCTTAGGAAATCGTTTCATAATATAAAATGCTTAAAATAAAAGGCAGGGATATATTCCAAAGGGTGCGGTTCCAATACTCGTCCTCATACAGGGTCAGGAACTAGGGATTTCAGGTTTTGCAATTCAAAATCTGGAATTTGGGGAATGGGTGTGTGTTGAAGTGCTGATTGTGTTGTTACATCTTCAAATTACAAAATCAATTCAACAAATTAGCAGTGAGACTATAGGGCCCAGATATGGGACGGGGCCACAAAAGGCATCCACAATCAAAGTAATCCTGCTCCTTTGTAGCTAAATTTAAAGTGACCCTCCAGGCACTGGAGTCCCTTTGATTATATCAGTGAGATAATTGTATTTATTTTGATACATGGCTTCCGTTCCTTTGTATTGAAAGAATGGTAAAGAAACCCAAACTCAAATCACTGCACCCCAGCATTACTGAAGGGATTAAACAGGTACATCTAGAACCCAGTTCTATGTTTTGCAAGCCTTTGCCGTGTTTCCCTGGCCTGTCTCATGTAAGAAGTGAGAAAAAAACATGTTAGAGAAAGTCTGGGGATAGATCAGAGAGAGATGGAAATGTATAGACATGTATGTTACAGAGGAGAACTGGCTGTCTTCCTGACTGTGTTCCTGAGCGCCTGCCAGAACCCAGCAGAATAGTTAATGAGGTTAAACCATCATTTCTGAAATTACAGAGAAACACAGCTCTACCTCGCCTGGAGGGACATGAGTCGCCGAAAACCTCTCCTGATTTTGGGGGTTTATCCACTAAACAGCAAATTGTAACAAGCCAACCATCACAGATTTAAACCACAAGAGTCAAGTTAAGAAAACCAAATTGCAAAACTGTGTTAGTTTTTAAAAAATTCAGTATAAAATAGTTTGGTAAATATCCTGAGTTCTATGCTCATGTAGCATTTTGGTGTAAAGTGACGGTTTAGAGAATACATCTCTTTATAGATTTTGTAATTGGTTTAAGGATAAAGATGATTACAGTGTTTATATCATGCGGAAATATGCATTGTGATTGTAACATTTGGAAATAATATATGAATGTGATCCAAAGGGCAATTTGGATATTAACTACAGTCAATTTATATTGACAGCTCCCAAAATATGCAAATTCTCTTTTCTGGCTTTTGTAATTTGGTGTCTGAATACAATGTAAATACATTGATCAAACCCAGAATGCCAAACCTCAAACCTCAGTCTGGGGCAAAATACAGCAAAAAGAATGGAATGATAGCAAAACATTTGCAATTCTTTGTTAAAAGTTCGCACAAACAATACAGCGTATAACATGGAGTGAGCATACATAGAAAAACAGTAATAACAACAATCCCCATGGGCAGTCTCTGTGGTCTAGATACAGCATTTCTTGGAGTGCAACAGAAACTTAAAGGGACACGGTAGTCACTATAACCATTTCATCTCTTTGAAGTGGTTATAGTGCCTGGAGTTCCCTTGCAGTATCCCTCCATTCAGTGTTAAGCCATTTTTAAGCAGTTTAACACTAAATAAGGGTCCCTTGCCGCCTGTATTCAGGCCCCTTCTGTATGTGTAGCTAAGGCAGAGATTACACACTTCTTTGCTGTCATACCCATTCATACCGTCAGGTATGGCAAATGATTTAGGTAAACTAGAAAAATGGTCAGAGTTGTGGCAACTGACATTTAATGTGGATAAGTGCAAGATAATGCATCTTGGACATAAAAACCCAAGGGCAGAGTACAGAATATTTGATAGAGTCCTAACCTCAACATCTGAGGAAAGGGATTTAGGGGTGATTATTTCTGATGACTTAAAGGTAGGCAGACAATGTATTAGAGCAGCAGGAAATGCTAGCAGAATGCTTGGTTGTATAGGGAGAGGTATTAGCAGTAGAAAGAGGGAAGTGCTCATGCCATTGTACAGAACACTGGTGAGACCTCACTTGGAGTATTGTAAGCAGTACTGGAGACCGTATCTTCAGAAGGATATTGATACTTTAGAGAGAGTTCAGAGAAGGGCTACTAAACTGGTTCATGGATTGCAGGATAAAACTTACCAGGAAAGGTTAAAGGATCTTAACATGTATAGCTTGGAGGAAAGACGAGACAGGGGGGATATGATAGAAACATTTAAATACATAAAGGGAATCAACACAGTAAAGGAGGAGACTATATTTAAAAGAAGAAAAACTACCACAACAAGAGGACATAGTCTTAAATTAGAGGGACAAAAGGTTTAAAAATAATATCAGGAAGTATTACTTTACTGAGAGGGTAGTGGATGCATGGAATAGCCTTCCAGCTGAAGTGGTAGAGTTTAACACAGTAAAGGAGTTTAAGCATGCGTGGGATAGGCATAAGGCTATCCTAACTATAAGATAAGGCCAGGGACTAATGAAAGTATTTAGAAAATTGGGCAGACTAGATGTGCCGAATGGTTCTTATCTGCCGTCACATTCTATGTTTCAATGTTTCTATTTCATAAAGAAAAGGAGAAAGCAGGAGATAGGATTAGGGAGGTGAGAAACATGGGTCTAGAGTAGAAGGCAGAGTCAGTCCACGTCCATGGGAAAAGAAAGGGTAGGTCCAGGATATGTCCATGTCCATGGGAAGAGAAATGCTAGGTCAAGGATAGGTCCAAGTCCATGGGAAGAGAAAGTGTAGGCCCAGGATAGGTCCAAGTCCATGGGAGGAGAAAGGGTAGATTCAGGATAGGTCCAAGTCCATGGGAGGAGAAGGGGTAGATTCAGGATAGGTCCAGGTACATGGTAGGAGAAAGGGTAGGTCCAAGATATGTCCAGGTCCATGGGAGGAGAGATGGTAGGTCCAGGATAGGTCCAGGTCCATGGGAGGAGAAAGGGTAGGTCCAGGATAGGTCCTGGTCCATGTGAGGAGAATGGGTAGGTCCAAGATATGTCCAGGTCCATGGGAGGAGAGATGGTAGGTCCAGGATAGGTCCAGGTCCATGGGAGGAGAAAGGGTAGGTCCAGGATAGGTCCTGGTCCATGTGAGGAGAAAGGGTAGGTCCAGGATAGGTCCAAGTCCATGGGAGGAGAAAGGGTAGGTCCAGGTACATGGGAGGAGAAAGGGTAGGTTCAGGATATGTCCAGGTCCATGGGAGGAGAGGTGGTAGGTCCAGGATAGGTCCTGGTCCATGTGATGAGAAAGGGTAGGCCCATGATAGGTCCAAGTCCATGGGAGGAGAAATGCTAGGTCCAGGATAGGTCAAAGTACATGGGAGGAGAAAGGGTAGATCCAGGATAGGTCCAAGTCCATGGGAGGGGAAAGGGTAGATTCAGGATAGGTCCAGGAACATGGGAGGAGAAAAGGTAGGTCCATGTCCAATAGAGGAGAAACAGTAGATCAAGGATAGGTCCCGATCCATGGATCCATGGGAGGAGAAAGGGTAGATCCAAGATAGGTCCAGGTACATGGGAGGAAAAAGGGAAGGTCCAGGATAGGTCCAGGTATATGGGAGGAAAAAGGGAAGGTCCAGGATAGGTCCAGGCACATGGGAGGAGAAAGGGTAGGTCCAGGTCCAATAGAGGGGAAATGGTAGATCCAGGATAGGTCCACGTCCATGGATCCATGGGAGGAGAAAGGTTAGGTATATTGGAAGAGGGTCGGGATTGGGGTATCTGAGTGCTATACAGTAGAGGGACTTTGTTAATCGATGCTGTTGATAAAAAAAAAACAGGTTAGCTGCATCTTTTCAAATTAACACTGTTTATGTTTATTCGTTATAATTTTTATTTGGGTGTCGAAATCAATGATTTCGATACAATATACTAGAAAAATAGAGGACAGGATAACACATGTCAAAAAGTTGTTACAATAATATATATATTTTTTTATATATGTCTGCTATATATCTGTTAAACATGAGGCTATGATTGGGGCCAAGGGTATCAGAAGAATATAAACAGACTCGATTTTCACGGCCTACAAACAGGATTCTCCAAACTCTGGCCCTCTAGAAGTTGTCGAACTTCAACTCAGTCTCATGATTTTTTGAATGAACTAGATAGCCAGAGAATCATGTGAGCTGTAGTTTAGCAAGGTTGCTGTAGCTGTAGTTCATCTGGGGGATTAGAGCTTGGAGAACCATGACCAAGGTGAAGAAATTAGTGGGTAAAGGTGAAATAGCAAAGAAGTGCATGTGGCCATTCATGAGATAATCTCTTCTAAACCCCAGAGCTGGCAATTTCCCATAAGACCATTTAAATACAATTAAATAAAAAATTATAATTTTTAAGTAATATTTTTTTCCAGGGTTGGGTTGATTGGAGATATTGGCACTTTCCTTATCTCTGTTTAAAAAAATAAAAAATAAATAACATGTATTTTTTTCTTAGCAATTTACGATTTGTTTTGATGTGCTCTCTTCTTTGAATAAAGAATTTTAAAAAATATTGGCGCTTAGTCAACCAGCACTTGACTCACTAGTCACAAGGTGTTCACTTTGACTTGTAAGCTCTTCCTAGGTAAACGTGGCCTTAGACGGGTTAATTTTCAGGGATCACATGATAACAACATAGTAATAACAGAAGCAGTAATTGAACCGATTGTAATTATACAAATAAAAACATATTATTTAATGCAGATCGTGGCCTTGTTTCTGGGTTATGTCAACAGCCCATATTTAGATTGGCAACAGCGCTGTGTTAGTCACTTGCAAAGTGAATTATATCATAATAATAATAATAATAATGTTTCTCTCTTTTCACGATATCAGCATTCCATCTCCCACAAACTAACAATCCTGACATTCTAGACATTTAGCCTCCGTTTGCTCTGATTTTGATAAACTCTTGGTAAAAAGAGACGTAACAGCTGGACACCCACCCCAAATTAAACAATTTGTTTTCCTTGGTATATTGTGTCTATTAATTAAACAGATTTATTTATTTACTGGAATTGTGGTGAACTTTCATGGGAATTGCAGATTTTAGACCCAAAAAAATCTCTAACACTTATTTTTGCCTAAGCGTCGCCATTGGCAATTCCAATTCACTACGATCCCAGTTTGGTGCAGAAACCCCTTGTAGCGGAGCCTTGAGGACCTACTAAGTATCTGAGATGGTAAGACAGAACGTTGAATTGCAGCATTTAGCCAGAATATTTGTATTATATTAATTCTGTTTATCAGAAGCTAATCCTGTCAGTGAATAAACCGTGAGTGTTTCAATTAACTGACACTGAAACAGTGATCTCCTCTCGGCTCTTAGCATCTTTATTCATTTCTTCTCTCACTTATTATTATTATCATCTTTTTTTCCACATTTTAATCCCAAATTTTCCCATTATGATTTGTGTGTGTGTGCATGCTTGCGGTGTTATGTGCATGCACGCTGTGTGTGTGTTGGTGCATGCTTGCTGCGCATGTGTTTGCATGTGCATGCTTGCATGTTTGTGTATGTGCATGCTCGCTGCTTTCGTGTGTATGTGCATGCTTGCTGCTTGCATGTGTGTGTATGTGCGTGCGTGCTTGCTGCTTGCATGTGTGTATGTGCATGCCTGCGGCTTGCATGTGTGTATTTGCGTGCTTGCTACTTGCATGTGTATGTGCACGCTTGCTGCTTGCGTGTGTGTGCATGCAGGCTGCTTGCGTGTGTATGTGCATGCTTCCTGCCTGCGTCTTGCATGTGTATGTGCATGCTTGCTGCCCGCACGTGTGTGTATGAGCATGCATGCTGCTTGCGTCTTGCATGTGTATGTGCATGCTTGCGTGTGTGTATGTGCATGCTTGCTGCTTGCGTCTTGCATGTGTATGTGCATGCTTGCTGCTTGCGTGTGCGAGTGATAAAGTGTGCAGAGTTTCATTAAACTGCGAATGTGTGTAAATTGAAAACCAAATGCAAAATCTAGGCTCTGATAGTTGATCTGGAAAAATTGTCCATTAATGCACACTATCGGTGTGCATCATAGCTCAGCTATTTTAGCCTGAATTTGCACATTTTATTTTTTAGTTGGCCAGCTGTTTATTGAAGTCTGTGTGAATTGTCAGTGCAGAGTCGGTACGGGGTAAATCGGGAAATAATATCTGAGACGGGAAGCGATCCAGGTGCAGGTGCAGAGCTCGCGCAGGAATAACACAATACAAGGAAACAGAAACAAGAAACAGCTTGTACGAGACTCATTAAACGACAGGCGTAAACACAGCAGGAAAAACACACTGGCAAGGTGAGAAATGAGGCAATAATCAGCACTTTTTCAAGCCATTAATTCCAGATTTAGAGGCCACAGTGCTGCTTAATGCAGTGACACTACAACTGGGGGGAGCCTGTAGCTGCGCCAAGACAGGGGCTGCGAGCGACAAATGTGCCAGGATCAAACCTAGAAGTATCTACATGGCCTAAACATGGGAAGCTTTAGATGACATGGGTCTCGGTTTAAGATTTCCCAGTGCAGCTGGCCGAGGGAGGATTTCCTGTACCGTTTGGTGACAGTCGGACTACGATTAACGTTATTGGATTTTTTGACTGTGCAGCATTAGATCAAAGGCTGAACTGCAGAGTCAGCATAGCGGCTGCGTCACAACACCTGGAGCCCATCAACCACTTAATATGCACAAAACTCGCTTAACATCTGGCAAAAATACAGAGAGACTCTTCTTCCTCTGGAATTTGGAAATCTTAGGATATTAAGTTATATGCCTAACAAAAAAAGCCCCTTATTCACAATTTCCTCTTTATTCTCCCAGTGCAAAACACGTGTCAGGGTGAATCAATGAATATCATCCCCTCCCCGCACCCAAGAAAAAAGTCAGAAGCCTTAAGTGATTTAAATTTGTGTAACTTTATTACAGGCATGATCCTGGGCCGGCCTGGTTTCCTGGATTCGGGGCAATCGCTGAATTAAGAAAGCCAATGACATGCTCCCACTGTTGGTGCAATGAGAGGCCTTCGTTTTGTATAAAATTTGTACAGAGAAACCTAGTGGATCTTCTCTCCATTGATTCCATATAAATTGAAAGTCTTGCGCAGCAGACAGACTCTGGTATCTCTGACCTTTGCGCTGTATGTCTAATAACACACTCACAATAAAACACTTTGTAGTTTGTGATGAAATTAAAACCGAATTGCAAAATATTGACCAAAGTAAGTTGGAAACATTCTTCAATTCTAGGTTTCCTATTGTGGTTATTTCAACCTAGTCTTAACATTCTGTTGCACTTTATATTTTGATTTTCTATGACATTGTGACCCACTAATATTTATATAACTGAGTATATTTCCTTGTGTATTATTGAATTTTAAATAAACATTACCGTGAGTTTTATTGCTGTGGAGCTCTGTGATACACTAATACACTCCACACATTATTCTGTTTTATTGCATGGAGCTCTCTGATACAGTCTGTCTGCCAAAGTGGTGCTCGGTCACGGCTGATAACCAAGGTTCTGTGTGAGCTAATACCAGAGGTTCTGTACTAACTGATATCTGAGGTTCTGTGTGAGCTTAACCAGGGGTTCTGTACTAACTGATACAAGAGGTTCTGCAAGAGCTGGTACCAGGGGTTCTGTCACAGCAGATGGTCTGCAGGAGCTGATATCAGGGGTTCTGTACTGGTTGATACAAGAGGTTCTGCAGGAGCTGGTACTGAGCGTTCTGTAATGCCTGATAGAAGAGGTTCTGCAGGAGCTAGTACCGGGGGTTCTGTAATAGCTGATAGAAGAAGTTCTGCAGGAGCTGAAATTCGGGGGTTTCTGTACTAGCTGATAGAGGAGGTTCTGCAGGAAATAGTACCAGGGGTTCTGTACTAGCTGATAGAAGTGGTTTGGCAGGAGCTTGTACCGGGGGTTCTGTACTAGCAGATAGAGGAGGTTCTGCAGGAGCTGAAATCAGGGGTTCTGTACTAGCTGATAGAGGAGGTTCTGCAGTAGCTAGTACCGGGGGTTCTGTAATAGCTGATAGAAGAGGTTCTGCAGTAGCTAGTACCGGGAGTTCTGTAATGGTTGATAGAAGAGGTTCTGCAGGAGCTGAAATCAGGGGTTCTGTACTAGCTGATAGAAGAGGTTCTGCAGTAGCTAGTACCGAAGGTTCTGTAATAGCTGATAGAAGAGGTTCTGCAGGAGCTGAAATCAGGGGTCCTGTACTAGGTGATAGAAGAGGTTCGGCAGGAGCTAGTACCGGGGGTTCTGTAATGGTTGATAGAAGAGGTTCTGCAGGAGCTGAAATCAGGGGTTCTGTACTAGGTGATAGAAGAGGTTCTGCAGGAGCTAGTACCGAAGGTTCTGTAATAGCTGATAGAAGAGGTTCTGCAGGAGCTGAAATCAGGGGTTCTGTACTAGGTGATAGAAGAGGTTCTGCAGGAGCTAAAATCAGGGGTTCTGTACTAGGTGATAGAAGAGGTTCGGCAGGAGCTAGTACCGGGAGTTCTGTAATGGTTGATAGAAGAGGTTCTGCAGGAGCTGAAATCAGGGGTTCTGTACTAGGTGATAGAAGAGGTTCTGCAGGAGCTAGTACCGGGGGTTCTGTAATGGCTGTTAGAAGAGGCTCTGCAGCACCTGAAATCAGGGGTTCTGTCATAGCAGATGCTCTGCAGGATATAATAGAAGAGGTTCTCCCGTAGCTGATGTCCTATGTCATGGCGGATGTCATTATTACTATATTCTGTCCTTGCCAGTTGCCATCATAGCAGTAAATAATAACTCAATCTGTAGATGATGCACTCGAGCCATAACATTGAATATGACAAAATAAGATAAAGCTGATAGTGACGAAGGTGACAAGGTTGGTTGTTTGCGTCATTAGCTCACATTTCACATGGAAACAGTGAATCTCTCTAAATATGAGCTGGCTGCCAGTCTGATGTATGGAAATCCTGCTGCTGTTCTGATTCACGCTGTCTTGGTCCAGACAATGAGTTATGGATCCAGCAACAAAATATTTGTATCTTCATAAGAATATTAACCAATCATCGTCTGCGGTGGACACTGACAACCTGCTCCTATTGCTGCATTTTACACACATTTGGTTTGGTGTTTTGTTAGCCTTGAGCATTTTTCTAAATGTTCCTGCTCTAGATAGTGGTGATAGAGTAGCTGTTCTGTCACACTGAGCCTTTTATTTGTAAGAGATGGCTGGTGTTCTGTATTGGATCAGTGATCACTCTTTATAAAACCTTCCTCCAGAAATGACACAAAACATAATGCAATCATTCCCAGCCAGTTATATACCGCCCAAAATGTCAAAATACCAAAGAGGGAGATGCCGTTTTTTTACGGGTTGTGGATGGAGCCGTGGCCTTGAGACTGTTATGAAGTATTTTAGGTGATGTTATGACCCACTGATCGTAATTTCTGAAACCTAAACAAAATTTACAACAAGATCAAAATTTTTTATTTACACAAATTTATGTCTAAACATGTTTGTGATCATTTAAAGGGACAGGCCACTGACCACATTTTTTATGTTAATCACCATTGAGTATATATGTCTCCAATAAAAACATGCATGATTTAATTATACATATTTTCATTGTGGGTATACCTAAAAACAGCTTACAAAAGCTACAGTTCTCTTGTCTGCACCTTTGCAATCCCTCCCATTCTAACCCCGACCAGGCTTTCTGTGGCTGTCCAATCACAGACTTCCTAATGCAGCCTAATGAGAAGTCTTTGCAAGGCAGGTGCTCTGGGGGCAATTGCTGCCTCTTGAGTTTATCTCCACTGAGGTAAACAACCAGGAAGTAACAGGTCGGGTGTCTGATTGGGGGCGGGGAGGGGGGAATAACAAGGTTAATTTCAAGGTGCACTTATAAAATTAACAAAAAATTACATTCTACACACATAAAGAATTTCAGCAAGCTACACCACTTTAAGGGGTCTGCAGTGTGCGTTCAAGGAAACATTATTTTATTATTGCTTTATAGTTGTGTTAGACTCTAAGGAACACAAACAGTCGGAGTAGAATATACGGAGACAGGAATTGAAGAGTAGGACATACAGTTGCAAGAAAAAGTACGTGAACCCTTTGGAATGATATGGATTTCTGCACAAATTGGTCATAAAATGTGATCTGATCATCATCAAAGTCACAACAATAGACAATCACAGTCTGCTTAAACTAATAACACACAGAATGAAAAGTTGCCATGTTTTTATTGAACACACCATGTAAACATTCACAGTGCAGGTGGAAAAAGTATGTGAACCCCAAGACTAATGACATCTCCAAGAGCTAATTGGAGTGAGATGTCAGCCAACTGGAGTCCAATCAATGAGATGAGATTGGAGGTGTTGGTTACAGCTGCCCTGCCCTATAAAAACACACACCAGTTCTGGGTTTGCTTTTCACAAGAAGCATTGCCTGATGTGAATGATGCCTCGCACAAAAGAGCTCTCAGAAGACCTACGATTAACAATTGTTGACTTGCATAAAGCTGGAAAGGGTTATAAAAGTATCTCCAAAAGCCTTGCTGTTCATCAGTCCACAGTAAGACAAATTGTCTACAAATGGAGAAAGTTCAGCACTGCTGCTACTCTCCCTAGGAGTGGCCGTCCTGTAAAGATGACTGCAAGAGCACAGCGCAGACTGCTCAATGAGGTGAAGAAGAATCCTAGAGTGTCAGCTAAAGACTTACAAAAGTCACTGGCAAATGCTAACATCCCTGTTAGCGAATCTACAATACGTAAAACACTAAACAAGAATGGATTTCATGGGAGGATACTACAGAGGAAGCCACTGCTGTCCAAACAAAACATTGCTGCACTTTTACAGTTTGCACAAGAGCACCTGGATGTTCCACAGCAGTACTGGCAAAATATTCTGTGGACAGATGAAACCAAAGTTGAGTTGTTTGGAAGAAACACACAACACTAGGTGTGGCGAAAAAGAGACACCGCACACAAACATCAAAACCTCATCCCAACTGTGAAGTATGGTGGTGGGAGCATCATGGTTTGGGGCTGCTTTGCTGCGTCAGGGCCCGGACGGATTGCTATCATCGAAGGAAAAATGAATTCCCAAGTTTATGAAGACATTTTGCAGGCCATCTGTCTACCAGCTGAAGCTCAACAGAAGATGGGTGTTGCAACAGGACAATGACCCAAAGCATAGAAGTAAATCAACAACAGAATGGCTTAAACAGAAGAAAATACGCCTTCTGAAGTGGCCCAGTCAGAGTCCTGACCTCAACCTGATTGAGATGCTCACCAGACATCCCAAGAATATTGCTGAACTGAAACAGTTCTGTAAAGAGGAATGGTCAAGAATTACTCCTGACCGGTGTGCACGTCTGATCTGCAACTACAGGAAACGTTTGGTTGAAGTTATTGCTGCCAAAGGAGGTTCAACCAGTTATTAAATTCAAGGGTTCACATACTTTTTCCACCTGCACTGTGAATGTTTACATGGTGTGTTCAATAAACACATGGCAACATTTCATTCTTTGTGTGTTATTAGTTTAAGCAGACTGTGATTGTCTATTGTTGTGACTTAGATGATGATCAGATCACATTTTATGACCAATTTGTGCAGAAATCCATATCATTCCAAAGGGTTCACATACTTTTTCTTGCAACTGTACATATTTTGTTCTCAAATAGGGACATTTAGAAATGGAAGTGTGCAGCTAGAATGATCGTCCCCAATCACCGTATATGTTATTCTCTGTTTATGGACTCTACACACAGACAACCAGACTGGCTAACGGACCCGACAGATGGACAGACTTGAAACATTTGTTTTATGTAGAATAAAAATCCTCACTACAAATATTATATATAGTATATGTGTCAGAAAATAGTTCATTATTCCCAACACATTTTTTTTCCAATTAGTGTTGTATTAAAGTATATTCATGTGTTATACATCGTTTCCATTTTGTGTAAGTATAAAGAAGAAAAAATAGTGACAGTAAAATCAATTGATTACTGATCAGGGTGTTTAACAAAAACAAAAAACAGAGATGGAGAACATCTTCTATCATTTACATGTGTGAGTATATGGTATTACAGGGAGAGTTACATTGGCCAGGTACTGCCTTATTGGCCATGCTAAGAGAAGTTCATGCACATTTGTGCGGATAGGTGAGCTTGGAAGGAATGTGCTGTGCCTGTGTTGAAATCGTCGGCACTGAAGTGTCAGTGTCTATGGAGTTTCCCTGTTTCTGTGGTGGGGCCATGTCTCCCGTCAGTGGTGCGGCCGGTAGGCCAAGTCTCTTTAAAAATGTATCTGGGTCATTGGACGAAGTCAAGATGAGGAACCCATCTCCCAGTGCTGCTTGAAGGGATACCTCCACTCCCCAGTGGTATTTAACTGAGTTGTCTCTCAGCCTCTTGGCCACTAGGGCCAATTTCCTCTTCTCTGCCAGGATTACAGATACGATGTACACATAGATCACCAGTATGCAGCCATCAAACTGTATGTTCCCAATTCCCCCGGAGCGACTCATTATCATGGCTCTCACTGTTATGTCTCTCGTAATTGTGAGGTGCCTCGAGGACCCATACTAGGCACTGTGGCAGACTTGCGCAACCTGAACATTTGCGGTGGTTCAGTGCCCCCCTTGACACCCATAGAGGTGATTAGATTTCTGGCAAACTACAGTAGCTTCTCGTCACCTAGAGACTCTGGGATTCCTCTAATTCGTATATTTCGGTGCCTATGGTGCGTCTCTAGTGTAAATCACTACTTAGCTTAGCTGTTGCACTTGTAAGGCATTTGGTTTTTATTTTCCTGGATCTGCATATCTCTGGTAGCCTCTCTCGTTTCCACTGCATTGACTTTTTGGTGTGTTACACCCATTTCCGTATGTACCTCCAAAATATCTGCCTTCCAGACCTCTCTCAGATCAATTAACAGCTTTTTTTATGTCTCTCTTAGTTGATGGTACAAGTCCTTATCAGATTCCGATGTTTGGTACACTCGCCCGGACCGATGTGAGGTGGGAGATCACCTCCCGGGAGTCTTCCAGTTTGGTGTGGGCGTCAGGCGCAATCTTTGAACGTAGCAGCGGCGCGGGCCTGTTGAAAGAGAGACAAATATCTCTCATATGAGGGATTTCTGGGTGATGATGCCATCTTATCAGGGAGATACAGGCCTCTCTGGAGATTAATTTTACTGCAGCCAGGATCTCTTTATTGTGGGGCCCGATCAGAGCACAAATCACCAAGCTTACTAAAGTCCATGGGGGGGGGGGGGGGGGGGGGTGTTAGGGGGTGTGACTATTGAGGTGCAGCTATTTTTGATCATTTTAGATGACACCATGTCTAGCTGAAGGTTATTTACGAAATAAAAAAAAGTCATTTAGAATAAGAACAAAGAATTTTGTTGAGACAAACTAAACTTCCTAATTTATTTTATGTAGATAAACACAGATAAAAAAGAAGGAACAAAGGATTGCATTTTTTTGTATTGAACAATATCCTAAAACAATTCTATTGCTGGAAAGTCCCTTGTTTTATCTAAAAAAGGAAACAGTTTGGGAAATTTAGACGTTTGATATATTGGTTGAAATGAATAGATACAGCTTTATGAGATCGATGTACACTACAGTATTGCTTTGTTACTGTTGCAGCTTAGTGAAGGATTCCTCTGGAATTAGATATTTAGGAATGAATTGCATGAATCTCCAGAGACCCAGATCTCTACTTATTGCGAACACGCAGAAAGCTATATATGTTGCAATAACACTATATTATATAGTAATCCAATTAAACTACACAAAATCTGTACATTTTGGGGTGTGTCATGTATGCAGGTACATGGAACATTTTGCAACAAACTAGGTAAAAAATCCTTTGTGATCTCATAATGGCAGTCAGACCTTGGACTAAGAAGCTATTACCCCACTAATTAGAAATTATATCATTGAATATTAGGTTATAGCAAGTATGGGTCTGGTTGCTGTTTAACCATCTGTACAGACTCTGATGAAACCACCTCTTCAGGCAGAGAATTCCCCATCCATATTATTCTTACTGTAAAAACTCCTTTCCTTTGCCTTAGACTAAATCTCAAATTTTCCAGTCCAAATGAATGAATAGATTTCCAGACAATGATTTATACTGGCCTCGTATATATTTGTAAAATGCTCTCATACATTTATAAACCTTTCTTCATATCTGAAATATTTCATTTCTTTTATTAATTATGTAGCCTGCCTCTGCACTTTTTCTAGTGCCATAATAGCCTTTCAATCACAGGCTTCCCAATGTTGCTCAATGAGAAGTCTTTGCAAAGCAGGTGCTCTGGGAAATTGCTGCCTCTTGAGTTTATCTCCATTGAGCTAAACAAACCAGGAAGTAACAGGTCTGAGTGTGTGATTGACAGGCTTGGGGGGTGTAACCAGGTTAACTTATAAAAGTGGCAATTTCCATAAAAACTGCACTTTTTGTAAAATGAAACAAACATTTATACATAAAGTACTTCAGCACGATAAATGGCTTTATGTGTTTGGAGTGTCCCTTTAATGTAAAGTCTGATGAATTATCTGAAAATGTAAGTGGGAGATTTGCAGTAACCCAGTAGCCGAAGGAATCCTAGAAAACATCAAGACAACGTTTTGACAAAGCTGCTCAGAAACATTAAAATTCTTGACTTGGCTCCAATATAGAATATTGTTAAAAAGCTCATCCAACTATTTAAGGAGAGGAGTGTGATAATAATTGAATCATAACCTTTTCATCTACCAACAAATCTTCATGTCATTTCCAAACCACTCTTGAAGTAAATGAAAGACATGAGCTTCGTAGAATGCAAGTTACTTTGCGGCATCACCAGAGCAGTAGAATCTTTGGACGATGATTTTGTTCTGTAACATTAGCGAAGACATGAATGTAACGCTTGTAATCAGACGTTATGTTTAAACTAGACCTGGAGATCGCTAAGAGGGTGTGACTAGAATAACAATACGATACGTACAGGGTGATTCAATAAACAATCAATTTTAGAGAATTATATCAAATGGTATTATTTAGACAACGATTAGATTTGGAAAAATTCTGAAATAAAATTTTGATTAATTTTACCTGTGTTACAGCTGATCCTGTCACAACTTGGAAAATCAATTAATCAGCCATTATTTATCCTAACTGAACATTTACTGAAGGAGCGTTCTAACAGAATGTTAGCGCATAGAAGGTGCAGTTATGCACTAACTCTCCTGAATTTTCTGATCGTTACCAGGTAACCAATAATTGTGTGGTTTTTCAATTCACTTTTTTTTTGATATTCCATAAAGCTGGATTTTCTTTTTCTTTTACGATATGCTCAGTATGTGAAATGTTAAGACGAAGAGATAAATAATGCCAGATTGGGATAAAGTAATCAGACATGGGTCATCAGTGAGAACATCTCCCGACTCCGAGATCTATCTCGTAGAAAGGCCACCCATGACTAACCGTATAATATTTTGTTAACCTACCTGTGAATTCTCCCCTTCACATGTTAAATGATAGATGATTTTTCTTTACATTGCCGTTTCACTTTTACACCTGAAAATAGAAATTGTTAAACAGGCTGATTTCTATCTGCCCACATTGGTCAATTTATCTTTTTTTATCCTTTGAAGGCCAAACCTTCTTTCTCTTCCTCTTTTTTATTTTATTGTTTTACTTTTTGGTGTTACTTCTCTGGTGAAATCGGAGTTCCATTTTTGTTATCCCAATTTCTTTTTTGCAATATCCGTTGGATTATAAACACTCTTGAACTTATTGTAAATTCACAGAACTAATAAAGTCTGTTTAATAAACCTTTATTTTAGGCCGGTTAAAAAGGATTTAAAAAACGATTTTGTCAGTTTTCATGTTTTGTTTCTTTGTAATATTTATATAGTTCCCTCACTGTCCCCGTAATGTATTAAATAATATAGTTATCAAAAATATATATACGGTATATTTATATAGCATCACAGATACAATTAAGGGAGTTTATTTATTAACTGAATTGTAATGTATGAAAACCAAACTGATAAATTTTGCAACATTAAAAGTAAACTTTTAACCTATATTTTTAATTAGAGTTCAATATTGTTATTGAATTATTAGTTGATATTATATTAGTGATAGTATTGTTGATAATAGTGATATTATCATGCTTACTTCAAGAGAGGGACACTTCAGGAAAAAATCGACACACCTTTTTGATGAATTATAGAGGTAATGCATTAAACCGATTTGCAAAAAAATAAATAAAAGCCCCTACCATAATGGACAATGATTTTGGAGAGTTTACAGCTTCTTGTAGCAATCTCTTCTCAGACTAGGAGGTTAGTTTATCACATGGACCCTTCAGATGCAAAGCTGTCTGGGAACAAGAGAAATAAGCTGGCTGGCAAGAAAAAGGTCCCGTATATGGATTGTTTAATCTGCTACACATTAAAATATGCCATATTATAATGCCACATGGCATAATTTGCATTAGTCTACATTCATTTTAAAATGCAATTTATCTTGTAAATGTGGTTGATATGCTAAGGGGGCTTGTTCGCTAAACGTTAATCTCTGAGTTGATAACAGATCATTTACTGTGATTTTTGGGGACGGGTGTTGGGAGCGTTTGTGCCGAAGTTAAAGGTACTGACAGAATTTTAATGTAAAAACTGATGATTTCAGCAAAGTCTTCAGAATCGCCAGTTCTTGTTCATATTTATTTCCTTCCTCATTTATCTGTGGTTTGACGAGTGTCCCTTTTTTTAAAACTACTTGCGTGGAGAATGACTCGATCATGTATTTCCGATTAAAAAAATACGTCAAAGATCTGTTACATCATTGTGTTCCTGAGTGCAAGATGTAACATCAGGATGAAGACTCAGCTTGAATCCAGGTGGCCACAAACGTTTCTGCTTTTCAAGGGAAACGGACAAGACCATCTTATAAATGTTAATGAATTCGATCAAGGACAAAATGCTGCATTTATCCATCACCCCCTTGGGGTTCCATAATGCATTTTACCAGCAAAGAATATTCTGTTTCCATAGGACTGGTCCTGCTCTTGTTATCTCAGTGGAACATTCTGTTTTAGAATACATTCTTAAAAGAACAGATTGTTATGACAACATAGAGCGTTATTGATCTTTAAGGGGTTAGACCACCTTTTCTGCTTTATCTATCATTGCTAGTCCGTGCAAGACAGAGCCCATGAAAATGTTTCCATAAGGCAGTGGACACCTACCGAGTTCTTCTCTTATTAGATTACAGTTCTGAGTTCTAGGTAGACAATTAGGGGAAACAGAGTTTACTGCAGCCAAGTTTGGATAGCTTCATGTAGGTGAAGTACTTTTTTTATGCCCAACGTTCTCTGTATAAGAATTTGTGAGTGCCTTAAACGGCAGGCCGGCACTGTGGACAGGAGCAGGGGTACGTTGTAACTGTTTTTGGGGACACACCGAGGTTTAATTATTAATGTAATTTAATGTCTTACTTGAAGATCCTCGTAAATGAAATCAATCTCAATGATTCCTCTTCGGTAATACGCCGTCGGTGATGTTTATTAAAGATTAAGAAATGTAATTGCAGGATAAAGAGTTAAACGCGAGGGTAGGGTCAATGTATCTGTTACAACTATTGTTCTTTCACATTTTACTACAGAACTGTATCGGTTTAGCCTTGAAAAATACAGCATTTTCACAATTAATACGGTTCTACAAGTGGAGCAGTCACCATGGAAACCAACAGAATGTTCCTGATGATTGCTTAACTTTTGACACTTTTCTCATTTTTATAAACCCCCCCACCCGCCCGCCGCAATGCTACACTTACTTTATGCTAACAGCACATTGTGGCAAACCTAGCCACTTAAGACTATGGAACTGGGTCTCTAAGGGTTGTCCTACACACTGCTACCATATTGTGTTGGACTGTAATTTGCTTTCTGTATAGAAATGTCTGTGTGCCTGTATTCTGCTGGCATTTACATGGTCGTTTCACGAACAGCAATTTTACCAGCTGTTCGTGAAACGAATTAGATACCAAACACAAGCCCTCACACGGAGGGTCGTGTGTCTCCAATTACCGGATTGCAACATTGTTGCAATCGGTAATTAAAGGTATTCCTAGGTGGCCGTCGTTCGACTACCGACCACGCGGCGGTCGGCCATCTTGGATCCTTTGTCACCCCAGCGGTGGTCTGTCATCGAGCGCGTGGAACTAAAAACGGCAACTCTACGTCACGAACACCGCAGTACTTCCAGGCCGTTCGGGAGCTCCGGTCTTCTCCTATTATGGTTCCCGATCGGTGTTCGGTACTTTCAAACGAATTGAATAAATAAATGTATTTTGTATGGCGTTCGGTTGTTTCAGCTGGGATCTGAGCGGTATTCACACGAAATGTACACTCAGACCCCAGCTATCTACCGAACGTCCGTTCGTCTGAATAGCATGAATATTGGGAAAGTTGTGAATTTAAATGTAAAATGCCAGTTCTGCTGCACGGAGGGATAATCCACTTAACGGTGTATTTCAGTGGGAGTGTCCCTCTCGTGCAGCAGTGCCTGATGGGAGAAAAGCTCCAAATGTTAAGTCCCCCATTTAGTCCCTTACTGTATTACCCCTGCTAGGTCAGTAAGGAAACCCCTTGCATGGGGACTTGCATAAATACTGGAAGCTGTGAATAAAGACTTCAGTTGACTCCCAGACTGTGTTTCGTCCGGTTATTGGGAGGATTGGGATATTGCCTTACATAGAAACATAGAAACATAGAATGTGACGGCAGATAAGAACCATTCGGCCCATCTAGTCTGCCCAGTTTTCTAAATACTTGCATTAGTCCCTGGCCTTATCTTATAGTTAGGATAGCCTTATGCCTATCCCAAGCATGCTTAAACTCCTTTACTGTGTTAACCTCTACCACTTCAGCTGGAAGGCTATTCCATGCATCCACTACCCTCTCAGTAAAGTAATACTTCCTGATATTATTTTTAAACCTTTGTCCCTCTAATTTAAGACTATGTCCTCTTGTTGTGGTAGTTTTTCTTCTTTTAAATATAGTCTCCTCCTTTACTGTGTTGATTCCCTTTATGTATTTAAATGTTTCTATCATATCCCCCCTGTCTCGTCTTTCCTCCATGCTATACATGTTAAGATCCTTTAACCTTTCCTGGTAAGTTTTATCCTGCAATCCATGAACCAGTTTAGTAGCCCTTCTTTGAACTCTCTCTAAGGTATCAATATCCTTCTGAAGATAGGGTCTCCAGTACTGTGTACAGTACTCCAAGTGAGGTCTCACCAGTGTTCTGTACAATGGCATGAGCACTTCCCTCTTTCTACTGCTAATACCTCTCCCTATACAACCAAGCATTCTGCTAGCATTTCCTGCTGCTCTATTACATTGTCTGCCCACCTTTAAGTCATCAGAAATAATCACCCCTAAATCCCTTTCCTCAGATGTTGAGGTTAGGACTCTATCAAATATTCTGTACTCTGCCCTTGGGTTTTTACGTCCAAGATGCATTATCTTGCACTTATCCACATTAAATGTCAGTTGCCACAACTCTGACCATTTTTCTAGTTTACCTAAATCATTTTCCATTTGGCTTATCCCTCCTGGAACATCAACCCTGTTACATATCTTAGTATCATCCGCAAAAAGACACACCTTACCATCAAGACCTTCTGCAATATCACTAATAAAAATATTAAAGAGAATGGGTCCAAGTACAGATCCCTGAGGTACCCCACTGGTGACAAGCCCAAGCTTCGAATATACTCCATTGACTACAACCCTCTGTTGCCTGTCACTCAGCCACTGCCTTACCCATTCAACAATATTGTAATCCAAACTCAAAGATTGTAGTTTGTTGATAAGCCTTCTATGTGCAACAGTGTCAAAAGCCTTACTGAAATCGAGGTAAGCAATGTCTACTGCACCACCCTGATCTATAATTTTAGTTACCCAATCAAAAAAATCAATAAGATTAGTTTGGCATGATCTCCCTGAAGTAAACCCATGTTGTCTTTGATCTTGAAATCCATGTGTTTTTAGATGTTCAACAATCCTATCCTTTAACATGGTTTCCATCACTTTCCCCACTACTGAAGTTAGGCTTACTGGCCTATAGTTGCCCGACTCCTCCCTATTACCTTTCTTGTGAATGGGCACAACATTTGCTAACTTCCAATCTTCTGGGACTACTCCTGTTATCAATGATTGGTTAAATAAATCTGTTAATGGTTTTGCTAGTACACCACTAAGCTCTTTTAATAGCTTTGGGTGTATTCCATCAGGTCCCATTGACTTATTTGTCTTTACTTTTGACAGTTGAAATAGAACCTCTTCCTCTGTAAACTCACGTGTAATAAATGACTCATTTATCCTTTTTCTTAACTGAGGTCCCTTTCCTTCATTTTCATCTGTAAATACCGAACAAAAATATTCATTGAGGCAGTCAGCTAGACCTTTATCCTCATCTACATACCGTCATACCTTCCTTCTTTTGTTTTTAATCTAACTAATCCTTGTTTTACTTTTCTTTTCTCATTTATGTATCTAAAAAAAGTTTTGTCCCCCTTTTTTACTGACTGTGCTATTTTCTCTTCTGTGTGTGATTTGGAAGCTCTTATAACTTGCTTAGCCTCTTTCTGCCTAATCTTATAGGTCATTCTGTCTTCCTCACTCTGGCTTTTTTTATAATTACTAAATGCTAACTTTTTGTTTTTTACTATTTTGGCTACATCTGTGGAGTACCACAGTGGTTTCTTGAATTTTTTGCTTTTACTGACAAGCCTAATGCAATTTTCTGTTGCCTTCAGTAGTGCAACTTTTAAATAATCCCATTTCTTTTGGACTCCATTTAAATTGCTCCAGTCTAATAATGACTCCTTTACACATATTCTAATTTTGGAAAAGTCTGTTTTTCTAAAGTCTAAAACTTTAGTTTTTGTGTGGTGTGACTCGGTCACTGTTCTTATATTAAACCACACTGACTGATGATCACTGGATCCTAAACTTTCACCTACAGTAATATCTGATACCAAATCTCCATTTGTTAACACTAAATCTAGTGTGGCGAAACCAACTTCGCCACTGTGAACTGGAGAAGCCTGGTTGTTAGCCTCCTGCCCTGTGACTATGGCCCTCCAGGTTAAACCTTTTATGTTCCCTGCAGAAAGGCATATTCGTGCCTTTCAGCCGGGGTGTTCGGTAGATTCCAGCTACCGAACAAACTACCGTATGAGGGACCACCTAGGAGCTGGAGTGTGCCGTCAATTAACCGCCCAGAAGCTGCGGTTAACCGCAGCTTAATTGATGAACGCTGGGTGGCCTTTGTTCGTTTGCCGACCACGAGGCGGCGGCCATTTTAATCGTGCGAAAGACCAGCGGTGTTCGGCGAGGATTCTATGGAACTATAAATGGACACTTATTTGCACGAACACCACTGAGCCGTCCGTCTCCTGGTTCCTATTCGTGGGGATGTAGCCGAACAGCCGTTCACTCTGTATTTTATGTTTCATGTGAATTGTAGTAACCCAGATAGCTACGCCAGGGAGCCTATTTGTGTGATTAAAGACTTTGGCTCCATGGCGATTAAACTGTATTCATGTAGTCTGGGTGCCATTCACCTAATAATGTGCACCCAGACCTGAGCTATCTGGGGATATGTAACATGTCTGTGTTGGGTGTAATAAAAGTGACTTTATATATTTTAAAACATAATACTGTATTTAGGTTCCCACATGTGTAATGGAGTTTGGTCTCTGGCTTGGGAGATAATTGGATTACTTCTCCAATTATCTCCAGGGCAGAAGGGAGGAAACCAGGATGCATTGTGGGAATGTTTACTGCTGTGTGTCTGTAATTGGTTTATGTCTGTCCTTTGTTACAGTCTTCCATTTGGTCCCCTAGGGGAGTGTCCACCAGGTGGGAGACCTGCATAAATACTGGGCAGGTAGCCCTGAGTAAATGAGTTCTTGCTTAACCCTGAAGCTGAAGTGTTGTCTCTTTCTTGGGGGAAGGGGACTGTATGCTGATTGCCAGGAGTGTAAGCTGTTCGTATGGCTTTTCCTGTTCGGCTGCTTCCAGGGTTCGTGTGTCTGCTGTTCGAGAGTTGGTGAATCCGTGCAGTTTGGGAGTTCGGGGAATTGGTGCTTATAGTAGCTGCTGGTCTATCTAAAGGGGATTATCGCCTAAACTGGGTTTTATCCCCTTTTGAGCAAAACGGTCCGTTACATCTAGTATGGCCTCTTTACGAGTTGGCTCCTCAACAACTTGTTTTAGAGACAATCCCAGTAGGGAGTTTAGAATATGTGTGCTCCTGGCACATGTAGCTATTTTTGTTTTCCAATTTACATCAGGAAGATTAAAGTCACCCATGATGATAACTTCCCCCTTCATTGTCATTTTAGCTATTTCTTCAACTAGTAGATTATCTAACTCTTCAATTTGTCCTGGGGGCCTATAAATCACACCTACACGAGTTACTGTGTGATTACCAAATTCTAACGCAACCCAAACGGACTCTATGTTCACCTCACTAACCTTTATTAGGCTAGATTTTATGCTATTCTTTACATACAGGGCCACCCCTCCCCCTTTCTTGCCTTCCCTGTCTTTTCTATATAAAGAGTACCCTGGTATTGCTATGTCCCAGTCATTTTTCTCATTATACCATGTCTCAGTAACAGCGACTAAATCTACACTATCAGTTGCCATTATTGCCACAAGTTCATGGATCTTATTCCCTAAACTGCGAGCATTTGTAGACATGACTCTAAGCTTATCATTTTTTAACACACTTGCTACAGGCACCTTCTGTCCTTGTTTTGGGGGACAATTGGATTGATGTTTTATCACCCTTTTGCCCCCCCCTCCTAGTTTAAATACATCCTAGCAAAACCTCTGAACTGCTCACTAAGAACATTTGTTCCCTTTTGAGAAAGATGCAAACCATCTTTTTTGTACAGTTCCATTCCAAACAGAGCTACCATGAGCAATAAAGCCAAATCCTTGCTCCCGACACCATTCACCAAGCCACAAGTTAAAGTCCCTAATACGCATCCGCCTGTCGTTCTGAGTGTTATGCACAGGCAGAACTTCAGAGAATGACAATGTGGAAGCAACCTGCCGTATATCATTGGCAAAAACACTAAAAACTTCCTTAACCTCTGAAACCTCATTGCAAGCCAAGTCATTTGTCCCTAAATGGACAAGTACATCCAATTCCCCTTCCTGCTTTGCTTGCTTAACAATATTACAGATACGTCTCCTGTCTCTGTTAGCAGTAGCTCCGGGAAGACACCTCACAAGACCACCATTGTCCATCTCCACACCTCTTATGATGGAATCCCCCACCAACAACTGCTTTCTATTAGGCCTCACCATAGTCTTCAAGCCTCTCTGCACAACACCACTAGCCTCAGTGCCTCTCTGCACAACACCACTAGCCTCAATGCCTCTCTTCACAACACCACTAGCCTCAATGCCTCTCTTCACAACACCACTAGCCTCAGTGCCTCTCTTCACAACACCACTAGCCTCAGTGCCTCTCTGCACAACACCACTAGCCTCAGTGCCTCTCTGCACAACACCACTAGCCTCAGTGCCTCTCTGCACAACACCACTAGCCTCAGTGCCTCTCTGCACAACACCACTAGCCTCAGTGCCTCTCTGCACAACACCACTAGCCTCAGTGCCTCTCTGCACAACACCACTAGCCTCAGTGCCTCTCTGCACAACACCACTAGCCTCAGTGCCTCTCTGCACAACACCACTAGCCTCAGTGCCTCTCTGCACAACACCACTAGCCTCAGTGCCTCTCTGCACAACACCACTAGCCTCAGTGCCTCTCTGCACAACACCACTAGCCTCAGTGCCTCTCTGCACAACACCACTAGCCTCAGTGCCTCTCTGCACAACACCACTAGCCTCAGTGCCTCTCTGCACAACACCACTAGCCTCAGTGCCTCTCTGCACAACACCACTAGCCTCAGTGCCTCTCTGCACAACACCACTAGCCTCAGTGCCTCTCTGCACAACACCACTAGCCTCAGTGCCTCTCTGCACAACACCACTAGCCTCAGTGCCTCTCTGCACAACACCACTAGCCTCAGTGCCTCTCTGCACAACACCACTAGCCTCAGTGCCTCTCTGCACAACACCACTAGCCTCAGTGCCTCTCTGCACAACACCACTAGCCTCAGTGCCTCTCTCCGCGACACCACTACACTCTGAAAGTGCAGAAAATGAATTATGTAGAGCAACAGACTGTGCAATATGCCTTTTATCCACAACTCCAAGTCTACCAGATCCTACAGTAATCCATCTGCCATTCCTAGTATGTCTCTGCGGCAGTGGCTTTGCAGCAGTTCCAGCCTGAGTTTGTTTACCAGATAATTTACAAATCTCAGACTTCAAAAATACAATCTCCTGCCGCAAAATAGAGAACTGTCTACAGATTAGACAACAACCAAACCTCCAAAAAGTGGAACGTGAAACAAATGCAAAGCAACTATTACACTGAACTAAGTCTGCCATTCCAATGAGGCGAATAATTTAAATCAAACAAATTTTACCTTTTTTTTTATTTATCCTCCTGAATACCTCGGATTACCTCCAGGTTATCTCCAGAATATCTCCAACCACACACACTTAGAAGCAACACTCTCCAGAATATCTCCAACCACACACACACTTAGAAGCAACACTCTCCAGAATATCTCCAACCACACACACACACTTAGAAGCAACACTTAGATGAAGCAACCAAGCTCTATTAGCCAAGCTAATGACAACAGCCCTTATATACTCCTAAAATCACCTCCCACTAGGAATGTTTAACACCTGGGCAGGCCTCTGCTTATTAGCAAACAATAGCTAATTTACACAGCAATCAATAGCAAGTAGCTACCTAATCAAATCAAATGCCTTATAATTACCAACAGGAAATCAAACCTTGTGCAATCAGTAACCTTTTCCTACAGATGAATCTTACCTGTAACAGTAAAAAAGAAAACTCTTAGCACAACTCTTAGACAGTTGAAGCTTCTGTAAAACTCTCCAGAATATCTCCAACCACACACACACTTAGAATCAACACTTAGATGAAGCAACCAAGCTCTATTAGCCAAGCTAATGACAACTACCCTTATATACTCCTAAAATCACCTCCCACTAGGAATGTTTAACACCTGGGTAGGCCTCTGCTTATTAGCAAACAATAGCTAATTTAAATAGCAATCAATAGCAAGTAGCTACCTAATCCAATCAAATGCCTTATAATTACCAACAGGAAATCAAACCTTGTGCAGTCAGTAACCTTTTCCTACAGATGAATCTTACCTGTAACAGTAAAAAAGAACTCTTAGCACAACTCTTAGACAGTTGAAGCTTCTGTAAAACTCTCCAGAATATCTCCAACCACACACACTTAGAAGCAACACTTAGATGAAGCAACCAAGCCTTACTTTTCAGCGCTGACTGTGGATTTACCTGTAATACCAGCGAAGATCGTGGATTATAATACTGCACTCCGCTACACACATTATAACAGGATATGTGATCATTGTCATCACTTAACTCAAATACAGAGAGGGGACATCTCTCCACGCAACTACCACAAATAGAAGGGGGCAGTAAGGGGCTCTTTATATGGGATGGAGAGGGTGGTAGAGGGTTCTGTATATGGGATGGAGGAGGCGGTAGAGGGCCCTGTATATGGGATGAAGGGGGCAGTACAGAGCTCTGTATACGGGATGAAGGGGGCGGTACAGAGCTCTGTATATGGGATTCAGGGGGCGGTACAGGGCTCTGTATATGGGATTGAGGGGGCGGTACAGGGCTCTGTATATGGGATAGAGGGGGCGGTACAGAGCTCTGTATATGGGATTGAGGGGGCGGTACAGAGCTCTGTATATGGGATGAAGGGAGCGGTACAGAGCTCTGTATATGGGATGAAGGGGGCGGTACAGAGCTCTGTATATGGGATTGAGGGGGCGGTACAGGGCTCTGTATATAGGATGGAGGAGGCGGTAGAGGGCTCCGTATATGGGATGGAGGGGGCGGTACAAGGCTCCGTATATGAGATGGAGGGGGCGGTACAGGGCTCTGTTTTTGGGATGTAGGGGGCCGTGCAGGGCTCTGTATATGGGATGGGGGGGGGGGGGGGGCGTACAGGGCTCTGTAGATGGGATGGAGGGGGCGGTAGAGGTCTCTGTATATGGGATGGAGGGGGCGGTACAGAGCTCTGTATATGGGATGTAGGGGGAGGCACAGGGCTATGTATATGGGATGGAGGGGGAGGCACAGGGCTCTGTATATGGGATGGAGGGGCGGTACAGAGCTCTGTATATGGGATGTAGGGGGCGGGACAGGGCTCTGTATATGGGATGGAAGGGGTGGTACAGAGCTCTATATAGGGATGGAGGGGCGGTACAGGGCTCTGTATATGGGATGGGGGGCGGTACAGGGCTCTGTATAGGGGATGAAGGGGACGGTACAGGGCTCTGTATATGGGATGGAGGGGGCGGTACAGGGAGCTGTATATGGGGTGGAGGGGGCGGTAGAGGGTTCTGTATATGGGATGGAGGGGGCGGTAGAGGGCTCTGTATATGAGATGGAGGGGCGGTACAGGGCTCTGATTATGGGATGGAGGGGGCGGTACAGGGCTCTGTATATGGGATGGAGTGGGCAGTACAGGGCTCTGTATATGGGATGGAGGGGCGGTAGAGGGCTCTGTATATAGGATGGAGGGGGTGGTACAGGGCTCTGTATATGGGATGGAGGGCGCGGTAGAGGGCTCTGTATATGGGATGGAGGGGGCGGTAGAGAGCTCTGTATATGGGATGGAGGGGGTGGTACAGGGCTCTGTATATGGGATGGAGGTGGCGGTTTCCGGAGTTCTGTATATGGGATGGAGGGGGCGGTACATGGCTCGTTATATGGGATGGAGGGGCAGTACAGGGGTCTGTATATGGGATGGAGGGGATGGTACAGAGAGCTGTATATGGGATGGAGGGGGCGGTACAGAGAGCTGTATATGGGGTGGGCGGTACAAGGCTCTGTATATGGGATGGAGGGGCGGTACAGGGAGATGTATATGGGGTGGAGGGGGTGGAAGAGGGTTCTGTATATGGGATGGAGGGGGCGGTAGAGGGTTCTGTATATGGGGTGGAGGGGGCGGTAGAGGGCTCTGCATATCGGATGAGGGGGCGGTAGAGGGCTCTGTATGTGGGATGGAGGGGGCGGTACAGAGCTCTGTATATGGGATGAAGGGGGTGGTACAGGGCTCTGTATATGGGATGAAGGGGGTGGTACAGGGCTCTGTATATGGGATGGAGGGGACGGTACAGGGCTCTGTATATGGGATGGAGGGGACGGTACAGAGCTCTGTATATGGGATGGAGGGGGTGGTACAGGGCTCTGTATATGGGATGGAGGAGGCGGTACAGGGCTCTGTATATGGGATGGAGGGGACGGTACAGGGCTCTGTATATGGGATGGAGGGAGCGGTACAGGGCTCTGTATATGGGATGGAGGGAGCGGTACAGAGCTCTGTATATGGGATGGAGGGGGCGGTACAGGGCTCTGTATATGGGATGGAGGAGGCGGTACAGGGCTTTGTTTATAGGATAGAGGGGGCGGTACCGGGCTCTGTATATGGGATGGAGGGGGCGGTACAAGGGAGGAGGGAGAATGCGGCAAGACGGAGGAGAGAAGATGGAAGTTGGCCATGTAGAGTAAGAAGATCATAGCTTGGAAAGGAGAGTTTCGGGTTTGCATTACATAGAAATTTCTGCTGGCTTCTCTTGTTGAATGTGAACAAAGTGTAACTCTTGGCCCTACTGTGCGATGGCTGTAGTATTTATTCATTGTTACATAGGCTGAAAAGAGACATGTGTCCATCAAGTTCAGCCTTCCTCACATCTGTTTTTTGCTGTTGATAATCATTCAGATATAATACTGTGGAACCTCAGAACTCGAACGTTCCCTTTCTCAAACAATTCGGAAGTCGAACAAAAATTTAAGGTAAAAAATGTCTCAGTACGGGGACGATCCTTGGTACCCGAACAAATCATGCCACAAACATGTTCAATTAGACACATTTTAAATGCCAGAAGAACCGTTACCTATCCCCATTCAAACAATAATATCTCTTCTCCTTTCCACTTACGCCATCAACTCAAATCATTACAGGTAAAATGAAGTTACATTTTCATTTCATTTACTGTACATTGTGTTTATTATTTTTTCCCTATGCAATTTTATGCATGTAAGGCATTATTAAACTGTAAAATTAGTTTTGGGGGTCTGGAATGGATGAATCAAACTGGAATGAATTAAGTTTGAGATCTGAGGTTCCACTGTCTACAGTTATAATGCACTGACCCAGGTTATGTTGTGAATACACACATACTGTATCTCTTCCTGCTGATTTGACTTCCCGTCACAGTGGATCACCCATCGCCTATACTTGTCTTTTCACTAAAAATGCCTGTTTGCTTTCTTTCTGTGTTTTTTTGCATGTATCTGCTAATCCCATCAGGCAATTATCCTCCTGAAACCAGCAATTAACGAAGGAGCCTTCAGATCTCTCATTTAAACCATTAGTCTGTTAGCATGTGAGGGGGACCTCACAAAGTCAGTAGAAAATATTTGCCTGAGGTTGAAGTTTGACAAACACCAGACAGGCATCTTTGGCGCACGGTGAAGGGCTGTAAGTGGACGCAGCTCCAGTGAGCGCCTACAATAAGGCCTGCGTGCCTGATGCCGATTAAAGCCTAATTAGTTTCATCAGTGAACTGAGGCTTTAAAGGCAGAGCCTGCTAAAAAAAAAATGAGGAGTAATTATTATAATAATGTATAGATAATTATACGGCGGCCAACATGATGCCGATTTTTAGGAGGACTCAGCCTTCCAGTTTTACTGGATGTTTAATGGCCTTAGTACTGCGATCAGTTTAACTCTTGCTAAGCAGAGGGTTAAATGATCTCCCCAGTGCTGCAAATTATCTGTTTATTTGTAAGGTGGGAGCGTTCCTTTGTTAGTTCTGGTTTCGGGCACCCCACTATTTCTTTCAATAATTACTTACCTATAATCCAGCCACAAGACGCAGAGCTTTAGGGGTTTGGAGTATTCCTTTACCAGTCCTAGCTCCCAATGATGTCTAATCGAGGAATCCACCGGATCAGTAAATGAGACCTGGGCCTAATTCACCCTAAAATGTAGGTTGGTAACTTTCAGTCTGAGCTGGTTCAATGTGGCATTCACCCAACTTATAGTGAGTCTCACGTTCAGTGATAATGGAAGGATAGAGGATCTGTGACTATTTTGTACGGTCCATCGAAGATATTAAAGTATAAACGTGTACAAAATAGTCCTGTTATACAGGTATCTCAAACCATATTTACTATGTCTAACATTCCATTACAAGTCCAAATGACACTACTGCTAGTCACAACATGAATGTATAGAGAGTATGGAGATTATGGTAAGTGTGTATTATGAAATATCATGCAGTTCTGCACGTTTAGTAAGGATTATCCTTGCAGTATCCGGCCTTCAAATGGCTCAGTCACCCCATGTGGCCAAACGTGGAGTTGCGGGAATAAAATAAATAAATATGGAAATGTGTAACATAAATAAATAATAATGAATCAAAGCAGCAGACACCAGTATTTATTATCAATACAATCAATAACGGAATCTATTTGATGTCTGCCATGAACATGCAAAGTAGGTAAGTGCCAAACGCTGTGTGTCTAATATTTCTCTATGAATGTATAGAGATGGACCGGATTGATGGATCGTTGTGTGACTTCAATACTTGTCTCTAACACACCTGATTGGATAAAAGTTATCAATCTTACAATCTCACAGGTGGGGGATTGGGCTACAATGTGAAGTATTTTTTGGCTCCGAAATAAAATAAAGTTTTATCGATTTTTACATTATTATTTTTCAAACAAAGGGAACCTAGTAGTCGTAAAGGACCAGTTTGGACACCATAACAACTTCATCAAAATGAAGTTATTATGGTGCCCGAAGGTCCTCTGCACTGACTTACCTTTAGGGGTTAAACCATTCTAGCTGCAGGTTAAAAATTGGCGATACATGCAACCCTGACTTCATTGAGGTGGTCTGGGTGTCTATAGTGTTTCTTTAACTTAAAGGACTACTAAAGGCACCCAGACCACTTGATTTCATAAAGTGGTCTGGGAACAGTCGTCCTGTCATTTGAACCCATCAATGTAAGACATTGTCGTTTAGTAGATACGGCAACATTGTGACTGCAGGGCTAAACAGACCTCTTTAGTGGCTGTTTTCTTTCTACCCTTCCCCGCTGTGAGAACCGAGTCAGACATGGTACTCACGTCACCCCCTGCTTAATGTCTCTCATAGAAAGCATTTGATTGGAGGAGCTTGCTGCGTTCGCTTCTCGTCACCAATGTTCCACGGTGTGAAACATTCCATTGGACAAGCAAACAAGGAAGCAACGAATGCTGGATGATGTAGCTGGAGAAGGAGCGGGTGGCAGCACCAAGTGAGTCTTGCCACTGAAGAAAAAAAGTTAAAACCTTTAATCCTTTACTGTAATTTAATTTAGGGGTCCCCGACATCCAACTAGTAAGGAGAACATTATAGCGCTAAGAATACATGATTTGTTTCCTAGAAATAAAAAGCTAATAATGAAGAAGTAACAACTTGTGAAGTATGACATACCAGTGTTTGCAGAGAGGGGTGATTGGATGTGCTTTATTAACCCTTTCCCAACAGCAATTTAAGTATTACGCACACAGCCTTGGAGGATTAGAGTTAAACATTTACAAATTGCTATTAAATCTCTCTGTGAATGTACTGACAGGTTTAAACTGAAGTCCTTTATAAATGTAGTGAATAGAAAGGCACAGATTTGACACATGACAATCTGATACCTACAATACGCTGCGCTCCACCTTTTGTGCAACTGTGGCTCTCTGTTCTGTGAGCTCATTTAACCCCTTAAGGACCAAACTTCTGGAATAAAAGGGAATCACGACATGTCACACATGTCATGTGTCCTTAAGGGGTTAAAGTGGTTCTGTCATCAGAAATACTGTCTGCGCCATAATACAGCACGTTAAAACGCCATGTAGCATGTCTCGATCAGTTCTACATCGGTTCATTTTGTTTTATAACATTGCAAATACAATATTTCCTGCTGGTCTCGGGCATGTCGGCCACTGGACATCTTCAGAGAATTCAAAGAATCCTTGTGTCTCCTTCACAGTTGAAAGCTGAGAGCTTCATGCAAACCATAGACTCTGCGCAGCCTTGTTTTTAATCAGTAACTGGGACTGGGGGTTTAGAATTGTGATGCAATTCCAAGAAGGACGCCTGCACAATGGCACACTGACAGATCTTCATTTACTGCAGCACGGTTACATGGGAATATTATTAATCGACTTCATTATTGTTTTAAACTGATTTACGGACTGAGATTTAAGGTGACAGTAACACTTTCAGCAAAGTTTACATTGCACGTTTCGTTTAACCTCAATATGTTATTTTTAATACACCAATAATGTCCTCCCTCTTCAGCCCCAAGTCCGGAATCCATGTATAGCTTAATAAAGGAGGAGGAAAAACAGTCATAGTACAGTGAGGGGCCAAGCCGGGCCTTGTGGGATCTCACCATCCAGAAGGAAATTAATTTGTCCAAAGGCACAATTTTTGATTTAGCTCTTTTTCGGATGGCGAGAGCCTACGAGTCATAGGTCCAGGATGGGTCGGAATGTACCCTCCATCTTTGAATTATGAACAGGTTTGAGCTCCTTAGACCATATCTGGCAGCTAGAACAAACATGAAGAAATCATTCCGTTCCTTTCACAGTCAAAGGCCAAATATCTGAGCCATGAGAAGATTACAGAAAGGGCAAGAGAGCAGAAGAAGATCCCATGGACAGGTGGTGCTGAAAGGCCTGACAGAATTAAACCCAAGACCCAGAGGTCTAAAACAGACCTGGTCTAGGAGTCCCTGAAGAACAGAAGATCCCAACCTCCAAGCCCGCTACTATGACTGTAGTGGAAAACATTATGTAGAATTCATAGGGACAGAAACTTTTTGACCTACTTCGATTTCTTAAAAGAGGAAATACCTTGCGCCACTGGGCTTTCCCAGAGGACTTAAATGAAGCAACAGAAGAAGACTGAAACAATGAGAAAAATGAAATGAAAGCCCCATAAAAAATACCCTTGACATGAGGCCACCAAAAAAAAAACTTGACAGGACTTGAGCCACAAAGATATTTTTTTTTATTTGAATATTAAATAGATAACTAAATAATCTACTGTTCCTTCGTCAAAGGAGTTTCTCAGACACTAGGAAAACCCGTCAGATGTGTGGTGAACCACTGTGTGTCTTCCCTATGTACATCATAGCTAAGGGAAGTTGAGAATTACCAAGGTAGAGCCTCTAGAAACACTCCTTCATACCCTAGAGTGACATAGGGAGAGAAGGTGACCAGTGTGGCATAGTCACAAAATATCAGAGCCCCTGGGCGCCTTAAACAGAGTGGATATTATCTATGTGGGGCTCAAGCCCAGCTGTCTACAATTGAATTCATACCAAGGGATCTTCATGAGGAGGACTCTTTGGATGGCTTGCAGTCCCATAAGACAGAGGTCACTTGTCCCTCAATAAAGAACACATCTTCAATATCATGCTTGTAAAAAAGTAATCTTATCTCAGAGCTCCATGGAATCCACCTTCCTACAGAAACATAAGTGAGGATTCTACAGTAAAGGATGGAGAGAGAGTAGCTTGCTGGTGCATTGATTTATGGGTATTTCTGCATTTCTGGCTGGGAGAAACGTTACCCCACCGTAATATTCGTGTCTCTCACCACCCTAGGAAGACAATCACAGTTTTACTATTTAATTTTTTCAACAGATTTTAGACATTCTTTTCCATTCTGCGATCCTTTGGTAAGTTACTATACTAGGGCAGTAGTGTTAAATCATAACCTATCCAGCAGTTCAACTGCAATCCTCATCATCCACAGTGTAAGAATGATGAGACAGACACTCTTACTTACTCTGCACATTACTCACTAATAATCATCAGTAAATCCACACAGTCACATCACAAACAGAAAAAAAAAAAAAAATCAAAGGAAAATGCGTAACAGCGACATCATTCTACCATTTACCAATTCCACAGAAGTGGCACAGAGATGATTTATAAGAAATAATAACAGAGAAAATTAGAGATGGTTTATTCTCGTAAATTTTTATTAATGATATAGCTTTAAAGATCTTGTAATGTATCAATTTTCCACTAATTGGTACTGCGTGTAACATTTTCATTTTTGGTTTGTTCTTTTACATAATGTAGATATTGAAAGAGAAACTGTCGCTTTCCAGTACTTTTTAAACCTACTTAACCCTATATTTAACAAATATGTAATTGTGAAATGTGTAAAATAAAATTCAATGTAGAAACTGCATCTCTTTATTCAACGGGGCGACTCCATCTTAGCTTCTTGTCAATTATTGTTATAAGCTCTGCCCTTTGCATCTGGCAGTCTAAATAGAGAGAACATAGAAATAATAGGAGAAATGAAGCCATGTGTAATGTGTGCCCTGGACGGCATTGTACTGTAATTAGCTACATCTTAAAGGGTTACTCCAACCTATTGAGGGGGGAGGACCTTTCCTGTGTAAAATACCCTACTGAGCACCATGGATAAGTTTTCTCCTGCCCCCCAAATTGTAGGATAACCAGCAAAAATAATTTTTACTTACCTTGACTCAGATCCCATCCCAAGGACCTTTCGCAGTCCAATCACAGGCTTCTTATGGTGATTGGAACTTTTCTCTGTCTCAGAGCGCATGTGAGGGTAGAGAGAGATTAGGGAGTAGGCGGGTGGAAGGAATTTTTTTTCCAAAAAACAATGTCTCGTCAACGGGGGAGGCGAGAGGGGATGCACAGTGGGGGGGAGGGGGAGGAGATTATTATGTTTGATGCCAATGACACGTGTGCTGGGTATGCAACAAGCCCCCAGCACACAATTAACAATAACTCAGTGGTAGATACTCCTACCACTATGACCACTTTAAATCAATGGAGTGATCATGGTGGTTGGAGTTACCCTTTAATATGAATAAATACGATAGAAATTTAAACAGGCACCACATGAAAAAGATCAACACAAGTTAAAGGGGAGTTTACATATTGTATTAAATGGTGTAATTTCCCCTTTAAGGCCAAGGTCTTGTAAATCTTAAACCGATAAACTTCAATTGGCATCATGTTTCTGAGTGCTGAAGTTGGGGTGTGGGGGGTACCCGTGTTTTCTGAGTTGTACAAAGCCATACTGAACCATATTGTCCCGTATTAGTTAAAAGCATATGAAATTAGTATTATGTACAGTGCAATCCCCTATCTGACAGATTAGATGAGAAACGGGACAAAATAAAATCCATTAATCAGGAAATGATATCGCAGCTACTTATAAACTAAATGTTAGGTCAAACGAAAAATATTTTCCAAAGGTATTTTGGTGAATTCTGATGTCTCTGCTCCAGTTCCAGTGCATGGAATAGACCTTATTGTCCGGGAAGGCAAATTAATAGAGTGCAGAAACTCACTGGATTTATTAAAGCCTTTTATACGAGATAGAAAATATTACATTCATTGAATTTTAGAGAACGGAACATGTGCACATAGCTATCTAAGCCAGCGCACCCACTGATATTTTCACTTTTCTCATTTCTTACAATTACTTTGGCAAAAGTCTGTGCGCAGCCATTGATAACAAGACATTCTTCTATGGAAAATACTAGAACAAATTACCGACGCTAACATGTCGCCGCTCATGTTATTCAGAAATGTTACAGCCGCTATCTATGACACAAGATATAGCGTAGAAATAATGTAAAAATGACATTTTAAAAAGAAATCATTTGTTGATCTTTTATGAACAGAATTCTACACAGGAGACAAACAGGGACATTTGATCCATCTTTGCAGATTGAGTTAAATGGAAATAAAAGTATTCTTCTTTCATATTTTAAAGTGGTTTTCCCTAAAATGAGTGTTTAGTGGCGGAATTACTAAAGAATTCACCAGAGCCGAGAAAATTACCATCCAGCTTATAATTGCTTTGTTGCTAAGTAACTGGTTTTGGAGTTTTAAGTGAACAAAATAACAAGCAAAATTCTTCTGTTACTCAAAAATGTATCCAGTCAAGCTTTGTTTCAGCATCTAATTCCTTGTAAACACAGGCTTTGGGTAAGACTGGTAATTAGACTCACGGCAAACGATGCCAAATGGAATTAAAGCAGGTATTCCATGGAAATAGGAAGTACTAAACAGGATACTAGTTAGAAATCGTGGCAGTCCACAATCCGGATATTTGAATACGGGCAGTGTGCAGTGCTTCGGGTGCAGGCTCCAAGTGTCGGGCAATTCTAGAATAATATGGGAGCTCAGTCAGCGTTCTGCAGAAGGATGCTTCTCTGTTAAACTCTATAGTTTTCCATTTGCAAAGGCCGCTTCCTGGAACTGAGGAACGAAACTTCTGAAATGAGCCCTGAAAGGGGAAAAACAAGCAAAAAAAGAGTTAGGAGACATGAGATGGACGCTGGTCCTCTGAGATGTAGAGGCCAGTTTGGAAACATGGAGTCACTGAGGACATGTGGGCGAGCACCAGTGCAACAAGAACAAATCCCTAGTTTTTTGACAAACCTCTTAATGGGGAGATGGTAACCAAAACTATTTGCACCATAACCACTACAACGTGCTAAGTGTTAATGCTGCAGTATTGAAGTAATAATACGTATCCCTTGCCCAACAGGCATGCTGCCAGTTGTCCAATTCTTGCAATTAAAACCTGCAGAAGACAACATAAAGTAATGGACTGCTGAAGGTAGTTCTGTGATGCGCATGTCTCTCTGCGTTTGCTAGCCTTGTACTGTAAAGTGGCGCATGTGGCCTGCATTTCATTCTGCTTCCATATGTTACTGTGTGAAATCAGAAATGTAAAAAGTCTCAACAAGTCCCCTTTTATTAGAATATTACTTTGCCCACGTGAGATGTCATCAGGAATGGAGGCTCAGCCTAGTGTGATGTCATTGGGATAGTATAGAAGCAATCCCAATATAAAAAAAAAACACGTCTGTAAGATGCTTTAATAAATGTAAAAAATACTTCCAGCAAGAAGGTAAGCTACTGTTAGAAATTCCAGCTCCTTAATGCAGTCTAATGCATGTTCTAAGTACAGAAAGAGTAACGGTATCATAATGGCTGATGTAAAATGAAACTCTAGCAATGCTATTTCTATAATCTGTTGATTAGTGTACAGTAACAGGTGATATTTACCAAACACTAGGGATGCATTCATTAAAAAGGTAACTGGCAGGGAAAATTAAAATAGCCATCAAGGAAAAAAATCACGTACTCAGGTGTTTTATCACATCAGCAATGTTTTGGCCAAATATGTGAGTTTCCAGATTACTATCCAATGTAACACGCAGGATCCCGTGTCAGGGATTACTATCCAATGTAACACGCAGGATCCCGTGTCAGGGATTACTATCCAATGTAACACGCAGGATCCCGTGTCAGGGATTACTATCCAATGTAACACGCAGGATCCCGTGTCAGGGATTACTATCCAATGTAACAAAAATCCAATGTAACACGCAGGATCCCGTGTCAGGGATTACTATCCAATGTAACACGCAGGATCCCGTGTCAGGGATTACTATCCAATGTAACAAAAATCCAATGTAACACGCAGGATTCCGTGTCAGGGATTACTATCCAATGTAACAATAATCCAATGTAACACGCAGGATCCCGTGTCAGGGATTACTATCCAATGTAACACGCAGGATCCCGTATCACAGATTACTATCCAATGTAACACGCAGGATCCCGTGTCAGGGATTACTATCCAATGTAACAATAATCCAATGTAACACGCAGGATCCCGTGTCAGGGATTACTATGCAATGTAACACGCAGGATCCCGTATCACGGATTACTATCCAATGTAACACGCACAATCCCGTGTCAGGGATTACTACCCAATGTAACACGCAGGATCCTGTGTCACGGATTACTATCCAATGTAACACGCAGGATCCCGTATCACGGATTACTATCCAATGTAACACGCAGGATCCCGTGTCATCGATTACTATCCAATGTAACATGCAGGATCCCGTGTCAGGGATTACTATCCAATGTAACAATAATCCAATGTAACACGCAGGATCCCGTATCACGGATTACTATCCAATGTAACACGCAGGATCCCGTGTCATCGATTACTATCCAATGTAACACGCAGGATCCCGTGTCAGGGATTACTATCCAATGTAACAATAATCCAATGTAACACGCAGGATCCCGTATCACGGATTACTATCCAATGTAACAATAATCCAATGTAACATGCAGGATCCCGTATCACGGATTACTATCCAATGTAACACGCAGGATCCCGTATCACGGATTACTATCCAATGTAACAATAATCCAATGTAACACGCATGATCCAGTATCACGGATTACTATCTAATGTAACACGCAGGATCCCGTGTCACGGATTACTATCCAATGTAACACGCAGGATCCCATGTCAGGGATTACTATCCAATGTAACACGCAGGATCCCGTATCACGGATTACTATCCAATGTAACACGCACAATCCCGTGTCAGGGATTGCTATCCAATGTAACACGCAGGATCCCGTGTCAGGGATTACTATCCAATGTAACACGCAGGATCCCGTATCACGGATTACTATCCAATGTAACACGCAGGATCCCGTATCACGGATTACTATCCAATGTAACAATAATCCAATGTAACACGCAGGATCCCGTATCACGGATTACTATCCAATGTAACAATAATCCAATGTAACACGCAGGATCCCGTATCACGGATTACTATCCAATGTAACAATAATCCAATGTAACATGCAGGATCCCGTATCACGGATTACTATCTAATGTAACACGCAGGATCCCGTGTCACGGATTACTATCCAATGTAACACGTAGGATCCCATGTCACGGATTACTATCCAATGTAACACTCAGGATCCCGTGTCACGGATTACTATCCAATGTAACACGCAGGATCCCGTGTCACGGATTACTATCCAATGTAACAATAATCCAATGTAACACGCAGGATCCCGTATCACTATCCAATGTAACACGCAGGATCCCGTGTCAGGGATTACTATCCAATGTAAAAATAATCCAATGTAACACGCAGGATCCCGTGTCACGGATTACTATCCAATGTAACACGCAGGATCCCGTGTCACGGATTACTATCCAATGTAACACGTAGGATCCCATGTCAGGGATTACTATCCAATGTAACACGCAGGATCCCATGTCAGGGATTACTATCCAATGTAACACGCAGGATCCCGTATCACGGATTACTATCCAATGTAACACGCAGGATCCCGTATCACGGATTACTATCCAATGTAACACGCAGGATCCCGTATCACGGATTACTATCCAATGTAACATGCAGGATCCCGTGTCAGGGATTACTATGCAATGTAACAATAATCCAATGTAACACGCAGGATCCCGTATCACGGATTACTATCCAATGTAACACGCAGGATCCCGTATCACGGATTACTATCCAATGTAACAATAATCCAATGTAACACGCAGGATCCCGTATCACGGATTACTATCTAATGTAACACGCATGATCCCGCGTCACGGATTACTATCCAATGTAACACGCAGGATCCCGTGTCACGGATTACTATCCAATGTAACACGCAGGATCCCGTGTCACGGATTACTATCCAATGCAACACGCAGGATCCCGTGTCACGGATTACTATCCAATGTAACACGCAGGATCCCGTATCACGGATTACTATCCAATGTAACACGCAGGATTCCGTGTCAGGGATTACTATCCAATGTAAAAATAATCCAATGTAACACACAGGATCCCGTGTCACGGATTACTATCCAATTTAACACGCAGGATCCCGTGTCACGGATTACTATCCAATGTAACACACAGGATCCCATGTCAGGAATTACTATCCAATGTAACACACAGGATCCCATGTCAGGGATTACTATCCAATGTAACACACAGTATCCCATGTCAGGGAGTACTATCCAATGTAACATGCAGGATCTAATGTCAGGGATTACTATTAAATGTAACACGCAGGATCCCGTGTCACGGATTACTATCCAATGTAACACGCAGGATCCCGTGTCAGGAATTACTATCCAATGTAACAATAATCCAATGTAACACGCAGGATCCCGTATTACTATCCAATGTAACACGCAGGATCCCGTGTCAGGAATTACTATCCAATGTAACAATAATCCAATGTAACACGCAGGATCCCGTATCACGTATCACTATCCAATGTAACACGCAGGATCCCGTGTCAGGGATTACTATCCAATGTAACACGCAGGATCCCGTGTCAGGGATTACTATCCAATGTAACACACAGGATCCCGTGTCACGGATTACTATCCAATGTAACATGCAGGATCCCATGTCAGGAATTACTATCCAATGTAAAACGCAGGTTCCCATGTCAGGAATTACTATTCAATGTAACACGCAGGATCCCGTGTCAGGGATTACTATTCAATGTAACAAGCAGGATCCCATGACAGGGATTACTATCCAATGTAAGACGTAGGATCCCGTGTCAGGGATTACTATCCAATGTTACACGCAGGATCCCATGTCAGGAAGTACTATCCAATGTAACACGCAGGATCCCATGACAGGGATTACTATCCAATGTAAGACGTAGGATCCCGTGTCAGGGATTACTATCCAATGTTACACGCAGAATCCCATATCAGGAATTACTTTCCAATGTAAAACGCAGGTTCCCATGTCAGGAATTACTATTCAATGTAACACGCAGGATCCCGTGTCAGGGATTATTATTCAATGTAACACGCAGGATCCCGTGTCAGGGACTACTATCCAATGTAACACAAAGGGTCCCGTGTCAGGGACTACTATCCAATGTAACACAAAGGGTCCCGTGTCAAGGATTACTAGCCAATGTAACACGAAGGATCCCGTGTCAGGGATTACTATCCAATGTAACACGCAGGACCCCGTGTCAGGGATTATTATCTAATATAACACGCAGCATCTCATATCAGGGAGTACTATCCAATGTTACACGCAGGATCCCGTGTCAGGGATTAATATCCAATGTAACACGCAGGACCCCGTGTCAGGGATTATTAATTTATATAACACGCAGGATCTGACATCAGGGAGTACTATCCAATGTAACACGCAGGATCCCGTGTCAGGAAGTACTATCCAATGTAACACGCAGGATCTCATATCAGGGATTACAATCCAATGTTACACGCAGGATCCCGTGTCAGGGATTACTATCCAATGTAACACACAGGATCCCGTGTCAGGGATTATTATTGAATATAACACGCAGCATCTCATATCAGGGAGTACTATCCAATGTAACACGCAGGATCTCATATCAGGGATTATAATCCAATGTTACACGCAGGATCCCGTATCACGGATTACTATCCAATGTAACACGCAGGATCCCGTGTCAGGGATCATTATCTAATATAACACGCAGGATCTCATATCAGGGAGTGCTATCCAATGTAACACGCAGGATCTCATATCAGGGAGTACTATCCAATGTAACACGCAGGATCCCATGTCAGGGATTACTATCCAATGTTACACGCAGGATCCTGTGTCAGGGATCATTATCTAATGTAACACACAGGATCTTTAACACACAGGATCTCATATCAGGGAGTACTATCCAATGTAACACACAGGATCCAGTGTCAGGGATTACTATCCAATGTAAGACGCAGGACCCCGTGTCAGGGATTATTATCTAATATAACACGCAGCATCTCATATCAGGGAGTACTATCCAATGTAACATGCAGGATCCCGTGTCAGGGATTATTAATTTATATAACACGCAGGATTTTATATCAGGGATTACTATCCAATGTTACATGCAGGATCCCATGTCAGGAAGTACTATCCAATGTAACACGCATGATCTCATATCAGGGATTACAATCCAATGTAACACGCAGGATCCCGTGTCAGGGATTACTATCCAGTGTAACACGCAGGATCCCGTGTCAGGGATTTGTATCTAATATAACACGCAGGATCCAGTGTCAGGGATTATTATTGAATATAACACGCAGCATCTCATATCAGGGAGTACTATCCAATGTAACACGCAGGATCTCATATCAGGGAGTACTATCCAATGTTACACGCAGGATCCCGTGTCAGGGATCATTATCTAATGTAACACGCAGGATCCCGTGTCAGGGATTATGATCTAATGTAACACGCAGGATCTCATATCAGGGAGTACTATCCAATGTTACACGCAGGATCTCATATCATGGATTACAATCCAATGTAACACGCAGGATCCCGTGTCAGGGATTACTATCCAATGTTACACGCAGGATCCCGTGTCAGGGATCATTATCTAATGTAACACGCATGATCTTTAACACGCAGGATCTCATATCAGGGAGTACTATCCAATGTAACACACAGGATCCTGTGTCAGGGATTACAATCCAATGTAGCACGCAGGAACCCGTGTTGACCTACTGTAAAGGAGAGTTGCACTGTGTCCTTGGGAGGTTCTAGTTAGTGAAGAGTAAAGGTTAATTCTAGGGAGGGGAGCGCAAACAAGCAGCCCATAAACGGAGTTGTGATAAACAATCCAGCCAGGGTCAGGACAGGCAAACCCTCCTGTCACCAAGCCAAGAACAGGTTGTTTTGGGTGTTAGATAATTTCATAAACACGTTTTCCAGGTGGTAGGACAAGTTGGAGCAGGAAAGGAATAAAAAGAGAAATTAAAACAGTTTTACAGCAATCTCTGCACAAGAGCCTCTTCTTGCTAAAAATCAACACATAGAAACTTCCAAACCACCTCTTATAGAACATGCATCTGGGAGTTATATATAATGGCCACTTATAGGAAAGTCCTGATGCTTCAACAGAGAACACAAACATTCTATTGTTTCCTTGAGTGATCCACTATGAGAACTCAGAAGGACCGCCTGGCAACCCGACCGGGTGCCTCCGCCAGTTGCTGCTTACTAGTAGCCTTGAGTACTATAAGCACCGCACCGGACACCATAAGTACCGTAGCCCCTTAGCCGCCGCAGCTTGGCTGAGATCTCGCTGTCCTCCACCCACCCTGGACCTAAGACAACGATCCAGCCTCTCCTCCTCCAGAGAGTATAGCAGGTATAGCTGTGTTAGTGATTATAGCCAGTATAGTAATCCGAAGCAGGTATAGCTGGTATAGCTGTTCCCTACAATCACGAGACGAGGCTCTGTGTTGAGGGTGAAGTGAACTGATTTAGTGGGACCACACTTGGCCTTTTATGACAATCCCCATGCAAGGGGTACTACCTGGACCTGATGGAAGACTACAGTACAAAGTTTCAGACCAATGACAGTTTGTTCAAGTACAGGACACTCTCATACATAATTATACAATCCCTCCCCCCTGCCTGGGAGATAATTGAGTCAGGAACGGTACTAACTCAATTATCTCCAGACACAAAACCAAACCCAAAAGTATCTTTAAAACATACAAAACCCCCACATCTCCAGATAGCCCCGATCTGGGTGAACAACATATCCAAAAATCACCCAGATCGGTTCAGGGGTTCAGGAATTTCCTGGAAGTCATAGTTGGCCGACCGCACGCATGGTCCCATGCCCCAAACAGTTCCATAGAATCGCGGCTAAGTGACGGTGGGCACCTACCGGGAACTGCAAAGTCTTCCTGTCTAAAACAGTTCCATAGAAACGCAGCTAAATGCCGCTGGGGGACTGACCGGGAACAGCAAAGTTTTCATGCCGAAAATAGTTCCAGGGCATTCGCGGCTAAGTGCCCCTGAAGTCTATTCGCGGTTTTGGTGTATGAGGGAGCTAGCGTTCGGTTCTATGGAAAGTGCCAAACCAGGGGGAATAAAATATGGGTCTTTACAGTTGCTGACCTGGCCCATAGTCTTTTGGCAGGAGGCTGGCAAGCAGGCCCCTCCAAAAGCCCATGGCGAGGTTCTGTTCGCCACAAGAACATTACCCCAGATTTGCTTTTGGTACATGCTTACTAACACATCAACCCCTGTTGTGGGCCTGAACTATCGAATTATTAGATTTTGCACGTTCTCCTCCAAGTGCTCGATAACTAAACTACATTCTCTTACACACAGAGTACCTACAGCCCACGGCATTCACTGACACAAATACAGCCCACTAACTATCTCTGATCCGGGAGGCCTACCTACCTGGACAACAGCACAGACCATACCCACCATCTGCAGGGCTTCCTAGAGATATAGTAGAAGGCAGGATAATAATTATGGACTCCAAGTTCACTAAATTGAAAAGCAAAGACTATGGCAGGTCACCTGTGTTTATGTTACATGTTGTAAATGTTATATTGCAACCCCCCTCTGTTCCCATTACCCCCCAGTCTTATCTCCCTTCTGTCCTTCATCTCTTTGAGAAAAGACCATAAATGAGATTACTGTTCTACAAACATGGCAGACACAAACCAGACCAGTTTTGTATGTGTACAGCACAGTGTACTTAGCCTGAAAAGACCTCGGTGCCGTATTCACTAAACATTGATCTGCCATGAGGTGAGAAAAACCTTCAAAATTATAGAGGAAAACAGCCCACTCATAAAAACAATTCTCAGCTTAGCAGAATTATAGATTTATTACTATCCAGCTAATTTAGCCTAAATTCTGCAAGTCTGTTATCAAATAAGCACAATACACTATTTAGGGAATAGACTCTTTGGGGTTGCTTGTTTTGTGTCTGGACGTCCATGGACACAATGGGTGTAGCGGAGAGCTGATTTCTCGCAGCTATTCTCCACTTTAGATCCAAGGAAGGCTCAGGAACAAGTCATTAGTAAATCCACAGCAGAGTTTCCAGCAGGTAAAAAGGTACAGAAATATCCCCACAGCACTCCCAATAACTGGACGACACACAGTTTCAGGAGTAGAACTGACAATTGTTTATTTCAGGGTTTCTTATAAAGCCTGCTCCCATGCAAGGGAGGGAACTACAATAATTATGACAGTGACCAATGCAGGGCTTGTTACCTCCCACACATCTCCTCCCCTCGGTGTGAGTCATAATCCCCTTAACTTGTACAGGACTTTACCCCAAACTTGGATGTACCCCTAAACCATCACATATCCTTAATATTAGGGTACCGCTAGGTAGCCCTGATCTGGGTGAATATAATATCCAAAATTCACCCAGATCGGACCGGTGGTTCGGCAGTGACCAGAAGGTGAAGTTTGACCGACCGCACACGAGTTGGTATCCGAAAAGGGTTCCACGTGAATGGGCCCTGCGGTCGGTCTCCGTTCGGCAGATAAAACAGACATTTCTAACAGCCATCCATACTTTAATCCACCCAGATGGTGATTCCCTCATTCGGTACTTTGTAACTACCGAATGGGGATTTGTTAGGACTCTCCGTTCGGTCGCTACGGAGCTCTGGAGGTCTCAGCGGTGTTTGGTTGTCTGAGTGTCCGATTTGGGTTCCAGACACTCGACGACACAACACCGCTGAGATTTTCATGCGTAAGATGGCCGCCGCCACGTGTACGCATGCCGAATGGCGGCCACCCCGATACAATGTTAACTTGTGGTTTTGGAGAGAATGCGAACCTTAATTGTTGGCACACTTCTCTCCGGGGTGGTCCCTCCGTTCGGTAGTTTCCATAAGTATATAGTACGGAGGGAAACTACCGAATAACCTACAATTCACACTTTACATACATGAATAGCAATTCAACACAGGTAAAATTATAATGAATATAGTCACACAGGCAGTTTGCAGGACAGGCTTACGGCGTTCCGCTACACTGCTCCCCCTTGCCCACAAGCCGGCATACACAGTCTGATCCCACACGGATCGGCTTGGGGATGACCGGGGTGCTCACGGATTATTTCTCCAGATCAGTTTGTCGTGACAACCCGTCGGCGTTTCCATTTTGCTTACCCGGGCGGTATTGAATGTTAAAGTCAAAGGGCTGCAGCGCCAAACTCCAGCGCAGCAGCCTGGCATTGTCCCCAGCCACCCGGTTCAGCCAGACCAACGGGTTGTGATCCGTGAGCAAAGAAAAAGCCTGTCCATACAAGTAGGGTTGTAATTTCTTTAAGGCCCACACCACAGCGAGGCATTCCTTCTCGATGGCGGCGTAGCTTACTTCCCGAGGTAAAAGTTTGCGACTGATGTAAGCCACGGGGTGTTCTCCGCCATCGGCCCCGACTTGGCTCAGTACTGCCCCCAATCCAAACATAGAAGCGTCTGTGTGGACAAGAAAACGTTTAGTTGGATTGGGAGCGGCCAAGACAGGGGCATTAACAAGTGCATCTTTCAAGTGTTGGAATGCCTGCTCACACTCCGGGGTCCAGGTTACTTGGCGGGGAAGGTTTTTACGGGTCAGGTCAGTGAGGGGTTTGGCCAGGGCACTATAATTGGGCACAAACTTCCGGTAATACCCTGCTGTCCCTAGGAAGGCTAATACCTGGGTTTTAGTTTTCGGGGTAGGCCACTGTGCTACTGCCTCTACTTTGGCTGGTTCCGGCTTTTGTTTACCACAGCCCACTCTGTGGCCCAGGTACTGTACCTCGGCCATCCCAATGCTACATTTCGCTGGTTTTAAGGTCAAGCCAGCCTCCCTGATTCTGTCTAGAACCGCTCCTATATGGGCCAAGTGTTCCTGCCAGGTATCGCTAAATATGGCAATATCATCGAGATACGCGCAGGTATAGTCTTGGAACCCATCTAGGAGGCGGTCCACCATCCGTTGGAAGGTAGCCGGCGCGTTTTTCATCCCAAACGGCATGACCTTAAATTGGTACAAGCCGAATGGGGTGACAAAGGCGGACTTAGGGATGGCGTCCGGGGCCAAGGGAATCTGCCAATACCCTTTACACAAATCAATAGTGGTAAGGTATTGACCCCTGGCCATCCGGTCCAGCAACTCATCTATCCTAGGCATCGGGTATGCGTCGGATACGGTTTTCTCATTCAATCTCCGGTAGTCCACGCAAAAGCGGGTCGTGCCGTCCCGCTTTGGTACGAGGACTACGGGAGAGGCCCAGGGGCTATCGGAGGGCTCAATGACTCCTAACTGAATCATCTCTTCAATTTCCTTGCGCATATTCTCCCGTACCGCTTCAGGGATGCGGTACGGAGTCTGGCGCATGGGAAGTTGGCCAGGGGTTTCTACTCGGTGGGTAGCCAGAGGGGTGTATCCAGGTATATTAGAAAAGGTCTCCTGCTTTTCTTGCAGTAGTTGTTGTACCTCGATACGCTCCTGTGGGCTTAACCGATCCCCCAGTACAACTGCTCCTAAATCCCCAGCCATCTGTCCGTCCTCTAACAGATCGGGGAGGGGTAGGCTGTCGCCTTCTTCAGAGGTGGGGGCGCAGATAGCTGTCACCTCCTCTGATCGCTCTTGGTAAGGCTTCAGCATGTTCACATGGATCATGCGTCGCCCCCCATTCCCTGCGCAGTGGCCAATTATATAAGTGGTGTCACACCGTTGCTCTACCACCTTATAAGGGCCTTGCCAGGCGGCCTGTAGCTTATCGTGTCGGACAGGTTTTAAAATTAAAACTTTCTGTCCGACCTGAAAGCTACGGTCCCTGGCGCCTCTATCGTACCAGGTGCGCTGACGCGTCTGAGCTGCCTGTAGGTTTTCCTTTACCGTCTTTGTGAGAGCTTCCAGGCGATCTCGGAGGGCCAACACATATGGTACAATAGGGGTGCCGTCAGCGCTACGGTCTCCCTCCCAGTGTTCTCTAATCAAGTCCAGGGGTCCCCTTACTCTCCTCCCGAAAAGCAGTTCAAAGGGAGAAAATCCCGTAGATTCCTGCGGCACCTCCCGGTAAGCAAACAGTAAGTGCGGCAGGAATTTTTCCCAGTCTCGGTGGGTCTCTGCGAAGGTTCGAAGCATCTGTTTTAAGGTGCCATTGAACCGTTCGCAGAGCCCATTCGTCTGGGGGTGGTACGGGGCACTAATGATGGGCTTAATCTTACAGAACTTCCAGAGCTGTTGGGTGACCTCTGCCGTGAACTGAGTGCCCTGATCCGAGATGATCTCCCTGGGTAACCCCATCCGGGAGAAAATCTGCATCAGCGCCTCAGCCACCGTCTCTGCATGGATATTAGTTAAGGCTACCGCCTCGGGGTAGCGAGTGGCGTAGTCCACTACGGTCAAAATGTACCGTTTGCCTGATGGGCTAGGCTTCCGGAAGGGGCCTACAATGTCTACTGCAACCCTATGAAAGGGTTCCTCAATTATGGGTAGGGGGTGCAGCTTTGCCTTACGCTTATCCCCCCTCTTTCCTACCCTCTGGCACGTATCGCAGGTATTACAATACCTGCGCACCTCCTGGCTAATCCCTGGCCAGAAGAAACTTTGGGTCAGCCGATATCTGGTACGGCTGACCCCCAAATGTCCGGATAGCGGAATATCGTGCGCTATCCGGAGTAATTCGGTTCGGTACCTCTGCGGTACCACGAGCTGTCTTGCAGTTATGGGTTCTGACCCAGCTATCTCTTTACTCGTTTCCCGGTATAATAACTGCCTGTCCCATACAAATCTTTCCCCCTCCGCCCCAGGTTGAATAGAGGTGACCTTGTCTCGATATACTTGTAAGGTAGGGTCAGTGATCACCTCGGCTACAAACTCGTCAGGAGGGGCCCACGGCATACAGTCTAGGGAAGGGGAGGAATCTCTTACCTGGACCTCCGGCAGTGCGTTGTTGTTGGGCTGGGTGCGGGCCTGTTGCCTGGTGACTACTGGGTGTGCTTCCTCAGTAGTTTGTGGTTCAAAGGCGGAGGTGAGTTTGCCCAGATCATTCCCTAGGACCACCTCAGCAGGTAATTGCGGCATTAGTCCCACTTCCACATTCCCAAACCCCGCACCCCAATGCAAGTGTACCCGGGCTGTGTCTAGCCGATACACGGCTCCCCCTGCAACCCTGACAGCCACAGTCTTATTCAGTTTGGCCTTGTCCGAAACCAAATGGCTTTGCACCAGGGTGATGGTGGCTCCCGAGTCTCTGAGCCCCTGCATAGGCTTCCCTTCGAGATATACGGTCTGCCTATGGTGCTGTCGATTATCCGCCTGTGCTTGTAAGGGATTGGCCTCATGCAGCACTTCCCACTGTTCCACAGTCGTGACTGGAACGGCAGAGCTGTTGGGAAGTGGTACCTCATCTTGGTAGTGATGCGCGGCTGCTCTCGGGGGTGGTGGTGGAGGCCCTGGTCGGATCCAGGTGTTGCGATCTCTAGACTGTGGACACTCTCGTTGGAAATGTCCCCACTTCTGGCATCGGTGGCATTGCACAGAAGCAGGTGTGCGGTATCTCTGTTGTGCTGCTGCTGATGCTGGTGGAGGGAGTTGTCTTGGTGGGGGTTGAGGGTTAGGGGAGAAGGAATTCCCCCCTGGTGGCCGCATGGCAGGTTTGGTACTCACTGCCTTGGTCTGTCTGCGAGCGTCCATAAAATCATCTGCCTTTTTGGCAGCCTCGGTGAGGGTGATGGGGTTACGATCCCTCACCCATTCCTGTAGCTCTGAGGATATCCCCTCATAAAACTGCTCCAACAGCAGCATTTGTAACAAGTCCTCCATGGACCGCGCTTTACTGGACTGCATCCACCCAAGAGCTGCCCTTTCCAGTCGGCAAGCCCACTCTGCATGCGAATCTTTGTCCGCCTTTTTCAATTCCCTGAAGCGCCTCCGGTATGCCTCTGCTGTTATTGCATACCGGGCCAGGATAATTTCTTTTACCCGGTTATAGTTCCTAATTTCAATATCAGGCACAGTGCGGTAAGCTTCAGCTGCCCTTCCTGACAGCCGTCCTGCTAATATGGGTACCCACTCTTCCCTTGGTATGTTATGCAGCGTACACAGTCTCTCAAAGTCTTGGAGGAAGGCATCTATATCCTCCTCTGCTTCCACATACGTTTTAAAAGCTTGATAGGGAATTTTGGGCTTACCCTCTTGTGCCACAGCTCCTGCTGCACTTCTTTCCGGTGTTTGTGGTCTCCTGTTTCTCATCACAAACTCCTGCACCTCTGTCATCGTTTTAGAGATGATCTCTGTTGGTGGGTTTTCTCCATAAAAGGCCAGTCTGAATTGTAAGTGCCTTTGGAACTCCTCCTGTTCTGTTTCAGGTCTTTGTTCCGTGGCCTGGACCTCTTCTGCTCTGTACTCTGCCATTACTTCGGTGATAAGCGTTGCTTTGGATTTGCTGCTGGCAGAACCACCTTTCGCTTCTAGAAGGTCTTTCAATGTGGTTCTCTTTAGCGTGGAAAGGTCAATCTCCATTAATCCTTGTTCCTCTGTGAGTCTGGATCCCACCGCTGCCAACCAATGTAGCGGAGAGCTGATTTCTCGCAGCTATTCTCCACTTTAGATCCAAGGAAGGCTCAGGAACAAGTCATTAGTAAATCCACAGCAGAGTTTCCAGCAGGTAAAAAGGTACAGAAATATCCCCACAGCACTCCCAATAACTGGACGACACACAGTTTCAGGAGTAGAACTGACAATTGTTTATTTCAGGGTTTCTTATAAAGCCTGCTCCCATGCAAGGGAGGGAACTACAATAATTATGACAGTGACCAATGCAGGGCTTGTTACCTCCCACACATCTCCTCCCCTCGGTGTGAGTCATAATCCCCTTAACTTGTACAGGACTTTACCCCAAACTTGGATGTACCCCTAAACCATCACATATCCTTAATATTAGGGTACCGCTAGGTAGCCCTGATCTGGGTGAATATAATATCCAAAATTCACCCAGATCGGACCGGTGGTTCGGCAGTGACCAGAAGGTGAAGTTTGACCGACCGCACACGAGTTGGTATCCGAAAAGGGTTCCACGTGAATGGGCCCTGCGGTCGGTCTCCGTTCGGCAGATAAAACAGACATTTCTAACAGCCATCCATACTTTAATCCACCCAGATGGTGATTCCCTCATTCGGTACTTTGTAACTACCGAATGGGGATTTGTTAGGACTCTCCGTTCGGTCGCTACGGAGCTCTGGAGGTCTCAGCGGTGTTTGGTTGTCTGAGTGTCCGATTTGGGTTCCAGACACTCGACGACACAACACCGCTGAGATTTTCATGCGTAAGATGGCCGCCGCCACGTGTACGCATGCCGAATGGCGGCCACCCCGATACAATGTTAACTTGTGGTTTTGGAGAGAATGCAAACCTTAATTGTTGGCACACTTCTCTCCGGGGTGGTCCCTCCGTTCGGTAGTTTCCATAAGTATATAGTACGGAGGGAAACTACCGAATAACCTACAATTCACACTTTACATACATGAATAGCAATTCAACACAGGTAAAATTATAATGAATATAGTCACACAGGCAGTTTGCAGGACAGGCTTACGGCGTTCCGCTACAATGGGAAATCAAGGAATGGCAGTTTACGGGTTGGCTGGTCGTGTTGGGAGTCAGAGTGCAGAGCAGTAGCTGATGATATTGCAATCTTTGACCAGATCATTGTCAGGAGTGCAGGGGGCCAGTGTCCCAGGATTCGAACATCTAGCGGAGAATTTAAACATGTTATGCGAGAGCTGTTTGTAAACATGCTGATTTAGGAGGTAACCGTGCCCTTGGGCTGTATCACTCTGACATGTGATCACTCACCCCTTCTTCATTGGCGTCAAAAACACATATTCTGGGAATCTGCCAATTCGGAAAGGAGAATAAAAAAAAAAAAAACACGTATCTTCATTCAAACCGGAGTAAGATTCCTGGTGGTTATTATTAGTCTTTGGGCACACTTTGGGGAAGATTTATTATAGGACAAGTAATATAAAAGTGGGGTAAAGATTAGATTTGTTTTCAAGGTGATTACTACACTTTTAGAATTTTGTCCCGTTTTTTTGTTGGCGACAATATTAATCTCTCTCTTTCAGTTCATCTCCTGCCTTTCAGTTCAAGCCTAGATTTGTAGGTCAATGCCAAATGAACCGCCCCATGAATTAATGTTAGAAGAGATGTGGATTGAAAGAGGTAAGCTGCCCAATTTTTACTTAGGTAAAGGTACAGCACCATGTTTTCTTTATTGGAGTAAGGTGAGACATTCCTCCTGTCTGCGCTATTCCCCCAGCGCAAGATCAAATTAAAACCTACCAATGAAATCAACTGCATGACTGGCAGGTTCAACAGGGAGATGACTCAATATGGCAACTACATAAACCACAACAGCTTTCATTCTGATGTGATGGAATTGCATGGAAAGGCATTGCGAGATGAATATCTGGGGAGGAGAGGTAGGAGCATGTATGTCAAACACACAAGATGGACAGATAAGAACGACATAAGGGGAATCACAAATGTTTCCTCTGATAGCAGAGGGAGAAGGGGCAGTCTTATAGATGTATCAGGTTCTTAACGAACGTTTCAGCAAGTTTCAATTATTAAGACATAAAAGGATGATTCTAAAAACCATGAGACAATATTTAATTTGTATATGGATAGTGTTCTGAATGGAACAATAACATTTATTGTACTGACACCATAACATTTCTTAGTCTCAATGTGGATAACATTTGAAATAACCAGGGCTAATCTTGCATTTATCCTACACTAGGCCAAGGATGATCTAGAATGTGGGAGAGAGGAACTGGATCTGCTTGGCGCTGTGCCGATTGACACATAAACGGAGAGATTCATAAAATTATCACTGATAGAAACGCGGGATAAGGTTCTAAATGTAAAGTGATCACCAGGGAAATCAATCGTGTAGCTTCAGCACTGTACATTGACCCTTAGCCATTCATATCATCCAATGTATCCATTTAATGTGGAGCTGGATGAATTAGGAATGTGTGGAATAGGTGGACAAGGCTCCTCGTCCATCCCGCCTGCTAAACCAATCCACATGCCTAGCCAGTCTGCTGTGAGATAATGTCTGAGATCAGCCGAATCTGATTGTGTCGGCCGTTCCTGATTAGTTTGGAAAAGCCATCATTGCCATCATTACTCCTGGAGGCGATAATGCTCCTTATGTATTTCAATTATTGAGAGAGAGGCCTTGTCCTTTATCAATATATCCCTAGAGGACTATTTGTAAACAGTGACAGACACATGTGCTTTTTCCCCAGGGGACGTCTAACAGTGTGATAGGACAGAACATCCTTGGTCTAGACAGGAAGATTTATTTTGTCTCTCTCCACCCAGAGGGTAGGTTAGATATGTCTAAAAAAAGCACGCAAGGCACATAATGCTGTCTGGCCCTGGGAGGTCACCTATGGGTTCTTACTCACTTTCACTTTATTCATCATGTTCAGCACTTGGGTTGTGTGAAGACCTTTAACTTACAAACTAGAGAGAATACAAAATGCCCACTTTAGAGGGCAGACCAGGATCAGGGGGAAACTGTAGCTGGCAGGAAATAAGGGTACTTGCAATGCAGAGGTAGTGTAAAATATACAGGGACATGAGCAGGTCTGCAGAGAAAGTAACAGCAATTAAGAACAGGCCGGAAGTGGGAAAATGGAAGCAGTACACAATACGATACGACTCTGACAGGACAGCTCAAAGCACACAATACGTCACACTGGCATAAGAGTGAACTTGTTGCACAGGATATCTATCATCGTGTCTGTATTTTAAAACTTTTTGTGCTCCCTTTGAAAGTCGATGAGTATGCAGTTGGTAGCATGTTATGTGCCAGAACATTCCCTGGGGATACACACCTATAGTTCCAGGTGCGGGCCAGGTATTTTCTATTTAGCCCTGCCTTGGGCAGAGCAGCTTCCTACAATGCTGAAATCATGTAGTGCGACCATTTGTACTGGGGCCTGTAATACAATCAGACTTACCCACTCTCTACACGTTCTTATACACGACCTCATGTTGTATCCCACCGCCTACTCCACACATAGCATGCCAGCCACAAAGGGACAAGTACAGAGGATGGATAAGTCTGATCAGTATCGCAGGCCACAGCACAGCAATTTCATTGCATGATTTTGGTATTTTAGCAAATCCTACCTGTGTCAATATACTGGTACTATATAAGATAACATATTGCTCATCTTTTGCCTAATTAAAGTATGTGCATTTTAGCCAAAGTGAAAAATCTCATTAAGGTCAGCAGTTGGGTGTCAGGACAAGTAGATTGGGCTACTGGTTTACTTCATTGGACAAGTAATTTTCATTAAAATTCTCCTTTCTGACAGTAAATGGCATCCTATGTGTAATTATTACAGGGGGAACTATACCATAAGTTTATCAGAATGACACAACCCACTGGGACTGAGACACAACAGGCAGGAAGCCATACCTCACAACATGGCAGAGATGATTGCCAATAGTGGAATTGGTGAATTCTTGTTTGCCTCCTCCTGAGTGGGTGACTACCCATACAGCACGCTTTTAAGACTTTGTTCAGAATGTTTTTGACTTCTCATACTACATAGATATTGTTCAAAACTGCTCTCCGAACACAGGAACCACGATTCCCTTGGGGACCATAGATATAGACTTATCCATTCCCTTGTGAGACCTTCTTGTCTCTTATATAATATTTTTAACATTACAAAAAACAAAACTGAAAAAAAAAAAAAAACAACAACTAACATTTATTAGCAAAAAATAGGACGGAACCCAAACAAGGTCCCTAATTGGGAGAGTTGTAATGAGAAAGGAGTCCCTACCTTTAATAATCCTAGGGATATAAGGGAATAAAAATCTTATCCCTGTACCTTGTCTTCTCCTCCTGACTATTTTTATTCCCTTATATCCCTAGGATTATTAAAGGTAGGGACTCCTTTCTCATTACAACTCTCCCAATTAGGGACCTTGTTTGGGTTCCGTCCTATTTTTTGTTATTAATAATTGTGGGTTATTCCCCAGCAGGGAGGAGTTAGTAGGGCTTTTCTCACTTTTTTCATAAATTCTCCAATATAGGTGTTAGGCACCGATCTAAGCCCCAAACATCTTCTTTATAGAGTATATTTGGAAGCGATTTGACTATCTAGCCTATTCAAGCCCATGGCGGGATTTCTTACAAACAAAGTAGATCATAAACAATGGTGCTCAGACGCTGATGCCATTTTCTCTACTAACTCTCCACCTAAAACGTTACCTCCAGTAGATATACAAAGTGGTTTTAACAAATTAACAAAGGTCTTCAAACAACAAATTAAAACAAGTTGGGAAATCTCAACCTTGGAGACATATATTGCTAAAAAGATTATACCTAGAGGATTAAGAGTTCTGGTTCCACCATCTAGGAATATTGAAATAGAAGGCTTTAATCAAGAATGGGAGGAGGCAGCAGCGAAATGCTCCACCACGTTTATGTCAATCATATGCAAATATGAGACGTTACATTTAGCTAAAATTCAAAAAAACCTAGATGATGAAATTGAAAACATTCAGAGGTTTAAAGATGAACCCCAGTTCCAAACTCTAGAAGTAAAACTCAAATCTAATTTGGATAAGTTCTCTTATCAAATAAAAATTAAAAAACATCATAAGTTTGTAAGAGACACTTCAGATTTCGAGACAGGCAGGATTTATCGCCAGACAAAAAGGAGAACTAGAATTGATTCAGATCATTTTAGTACATCTGAATATGAGTCAACAGACAATGAAGGCGATACTTTAACTAGTAACCCTGTACCAGCAGTACCAAAAAGTATATTAAGAAAAGGGGTGGATTTTTTAGGGTTGAGACAGGCGGACGAAGTCCAACGACCCAGGACGAGACAGTCACAGAGAGGCAGGGGTCGGAGACCATACCGACGTCAGTGACTGGTGACCTAAGGGTTATAAATTTATCCTCACTTACCCTAACAGACGTACAAAACAAACTACTCTCTAAAGGTCTATCCTTTGTACCTACCCCAATTTTTAACAAATTCATGTGGACAAAGGATTTGCATCTTTTCGCCCGCAAGTTAGCTTTACACAAGTATCACACACACAAAAAAGAAGTAAAAGCATTAAGCCTAGGATTGACAGTCACAGACATGGACTGCCTAGACACCTTGATCGAACTTCTTGACTCTAATGACCCTGTAGACATGATTCCAACCACGAATCTCGCACCTAAGAGCCGGTTCACCCCTCATCTGAAGGACTACAAAAATATTGAAGTCTTTTTAGATATGGTCTGTAGGGACATTGAGAAAGCAGACTTGGGAAATCAGAAAATTAAAATCTGCAGTAACCTGACTAATAAAGAAAAAATGGCATTAAAACAACTGATTGAGTATGATGACCTGGTGATTAAACCATCCGATAAGGGGGGGAATATTGTGCTTATGGATCGGTCGAACTATATTCAAATGGCACAACACCTGTTGGACGATAGGGAAACCTATCAGACCCTTTGTCATGACCCCACTTCACAATATTCCGCTGAAATTAAAACCTTGTTGAACCAAGGTTTATTAGACCAAGTAATCACAAAAAATGAGTTCGATTTTATGTTGGTTAAACAGCCAGTACTCTCAACATTTTACAGCTTGCCAAAAGTCCACAAATCTTTAGATAATCCATCCGGTAGACCAATTTTGTCGGGGTGTGGCAACTTGACTCAGAATTTGAGTATATACCTTGATAAGATCTTATCCCCTATGGTGTCAAGACTATCATCTCACATAAGAGATACTAAGCAGATGCTTAATTTTTTGAAGGACTTATGCATACCAGAGCAAGCATGTTTATGTAGCCTGGATGTAGAATCCTTGTACAGTTCCATCCCACACATGAAGGGCATTAATAATATCAAAGCCATTTTGGAACAAGAACCCCAGTCCTCAAACCTTTATATCGATTTCGTCTCAAATGTACTCAGAATGGTATTGACCAAGAATGTTTTCCTATTTAATGGCACTATCTATCAACAGATAAAAGGGACGGCTATGGGGACTTCGTGTGCCCCGTCCTATGCCAATCTTTATTTAGGAACTTGGGAGAATCAAATCCTAAAAGCGCCACATCTACGGAAATATTCTGAGTCAATAGCATGCTGGAAAAGGTACATCGACGACGTACTAATTGTTTGGACAGGGTCCGCCAAGGATTTTGAAGACTTTGTCAAAATTCTGAATATTAATGACTTTGATTTAAGATTTACCAGTGAGCTAGGAGGTAACAGAATCAACTTCCTGGATATTACTATCGAAATTAAGGAAGGGAGAATGGTCCAAACAACTCTGTTTAAGAAACAAACAGCTACTAATAGCTTTTTAAACTGGACCAGTTACCACCCTCAGCCACTTAAGGCTGGTATTCCAATAGGCCAGTATCTCCGATTACGACGCAATTGCTCGTCAACAGAGGACTTTAAAATCAAAGCCTGGGAGCTTAGGAGAGCCTTTAAGGAAAAGGGATACCCGAATAGGGTCCTTCGTAGGGCCTACACCAGGGCCATTAAGACTGACCGCGACACACTTCTCACTGACGAGAATACACAATCAGCAGATAAAAAACTGATACGATGCATCGCTACATACGACGCTGGGTGGGACTATATGATAGACTCTCTTAAGCGATATTGGCCGATCCTGAAGTCGGATCCACACTTAAAACAAGTAATCACCAGTTTTCCCTCAGTGACGGCAAGGAGGGGAAGAAATTTTCGAGACACTTTGGTGCAGAGTCACCTGGCACCAAGGAAAAGAGGCACCAACAATTACCTACCGAAAGGCTCGTATAAATGCGGGCACTGTAGCGCATGTGAATTTATGGAAAAGAAGTCCAAGGAATTCACTGATAGCAACAATACAGATGTTTTCCCGGTTCGATCATTTTTTAATTGCAGAACAGAGGGTGTGATTTACTTACTAACCTGCTCATGTGGTATTAAATATGTGGGGAAAACCTTTAGAGCATTTAAATTACGGATCAGGGAACACGTGAATTCAGTTAGGAGACCACTAGAAACTCCCATATCCCGCCACCTTAAAATACACCATCAGAACTCATCTAAAAAATTGAGGTTTATGGGAATTGAGCATATCCCTCAGACTCAAAGAAAAGGTGACTGGGATACGAAACTGCGACAGCGCGAGTCCTATTGGATCTACAGATTGAAGACCCTTTCCCCCGCCGGCCTAAATGAGGGCTTTTCATTTTCCGCTTTTTTATGATTACTCTTTTAGATGTAATATATAGTTAGGGACATCCCTCACAATCCTATGTATATAATAAGTAGATTGGACACTTGTATATAGTTACTGTTCATATAAATGAATATATTATCCTCCGCATGCTTTGCTTGTACCCTGGTGCGAGATTTAATATAAGGATCATAAATTTGGACAGCTCTTGTATGGGTTTTTCTCCACAATTTATCAGATTCATCTGTTATGCTGTAAAATAGGGAGATGTGTGTAATTCTTAACACTCCCATACAGCAGGCTCCTTTATTATACTCCCATTATTAGGCTCTTGCTTATGTATTTTCGGTTTACGTTGGGAACATCCTAATACTCTCTATATGGCCATGTGTCATCACACCTAATAAGGATTCTCCTTATTGATGTCCTAGTAATGTACTACTAGGATACTGTGGCAATTGGACCATAAACTCTGGCTGGCCAAGCCATACCCTGTGATCTCCCGTTTATGTGCCAAAATTCCCTGTCAGAATACCATGATGGGTTGCTCTGGACACTTAATATGGGAGGTCTTATCAGGCTTTACAATCCACGTCACCAGAGGATCCCTTAGGTATTTGGAGTTTACGTATACCGCATTCTACATGGGAGGAGTCACTTGGGAAGGGTAACGGCGTCACTGATTGACGCGACTAAGCCCCCCCCCCGCCCTACGCCCCACGTGGGTATCGTCCAATCGGACCGTTACAGCCTGCGGTCATATGGTCCAAGAGGCCATCCAATAGGAAACTGGGTTGGCCTCCCTGCGACCAATCAACGAACCGCAAGCTACGGAGGGGTAATACACATGTCGGATACACACCGGCAAATTGTTATAGGCTAATCGTTACAATCCCTATATAAACGAGCATGAAGCCATACGGAGGTTCATTACTCCTGACGACGGCGTGTTAGCACGCTGAAACGCGCGTCGAGTTTTCTTTTATTTATTTTGTTCAGTTGGTTCACTTAGGTAGCACTTATGGATTAGTTTAAGTTAAGTTAATTTGTATTTTTAGCTACTTAGCCAGGAAGAGAGAAGGGTAACAGGTAGGCACTTGTGATTTTCACTGTGCCGAGGTACAATAGTTTTAGGGACCTCTCTTAGGAAGTAGGTCCTTATTGGGATTGGGGGCTGCTGTCTATGGGGGATTTAGCTTGCTTTTTTTCGCCCTTTGGAGGTGTTCCTCCCCCCTACCCTCTACTTTTTCCCTCAATCTACCTATACTGTCACAACCTTACAGCCTGGAGTAATTAGTACCATCCTTTTCGTTTGGCTATCTCCCTGTTTAAGAGTTGTTTGGATTTGCATGTGTATTTACACATCTTATCCCTGTACCTTGTCTTCTCCTCCTGACTATTTTTATTCCCTTATATCCCTAGGATTATTAAAGGTAGGGACTCCTTTCTCATTACAACTCTCCCAATTAGGGACCTTGTTTGGGTTCCGTCCTATTTTTTGTTATTAATAATTGTGGGTTATTCCCCAGCAGGGAGGAGTTAGTAGGGCTTTTCTCACTTTTTTCATAACATTTATTAGCACTAGCAGAATACATAACTAGATAACTAGATAAAAATCTGAACTGGGAAATAATATAATACTGCGAACACTGAATTCCTTGATTAATAAATTAAATTCCTTAAAATAAACTCTGTATATCTTTTGCGAATCACTACCTCTAACACCGATTAGTACAAAAATAAACTAAAAACTATTATTAGTCGAAGGCTGAGATTTTAAATTGGCATCTGATGCACAGCGTTTCGCCTTTTTTGTTTTTACTGTACAGGGCACAAGTGCAAATAAAGGCTTTTCACACAGAGAAACGGAGCTGGGAGCTGCACGTGGAGGAGAGATTTTTTGTAAAGCTGTCATTAGTGTCACGTTCACTGCTAAATTAACACTCAAGACATAAAACCAAGGAAAAAAGATATAATTATCGTTAACAGCCCCCAATTGACAAATGTTTTGGAACAGGAGGCTGTGCGCTATTAAGATGGTACAGTGGGAATAATTGATCTAAAATAGATATGTTAGCAAGCTTTTTAATTGAAATCCCGGCTTACAGAAACACCTATTGATATAAAAATTCACCAGCCGTGCAAAAAAATTAATCTATGCTATTATAATTCCAATGAAATGCTTCGAGTTCTTTTCAAATGGATTGCATGTGTGTGCATACTGTCTGCAGACTTGAGATCCTAAAACGCATGCTTCACATTATAATATCTAATGATCAATGTACAGGATAATAGAATAACCGTTGTGATACATGACTCAGGTTGGTACAGGACATATAAATCGATACTCTAACATTGAATTAACCATCTTACATACATTTTGTATTCACTTTTAACGCTGACCATTCCTTCAAATCCCTTACTTAATCCCTCCCCTGGTTCTTTCTCATCAGTTCATACTGATTCACGTCACTCTCAATCCTCAAACTCACATCCCATCTTCAAACGATACCCATGTATTAGGGGCAATGTGTACGTTAGATCCCAGTTAGTTATACTAGGTGGTTTACTTTTTTTTTAGTAATCTTGTGTGTGACTGCCACCCCGAGAGGAAGAGGGGCCTCGCTGCCAAGGATGTTCTTTCCCCCTATTCAGAGTGATGCTATCATAATCCAAAACACGATAATCAACAACGGTATAGCTGTTCCCTACAAACTTGACATGAGACTCTATGTTGAGGGTAAGTAGGAACTGGTTTAATGGGAGCCACGTGCAGCCATATATACAACTCCCCATGCAAGGGGTTTCTGCTTATATATTCCAGGGGCATTCCCCACTGGACCTGAGACAGGACTATAGTAAAAGCACATACATAACCAGGGGCGTACCTAGAGCATTTGGCACCCGGGGTGGACCCTGAGTGTGGCCCCCCCCCACCCCCATAATAAAAATTTAGGAAAACACCCACAATTTTTTGCTTTCCTATGGACTGTTTGAATGTGCGCGCAGCTCTTGCCGCGCATGTGCATTCGGCTCCACTCGGGAGCTGACGTCGGCGGGGGAGAAGAGGACACCCCTTAAAACCCATTCAGCCACTTACCTTTCTCCAGTGTCGGGCTCCCTCGGCGCTGGTGACCTCTCCTCCCCCTGCCGACGTTAGATCCGAATGCGCACGCGCGGCAAGAGCCGCATGTGCATTCAAACTGCCCATAGGAAAGCATTACTCAATGCTTTCCTATGGACGTCCAGCGTCTTCTCACGGTGAGTTTTACAGTGAGAATTGCGGAAGCGCCACTAGCAGCTGTCAGTGAGACAGCCACTAGAGGCTGGATTAACCCTCAGTGAAACATATGTTTTCAGCTGCAGGGTTAAAACTAGAGGGACCTGGCACCCATACCACTTTACTGAGCTGATCCTTAGAAATAGCATAGGAAAGGGATTTGGGTTCAACAGATGAAGCGGCTAGGGCAGAGGTTTTGTAGAAGGGGGCCAGGGCAGGGGTTTTGTATAAATGCGCTTTTGTAGAAAGGGGCTGGTGAGAAACTTCTAGAAAACTCCTCCCCTGCCCCTTTCTACAAAGCCCCTGGTCTCGCCCCTTCTAGAAAACCCCTGCCCATCGCCCTTCATATAAAAACCCTGCACACTGATCACATAAATTTCATACACTCCCTACACATAAAAAACCCTGCACACCCCCTTAAAAAAACCAAAAACCTGCACAACCCCCCTTAATTAAAAAAAATCCCGCAAACCCTTAATAAAAACCCTGCACACCCCCTTAATAAAAAACAAAAATCTGCAGTGCACATCCTCCCTTAATAAATAAAATACTGCAACCCCCTTAATTAACTCTAGGCACCCAGACCACTTCAGCTTAATGAAGTGGTCTGGGTGCCAGGTCCAGCTAGGGTTAACTAATTTTTTTTATAAACCTAGCAGTTTCAGAGAAACTGCTATGTTTATCAATTAGTTAAGCCTTCCCCTATTTCCTCTAGTGGCTGTCTCACTGACAGCCGCTAGAGGCGCTTGCGTGATTCTCACTGTGAAAATCACAGTGAGAGCACGCAAGCGTCCATAGGAAAGCATTATGAATGCTTTCCTATGTGACCGGCTGAATGCGCGCGCAGCTCTTGCCGCGCGTGCGCATTCAGCCGACGGGGAGGAACGGAGGCGGAGAGGAGGAGGAGAGCTCCCCGCCCAGCGCTGGAAAAAGGTAAGTTTTAACCCTTTTCCCCTTTCCAGAGCCGGGCGGGAGGGGGTCCCTGAGGGTGGGGGCACCCTCAGGGCACTCTAGTGCCAGGAAAACGAGTATGCTTTCCTGGCACTAGAGTGGTCCTTTAATTAAACATGCCCCCTCTAAATAAACTTCCCCGTGCTGCACCCCCTTTAAATAATCCACACCCCCTTTAATTAATCCAGCCCCTCTTTAATTAAACCACACCCCTCTTTAATTAATCCACCCCCTCTAATTAATCCACCCCCTCTCTAATTAATCCACCCTCCCTCTAATTAATCCACCCTCCCTCTAATTAATCCACACTCCCTCTAATTAATCCACACTCCCTCTAATTAATCCACACTCCCTCTAATTAATCCACCCCCTCTAATTAATCCACCCCCTCTAATTAATCCACCCCCCTCTAATTAATCCACCCTCTCTAATTAATCCACCCCCTCTAATTAATCCACCCCCTCTAATTAATCCACCCCCTCTAATTAATCCACCCTCCCCTCTAATTAATCCACCCCCCTCTAATGAATCCACCCCCTCTAATTAATCCACCCCCTCTAATTAATCCACCCCCCTCTAATTAATCCACCCTCCTCTAATTAATCCACCCGCTCTAATTAATCCACCCCCCCTCTAATTAATCCACCCTCCCTTTAATTAATCCACCCGCCCTTTAATTAATCCTCCCCCTCCAATTAATCCACCGCCCTCTAATTAATCCACCCTCCTCTAATTAATCCACCCCCCTCTAATTAATCCACCCTCCTCTAATTAATCCACCCTCCCTCTAATTAATCCACCCCCCTCTAATTAATCCACCCCCCTCTAATTAATCCACCCTCCCTTTAATTAATCCACCCTCCCTTTAATTAATCCATCACCCCTCTAATTAATCCACCCCCCCTTTAATTAATTCAGCCCCAGACATAAAATAACTACTTTCTACTTACATTTTGATGATGCCTTGCTTGCACGCAGAGTCCGACCACTGGGTGCCTCACCGCCCGGAAATGGATCCTTCCGCTGAAGATCCGTGAAGGCGGACTTCCGGCGCTGCGCACGTCGTCATCACGTTGCGCGACGCCGCGGCCCGCAACGCTCCTCCCCCTCCTCCTCATAAAGAAGGAAGTCCCGCCGGTGTTTGGCCGCAAAGGTGCTGCGGCTGTGCGCAGCGTAATGATGGGGGGTGACACATGACACTGGAAGTCATGGCACCCCCCTAGTCAGTGGCACCCGGGGCGGGCCGCCACCCCCGCCCCCTCCTTAGTACGCCACTGTACATAACTACATTAACTCTCAGGTCTAGGACATACATAACAAAAACACTCTAAAATACATACTTACCAAGTAGGTACTCCCTCAAGTCCTATATCCCCGGATAGCCTGGATCTGAGCGCCCAACATATTCGAAAAAAAAAAGCGCTCAGATCCCATGAACGCAGTGAAACGCCACCAGGGTATAGTTTAGACCGACCACCTGCCCAAAAGAGTTCTCTTTCGGAAGTATCAAATACAATAAAACAACAAATATAACAGTTCATGTGTACACTGGCCATGTGGCCCTTGTTCGGGAGTGTGTTTCCACCGAACGTGTGTGGAGATGGAAGTCCCAGCTGTATTTGCACCGTTGAGTGTCCAATCAGAGTTCCATACACTCAACGACCAAACACCGCTGTATGTGTTCACGGCTAAAGATGGCTGCCCCCATGTGTTTGTACATACGAATGGAGACCACCCAGCCGACCACTTAGAACGTTGTGGTAATTGCCGTTACCGAGGTGAGAACAATGGTCAAAAGGGTCAATGAGCAACGCACAACTCCTCTGGGTGGTCTGGCCGTTCGGCAGTTTATTCGGTATACAAACTACTCTCAGGTGTTCAGTGAATCCCATGTACCGAACCACCCAGTGTGACAAATAAGTAAAAAATAAAAAGGATGACAATCCATGGATAGGAGAATCTGTAGCATTGTGTATTCAATAATAATTAGCTTTCCTCCATAAATCTGCCCCATCTGCTTCCCTTCCCAATTAGGAATGTTTCCCCTATTTAATCTCAGTTCTGGACAAAACTAACTGCAGACACAGCAACACGGGGGTTTTGAAGCAAACGTAAGAAATTTAAATGTATCACTTGTATTACTTTTAATTTATTGTTTTTGCATATAAATGCTAAACTCATCAAGAACATAAGATGCTGAAGAAAAACAGCATTCCTAGCTGATAGTGAGTTGCTGTAAATGATGTAGAAAGCAGCTTTATGGTGGGCTGACGTTAATATCAGTTGCTGTTCTCACTGTGAATGAAAGAAGCCGTACTGTTGGCTGAAGATGATAGGAGTCGTGGAATGCAAAATCTGATATGAATGTTGCAGAAGCCAACTTATTCCGCAGCGCTTTTCAATTTTAGATGGTTGGGGTGCTAATAGTGAGCCATTGTTGGTCTAGATCAGAGACCATCCTACGACACAACAGATGTTTTGGACTACATCTCCCACAATGCCCAGCACAATGCTGGGAAAGCATCACGTGAGATGTAGTTCAAATCATCTGGAGTAGGGATCCACTGATAAGGATTTTTTAGAGCCAACACCGATACCGATAATCTGTGAACTTTCAGTCCGATAGCCGATAGATAACTTACAGATACTCTGTACATTTACCGTTTTGAAAAAAATAGACTAGTTCTACACAAATCTACTGTTAACTAATCATGTTTATTATTATTTCTTGCAAACCTTTTTTTTTATTAAGGTAAATGCACAGAATATACATTGCCAGTCAGAATGTTTTATGTTTTCAAGAATATATGTGTGTGTGTGTAGTGGATGCAGTGAGAGTATTTGATTAGTGAATGCAGTGTGTGTGTGTGTGTGTGTTTGTGTAGTGGATGCAGTGTGTGTGTACCTTATAAGAGAGTTATCTACTGAACTGCTCTCTTTTTCTGGTATCCTTAAATATGGTAGGCCCACATTAGTGATAGCAAATTAGAAAGTTATCTACTAAACTGCTGAAATATCAAAACTAAGAAAGCTAATTTCAGAATTTTGATCTTCCAGCTGTTTAGTAGATAACTCCTTCATTTGTTGTTTATATGGAATTGCCAAATTTATGGATATCAAAGTGAGTTATCTATTAAACAGCTTCCTAATTTGGTTCCAGAAATGTGGGCAGTTCCATATAAGGATTGCATATTGGGGAATTTTCTACTAAATAGCTTAAATATCAACATTACGATTATGGCTTTTCTTATTTTATTCTTTTGGACTGCATTTTATAGCATGATAGTGTTTGGGGTGTACTTGTGTAGCATAGAAGTGTGTATTGGGAAGTGGCTATGAATTTGGGGTAAGGTAGCAGTGTGTAAATGTGGGGGTGTATTTGTGTATTGGGAAGTGGCTATGAATCTGGGGAAGGTAGCAGTGTGTAAATGTGGGGGTGTATTTGTGCATTGGGCAGTGGCTATGAATTTGGGGAAGGTAGCAGTGTGTAAATGTGCGGGTGTATTTGTGTATTGGGCAGTGGCTATGCATTTGGGGAAGGTAGCAGTGTGTAAATGTGGTGGTGTATTTGTGTATTGGGAAGTGGCTATGAATTTGGGGTAAGGTAGCAGTGTGTAAATGTGGGGGTGTATTTGTGTATTGGGAAGTGGCTATGAATCTGGGGAAGGTAGCAGTGTGTAAATGTGGGGGTGTATTTGTGCATTGGGCAGTGGCTATGAATTTGGGGAAGGTAGCAGTGTGTAAATGTGCGGGTGTATTTGTGTATTGGGCAGTGGCTATGCATTTGGGGAAGGTAGCAGTGTGCAAATGTGGGGGTGTATTTGTGCATTGGGCAGTGGCTATGAATTTGGGGAAGGTAGCAGTGTGTAAATGTGGGGGTGTATTTGTGTATTGGGAAGTGGCTATGAATTTGGGGAAGGTAGCAGTGTGTAAATGTGGGGGTGTATTTGTGTATTGGGAAGTGGCTATGAATTTGGGGAAGGTAGTAGTGTCTAAATGTGGGGGTGTATTTGTGTATTGGGTGTGGCTATGAATTTGGGGAAGGTAGCAGTGTGTAAATGTGGTGATGTATTTGTGTATTGGGTGTGGCTATGAATTTGGGAAAGGTAGCAGTGTGTAAATGTGGTGGTGTATTTGTGTATTGGGAAGTGGCTATGAATCTGGGGAAGGTAGCAGTGTGTAAATGTGGGGGTGTATTTGTGCATTGGGCAGTGGCTATGAATTTGGGGAAGGTAGCAGTGTGTAAATGTGCGGGTGTATTTGTGTATTGGGCAGTGGCTATGCATTTGGGGAAGGTAGCAGTGTGTAAATGTGGTGGTGTATTTGTGTATTGGGAAGTGGCTATGAATTTGGGGTAAGGTAGCAGTGTGTAAATGTGGGGGTGTATTTGTGTATTGGGAAGTGGCTATGAATCTGGGGAAGGTAGCAGTGTGTAAATGTGGGGGTGTATTTGTGCATTGGGCAGTGGCTATGAATTTGGGGAAGGTAGCAGTGTGCAAATGTGGGGGTGTATTTGTGCATTGGGCAGTGGCTATGAATTTGGGGAAGGTAGCAGTGTGTAAATGTGGGGGTGTATTTGTGTATTGGGAAGTGGCTATGAATTTGGGGAAGGTAGCAGTGTGTAAATGTGGGGGTGTATTTGTGTATTGGGAAGTGGCTATGAATCTGGGGAAGGTAGCAGTGTGTAAATGTGCGGGTGTATTTGTGTATTGGGCAGTGGCTATGCATTTGGGGAAGGTAGCAGTGTGCAAATGTGGGGGTGTATTTGTGCATTGGGCAGTGGCTATGAATTTGGGGAAGGTAGCAGTGTGTAAATGTGGGGGTGTATTTGTGTATTGGGAAGTGGCTATGAATTTGGGGAAGGTAGCAGTGTGTAAATGTGGGGGTGTATTTGTGTATTGGGAAGTGGCTATGAATTTGGGGAAGGTAGTAGTGTCTAAATGTGGGGGTGTGTTTGTGTATTGGGTGTGGCTATGAATTTGGGGAAGGTAGCAGTGTGTAAATGTGGTGATGTATTTGTGTATTGGGTGTGGCTATGAATTTGGGAAAGGTAGCAGTGTGTAAATGTGGTGGTGTATTTGTGTATTGGGAAGTGGCTATGAATTTGAGGAAGGTAGCAGTGTGTAAATGTGGGGGTGTATTTGTGTATTGTGGTAGTAGATATGAATTCTCCTCCTTTACTCATACCTAGATATCTTCATGCTATGTCACTCCCATTTCCACCTTTTCTTTGCCTGTCTTATCCAAACCACTTACTTTCTCCCTCCAGCTACAACTAAATATATATAATATAATGTAAATGTATCATTTATTATTATTTATTTTTTTTTCTCCTGTGGTCCTACCTCAGTGTGTAGCGGGGATATGATGTGACGTCATATCTCTGCCCCTTCCTCACACCAGAAAATGACCTGTAAGATCAGCAGAGGGAGAGAGGCTTTATCTTTATTTAATATGTGCTCGATAATGCTGCTGACAGGGGCCCTGAGTGTTAGTGAGCCAAATGGGGAAATCTCTGACCACCCCAGCTAGTGCACAACTCGGAACACCAAGGCAGACCTCCAAAAGCCTCGGGCTTAATTTCCAGAGTGTTCAGTCTGCACCTGGGTGCGAGCGGTTTTGGCTACATGGCGCCCCTGCTGCTATGGCACCCTGTGTGGTCGCACAGCTCTCATACCCCTAAGGCAGGCCCTGATAATCGGCAATATCGGTGTCTTTATAGGCCGATACCGATATTGCTGAAAATTCTGAATATCGGCCACACCGATAATCGGTCCATCCCTAATCTGGAGTGCCGAAGGTTGGTACACCACATGGTCTAAAGCTACAGCATATATCTCCCCTTCCTTGCCTATTTGCAGGGCTATACCAAGGCCAATAGATTTAAAGAATCAATTTGTGTGTACGATTTTAGTTATGTATAAAACAGAACAAAAATAAAACATTTTTCGTGAGAAGTGGTCCTCCCATTATTCTGCTTCAGGCAGTCACACAGAGTACTCATCTCTCTGTTTACCCAATCTCAGCTCCCATTTCACAAACAATATACACAATGTCTTAAAATGGTTTATACAGCACAAGCTGTGACTGTTCCTTTGACGACGTTGGCCAGCAGCTCAGATCCGAGCTTTTCAAATAAACAAATTAAATTTACAATATACGTTTGGGCACTGAACAACCAGAGGATTTTTGCATGGCAACATTTTGTACAGAGCTAAACATTCCAAAAACAAAAATACACAACGAGCAGATAATATGGTAAAAAAGTACATTATATGTGTGTATTTATTACCATTTATTGTTTTGATGACAAAAAAATAGTCAAAACAAGAAAGCCCTAGAAAACTACACACAAGGAGAAAAAAATAAAATGAAAATAATGTAAATAGAATATTTTAGTTTTCCTAGATGGATTGAGAGAATACGTATAGGATTGTAATGTAATGAATTATGGTCTGCTGCGATATTTTGATGTCACAGTCCGGGGAGTTTTATTTCTTGAAGTTGCCGGTCACGCTGAATTCCTAATACAATCAGAATATACCATCCATAAGAAAATGCCAGGACTCATTTGTCTAACGGGTATGATGATTTGAAACATAATGGCTTCCAGGAAGTCAGGTTAAACTATGATAAAATATATTCAAGCAACATGTTGACATTTTACTTGTGAAACGATGAATATCAATCTATTTTGGGAGGAAGAGCTGCATTATCGCTGGTATTTTGCTTATTATTGTATTCGCTGTTCTCCGAGAGAACGAGAAGTCCCCATTATCAGTGGGATGCAGCTCTGACCGCATGACTGACACACAGGATAAACTATTCTCTCCAACACAGGCTCCTTTCTCTGGAAGTCACTTCTCTTATTTGTTTATATGGTTTGAAATAACTCATGTAATAGCCATTAATTACACAGGATACTTCTACCCACCGGATGAAACTAGCGCAGAACTGGTCGGCTGCCAGTTTAAAAATCTTACTCTGGATCACACGTCCTTTATAAAGTATAACACACTCAAACACGTGTTTGAAATGGAAGTCTATGAGGAGCAGCGCTTATATTACAGTGTACGTGCAACTATTCAAGGCTGTTCAAGGAAACTGGCACATCCAAATTTATATCACAGACGAGTAGTGAAAGCAAGATAAAAAAATAATAATAATAAGAAGAAATATTGAGTGTGCGCAGGGCTTAACGTAAGTTAAACAGAGTAAATGTGGACATGTCTGAGTGATATGATGTGGACATGTCTGAGTGATATGTGGCATTCTAAATGAATAAAAAGGGTGGCTGAGAAAGCTCTGGCTACAGTAAACATGGAAATCCCCCTATTCTTCCCAAAACCCATATATTTCATGGCCATTGAGATATGAGGGGTTTGAGCCTATTTTAAGCATGTTTATTAATTAGAACTTGTGGGTTTGAATTGATAGTTATAGTTCACACAGGAGAACTGTAAGCGATATTTTATTTTACAATTACTACATATTATATATATATTTCACTATATAATACAATACAACAAGAGGTCTGTGCAGAGCTTTGCTGGAAACATTGTGATTTCTCAAGCGAATCGTTTCATCTTGTAAACCACAGCTGGACGGCCACAAACCATGCTGAGAGGTCTGAATCATTGGTAGCAGAAAGGTGTGCCTTGCAGTGTGCGCGGCACTGCGCTCAGTGCCCAAGGGTCATCATCTGCTACTCGTCGCTCCGCTGCTCTGTGTGAACACTGATTCTGTTTGCAATCCATCAACTACAGATTATCTAGTTTACATCCAAAGGACTCACGTTAGTTTCACAGTTTCCGTCAGGGGTCCTAGTTACAGAAGTCACCCTTAAGGAGCAGAGCCAGTTTGTGCTGCCATAACAAATCATGTTTAAAGTGCATTAATCACCACTAACATGACATGGTGTCACTTTAATGAACATAAAATGTCATCTATACATTGTGACAGGTAAAGTGTTAGCGCATGTAAAGTTAGTCGGATTTTATTTCAATTGACCATCCTGGGTTTTACTGCTATGCCACCAGCACAGCCATGGTGGCCAAACATGGTGACAGGTCATGTAGCTCATGCCGATCTGGGAGCCCAGTCACTCCTTCCAAAACAGAGCCACAATGACCTATAGACCAAGAATGATCTTCAGTCTATAGGTCTATAAGTCTGTTGCTGGTTTCACACGCACAATGTAAAGTTGATACCTGCAATCCACATGGTTTATGTGAACTTTAAGGATCTTATTTCAAAATGACACATCCCATGCATTTAATGACAGCAGGTGTATCTAATGACTGAACATCCTATGCATTTAATGACAGGAGGTGTAGCTAGTGACGGAACATCCCATGCATTTAATGACAGCAGGTGTATCTAGTGACGGAACATCCTATGCATTTAATGACAGCAGGTGTATCTAGTGGCGGAACATCTTATGCATTTAATGACAGCAGGCGTGTAACGGAGCTCCCCGTACTCTGACCGAGTACCCTCCGTTGATGGACGCTTCCTAGCTTGCGCCGAGGACCACAAGCACCGCACCGGACACCACAACCATCGCAGACTCCACAACCGCCGTAGCTTAACTGGAGCCGCGCCGTCTTCCGTCCACCCTGGAATCAGCTTCTGTCATCCAGGACCGTCTTCCGTCCACCCTGGAATCAGCTTCTGTCCTCCAGGACCGTGTGGGGAAGACCTCTCCTCCAGGAGAGCGTATCAGGAACAAGAGTTAAGTGATTAAAGCTCAAGGGAGTATGCAGAGCATAGCAATCCCCAGTGTGATATAGCAGTTACCTCCAATAACGAGACAAGGCTACGTATTGAGGGTCAAGAAGATCTCTCATGTTTAATGGCAGGTACTCTGCTTTTATGCAGTGCTCCCCTGCAAGGGAGACGCCCACAGGCAATTAGGCATTAACCAATCACATATCGGTTACATCCCACATATTCCCTCCCCTCTGCTTGGGAGATAATTGAGTTTCTTTCTGTATCTACTCAATTATCTCCAAGCTAAAACGTATACATTTTTATAACTCCAAAACTATACATTCAATCTTCATAAAAAACACATATTAATAATCAGCATACTTTACTTACAAACATATCCAAAATTCAGCTAATTACTTCCAGGGGTTAAAGAGTTAGCTGGAAGTCCTTTATGACCGACCGCAAGCACATTTTCATGCCCAAAACAGTTCCACAGATTCAGGCTGTGCGGTCGGTCTATTTCTGCCCTGAAAAGTTACAAAGTCTTATCCGAAGGCGGCGTTCGAATCGTCAAACTCACTTCGACTTTTGTCGAAATGTCGAAGTGGAACCGGGGGCGCGTTTTAGCAGTGTTTAATAGTCTAATGTAGGTCTATTTTACGCCAAAATGACAAAGTCCCGTTCGAACGTGTGTTCGAATCTTCGAACGGGACTTAGTCTCCAGCCGCAGTGTCGAAGGGCAGGGGAAAGTACAGGTCAGCATTAAAGCATTAAAATGGCCGCCGCCAAGTGTTCGACTGTCTAATGGCGGCCACTTCGACTACTTCGGCACTTCGATTGCATCCGAAGTGCCAGTTTAAAAGTACAAACCCTTTCTTTGCACAACACAGTTAAAGGGCCAGAAACAGTATACAAAAAAATCCATTATGCCCAAATGCAGTTCTAAAAGGGCAATATATTCCAGGGTCATAGTCGCAGGGCAGGAGGCTAGCGATCAGTCCTCTCCAATGCCCAGTGGCAAATGGCAGTTTGTCACAAGGTGTATCTAGTGACTGAACATCCCATGCATTTAATGACAGTAGGTGTATCTAGTGACGGAACATCCTATGCATTTAATGACAGCAGGTGTATCTAGCGCCTGAACATCCCATGCATTTAATGACAGCAGGTGTATCTAGTGACGGAACACCCCATGCATTTAATGACAGCAGGTGTATCTAGTGACGGAACACCCCATGAATTTAATGACAGCAGGTGTATCTAGTGACGGAACACCCCATGAATTTAATGACAGTAGGTGTATCTAGTGACGGAACATCCTATGCATTTAATGAAAGCAGGTGTATCTAGTGACGGAACATCCTATGCATTTAATGACAGCAGGTGTATCTAGTGACGGAACATCCTATGCATTTAATGACAGCAGGTGTATCTAGTGACGGAACATCCTATGCATTTAATGACAGTAGGTGTATCTAGTGACGGAACACCCCATGCATTTAATGACAGCAGGTGTATCTAGTGACGGAACACCCCATGAATTTAATGACAGCAGGTGTATCTAGTGACGGAACACCCCATGAATTTAATGACAGTAGGTGTATCTAGTGACGGAACATCCTATGCATTTAATGAAAGCAGGTGTATCTAGTGACGGAACATCCTATGCATTTAATGACAGCAGCTGTATCTAGTGACGGAACATCCTATGCATTTAATGACAGCAGGTGTATCTAGTGACGGAACATCCTATGCATTTAATGACAGTAGGTGTATCTAGTGACGGAACACCCCATGCATTTAATGACAGTAGGTGTATATAGTGACGGAACATCCTATGCATTTAATGACAGCAGGTGTATCTAGTGACGGAACATCCCATGCATTTAATGACAGCAGGTGTATCTAGTGACTGAACATCCTATGCATTTAATAACAGCAGGTGTATCTAGTGACGGAACACCCCATGAATTTAATGACAGCAGGTGTATCTAGTGACGGAACACCCCATGAATTTAATGACAGTAGGTGTATCTAGTGACGGAACATCCTATGCATTTAATGAAAGCAGGTGTATCTAGTGACGGAACATCCCATGCATTTAATGACAGTAGGTGTATCTAGTGACGGAACACCCCATGCATTTAATGACAGCAGGTGTATCTAGTGACGGAACACCCCATGAATTTAATGACAGCAGGTGTATCTAGTGACGGAACACCCCATGAATTTAATGACAGTAGGTGTATCTAGTGACGGAACATCCTATGCATTTAATGAAAGCAGGTGTATCTAGTGACGGAACATCCTATGCATTTAATGACAGCAGGTGTATCTAGTGACGGAACATCCTATGCATTTAATGACAGCAGGTGTATCTAGTGACGGAACATCCTATGCATTTAATGACAGCAGGTGTATCTAGTGACTGAACATCCCATGCATTTAATGACAGTAGGTGTATCTAGTGACGGAACACCCCATGCATTTAATGACAGCAGGTGTATCTAGTGACGGAACACCCCATGAATTTAATGACAGCAGGTGTATCTAGTGACGGAACACCCCATGAATTTAATGACAGTAGGTGTATCTAGTGACGGAACATCCTATGCATTTAATGAAAGCAGGTGTATCTAGTGACGGAACATCCTATGCATTTAATGACAGCAGCTGTATCTAGTGACGGAACATCCTATGCATTTAATGACAGCAGGTGTATCTAGTGACGGAACATCCTATGCATTTAATGACAGCAGGTGTATCTAGTGACTGAACATCCCATGCATTTAATGACAGTAGGTGTATCTAGTGACGGAACACCCCATGCATTTAATGACAGTAGGTGTATATAGTGACGGAACATCCTATGCATTTAATGACAGCAGGTGTATCTAGTGACGGAACATCCCATGCATTTAATGACAGCAGGTGTATCTAGTGACTGAACATCCTATGCATTTAATGACGGCAGGTGTATCTAGTGACGGAACATCCCATGCATTTAATGACAGTAGGTGTATCTAGTGACGGAACATCCTATGCATTTAATGACAGCAGGTGTATCTAGCGCCTGAACATCCCATGCATTTAATGACAGCAGGTGTATCTAGTGACGGAACACCCCATGCATTTAATGACAGCAGGTGTATCTAGTGACTGAACATCCCATGCATTTAATGACAGCAGGTGTATCTAGTGACTGAACATCCCATGCATTTAATAACAGCAGGTGTATCTAGTGACGGAACACCCCATGAATTTAATGACAGCAGGTGTATCTAGTGACGGAACACCCCATGAATTTAATGACAGTAGGTGTATCTAGTGACGGAACATCCTATGCATTTAATGAAAGCAGGTGTATCTAGTGACGGAACATCCCATGCATTTAATGACAGTAGGTGTATCTAGTGACGGAACACCCCATGCATTTAATGACAGCAGGTGTATCTAGTGACGGAACACCCCATGAATTTAATGACAGCAGGTGTATCTAGTGACGGAACACCCCATGAATTTAATGACAGTAGGTGTATCTAGTGACGGAACATCCTATGCATTTAATGAAAGCAGGTGTATCTAGTGACGGAACATCCTATGCATTTAATGACAGCAGGTGTATCTAGTGACGGAACATCCTATGCATTTAATGACAGCAGGTGTATCTAGTGACGGAACATCCTATGCATTTAATGACAGCAGGTGTATCTAGTGACTGAACATCCCATGCATTTAATGACAGTAGGTGTATCTAGTGACGGAACACCCCATGCATTTAATGACAGCAGGTGTATCTAGTGACGGAACACCCCATGAATTTAATGACAGCAGGTGTATCTAGTGACGGAACACCCCATGAATTTAATGACAGTAGGTGTATCTAGTGACGGAACATCCTATGCATTTAATGAAAGCAGGTGTATCTAGTGACGGAACATCCTATGCATTTAATGACAGCAGCTGTATCTAGTGACGGAACATCCTATGCATTTAATGACAGCAGGTGTATCTAGTGACGGAACATCCTATGCATTTAATGACAGCAGGTGTATCTAGTGACTGAACATCCCATGCATTTAATGACAGTAGGTGTATCTAGTGACGGAACACCCCATGCATTTAATGACAGTAGGTGTATATAGTGACGGAACATCCTATGCATTTAATGACAGCAGGTGTATCTAGTGACGGAACATCCCATGCATTTAATGACAGCAGGTGTATCTAGTGACTGAACATCCTATGCATTTAATGACGGCAGGTGTATCTAGTGACGGAACATCCCATGCATTTAATGACAGTAGGTGTATCTAGTGACGGAACATCCTATGCATTTAATGACAGCAGGTGTAGCTAGTGACGGAACATCCCATGCATTTAATGACAGCAGGTGTATCTAGTGACTGAACATCCCATGCATTTAATGACAGCAGGTGTATCTAGTGACTGAACATCCCATGCATTTAATAACAGCAGGTGTATCTAGTGACGGAACACCCTATGCATTTAATGACAGCAGGTGTATCTAGTGACTGAACATCCCATGCATTTAATGACAGCAGGTGTATCTAGTGACTGAACATCCCATGCATTTAATGACAGCAGGTGTATCTAGTGACGGAACACCCTATGCATTTAATGACAGTAGGTGTATCTAGTGACGGAACACCCTATGCATTTAATGACAGTAGGTGTATCTAGTGGCGGAACATCTTATGCATTTAATGACAGCAGGTGTATCTAGTGACGAAACATCCCATGCATTTAATGACAGCAGGTGTAGCTAGTGACGGAACATCCCATGCATTTAATGACAGCAGGTGTAACTAGTCACGGAACATCCTATGCATTTAATGACAGCAGGTGTATCTAGTGACGGAACATCCTATGCATTTAATGAAAGCAGGTGTAACTAGTCACGGAACATGCTATGCATTTAATGACAGCAGGTGTATCTAGTGACGGAACATCCTATGCATTTAATGAAAGCAGGTGTAACTAGTCACGGAACATCCTATGCATTTAATGACAGCAGGTGTATCTAATGACTGAACATCCCATGCATTTAATGACAGTAGGTGTATCTAGTGACGGAACACCCCATGCATTTAATGACAGTAGGTGTATCTAGTGACGGAACATCCTATGCATTTAATGACAGCAGGTGTATCTAGTGACTGAACATCCCATGCATTTAATGACAGTAGGTGTATCTAGTGACGGAACATCCTATGCATTTAATGACAGCAGGTGTATCTAGTGACTGAACATCCCATGCATTTAATGACAGTAGGTGTATCTAGTGACTGAACATCACATGCATTTAATGACAGTAGGTGTATCTAGTGACGGAACATCCTATGCATTTAATGACAGCAGGTGTATCTAGTGACTGAACATCCCATGCATTTAATGACAGTAGGTGTATCTAGTGACGGAACATCCCATGCATTTAATGACAGCAGGTGTATCTAGTGACGGAACACCCCATGCATTTAATGACAGTAGGTGTATCTAGTGACGGAACATCCTATGCATTTAATGAAAGCAGGTGTAACTAGTGACGGAACATCCTATGCATTTAATGACAGCAGGTGTATCTAGTGACGGAACATCCCATGCATTTAATGACAGTAGGTGTATCTAGTGACGGAACATCCTATGCATTTAATGACAGCAGGTGTAGCTAGTGACGGAACATCCCATGCATTTAATGACAGCAGGTGTATCTAGTGACGGAACATCCTATGCATTTAATGACAGCAGCTGTATCTAGTGACGGAACATCCTATGCATTTAATGACAGCAGGTGTATCTAGTGACGGAACATCCTATGCATTTAATGACAGCAGGTGTATCTAGTGACTGAACATCCCATGCATTTAATGACAGTAGGTGTATCTAGTGACGGAACACCCCATGCATTTAATGACAGTAGGTGTATATAGTGACGGAACATCCTATGCATTTAATGACAGCAGGTGTATCTAGTGACGGAACATCCCATGCATTTAATGACAGCAGGTGTATCTAGTGACTGAACATCCTATGCATTTAATGACGGCAGGTGTATCTAGTGACGGAACATCCCATGCATTTAATGACAGTAGGTGTATCTAGTGACGGAACATCCTATGCATTTAATGACAGCAGGTGTAGCTAGTGACGGAACATCCCATGCATTTAATGACAGCAGGTGTATCTAGTGACTGAACATCCCATGCATTTAATGACAGCAGGTGTATCTAGTGACTGAACATCCCATGCATTTAATAACAGCAGGTGTATCTAGTGACGGAACACCCCATGAATTTAATGACAGCAGGTGTATCTAGTGACGGAACACCCCATGAATTTAATGACAGTAGGTGTATCTAGTGACGGAACATCCTATGCATTTAATGAAAGCAGGTGTATCTAGTGACGGAACATCCCATGCATTTAATGACAGTAGGTGTATCTAGTGACGGAACACCCCATGCATTTAATGACAGCAGGTGTATCTAGTGACGGAACACCCCATGAATTTAATGACAGCAGGTGTATCTAGTGACGGAACACCCCATGAATTTAATGACAGTAGGTGTATCTAGTGACGGAACATCCTATGCATTTAATGAAAGCAGGTGTATCTAGTGACGGAACATCCTATGCATTTAATGACAGCAGGTGTATCTAGTGACGGAACATCCTATGCATTTAATGACAGCAGGTGTATCTAGTGACGGAACATCCTATGCATTTAATGACAGCAGGTGTATCTAGTGACTGAACATCCCATGCATTTAATGACAGTAGGTGTATCTAGTGACGGAACACCCCATGCATTTAATGACAGCAGGTGTATCTAGTGACGGAACACCCCATGAATTTAATGACAGCAGGTGTATCTAGTGACGGAACACCCCATGAATTTAATGACAGTAGGTGTATCTAGTGACGGAACATCCTATGCATTTAATGAAAGCAGGTGTATCTAGTGACGGAACATCCTATGCATTTAATGACAGCAGCTGTATCTAGTGACGGAACATCCTATGCATTTAATGACAGCAGGTGTATCTAGTGACGGAACATCCTATGCATTTAATGACAGCAGGTGTATCTAGTGACTGAACATCCCGTGCATTTAATGACAGTAGGTGTATCTAGTGACGGAACACCCCATGCATTTAATGACAGTAGGTGTATATAGTGACGGAACATCCTATGCATTTAATGACAGCAGGTGTATCTAGTGACGGAACATCCCATGCATTTAATGACAGCAGGTGTATCTAGTGACTGAACATCCTATGCATTTAATGACGGCAGGTGTATCTAGTGACGGAACATCCCATGCATTTAATGACAGTAGGTGTATCTAGTGACGGAACATCCTATGCATTTAATGACAGCAGGTGTAGCTAGTGACGGAACATCCCATGCATTTAATGACAGCAGGTGTATCTAGTGACTGAACATCCCATGCATTTAATGACAGCAGGTGTATCTAGTGACTGAACATCCCATGCATTTAATAACAGCAGGTGTATCTAGTGACGGAACACCCTATGCATTTAATGACAGCAGGTGTATCTAGTGACTGAACATCCCATGCATTTAATGACAGCAGGTGTATCTAGTGACTGAACATCCCATGCATTTAATGACAGCAGGTGTATCTAGTGACGGAACACCCTATGCATTTAATGACAGTAGGTGTATCTAGTGACGGAACACCCTATGCATTTAATGACAGTAGGTGTATCTAGTGGCGGAACATCTTATGCATTTAATGACAGCAGGTGTATCTAGTGACGAAACATCCCATGCATTTAATGACAGCAGGTGTAGCTAGTGACGGAACATCCCATGCATTTAATGACAGCAGGTGTAACTAGTCACGGAACATCCTATGCATTTAATGACAGCAGGTGTATCTAGTGACGGAACATCCTATGCATTTAATGAAAGCAGGTGTAACTAGTCACGGAACATGCTATGCATTTAATGACAGCAGGTGTATCTAGTGACGGAACATCCTATGCATTTAATGAAAGCAGGTGTAACTAGTGACGGAACATCCCATGCATTTAATGACAGCAGGTGTATCTAGTGACGGAACATCCTATGCATTTAATGAAAGCAGGTGTAACTAGTCACGGAACATCCTATGCATTTAATGACAGCAGGTGTATCTAATGACTGAACATCCCATGCATTTAATGACAGTAGGTGTATCTAGTGACGGAACACCCCATGCATTTAATGACAGTAGGTGTATCTAGTGACGGAACATCCTATGCATTTAATGACAGCAGGTGTATCTAGTGACTGAACATCCCATGCATTTAATGACAGCAGGTGTATCTAGTGACGGAACACCCTATGCATTTAATGACAGTAGGTGTATCTAGTGACGGAACACCCTATGCATTTAATGACAGTAGGTGTATCTAGTGGCGGAACATCTTATGCATTTAATGACAGCAGGTGTATCTAGTGACGAAACATCCCATGCATTTAATGACAGCAGGTGTAGCTAGTGACGGAACATCCCATGCATTTAATGACAGCAGGTGTAACTAGTCACGGAACATCCTATGCATTTAATGACAGCAGGTGTATCTAGTGACGGAACATCCTATGCATTTAATGAAAGCAGGTGTAACTAGTCACGGAACATGCTATGCATTTAATGACAGCAGGTGTATCTAGTGACGGAACATCCTATGCATTTAATGAAAGCAGGTGTAACTAGTCACGGAACATCCTATGCATTTAATGACAGCAGGTGTATCTAATGACTGAACATCCCATGCATTTAATGACAGTAGGTGTATCTAGTGACGGAACACCCCATGCATTTAATGACAGTAGGTGTATCTAGTGACGGAACATCCTATGCATTTAATGACAGCAGGTGTATCTAGTGACTGAACATCCCATGCATTTAATGACAGTAGGTGTATCTAGTGACGGAACATCCTATGCATTTAATGACAGCAGGTGTATCTAGTGACTGAACATCCCATGCATTTAATGACAGTAGGTGTATCTAGTGACTGAACATCACATGCATTTAATGACAGTAGGTGTATCTAGTGACGGAACATCCTATGCATTTAATGACAGCAGGTGTATCTAGTGACTGAACATCCCATGCATTTAATGACAGTAGGTGTATCTAGTGACGGAACATCCCATGCATTTAATGACAGCAGGTGTATCTAGTGACGGAACACCCCATGCATTTAATGACAGTAGGTGTATCTAGTGACGGAACATCCTATGCATTTAATGACAGCAGGTGTAACTAGTGACGGAACATCCTATGCATTTAATGACAGCAGGTGTATCTAGTGACGGAACATCCTATGCATTTAATGACAGCAGCTGTATCTAGTGACGGAACATCCTATGCATTTAATGACAGCAGGTGTATCTAGTGACTGAACATCCCATGCATTTAATGACAGTAGGTGTATCTAGTGACGGAACATCCCATGCATTTAATGACAGCAGGTGTATCTAGTGACGGAACATCCCATGCATTTAATGACAGTAGGTGTATCTAGTGACGGAACATCCTATGCATTTAATGACAGCAGGTGTAGCTAGTGACGGAACATCCCATGCATTTAATGACAGCAGGTGTATCTAGTGACGGAACATCCTATGCATTTAATGACAGCAGCTGTATCTAGTGACGGAACATCCTATGCATTTAATGACAGCAGGTGTATCTAGTGACGGAACATCCTATGCATTTAATGACAGCAGGTGTATCTAGTGACTGAACATCCCATGCATTTAATGACAGTAGGTGTATCTAGTGACGGAACACCCCATGCATTTAATGACAGTAGGTGTATATAGTGACGGAACATCCTATGCATTTAATGACAGCAGGTGTATCTAGTGACGGAACATCCCATGCATTTAATGACAGCAGGTGTATCTAGTGACTGAACATCCTATGCATTTAATGACGGCAGGTGTATCTAGTGACGGAACATCCCATGCATTTAATGACAGTAGGTGTATCTAGTGACGGAACATCCTATGCATTTAATGACAGCAGGTGTAGCTAGTGACGGAACATCCCATGCATTTAATGACAGCAGGTGTATCTAGTGACTGAACATCCCATGCATTTAATGACAGCAGGTGTATCTAGTGACTGAACATCCCATGCATTTAATAACAGCAGGTGTATCTAGTGACGGAACACCCCATGAATTTAATGACAGCAGGTGTATCTAGTGACGGAACACCCCATGAATTTAATTACAGTAGGTGTATCTAGTGACGGAACATCCTATGCATTTAATGAAAGCAGGTGTATCTAGTGACGGAACATCCCATGCATTTAATGACAGTAGGTGTATCTAGTGACGGAACACCCCATGCATTTAATGACAGCAGGTGTATCTAGTGACGGAACACCCCATGAATTTAATGACAGCAGGTGTATCTAGTGACGGAACACCCCATGAATTTAATGACAGTAGGTGTATCTAGTGACGGAACATCCTATGCATTTAATGAAAGCAGGTGTATCTAGTGACGGAACATCCTATGCATTTAATGACAGCAGGTGTATCTAGTGACGGAACATCCTATGCATTTAATGACAGCAGGTGTATCTAGTGACGGAACATCCTATGCATTTAATGACAGCAGGTGTATCTAGTGACTGAACATCCCATGCATTTAATGACAGTAGGTGTATCTAGTGACGGAACACCCCATGCATTTAATGACAGCAGGTGTATCTAGTGACGGAACACCCCATGAATTTAATGACAGCAGGTGTATCTAGTGACGGAACACCCCATGAATTTAATGACAGTAGGTGTATCTAGTGACGGAACATCCTATGCATTTAATGAAAGCAGGTGTATCTAGTGACGGAACATCCTATGCATTTAATGACAGCAGCTGTATCTAGTGACGGAACATCCTATGCATTTAATGACAGCAGGTGTATCTAGTGACGGAACATCCTATGCATTTAATGACAGCAGGTGTATCTAGTGACTGAACATCCCGTGCATTTAATGACAGTAGGTGTATCTAGTGACGGAACACCCCATGCATTTAATGACAGTAGGTGTATATAGTGACGGAACATCCTATGCATTTAATGACAGCAGGTGTATCTAGTGACGGAACATCCCATGCATTTAATGACAGCAGGTGTATCTAGTGACTGAACATCCTATGCATTTAATGACGGCAGGTGTATCTAGTGACGGAACATCCCATGCATTTAATGACAGTAGGTGTATCTAGTGACGGAACATCCTATGCATTTAATGACAGCAGGTGTAGCTAGTGACGGAACATCCCATGCATTTAATGACAGCAGGTGTATCTAGTGACTGAACATCCCATGCATTTAATGACAGCAGGTGTATCTAGTGACTGAACATCCCATGCATTTAATAACAGCAGGTGTATCTAGTGACGGAACACCCTATGCATTTAATGACAGCAGGTGTATCTAGTGACTGAACATCCCATGCATTTAATGACAGCAGGTGTATCTAGTGACTGAACATCCCATGCATTTAATGACAGCAGGTGTATCTAGTGACGGAACACCCTATGCATTTAATGACAGTAGGTGTATCTAGTGACGGAACACCCTATGCATTTAATGACAGTAGGTGTATCTAGTGGCGGAACATCTTATGCATTTAATGACAGCAGGTGTATCTAGTGACGAAACATCCCATGCATTTAATGACAGCAGGTGTAGCTAGTGACGGAACATCCCATGCATTTAATGACAGCAGGTGTAACTAGTCACGGAACATCCTATGCATTTAATGACAGCAGGTGTATCTAGTGACGGAACATCCTATGCATTTAATGAAAGCAGGTGTAACTAGTCACGGAACATGCTATGCATTTAATGACAGCAGGTGTATCTAGTGACGGAACATCCTATGCATTTAATGAAAGCAGGTGTAACTAGTGACGGAACATCCCATGCATTTAATGACAGCAGGTGTATCTAGTGACGGAACATCCTATGCATTTAATGAAAGCAGGTGTAACTAGTCACGGAACATCCTATGCATTTAATGACAGCAGGTGTATCTAATGACTGAACATCCCATGCATTTAATGACAGTAGGTGTATCTAGTGACGGAACACCCCATGCATTTAATGACAGTAGGTGTATCTAGTGACGGAACATCCTATGCATTTAATGACAGCAGGTGTATCTAGTGACTGAACATCCCATGCATTTAATGACAGTAGGTGTATCTAGTGACGGAACATCCTATGCATTTAATGACAGCAGGTGTATCTAGTGACTGAACATCCCATGCATTTAATGACAGTAGGTGTATCTAGTGACTGAACATCACATGCATTTAATGACAGTAGGTGTATCTAGTGACGGAACATCCTATGCATTTAATGACAGCAGGTGTATCTAGTGACTGAACATCCCATGCATTTAATGACAGTAGGTGTATCTAGTGACGGAACATCCCATGCATTTAATGACAGCAGGTGTATCTAGTGACGGAACACCCCATGCATTTAATGACAGTAGGTGTATCTAGTGACGGAACATCCTATGCATTTAATGAAAGCAGGTGTAACTAGTGACGGAACATCCTATGCATTTAATGACAGCAGGTGTATCTAGTGACGGAACATCCCATGCATTTAATGACAGTAGGTGTATCTAGTGACGGAACATCCTATGCATTTAATGACAGCAGGTGTAGCTAGTGACGGAACATCCCATGCATTTAATGACAGCAGGTGTATCTAGTGACTGAACATCCCATGCATTTAATGACAGCAGGTGTATCTAGTGACTGAACATCCCATGCATTTAATAACAGCAGGTGTATCTAGTGACGGAACACCCTATGCATTTAATGACAGCAGGTGTATCTAGTGACTGAACATCCCATGCATTTAATGACAGCAGGTGTATCTAGTGACTGAACATCCCATGCATTTAATGACAGCAGGTGTATCTAGTGACGGAACACCCTATGCATTTAATGACAGTAGGTGTATCTAGTGACGGAACACCCTATGCATTTAATGACAGTAGGTGTATCTAGTGGCGGAACATCTTATGCATTTAATGACAGCAGGTGTATCTAGTGACGAAACATCCCATGCATTTAATGACAGCAGGTGTAGCTAGTGACGGAACATCCCATGCATTTAATGACAGCAGGTGTAACTAGTCACGGAACATCCTATGCATTTAATGACAGCAGGTGTATCTAGTGACGGAACATCCTATGCATTTAATGAAAGCAGGTGTAACTAGTGACGGAACATCCCATGCATTTAATGACAGCAGGTGTATCTAGTGACTGAACATCCCATGCATTTAATGACAGTAGGTGTATCTAGTGACGGAACATCCTATGCATTTAATGACAGCAGGTGTATCTAGTGACTGAACATCCCATGCATTTAATGACAGTAGGTGTATCTAGTGACGGAACACCCCATGCATTTAATGACAGTAGGTGTATCTAGTGACGGAACATCCTATGCATTTAATGACAGCAGGTGTATCTAGTGACTGAACATCCCATGCATTTAATGACAGTAGGTGTATCTAGTGACGGAACATCCTATGCATTTAATGACAGCAGGTGTATCTAGTGACTGAACATCCCATGCATTTAATGACAGTAGGTGTATCTAGTGACTGAACATCACATGCATTTAATGACAGTAGGTGTATCTAGTGACGGAACATCCTATGCATTTAATGACAGCAGGTTTATCTAGTGACTGAACATCACATGCATTTAATGACAGTAGGTGTATCTAGTGACGGAACATCCTATGCATTTAATGACAGCAGGTGTATCTAGTGACTGAACATCACATGCATTTAATGACAGTAGGTGTATCTAGTGACGGAACATCCTATGCATTTAATGACAGCAGGTGTATCTAGTGACTGAACATCCCATGCATTTAATGACAGTAGGTGTATCTAGTGACGGAACATCCTATGCATTTAATGACAGCAGGTGTATCTAGTGACTGAACATCCCATGCATTTAATGACAGTAGGTGTATCTAGTGACGGAACATCCTATGCATTTAATGACAGCAGGTGTATCTAGTGACTGAACATCACATGCATTTAATGACAGTAGGTGTATCTAGTGACGGAACATCCTATGCATTTAATGACAGCAGGTGTATCTAGTGACGGAACACCCCATGTATTTAATGACAGTAGGTGTATCTAGTGACGGAACATCCTATGCATTTAATGAAAGCAGGTGTAACTAGTGACGGAACATCCTATGCATTTAATGACAGCAGGTGTATCTAGTGACGGAACATCCCATGCATTTAATGACAGTAGGTGTATCTAGTGACGGAACATCCTATGCATTTAATGACAGCAGGTGTAGCTAGTGACGGAACATCCCATGCATTTAATGACAGCAGGTGTATCTAGTGACTGAACATCCCATGCATTTAATGACAGCAGGTGTATCTAGTGACTGAACATCCCATGCATTTAATAACAGCAGGTGTATCTAGTGGCGGAACATCCAATGCATTTAATGACAGCAGGTGTATCTAGTGACTGAACATCCCATGCATTTAATGACAGCAGGTGTATCTAGTGACTGAACATCCCATGCATTTAATGACAGCAGGTGTATCTAGTGACGGAACACCCTATGCATTTAATGACAGTAGGTGTATCTAGTGACGGAACACCCTATGCATTTAATGACAGTAGGTGTATCTAGTGGCGGAACATCTTATGCATTTAATGACAGCAGGTGTATCTAGTGACGAAACATCCCATGCATTTAATGACAGCAGGTGTAGCTAGTGACGGAACATCCCATGCATTTAATGACAGCAGGTGTAACTAGTCACGGAACATCCTATGCATTTAATGACAGCAGGTGTATCTAGTGACGGAACATCCTATGCATTTAATGAAAGCAGGTGTAACTAGTCACGGAACATGCTATGCATTTAATGACAGCAGGTGTATCTAGTGACGGAACATCCTATGCATTTAATGAAAGCAGGTGTAACTAGTGACGGAACATCCCATGCATTTAATGACAGCAGGTGTAGCTAGTGACGGAACATCCCATGCATTTAATGACAGCAGGTGTAACTAGTCACGGAACATCCTATGCATTTAATGACAGCAGGTGTATCTAGTGACTCTCTCATTAGTTCATGCTCCCGCAATCCCAGACGTCTCTTTGACACTTTTAATTCCCTTCTCCGCCCTGCTGTGGCCACCCCCCAAACTAACCTTACAGCTGATAGCTTTGCATATTACTTTACTGACAAGATTGAACAGCTAAGGAAACAATTCTCCCCTCCTTGCCGTTCTCTTTCTCAACCACACATAAATCATGCTTTCCCTACCCTTCAGACTTTCTCCCCAGCTACTGAACAAGAGGTGGCTGCACTTCTCCATTCCTCTCGCCCCACCACTTGCCCACTTGATCCTGTCCCATCTCACCTCATCAGATCTCTCTCCCCTTGTCTTGTGCCTATCCTAACACACATCTTTAACTGCTCTCTCTCTTCTGGCACTGTTCCTGCTGACCTTAAACATGCCACTGTAATACCTATCCTGAAAAAACCATCTCTTGACCCGTCCTTCCCCTCGAACTATCGTCCCATATCCCTGCTCCCTTACTCATCAAAGCTTTTGGAAAGACTTGTCTTTACCCGTGTGTCTCACTTCCTTAATTCCAACTCTCTCCTTGACCCTCTTCAGTCTGGCTTCCGCCCTCTCCACTCTACTGAGACCGCTCTTATCAAAGTGACTAATGACCTAATCTCCGCTAAATCCAAAGGTCACTACTCCATATTAATTCTCCTTGACCTCTCTGCTGCCTTTGACACAGTTGATCATTCTCTCCTCCTTCAAACTCTTCAATCACTCGGTCTCTGTGACTCTGTCCTCTCTTGGTTTTCCTCCTATCTCTCCCAACGCTCATTTAGTGTCTCCTTTTCCAAGGATACCTCCTCCCCTCGCCCTGTCTCGGTTGGAGTTCCCCAAGGCTCTGTCCTTGGTCCCCTTCTATTTTCTCTTTATACTGCCTCTCTTGGAAAACTTATTGCCTCTTTTGGATTCAACTACCACCTGTACGCTGATGACACTCAGATATACCTCTCCTCACCGGACCTCTCCCCGGCCGTCCTGCAACGTGTCACTGCTTGCCTCTCTTCCATCTCTGACTGGATGTCGTCACGCTTTCTCAAACTTAACCTCTCTAAAACTGAACTCCTTGTCTTTCCTCCTCCTAATACTGATCCTCCTCTCTCACTCTCCCTTCAAGTCAGTGATATCCACATAAGTCCATCCCTACAAGCGCGCTGTCTTGGCGTCATACTTGACTCTGGTCTCACCTTTGAGTCTCACATCCAGTTTGTTGCCAAGTCCTGTAGGTTCCAACTCAAAAACATAGCCCGCATCCGCCCCTTTCTTACGCAAGATGCTACCAAGGAGCTTGTCCATGCTCTAGTAATTTCCCGCATGGATTACTGTAACCCTCTCCTGATTGGTCTCCCCAAAAGCCGTACTGCCCCGCTACAGTCTGTAATGAATGCTGCAGCTAGACTGATTTTCCTATCCAGTCGGTCCTCTCACACCTCGCCCCTCTGCCAGTCCTTACATTGGCTCCCTGTATCCTATAGGAGTCAATTCAAAGTGCTAACCCATACATTTAAAGCACTGAACAATTCCAGCCCCTCTTATATCTCTTCACTGATCCAGAGGTATGCCCCTCCTCGTACCCTCCGCTCTGCCCGCGACCACCTCCTGACCGCTGCTCGCACCCGTACGGCCAACTCACGCTTGCAGGACTTCTCACGGGCGGCTCCTCTCCTATGGAATAACTTGCCTACTGCCATCAGACTCTCCCCTAGTCTTCAATCATTTAAGAAGGGCCTTAAATCCCATCTCTTCAGGAAAGCGTATGGCCTCCCAGAGTAATCTCTCCCTTACATACCTGTCCCTATGGGATAGTGCTTTGCTCTCTCCTCCAGCTCTGCTTCACTCCTACTTGATATTTCCTATCCTAATGTTTCTAATACCCCACTTCCTATAGACTGTAAGCTCATTTGAGCAGGGTCCTCTTCAACTTATTATTCCTGTAAGTTTTCTTGTAATTGTCTTATTTATTGTTACATCCCCCCCCTCTCAAAATATTGTAAAGCGCTACGGAATCTGTTGGCGCTATATAAATGGCAATAATAATAATAATAATAATAGTGACGGAACATCCTATGCATTTAATGAAAGCAGGTGTAACTAGTGACGGAACATCCCATGCATTTAATGACAGCAGGTGTATCTAGTGACAGAACATCCCATGCATTGAATGACAGCAGGTGTATCTAGTGACGGAGCAGAAGATCGGCAGTTTCCCCCGGTTCCAGTTAGGAAACGATCCTTGGCACAGGTACCCAGCCGGGGTACAGGGAGCTCCTCTACAGGTGTAGTCTTAATTCAACCAAACTGAAACTAAATGCACAAGTCTACTAATAACAACATGATGTTTCAAGATTACCACTTCTAAATCAGGAAAGTAGAATTGGAAATTGATCCAAATTAGTTTTTCTTCCGCTTTTATCCTTTTAATCAACAGCAGAAACTCACTGGAATATTCAAAAACTCAAATGAATTGAGCTTGAGTGAATTGAAGACTGGACTGCAACATTTAGACTAAACTTACTAGCAAAATTGAGCTGTATGGAGTTGGAGATTTTTACCAATTAGCACTTTTTGACCAAATTTTGCAATCCTTTTTTTGAATTTAAGCAATTAATTATCAGCAAGTTATTATGTACACTATGTATCGGCCATATGTATGTAGTGCCCTCCTATAATAAGTATTTCCTAATTAAACCAGTGCACAGCCATGGAGAGCCTCCAGCTAGGTTAACTGACCCCATGTCTTCTGGTCATTTTTGGCTGCTGGATGTGAGTAAGAAAAGGTTAAACACGAATGCAGTGGGAGAGAGAGAGGAAATGACAGTGGAAACAAATACCCATTTTCATCTTTATAAAAACAGACAAAATATAGCTGGCAGCATACTGTGTCCTTTAACAAACATTACTGTGACATCCAAGCAGGGAGTCGGGGAGAGTCAAGCAGGGTCTGAAGGATCTGGATTAATATGGCGCAGGGCATCACCTGGTGTCAGAAGCTGTATGCTCTCATTAACCAAGTCACCACTTTAGCTGTCAGTAAAATGAATGGTCTGCGCTGGGATGGGCTGAGTAACTGCTGCATCGCAGAGCTCGCTCTGGATATTGTGTGTAGATGCACAAAGAAATGTAGAGTCCCTTAAAGGACAACTGACATCTCAAAAATGATATTTAATAAAATAATCCATTAGGTATTACAAGGAATTAGTATTTTGTTTTCTTTTTAAATGAAATATATGTAAAAAAAAATGGGAAAAAACCCTAATCCCTACCTTTAGTATATGACAGCATGCTTTGGGTCAGACAGTGACAGTAATTCAGTCTGATGATGTCACTGCGCAGGAGATCACAGAGACTGTCGGTTTTCAAACACTCATTTTTTTCATCCATTTCCTTTCAAAACTTGATGAAAGGATTATTATAGTAACCTCTTAAAAGGAACACTATAGGAACACAAACTAATACAGCTCATTGAAGTGTTCTGGGTGCAATGTCCCATGCACCTTCTGAGAAACTGCAATAATTACCTCTCAGGGTTAACTCCTCCTCTAGTGGCTGTCTACCAGACAGCCACTACAGGGACTTCCAGGTGCTAAGACGACTTTTGGTTGCCTAAATAACGCTAGATGTCCTCACGCTATGCATGAGGACTTCCAGCGTCACTGGAATTCCCATAGGAAAGCATTAAATAATGCTTTCCTATGGGGAAATTCTAATGCGAGCGCAGCCATTGCATGGACAGAGCCTGGCCCAGCGCCATAGGACATTGGCGCTAGATTTAGGTAAGTAACTGAAGGGGTTTTAACCCCTTCAGCGCCATGGGAAAAGGGGCACTGTAGGAACCTATGGTGCCGGGAAAACAGCTTTGTTTTCATGGAACTATAGAATGCCTTTAACCACTTAGAGACCAGACCGTCTTTCAATTTTCTTACCGTTAACCCCTTAAGACCGCAGCCAAATGTACAAGTTGTGAACCAAAAAAAATGTAAACAAACCACAGATTTTGACTATATGTCTGTTCAACAATAATTTTATAACATGACAGGAGGCTTCGTATTTGCTTAAGTCTCTCTTTACTAGAACTCCACAGCAGCACAGAAAAAACAACCAATCAGAAAAAAGTTAGGTACTATAAAACTCCCCTCCCCATGCATCATTTCCTCTTTCTTTGCTGCTCCGCACCAGTACAGGTCAGAGTACCACTGCCTCCTGCTTTAGTGGGTGGCTTTGGGATTTATTGCTTACATTCAGTTTTTTAGACTCTATTTTGTAGATTGCACTTGTTTAATTTGGTCATAGATATATTTATCTTCTGTAATCTATGTATTTATTTTCTTGTGAGATTTCTTCTTAGGTATTTATTTATTTATTTATTTATTTATTTAATTTTCTGCCCTTGCTGGATTTTTTCCATCAGGGTGTTTTATAGCTTGTGTGATTTATTTGTCCCCTGCAACTTCGCCTGTAGTTTCCTATATATTTGTGGGGGGTCTTTGGCTTCCTTGCTGCCTTTTTCTTGGGCTTGTGTCCCCCCTGCCCGTTTCCCTTGTATTGTGCATGCCGGTTTTTGTTCATGCTGGTGATTCCGCCCTTTTCTGGCGGTGTGTGTGCAGCTCGGGGCGTCAGGAGGCTTACTACATCTGCCTCCTTCGACCCCCGAGCTCCGGGACCGCGGATTTCATCTCCGGCGGTCCCATGTACTTTGCCGGCCGCGGGGGTACTCGCGTGCGCTTCCCGCTAGTACCCAGCGGCCGGATCTTCTTTCCCCACGTGGCCGCTCGCCGCGGCCGCCTCCGCCCGCGGACCTCGTGTGTCCGACCGGGCGGGGGAGATTTCGACCGGGAGAGAGTGCTACCGCGCACCCCCCCCGCTCCCCCCCCCCCCCCCCCCCGTCGGTACTATTCATTACCTTGCTTGTTGTGTAGCGGTACTTACCTTATCCGGGGGCCGGCCGCGGTCCTCTCTTCAAGCCGCGCGCGGTCCTGCGGCTGCACGAGCCGCGCGCGGCTCATCCGACTGCTCAAACAGGAAGGCGGGCAGTGACCGCGAGAAGCGGTCACGTGTCCCGCCTGCAGCTAAGAGCGCGCCGCGAATCTCGGGCGCGCTCTTAAAGAGACAGTGGGAGCCTAAATTGCAAAAAGGCTCCCATTGGCTCCTGTCACGCCAATCACCCCATACACTTACCTGTTGGGGGAGTGGAAGTGACAGGAGCCAATCACGTTAGTTTGAAGACTACTTATACTTACCCTTTTCCCTTAGTTCCTTGCCCTATCGTGGTTTCTGCTACAGTTCCCTTTAGTGCTTGTTGTATTCAGTTGTGTTTCTCCGTACTTGACCTTGGCTTTGTATTCTGACTTCGTTTTCGCTTTATCCTTGTCTGTACTGTTTGCCGGCTTGCTGATTCCTGTGTACCAGACCCCGGCTAGTTCTCGTTTACGCTGTCTCTTTGTGCCCTTGACCTCGGATCGCTCCTGACTCTGTACTTCTCCTTTACGTCGAGTCCGGCCACTCTAAGGTCCGGTAGACGTATCTCTCCTCTGTGCTGTCTTCTGTTTTGCTGGATCCTGCGTGTAGGGGTATATACTCGTTACATTACGATAGGGCCATGGACCCCGCAGATTTAGCTCAACAGATGGCGACCCATGAGGCTAGATTTGTAGAGCAGGATCACCGTATGGATCAAATAGCTCAGGCTCTCCAGACGCTCTTAGCTAGAACCATTCCAGCAACCGCACCTAACCCTCCTGCACCCCTGCTTCCTGAAGTATCGACTATGCCTAATGCTACAGCACATTTAACGCCTCCTCCTAGGTATGGAGGGGATTCTAAGACATGCAGAGGGTTCATTAACCAAATAGAGTTTCATTTTGAAATGTATCCACGTTCATTTCCCACAGAGAGGTCCAAAGTTGGGTTCTTTATGCACCAACTTACCGACAAAGCACTTGAATGGGCAAACCCTATTTGGGAGGCTAATGGACCTATGGTGCATAACTTTCACAGTTTCCTAACAGCTTTTCGCAGAACTTTTGACACTATGAAAAGGTCTAAGAATGCCGCTAGAGCATTAATGAGGGTTAAACAGGGTTCTAGGTCTGTGGCTGATTACGCTATACAGTTTCGTACCCTTGCCTCACAGGTCGATTGGACCAATAATGGGTTAACTACTGCCTTCATGGAAGGCTTATCAGATTCTATATTGGATGAGGTAGCGGCTAAGGAACTTCCTGTTGCCTTAGAGGACCTTATTGACTACCTCATCGATATAGATAATAGGATTCGGGACAGGCTCTATACCAAGAACAGGAATAGAAGTTTTGTTACGCCTATTCACCCCAGAGTTAATCCACCGGAGAGTGTAAAAGTATCTGAAGAGGAGCATACAATTTGATACGTATAAAAAAGGACCACGAATGGAAGACAGCCTTTAACACTCGGTCAGGTCATTATGAGTATACCGTCATGCCATTTGGGCTTTGCAATGCCCCAGCAGTGTTCCAAGAATTTATTAATGATGTCTTAAGGGACTTTATTCACTCATTTGTTATTGTGTACTTGGATGACATTTTAATATATTCTACAGACATTCACACTCATCACAGACATGTTACGACAGTTCTGAAGACCCTTCTTGCTAATGGTCTTTATTGCAAATTAGAAAAATGTCTATTCGACCAATCCGAGGTCCAGTTTTTAGGGTATTTGATTTCCGCTGAGGGTTTTCGGATGGATCCCCAGAAGCTCGCTGCGGTCATAGAATGGCCTCTGCCGCAAGGTCTGAAAGCCATCCAGCGTTTTCTGGGTTTCTCTAATTATTATAGACGTTTTATCAAAGGTTTTTCGTCTATAGTAGCGCCTATTACTCGTATGACTAAAAAGGATGGCAATACACGTGTCTGGTCTACTGAGGCACTTCAGGCTTTTGACTTTCTTAAGACTACGTTCGCCTCTGCCCCTATTTTACAGCATCCTGTCCCCTCATTGCCATTTATACTTGAGGTTGATGCTTCCGATATAGGGGTAGGTGCTGTCTTATCCCAAAGAGAGTCTCCTGACAAGCCATTGCATCCTTGTGGCTTCTTTTCTAAACAAATGTCCAAAGCAGAAAGGAATTATGATGTGGGTAATCGCGAACTCCTTGCTATCATTTTAGCACTCAAAGAATGGAGACATTTGTTAGAAGGCACTAAGGATCCCATCCTCATATTTACGGATCATAAGAACCTGTCCTACCTTAGCGAAGCTAAAAGATTGTCTTCCAGGCAGGCTAGGTGGTCACTGTTCTTGTCTCATTTTAATTATATAATAACCTATAGGCCAGGCGACCGGAACACTAAAGCGGACGCTCTGTCCAGACAATTCGAGACTATTGACAAACAGGAGATTGATGTCACTCCTGTCATTCCCCCAGACAGGATAATAGCAACTACTATATTGTCTATTTCCTCGTCCCTCTTGCAGGCCATACAAGCGAAACAGAGCATGGCACCTGGCGAGAGGCCTAATGATAAATTGTTCGTTGACGTTCCCGAGAGACGGGATATTCTGTCACTGTATCACGATACTAAGACTGCTGGACATCCTGGTATTTCCAAAACAGTGTCAGCCGTTTCTCGGTATTTCTGGTGGGATACCTTACGTAAGGATGTTACTGACTATATAAGTGCTTGTTCTACTTGTGCATGTATGAAAACCTCTCGTAGAGTTCCTTGTGGGCTGTTGCATCCGTTACCCGTTCCCGAGAGACCTTGGTCTAATCTATCAATGGATTTTATTGTTGAATTACCCCCTTCGAATGGTAACACAGTCATCCTAATGATAGTAGATCGGTTTTCCAAAATGGCTCACTTTGTGTCTCTTCGCAAGTTGCCCACTTCCAAGGAACTGGCTCTTATCTTCGCTAAAGAAGTGTTTCGATTACATGGTATTCCCTTATCTATTGTATCCGATAGGGGTAGCCAATTTATTTCCAGGTTCTGGAAAGCCTTTTGTTCGGAGATGGGTATTTCCCTCTCATTTTCTTCCGCTTACCATCCCCAGTCTAATGGAGCTGCTGAACGTGCCAACCAGTCTCTGGAGCAGTACCTCCGTTGTTTTGTGTCTCACCATCAGGACAATTGGTCTGACCTGCTCCCTTGGGCTGAATTTGCTCGGAATAACGCCACTCATGATTCTTCCGGCAAAAGCCCTTTTTACGTTGTCTATGGCCAGCATCCCGTTGTTCTTCCGGCTGCATTCTCCTCACAGGGCATGCCAGTTCTGGATGAGCATTTGGCTGGTTTGCGTAATACTTGGGAGCAGGTTCAGCGTTCTTTGGTGGACTCTGCTGCCCGCCAGAAGGCTCAGGCTGACAAGCATCGCAGAGCGGCTCCTTCCTATGTTGTGGGGGACAGGGTTTTGCTTTCCACACGGAATATTCGCCTCCGGGTGCCTTCTATGAAATTGGCTCCCCGCTTCATTGGTCCTTATCGCATTATACATAAGGTTAATCCCGTTTCTTATGCCTTGGGTCTGCCTAAAAATCTGCGTATACCCAATGTATTTCACACCTCGTTGTTGAAGCCTTACGTACGCAACCGCTATACCCGGAGTACACCCCCTCCCCCTCCTGTCTCTGTGGAGGGTCATGAGGAGTTCGAAGTGTCTGCTGTTATTGACTCTCGTTTCCTCAGGGGTCGGCTTCAGTACTTGGTACATTGGAAGGGTTATGGGCCTGAGGAGCGCAGTTGGATTTCTGCGGATGCTGTTCATGCTCCCCGCCTTGTACGTTCTTTCCATTCGCGTTTTCCTGCCAGACCTGGTCCTGCCCGCCCGGAGGGCGTGTCCTCAGGGGGGGGTACTGTAGCGGTACTTACCTTATCCGGGGGCCGGCCGCGGTCCTCTCTTCAAGCCGCGCGCGGTCCTGCGGCTGCACGAGCCGCGCGCGGCTCATCCGACTGCTCAAACAGGAAGGCGGGCAGTGACCGCGAGAAGCGGTCACGTGTCCCGCCTGCAGCTAAGAGCGCGCCGCGAATCTCGGGCGCGCTCTTAAAGAGACAGTGGGAGCCTAAATTGCAAAAAGGCTCCCATTGGCTCCTGTCACGCCAATCACCCCATACACTTACCTGTTGGGGGAGTGGAAGTGACAGGAGCCAATCACGTTAGTTTGAAGACTACTTATACTTACCCTTTTCCCTTAGTTCCTTGCCCTATCGTGGTTTCTGCTACAGTTCCCTTTAGTGCTTGTTGTATTCAGTTGTGTTTCTCCGTACTTGACCTTGGCTTTGTATTCTGACTTCGTTTTCGCTTTATCCTTGTCTGTACTGTTTGCCGGCTTGCTGATTCCTGTGTACCAGACCCCGGCTAGTTCTCGTTTACGCTGTCTCTTTGTGCCCTTGACCTCGGATCGCTCCTGACTCTGTACTTCTCCTTTACGTCGAGTCCGGCCACTCTAAGGTCCGGTAGACGTATCTCTCCTCTGTGCTGTCTTCTGTTTTGCTGGATCCTGCGTGTAGGGGTATATACTCGTTACATGTTGGAGGTCTACCTCCACCCAGTTCGGTTTTCCTACTGCATGTCAGTTTGTTCTTCTTTAACTGACTACATGCAGTTTGTGTCATAGGGGACAATGTAGTGATTTCTTCCCTTGAGTTTTTATGTCCAGATAGATGTATGTCCTTGTATATATGTATTTATGTAGATTTGTGTGTGTGTGCATGTGTGTGTGTATAGATGTTTAGCTGTGTATATTTAGACTTCTTGTTCTGGGGGTTCATGCCTATAGGCAGTATACCATATACTGCTCTGTCTGTGACACAAAACTTATTTTACCACTGTAGGCGTACTTCATACGCTTACTTCCTATGGGGGCCTGTACCCTGCATGCTCCATATCTACTGTATTAGTGGCCTACGTCTGGCCCTTCATCGCATAGTACACCAGGACCTATTATGTCACTCTGATTACTGTGGGTTTAGCTGTCATGTATATCACGGATTGCTGACAGTTGCATGAACAGTGTATATCACAATTGCTGTGAATTTTTCCTGACAGTTTACGTCACAGATCGCTGTGAGTTTTCTACAGCGTATATCACAGTTTTTCTGCGAGTTCGCTATCCGTGTGCTTCGCAGTATATATTTTTTATTTATTTTTGTATTTATTTAGGTATTTTTTTTCTGGCCCAGTTATGAGGACTCGAATGAGTCTACTCTGGTTTGGATATCCTGTCCATGGCACATATAGACATGACTGGACCGGGCTCTGACTACCTGGTATGGGAGACCAGTCTACGCTGTTACTATACAATTTAGTCAGGTCCTTGGGGAGAGCCATTGAGTTGGCTACTTAGCCCTACTCCTGGGAGTTTCCATGGTTACAATAGCCTTAAGGGATATGATGTTGCTAACCTATAAGGATGCTAAAACTTTTCAAACAGACCCGTGTGGGCAGGTGCTTACCGATTCACAGTTTTAGGAAAGTATCGCTCAGCGTATCTTACATTCATGGACGTGAGGATCACTGGAACAACTGCCGCGTCTACCCACTACAGCTGGAATACCACGGTTTGCCTGCTGGGCATTTAGGGGCTGCCGGTCCCGGTTCAGCTTACCCGCACGGCATTACACTGTCTAATAGGGTTGGTGTCTAAGGGTCCCATGTCACAAGTTGCCCTGAGGATCTGCAAATTTTAGGGACCTCTACCCGAACGCGGAGGTCCCCGTTGCTCATTCAGTACCCATTGTAAGCGCTACGGAATTGGAGGGCGCTATATAAATACAGGGCTATAATAATATCGTGGTATACACAACCCATTGATTGGCCTGCTATGTCAGTGCCCATAAGAATGGCCTGCTATGTCTGTGCCCATAAGAATGGCCTGCTACGTCTGTGCCCATAAGAATGGCCTGCTATGTCCGTGCCCATAAGAACAGCCTGCTATGTCTGTGCCCATAAGAACGGCCTGCTATGTCTGTGCCCATAAGAACGGCCTGCTATGTCTGTGCCCATAAGAATGGCCTGCTATGTCTGTGCCCATAAGAATGGCCTGCTATTGTCTGTGCCCATAAGAACGGCCTGCTGTTGTCTGTGCCCATAAGAACGGCCTGCTGTTGTCTGTGCCCATAAGAACGGCCTGCTATTGTCTGTGCCCATGAGAACGGCCTGCTATTGTCTGTGCCCATAAGAACGGCCTGCTATTGTCTGTGCCCATAAGAACGGCCTGCTATTGTCTGTGCCCATAAGAACGGCCTGCTATTGTCTGTGCCCATAAGAACGGCCTGCTATGTCTGTGCCCATAAGAACGGCTTGCTGTGTCTGTGCCCTTAAGTATGGCCTACTATGTCGGTGCCTTTTGCTTGGCCAACTATTCTGTATCCATTAGTTTGGCCTGTTGGGCCTGCTCTATCCCCTTCTGGCCGCAGGCCTGGGGGAATATCACTGAGGAGAAGCCAGTGCCCACCAGTGACATGGAAAGGGGCGGGTGTCCGGACAAGCACCATTATCATACTACCCAAGAGGACACCAATATACGGCCATCTGAATATGGTAGGTAGGGTGAAGGCCCTAAACCTCAGACCTGAAGGGCAAGTTTTCTTATTAAGACCCCGGACTCACTTCCGCGGTTGCGCCAGTCCGGCGACGGCACTCCTCCGAGGAGAACTTTGCAAGGACAAGGACCGGTACTCAGACACCTTCAGGAGAACGCGGCGTTTTCCTTGTCTTTATCAACTACTCCGGATCTGTCTCCCGGTGTCCATATAACTATCGGTAGTTATTCCTGCGTAAGGTTAGCTCCTGACCCTGTTCAGTGGGGCTTACTTGTCTTGCCTTCCGGCCTGCCTTTTGCCTTCTAGCCGAGATGGAATTTGCGTTCTACTCGCATCTACGTTTTTGTTGTCTTTTTCGTTTTCGTGACTTCCTTTTCCTTTCGCTCGGGTCGTCGAGAGGCCTGACTTGACCTCCTCCGACCTCCCGGGTGCTCGTGGATTGCGGAGAACGTCTCCAGCTTTCCTCAGACTACCAACGGTTCGCCTGGACCCCGCGCGCGCGCACGGGATCCGGACGGTCAGTTGATAGTTTTTTCCCATAGTTTTCCCGTAGATTGCCCTCAGCCTTATGCTGATACTCGTATTTGGTGTACCCTTTAGTTGGTCACCCTGAGTCCCTAGGGACCCTAGCTTGGATCACAGGAGGGTGCGGCCCTCCATCTCTTCAATCCGAGAATATTTTATCTGCTGGAGCAGAGAGCGAACCCCTCTCAGAGACGTTACCGGACACTGATTTGTTATTAGAGGGCGCAGCCCCCCCTCAACCTCAGCCGGAGACTGAGCTGGATACAGGGGTCATGTTTGGAGGAAGCATTCTCATAGAAAGGAACGGTCACGGATGCTGACTCTACTGTTTGGTTATTTACGGGTGCGGCCCGCTCAGGCTATCAGCCGGACGTTAGCACGATATTTGATCACATTAGTAGAGGGCGCGGCTCTCTCATGCACTCGACGCTCTACGGTGCCATCCATTTGTTCATCACACAGGCTTGTACCTGTGCAAGACACCGATGTCTACAGGGAGGGGCGTCCCTCCTGCATTCAAGTAGTTCTGACGTCCATGCTACTGATTTCGATATAGAGGACTGCCTGGTCATGCAAGATATCCATAGGTAGACTGGTTCCCTCTAGTCTATCTCCTGTAATGGAGGGATATTCTCACAGTGGTATAACGAGGGGTGACTCCCACTTGTTTATACACATTCCTGGAGATGGTACGGCTATCGGATGGAACTCAGGTATTATGTGAGTGCAGGTTTGGATATATTCTGCACCATAACTAGCAGAGGATTGCTTTCTGTTTTTGGATATCCGGACCATTGTGAACAACTGCTCAGACAGTTTCTCCCGTATTTAGGTGGCAGGAGATACGGGGACCTTCAGGGAGCAAACGGGCTCTACCTTGCTCGGGTAACAGGATTAAGGAGAGCCTTTTACCCACTCTGAAGGTAAAAAGCCGTACGTATGGTTCACAGGGTACGACCGGAAACCCCCGTTTTGTCTTGACCTCCCCGGTCCTCAGATCTTGGGATAAGATGGCAGGTCTGCCCCGTCTCCTCGAAACGCATACCGGGTGATCAGGGTTCGGAGATGGAGGACCCTCCGTCTATACTCTAGTTATCCCTCACGGGAGCCATCTTGTTGGATTCGCGCTACCCTACTTTTCAACTATCGTCGAGGAGACATACGAGACCTTATGGTGGTACCTGGTATACCCGACTCTCACACAGACATCTTTCACTCTTGGACGAGGGCATTTCAGGATGAAAATCTGCGTTCCTGTTTGCACTTCCCATTCCTTTGAGGTTTTCTGGGATTCCCTATTCCCAGAATAGTCGACCACCGTTCCTCCACTCAAGTTCAGTTCGGAACCCTGAACGGACGTCTTCTGGAGCCTTTTCTCTACGGCGCCCGAAGTTTACACGGTCCGTTTGGACTATTGGAATCACTTTGTATACGGCTGGTCTGGCCACACTCTCATTGTGTGCGTTATGAATTTATGCTCGGATGAGTCACCCCACCGGGTAGGACAGGAAGATACGAAGATCCTCTTCGGCTTCTATTGCGATTTTGGTGGTGGTCTTCGGTGCATTCCTTGAGATTGGAGATCTCCCTGCAAGGCCGCATCGCCGAATGGCCCTGGCACGATCGGTGGAACCGCCTTATGGGTCATGAGTTGAGACTTGGTGTCAGTTTTCTTCTCGCGACCCTAGGTCATAGAGCGGATTTTGAAGTTATACGACTACAGGAATGTGACTAATGGGTCAGCTTGCCAGCTCATGGACCGACTTCTAGGAAACAGTTTGCTACGCCACGTACAATGGATTTACCGACGGAGGGTGCCTTTGTCCGTATTTGAGATACCTTGTCGGTTGGCATCTTCTTTGACCCGTCGGCCGTCATTTATCATATTGGAATGTCCAGTTAGGATTACTCTGATATTTCCTGGAATAATTACCAGCGACACAAACAGCGTTGGATCGGTGAACTGAGCTTTCAAACAGCAAATACGAAGCCTCCTGTCATGTTATAAAATTGTAGATTATGCTAGCTTTAGTGTACCTATAATCTTAATTTTATTAATGACAGGAGGCGAGTATTTCCCACCCATTTTTGTCCCTCCCTTGTTTTATGTTATAGTTTAGACTATCAGGTAGGTATGCAACTCTGTTTGTTGTCTCTGCTACCTGTCGCTTGTTCCTTATGTCTGTTTTTTTCCATTAATAGGGTTGGGATATTTACATATTAGGTTAATTTGGTTGCTACATTGGATATCTTCATGCTTATACTGAGTACATTTCATTGGATAATCAACCTGTTCGATTCTGTTTTTTTATCTCGTTTCAGTTTACAGTCCATCTACACTATCGAGTTTGACGGTTACACTTGGATGGTGGACATCGTTATATTCATCGTATCTAGGACTTCGTTTCTTCCCCATGATGTTTCTCTGCCTTTTATTCTGTTTTGTCGCAGCTTGAAAGAGGAAATGATGCATGGGGAGGGGAGTTTTATAGTACCTAACTTTTTTCTGATTGGTTGTTTTTTCTGTGCTGCTGTGGAGTTCTAGTAAAGAGAGACTTAAGCAAATACTCGCCTCCTGTCATTAATAAAATTAAGATTATAGGTACACTAAAGCTAGCATAATCTACAATTTACCTCTTTCATATTAAATGCACCCACACTTATTATATATCATTTTGTTCAGGGGAAACAGGGCTTTCATTTAACATCAAATATTTAGGTATGGAACATAACGTAATATGAATAAAATATAAAAAAATGAGAGAAAATATGATTTTTTTTTAATTTTCTTAGTTCTATGTGACATTCTAACTGTGAATGTCATAATACTGTTAGCTTTTACTGCAATAAAATACACATATTTGTATTCAGCGATGTCTCACGTGTAAAACAGTACCCCCTATGTACAGGTTTTATGGTGTTTTGGGAAGTTACAGGGTCAAATATAGCATGTTACACTTTTCAGTTTTTTCACATTGAAATTTGCCAGTTTGGTTATGTTGCCTTTGAGACTGTATGGTAGCCCAGGAATGAAAATTACCCCCATGATGGCATACCATTTGCAAAAGTAGACAACCCAAGGTATTGCAAATGGGGTATGTCCAGTCTTTTTTAGTAGCCACTTGGTCACAAACACTAGCCAAAGTTAACGTTAATATTTGTTTGTGTGTGAAAAATGCAAAAAACTCATTTGAAAGCCAATTTTGGCCAGTGTTTGTGACTAAGTGGCTACTAAAAAAGACTGAACATACTCCATTTGCAATACCTTGGGTTGTCTACTTTTGCAAATGGTATGCCATTATGGAGGTAATTCTTATTTCTGGGCTACTATACGGTCTCAAAGCCAACGTAACCAATCTGGCGAATTTCATTGTGAAAAAACTGAAACGCAAGCCTTATATTTGACTCTGTAACTTTTGAAAACACCATAAACCTGTACATGAGGGGTACTGTTATACTCAGGAGACTTTGCTGAACACAAATATTTGTGTTTCAAAACAGTAAAAAGTATGACAGCAAAAATATCGTCAGTGTAAGTGCCGTTTGTGTGCGAAAAAGGCAATAAATTTCACTTTCCCTGACGATATCATTGTTGTAATAAATTTTACGGTTTTGAAACACAAATATTTGTATTCAGCGATGTCTCCCGAGTAAAACAGTACCCCCCATGTACAGGTTTTATAGTGTCTTGGAAAGTTATAGGGTTAAATATAGTGCTAGCAAATTAAATTCCCTATACTTTCGGCCTGGGTTGTTAGGCAGGTCCCGCTAATTGTAATTAATTAGGATACCTAATTATGTAAAATTATTACATAAATATATATGTAAAATTATTATATATACACGTGTGTGTATATATATATATGTATATAATTTTTTTACTATTATTTTTATTTATATATAGGTATACATATAGTGATGTATACGTATATACTTGGGTATATACATATATATATATTATTTCGTTCTACGTGTATTTTGATATCTATATATATATATATATATATATATATATATATATATATATATATATATATATAAAATCAAAATACAGTTAGAATGAAATTACACACATATATATTTTTAATTATTTATTTTTTTATTTTAATTTTTTTTACGTATTTACATATTTTTTTATTATAATATATATATATATATATATATATATATATAATTATAATTATGTATATATTTAATCAATATCCTTCTACGTGTATTTTGATATTAATATATATATATATAATTATATATATAAATATTAAAATACACTTAGTGTATGTGTAAATGTGTGCGTATATATATATATTATATATAGATCATATATATAATATATATATATAAATGATGTAAGTGTATTTTATTTTTAACTTTAATTTTTATTTTATTTTTTACATTAAGGGGTTAATAGGGGAGGAGAGGGGCAGAGACAGTGTCAGCCAGTGATTTTACATCACTGGCTGACACACAGGATCAGTGATCACAGTGACAGGCTGTCACTGTGATCACCTCCTGCAGATCGCGGTAATTGGCCACAGGGGGAGTGCCTGGGTGGCCAGGCATGCCCCCCACCGCGATCTGCAGGGGGATCCTGCCTGAAGTTACTATGGGTCAGCCAATAGGCTGACACATAGTAACTCTGATCGCAGTGACAGGCTGTCACTGCGATCAGATCGCAGGGAGAGGCTGTCTCTGCATTCAGATCGCAGAGACAGCCTCTCCCTGCGATCAGACTCTGCAGATCGCGGTCACTGACCGCAGGGGGACTGCCTGGGGGGCCAGGCATGTCCCCCGACCGCGATCTGCTGCAGAGAATTCCGCCGGCTCCATGTGTCAGCCGATTTTAAAATCGGCTGACACATGGTAAATACCGATCGCAGTGACAGCCTGTCACTGCGATCGGAAGCTGCAGACCGCGGTCCCCAGGCACAGGGGGGCTGCCTGGGGGGCCAGGCATGCCCCCCGACCGCGATCTGCAGCGGCCATGTTCCGCCGGCCACGTGGGGGGTAAGACCGCCCAGGACGTACCATGCCGTCCTGCGGCGTTTAGAGCCGCCCAAATAAGGACGGCATGGTACGTCCTGCGGTCTTAAGGGGTTAAGGACCAGGGCTGTTTTTACATTTCTGCGGTATTTGTCTATATCTGTAATTTTCCTCATACTCATTTACTGTACCCACACATATTATATACCGCTTTTCTCGCCATTAAATGGTCTTTCTAAAGATACCAGGATTTTCATCATATCATATAATTTACTATAAAAAAAATGATGACTTAAAAACAAAACAAAAAAAAAACACTTTTTCGAATTTTGACCCCAAAATCTGTTACGCATCTACAACCGCCAAAAAACACCCATGCTAAATAGTTTCTAAATTTTGTCCTGAGTTTAGAAATACCCAATGTTAACATGTTCTTAGATTTTTTTTTTTTAAATATATAGGACAGGGGTAGGCAACCTACGGCACTAGGTAGTGCACGGCACTCAAGGCTGCTACAGCCAAACAGGCTCTGGCCTATCAGGAGCGCCAGTGAAACTTCATATATCTGCTAATACGAAAAGGTGGTGAAGGACAATCCTCAATTGCAGATCACTTCCTCCCAACACTTGTGAATGGGAATCCACAATGTAGTAGAGCAGCCTGCAGCTGCTGTTGCAGCTCCTGTCCTTGACCTGTACCTGGCCAGCTTGGTCCCCACTGGAACCCAGGGAAGCCACCCACACTGCTAGATTTACACAGAAATGCACAATAACCCTCCCCTCATACAAATAATACTAACAGCCCACAAACAAACATATATACAATCCGCACAATGATACAAAGCAATTACAGTATGTGACAGACCCCTCTGTCCTGGAACTATGCTCTATTCCGTTGCCTTCGTCTATGTTAACCGCAGCTTAATTGGTGAACGTTGGGAGGTCGCTGTTCGTGTAACTCCCACATGGCGGTAGTCATTTTAAAGTCCCGAACGGCCAGAGGTGTTCGGCGCCCAAACTATAGAACTGAAAACGGACACTATTTTGCACGAACACTGCTGAAGCCGCCGACCTCCCTTCTCTGCCATCCAGCACACGAACGTCGGTCTGTTCGGTACTTTCCGGCACGAATAGACACACCCCAGATAGCCATCCCATGGAGCCCGTTCGTATACCGAAAGACAATGTGAAAGACTTTGGCTCCATGGCGATTGAACTGTATGCATAGGATCTGAGCAGCATTCGGTAATAAGGTGCGCTCAGATCCCAGCTATCTGGGGATACGTTGAATGTGGGGATTCTGTACGTGTAATGTAAAGTATTTGATTTTATTGTATTTTTATGTTCAGGTACAAAATGGAGTTTAGCCTCTATCCATGGAGATAATTGCATTACTTCCCAATTATCTCCAGGATAGAGAGGAGGGTTTATCTACATCTAAGGGGAGTGTTTATGCTTGTGCCACTGTGATTGGTTACTGTATCCACATTGTCCCAGTCTTCCATCTGGTCCCCTAGGGGAGCGTCCACCAGGTGGGAGACCTGCATAAATACCGGGCATGTAGAACTCAATAAACCAGATCTCTGCTTAACCCTCAATACGGAGCTTGGTCTTGTACTTGGGGGTATTGGATTCGTATGATTTACTCGTTCGGCTGTTTGGCTCGTAAAAGATTTCGTATGGTTCCTGTTCGGCTAATTGGACCTGCTGTTAGCTGCTTCTTCATTCGGAAAGGGAACGTCCTCAGCGGTATTAACCCCTCTTATACCGGGGTGTACCGTAACAGTTTAAATAACACGAGCAGAACACGGCAGCATACACACCTCAATTTAAAAAAAATAGGACCGGCACGCTACGGGACATCTCAATCCTATATCGGCACAGTGCTGCTAAAAGGTTGCCTACCCCTGTTATAGGACAATAAGTACAAGTAACACTTTGCTATTTCCAAACCATTTTTTCTCAAAATTAATGAAAGTTACATTGTAACACTGATATCTGTCAGGAATCCCCAAATAACCCTTCACATGTATATATATTTAAAAAAAAAAAAAAACACAACCTAAGGTGTTAAACTTGGGGTATTTTGACTATTTTCATGCAACCATTTTACCACCAATCAATGCCAAATTTAAAAAAACAAAAAAAATGGTGATTTTTTTGACACACATAGCAATTTAAGAATACATGTATTGAGAACTTTAAGTGTTACTGACAAAGAACACCCAATATGTGTTCAGCAACATCTCCTGAGTACAGTGATATCCCCCATGTAGGTGTGTCGGGTTCTCTCGGGGCTAAAATACCTTATTTGGAGGGTGCGCATTCCAGTTTTCCAACTTGGAATTTTCGCAGTTGGTCATCATGCACCCATGTCCTATTTGGGACATTTTTGGAAGCGGCCAATGTAATTTCCCCCCATCAAACCATATATTTTTGAAAAGTGGACACCCTAGGGTATTTCAAATGGTGGTAATTTAACACTTTCCATGCACTAATTCTACCACCAGTCTTTGTCAAACTTTTGGGTAGTCATTTTTTTGTGTTATTTTTCTCTCACATTGTACTTTAGGCGTGGATTCTCAGTTACTGTTATGTGTTACTGACAAAGAACACCCCAATATGTGTTCAGCAACATCTCCCGAGTACAACAGTGCCCCCAATGTATACGTTTTATGGGGTTTTGCAAACTTACAGGGGGGAAATGTACTAGGTAAGTTCATGGTCCTTAAAGGTCGTTTTTTGACAGACGTACCTTAACGGTCGTTAAGGGGACATATGTATTTATAACGTCATTCTAAATGTATTTTGATTTAAATATATATGTATATTAATATCAAAATACAGTTAGAACTAATTTAAACCAATATAATTATTTTTGTATCGCCGGTGGGGGATCGTCAGCGATCAGGTAAGTCCTGATCTACTAAATGACGTACCAGGTACGTCCACAGTCTTTAACGACCGTTTTTTGGCAAACATACCTGGTACATCAATGGTCACTAAGGGGTTAAGGACCACGACGGTACATGACATCATGCAGTACTTTAACGTCCAGTAACGGCATAGACCGTCATGTAGGAAAGATAGCAGCAGGGATTAAACCCGAGGGTCCCCTCTATCAGCTGGGGTCACAGTTAGCGATTCCACTCAGCTGTGGTATTTCAGTCACTGCTCCCTAGCCTGCTACCTTCCTAAATCAGGGACCCCCAGGTATCTTTCGATACCTGGGTATCTCTACTGTCTGCAGGTGCCAATCACTGACTGACTGAAAAGCAAGGTGCCGTTCTCAATGTGAGTGGGGCACATAGCTCTTTAAATGTATTGAAATAACACGGCTGAGAGTTATTTTGCTCAGCTGCGGTAATTTCAAATGTGGTCAAATAAATTCAGGATCCCCCCTGGTGTGAGGGAAACCCCACATGTTTCGAAAAGGCCCTGTGGAGGTCTCCCTGCATGCACCTTAGTTAGTGATCGGTGCTATACTTTGCCAGCTGCCCAGTACAAATCTCTGTGAGGGGAGTGAGCTCTCCCTCTCATGCTTCAATCACACAGCACAGAGAGTTCTGTACTGTGAGAGCTTGGAAATCCCTCTGTACTGACATAAACAGAGAGAATCCCTCCGAGCTTGGATTATGGGGTTAGATTAGAAGTTGTATTATAGGTAGCATCACAGGTTGGATTAAGTATCAGTATATGGGGTTGGATTGGAAATTGTATTATAGATGTGATCACAGGTTGAATTAAGTATTAGATTATGGGTGGAATTAGAGGAAAGGTATACATGTGGGGTGTAATTATACTCGAGATCAGTAACAGAATACAAATAAGAGATGTTTGCTCTAGTTGGACACGCATATTCTGTGAATTACCCCAAAATAAAATGTGTAGAGAAAAACAGGAAAAAAAACCCCACCTAATTATACCTAGGTTTGTTATAAAATGGTTACATGAAAAGTACAAAATGATCTTAGTTATATAGCCTGGGGGATATACTATCTACAATTATATACTTTTGTAAGGGTTATGAATTCGGTGAATACAATTAAAGCTGTAATCTCACCATGCCAAATTTTGCAAAGTTTTAGCTTTTAAACCGTGATTCACTCCTTACAGTATTTGTTTTATAGCTTCTAACAATTAATCTTAATCCTAGACATATTTGACATTTTAACAATCCGGACTAATTAGTGAATCTATTTCGAGTTAGTTTCCATTCATTGCACTTGGTGTGTAATAATGACTAAATATAAAACTGTCAATTTATTTTCAATTCTCTAATATTTTATTCTACTTAGTACTGTGTTATGTATACATGTAGGGTATCAAAAGAAAGCCCTATTTCTCATTTAATAAATAATATGTAACACGTATGGACTTATACAGATAAATGGAAATTGCGGCAGAAAGACCGCATGGCAAAAGTGCCAAAAGGCCTCGTCCCACATGTGTTGCATCTTAAAAAAAAAAAGTATTTAAGGGGTTAAAAAATATTTTTGAGGTGATAGATGTCCTTTACTCTAATAGTATCATTCCTTAGAGGGGTAAATACAGCATTCCAAGGAACACATTGTACGTTTAAACTTTTCATGCAGCCCCTTGCCAATTCATAGCTCACCATAAATGCCTCAAATTACGCCTTAGGAGTACCCCCATCCTCCCTCCTGAATAAGCTTCAGTGGCAGGTATCACAGCTGCTAAATCACACACAATGAAACATGAATGGTGGTCTTACTTTGCTCTCTTGGCCATTTCATTGCCATCCCAACGTGGGCTATAAGGGTAACTCTTCTGGACCTGGGAGTAGAGCTGGCCACTGTTGGTGAAGTGGTAAACTGACTGAAAGGTCAAGGTGGGCTGGTCACGAGGAAAGTAGAGTGGCAAATCAACTGCAAAGGAAGACAAGAGAAGTAAGAATCTCTGGAATCATTTCATATCTTGCTATGCAGGATGGATGGCTTGATATGGATCTTATCAGCTTATCATTTATAAAATAGCATAATACTGTGCATTGCTGTGAAATATGGACATTCAGAAAAACAGAAACTAACTCACAAGAGCTTACAATCCACATATAAAAGTCAAGGTCCCATTTGGGATAAACATTTTCATCTGTACGAGGTATAGATTACATTGCTAGATACTCGGAGGAACTGGGGCTACTGTTTTATAGACAGAAGCAAATCTTTAGAAAACATTTACAATAACACTGTCTGTGTCCCGGGAGATAAGGGGAGGTGGGATAACTGCCATAGATTTGCAGAAAGCAAAAAGGGACACTGTCTACTTGACTTGCCTGAATGGAGGAATTTGGGCCAGTGATACCCGACTCTGCCAGAGACAATCAAACAAAGATAATTGGTTTATTGGTCAAAGGCTCTCTCCACATGGAACAAAGTGTTTACTAAGCAGCATCGGATGTGTGAAAACATAAGGTCTGATAAAGATCTGTCTATGCTGGAGAGAGTGTCACTGTGGGTGTTCTAAGGTCTGACAGTAAGTTCTGCCTTGATTCGGTCCACCATCATGAACTTGAAGCTGAATTTTAGACCTCTTCTGGACATGTGTTCATAGTTTAACTCCTGTGTACCCAAATTGTCTGTTGACACAACTATAGTTTTGCATAAAATGAAATCTGACTGTGTCATATCTCAGGTGATCATCATTCAGGGAGTGGAATGTCCACAATTCTCAAGAATTTTCACAGTTTCTTAAAACTTACAACCACCTTGGCTTCCCATTAGAGGTGTGGGGACCTAACTGGAAGAGAGGAATGAGATAACCAAAGCTCCAAGACAGAGATCTCAATCTTTCTAACAGGCCCCGAAAAGAGGGCATTAACTTGACTACTTGGACCATTATTCACGTGTAACAAAAGATATACTAAAATAAATTCAGCAAAATACATTGAGTACACTCCTTCACAGCAAGATGGGTAACAATTACTGCACACATTATTTTGTGTTTTTTTTTTTAAAAGCATAGCAAAGCTGGTATTAAAGGAAGAGTGCGGAACTGAGCTCAAACCATAAGACTATGGGATGTCTATGAGGGCCTAACTTGTCCTCGATGCCATTCATTCACAACGCTCCAGTTTGGAATGTCACCAGATAGAACAATATTTGTATGATTTGACTGTCTATCTGCTACAGCTAACCTAGATTTAATAAATGTTAAAAAGTATGTCATCCAAATATATCAAGCATTAGTCACTCCTACATAAAATGTATTGGATTAATTTCCCTAGGGTGGCAATATAACACTTAAAAATGTAAATAAATACAAATCTAGTGCTACTACATAATGCTTGTGACGCAATCCCAGAATCCCCTAGGTCGGAGAATGCTGCACACGCATTATTTACATTAGGAGCAAACCTCAGGTTCTTGTAACATTAATTTTACCACATGACAGGAGGCTTCATATTTGCATATCTTTCTTTACTGAAAACTCCAGCAGCATAGAAACATAACAACCAATCAGAAAAAAGTTATGGTGCCCATAAAAGGCCCTGTCTATGACATCACTTCCTCTTTCTTTGCTGCTCCAGCCTACAACAGGTCAGAGTATTATTACCTCTCTGATGTACTTATATATATTTTTACTCTACCTTCATTTTATAACTAAATATGTATCCATCTACTGCTCCTTGCTCCCTTTCCCTGTCCCCCTGTCTCCCCATATTCAGTGTGCTACTATCACTTTATCTATTTCTGGTCAGGCGGCCCACGGGCGTCACGGCTGTCCGTGCTGCGCTCGCCGCGCGGACCTGCCCTGCTAACACTCAGGGGACTGTGTGGGGACAGGTGGAGGGTGGCCGGGGCGGTATTGCGTTTTTCTGCCTACTCGCGGCCGCGAGCGAGTAAGCACTGCTACACGCGGCCGGCGGCCATCTTGGATCTCGCGGCTCGCGAGACCCACGACGGCCACCTTCCCTGCTCACACGGCGGTTCGGGAATCACCCGATCACCGCTCCCTGCATCTGCATTAACCCCTTCAGGGGTCCCCCTCTCTAGGCACTTTCATTCTTGGATGTAATAAAAAAAAAATTCTTCTCTGCTGTGACTGCCACATGGATTTAACTCTCCTTTAGTGCCTTACACTGGATGATTATGTTGTGCATGCAAACAATTTAAATGTCTTATGGTTCAGTCCATACAATACCACTATTACTATACAAACAATTACTGTGACATATACAGAATCAACTATATCACTGTACCCTTAAAAGGGCATATTGCGTTACTGTACCCTACACAGGGCATATTATCTTGTATTATTGTACCCTACAGAGGGTCATATTATACTACTGTACCTGACGGTGCAAATTTATGTGGGTGTCCTCTGGGTATTTTTTTCATGGCACACCACCTGGGGTGACCCCCCAGATATGCATGCAAGCTCACTGACAGACCATTACATTTGATGTGGGTGTCCTCTGGTTACCACGGCACACCACCCGGGGTGAACCCCGATAATATGTACGAGGGCCTACATAGTGTCAGAGACACTAGCCCTGCCTCTCTAAATTAACGTGCATACAGCTCTGGGGTACAATCCATATACAATCTACTAACTGGGCGAACCCCGATTGTACCAAGATTGTCCGAATGGACTCTACTGGAACATCTGTCAAAATTCATACACTTCTGGCTGCGCAAGCCACTGGAAAAAGAGGTGCGAACGCGTCTCAGGGCCAAATGCCCAAGACCAATGCTTCCCGATAAGGTGGCGCTTACACCCGAATTTGACGATACGATGGTGGTCTTCATGTCACGCTCGGGCCGAGATCCTCGTAAGGGGGTGGAAAAAGGCATGAAAGCGGCACAGGACAAAGTGCTAGACTTGCTCGGCCCCATCGCTAAGATACTGTACTTCGCGGACCTTGCCCTCAGCCAAGATTCACAACTAGACCCTCATGTCATACGGGAATGGGCTCAGCGATCGGTGTGCCTGCTGGGCAACGCAAATGCCGCACTGTGCATAGAAAGACGCAGGTCGGTGCTGATTTGCATCGATAGCAAGCTCCTGGATCTCGGGGCTAAAGAATTCGGACCGAAAGCCCAAGGTCTGTTATTTGGCGATGCATTCATCACTGAACTTAAAAGACATGTGAACCTATTTACCACCTTGAATAAGGCCCAAACCTCTCTCAAACAAGTGTTCCACCCCCACCCCCCCCCCAACTACAAGAGGTGTTTTTGGAAGGGCTGGTCGGCAGCGGAACCGAGCCACCAGCCGATTTTGGGCCTCAGGTTCCAGATCATTCCCGCAAACTCTGAGTTTCTTCCCATCGACAAGACAAAGACCCTCTTCGTTCCGTGGGGCGGGAAGGCTTCAGAGGTTGAGGACGCGGCCGCTTCTCCAATGGTGAGTCCACCTACATACCAAAATGTTTCAAATTTTATAGCAGGCAACCTATCCTTTTTCCTTCAGAACTGGGAGCTGATTACCACGGACGCCTGGGTCCTCCAGACGGTACGCGGTTTCGTCATAGAGTTTTCCGCAAAACCCATACAGCTCACCCCCCCCCCTCCTCCGATTCACATGTCGTCGGAACAAGAAAAGCTGGTGGACGAGGAGATCCACAAACTCTTCGGGAAAGGCGCGATACAATACGCGCCGGGAGGGGGAGGCTTTATAAGCAACATCTTCCTGGTCAAGAAGAAAACAGGCGATTACAGGCCAGTTATCAATCTCAGGCAATTAAACTCGTTCGTAATCTACCAATCCATCTTCTACAAGACCTCCTCATCAGGAACGATTGGTTTATGCATCTGGACCTCAAAGACGCGTACCTGTCTGTTCCAGTGGACGTACACTACCGACAATTCCTCCGCTTCCGATGGAGAGGACGGATATGCCAGTTCACATGCCTGCCATTCGGCTTCAGCTCGGCTCCGTGGTGCTTCACGAAGCTACTGAAACCGGTAATGGCTCACATCCGAACCTTGGGCATAAGATGTCTCGTATACTTGGACGATTTGATGATATTTTGCGAATCCGCTTCCAGGCTACGATTGCAGACGAAATTTGTCACTCACTTGCTAGAATCGCTAGGGTTCATAGTGAACAGGCAAAAATCGTCTCTCTCTCCTTCCCAGTCAGTTCAATTCCTCGGTTTCGACATCGATTCGAAGGACTGCGTACTACGTCTCCCCTCGACAAAGATAGCCTCAATACGGAAAGAAATCAGACGGATGGACATGATACCACTCAGGATGCTCGCTCGGATTGTGGGACTCCTTTCCTCTTCCATACAAGCGATTTTCCCGGGCCCATTACACTACAGGGCCATGCAATGACTGAAGGCGGGATACCTACGCACCGGACACTCCTACGACCACTGGATCCCGCTCTCGACGGAAGTAAGGTCGGAACTTCGATGGTGGTTACTACACATACAAACCTGGAATGGCAAGGCTATCTTCGGCCCTTCCCAGGACTTCATCGTGGAGTCGGACGCCAGCCTATGGGGATGGGGCGCCCACTGCACGGACGCCTCCACGGGAGGCCCGTGGCAGGGAGAGGAGACCAACCTACACATCAACTGCCTGGAACTGATCGCGGGGCCCTTCGCCATCCGCAGCCTGGCCAAGGACAGATCGAACTGCTGTATTCTGCTCCGCATGGAGCACATTTCGGCGGTGCAGTACATCAACCGCCTGGGCGGAGCGAGATCCCAAGCTTTTACGGAAGCCGCGAAGGACATCTACAGTTTCTGCCTACGAAGGAACATCACGCTCCAAGCGGAATATCTACCGGGAATCTCCAACTTGACGGCGGACTGGTTCTCACGCCACTGGAGAGACAACAGCGATTGGAAACTCAACAGGGAGATATTCCAAGAACTTCGACGGTGGACGTACCCACTAACAATAGACTTGTTCGCCTCCAGGACCAACCACCAACTGCCGAGATATTACAGTTGGCTTCCGGACCCGAAAGGCGAAGCTGCAGACGCATTCCTACAGGACTGGCCCACTCAGGGAGCGTACGCGTTCCCACCAATTTCCATGATCCCACGGGTGCTGCTATACACACGCACTCGCGAGATATCGCTCCTGCTCATAACCCCCCTTTGGCGGAGCCAACCATGGTTCCCGGACCTCCTGGAGATGTCCCATGACAATCCCATCTTACTCCCTGCCTTCCCGCTTCTCCTGTCGGGACCTCAAGGGGAACCCCATCCCCTCGTCCTGGAAGAACAACTGGAGCTGGTGACCTGGACGATTTCAGGGGCTCCTGGTCAGTCCACGGCCTATCACAATCTACTAAGGACCTCCTATGGGACTCATGGGCTCCAGGCACCAGGAAATGCTATATATCCGCCTGGTCGGCCTGGAGTGATTGGTGTATGGAAAGGGATTCCGATCCCTCTACTGCCACTGTCCCTCTGATCCTTAATTACCTAGCTCATCTGTTCTGCCTGGGACGATCGTATCGCTCCCTCAACGTGATCAGATCTGCTATTTCGGCGGCACACTTTCCAGTACAAGGCAGACCAGTGGGTCAGGATCCGCTGGTATGTCGGTTACTGCGGGGTGCCAAACTAACGAGACCCCCAGTACCCAAGTACTCTAGCCTCTGGTAGGTGAATGTGGTGCTGGACTTCCTTAGGGGCTGGCCGGACAACCCCTATCTGTCGCTGAAACAACTTTCAGCCAAGCTGGCCCTTTTGTTATGTCTCGTCTCATTCCGACGGGTGTCAGACGTTAGGGCGTTCGATGTGGACGGTTTCTCTCTCACTCCAGACGGAGTTACCTTTTCCATATCACGGCGGACGAAATCAGATTCGTCTTCGGTGACATACCCATTCTTTGGGTCCGACCCCAAACTATGCATTGTCAGGACACTAATGAGGTATACGGAAATCACAGCTCCCCATCGAAATATTTAGACGGGTCAACTCCTGATTTCTTACGTAAGGCCTCACGGACCGGTGTCTACGACAAGACTAGCTAGATGGGTCCGCTGGCTGTTATCGTTAGCAGGCGTTGAACTCAGCTTCGGAGCGCATTCGGTCAGAGGGGCGGCAGCTTCCCAAGCCTTAACGGCGGGCGGCTCCCTAGCCGACATTATGCGTTGCGCAGACTGGACACGGGAGAGCACATTCAGGACGTTTTATTCCCGCCAAACATCTCATGCTTCCTTCACTCTGGTCAATTCCAAGCTTTAAAAATGCAAATATGAAGCCTCCTGTCATGTGGTAAAATTGAACATTATATTAGCTTTAGTGTACTAATAATCTTAATTTTAGTAATGACAGGAGGCGAATATTTCCCACCCTATAGAATCCCTCCCATGTTTTTCTCGAGTTGCTCAGAATATGTCCTTTATGATCAGGAAGACAAATACGTTGGTTGTATGTTTGCTACTTAGTCGTGTATCTTGTGAGACTTGTATAGGTTAAATAACTAGTCATATACCTTGAATTAGGTTGTGTTTATAGATTCTTAAATATCATTGCTTTAGAATTAATGTATATTGATATGTTATACTTTCTAGTATCCATTGGTATATCAGATTCTTAATGTTTATTGTATGCGGACAAGTTATCACGCCAGAGACCTTTCACCTTTTTCTTTTTCTTGCAGCGTGAACGTCTTCTCATGAGGACAAAGACTCAACTTCCATACCGCTACTTCACGGAGCTACGGGAGTTGACTATTCTAATATATTGTTGAACTGTCGATTTAATATGGTTATGTTTATTATTGTTAGTTACTGTTTCGCTTCAAAGAAAGAGGAAGTGATGTCATAGACAGGGCCTTTTATGGGCACCATAACTTTTTTCTGATTGGTTGTTATGTTTCTATGCTGCTGGAGTTTTCAGTAAAGAAAGATATGCAAATATTCGCCTCCTGTCATTACTAAAATTAAGATTATTAGTACACTAAAGCTAATATAATCTTCAATTTCTTACCAAGGGTGTTAATATTAATTTAAAAGATCCCTAAATTGTATAATGTGAAATCATTTTACTTTATTTGGAAAATGCCAGAACCCTGTTTTGGGTACATTAAACACTGGGGGGGGGGGGTATATTTTCCTTGTATTTAGCCAGGCTCTCTGCACGGCAGCCATTCTGAATCCTCAATGAAGCATTAAGAAATAAGATTTAAGAAGAGTATAAACCTATAGGCCAAGGCCATCTCATGTGTCTGCATTACTCTATAGCATAGTCATGTTTGGAATTCACACAAACAGGAAGTCACCTGAAATCACCCAGCTATATGAAGCGTGCCTGCAGAACTGGAATCCACGACTTCAGTACATCTTATATCAAACTGTTTATAGTACCAGCATAAAGAGAAAATCGTTTCTGTTGAGCAAGATGAGGTACATGGGTGTTCCCAGGTCACGAGCCGGGAATGTTGTATGTTAGATGGCTGGGATGTCCGTGTTCTCGAGGTTAAATGAGGATAATTATATAGAGCGTTAGAGCTATATATAGAATGGCTCTGTTTCTGCACAAAACAAACATTGTGAACATATTCATCGGAACATTCCACAAGTTGCAGGGACCTGAAACCTCTGAATTCTGACTCCCATGAAGCTCACTAGTATGCTGGCTAAGCATCATGTGTGTTGTTGTCCCACACAAGTTGCGTTTAACTCATCAAACTCCAGTAGAACAGTAGAGTTTGGCTACAGACAGGGAATTATAGTTCCAGTCCAAAAACTGACAGAGACAGTCTGACAATATATTATGGCGGGTGGCGAGTCACCAGATGTTACATGGCGCTGTGATATCATTAAACTAAGGCACAGGCATTCTGACATGGTGACTAACACATCAGGGATTTGGCAATAAGAGCTGGCAAATATTAAAAATGCAACCTTGTGACAGGTTGAGACATATTATTATATGTATAGGCAATGGATACGTTTTTACATGTAGCATTATCTATGAGTAGTGGGATAATATACACCAAAATCCATTATTACTTTTTTTTTAATTCTTTTTTAATTTTTTTTTTTTTCAAGCGACTGAATAACAAACTGAAGTGTATAGTCACAGCAGCACTTCCACGTAACATAATAACATGACATATGCAATACAAGACATCCCAGTGGTACAATTCGCTCAATTTTATAATATGGGCTGATAGGTTATAGCGAGGTGTGTGACTAGATTTACGGGGAGTGTGGGCAGTAGGGTAAAGGTGCCTGGGTCGCTGTGGTTGAATGTTTTCTATGAGTGTAGTCTAGTCTGAGTGGCGATCTGTAAGTGTGTGTCACTGTTGGGTTTTATGTAGTGACCAGGTCACTGTTCCATGGAGGTTATTGGTGTTGGCTTGCCGGAGGCCACTTCGGTTTACAGTGTGCTATTTTCTAGCAAATGTTGCTTCAATTAAGCTGGACTAGGTCCGATGGTGAAGAGTAGTCGTTTTGTGAGATTCTAGGTGTACACGTTTGTTCATGTAGGAGCTTTGGTGCATTATAGCCTATCTGGGCCGGTAGGGTGCCGGCATGAGGGTTTTTATCTATTTGATTGTGTGGTGCAATTTAGGGAGGTCGGGCTCCAATGCAGGTTTTACCCAGCTACCCAGGGGTGATGAGGGAGGGGAGCTTTTATATATTCGGAGCAGAGAGGCGTGTTGGTAGTGTGTGCTGTCTTGTGTGCGGGGAGCCTGTGAAGTGTATATTTTGCAACTTAACAGGTAAACATAACAGGTAAGGTGATCATAGTTAAACACAATGAATAAAATACATGAGCATGTCATTGTGGTCATACTGAGAGGCTGATGTAGCCGTGGGAGTAGGCTCAGGTCTTGGCTCCCCTTTTCTCTCTGGGTGTAAACTTTGCCGTGTTATGCGTGCTGTCTGGGGTTGGGGGCTGGGAGGTTGCGTTAAGTTCTCGGTATGTTGGGGGAGTCCCAGCGTCACCAGCAGTGCTTGTCCATCCTTAGGGTCAGTGGCCTTGTAATGTTGTCCATCTTTTGTTACCCAGAGCGTCCCTGGTGTCGCCCATTTGTAAGCAATTCCTGCTGCGTGGAGGGGCTTGGTTAAGTGTTGCATAGTTTTGCGCCACATTAACGTTGCCCTGTTTAAGTCCTGAAAAAAGGAAAGTTTTCATGTTTCGAAGTCGTAGGGTGTATTTCCATATAATGCAGCTAGCAGTCCCAGCTTGTCGGACATTGTGTGGCATCGCAATATGAGGTCCCGAGGAGCTGCATGAGAAGCTTGTGGGGATTTAGAGATTCTGTATACTCTGTCGAATCCAAAGGTTTTGGCCTGTCTCATTGGCAACACTGCGGCCACTAGGCATCTAATAAAATGAGGTAACTCTTCCAACAGTATTTAATCCTTTAGATCTCTGATCTTGAGGTTCTTGCGTTTGCCCTGTCGTCAAGTATGTTTATTTGTCTGGCCATATTTGCCTGTGTGGATTGCAGTTGTTGTATACTCTCTTCCACTGTGTGGATTGCAGTTGTTGGATACTGTCTTCCACTGTGTGGAGACTCTGTCTATGGTCTGTTACTTCGTCTTCTGTCGCTTGAGTGCGTGCGGTTACCACATGCACTTTGGTAGTGAGCATTTCCCGATCTGCTTCCCACATCTGCCTTAGGTTGTGTTGGAGGCCTGCCAGCATCGTTTGAATGTCGCTTTTTGAAGGAGGTGAACAGTCCTGCGAGCACTGATATGGCTCCTGAGGTTAGGGGCTCGGTGGGGGGCTATCTTGTGGGTCACCATCTTCCGATGGTAGTGGTGAGGCCTCTCGATGGGTATGGGCCTGTGCTGTGTTTGGCATTTGCAGTAGTTGGCCTATGTCCCGCTGGGGTTTTGGGGTGGGTGGGGGCAGTTTTTGTGATTTGCGTTTTATCTCAACTCTAAGTGAGGTGCCGGATATTAGATCTTCTGGGTCGAGTGTGTGCCACAGCCAGAGCCCTCCTGCAATGGCTCACTGTTGTCCGCCCGCGCGGTAGTCCTTGCTGCCTCGGCGTGTGGTTTTTGGAGCTCGGGGACAAAAAGAATGGCATCTATGGAGTCCACTGTGTGTGTGGCGGGCAATGGCGTGTCTGGTTGCTAATTATGCTATGTTAGTCTCTGCCTCCATTTTTTTGTATTCTTTATATACAATTCTTATGAATCAGAACTAAAAATTTTTTTTTTGAGCCAGACCATGAGGGACTGCATACTGGCCAAGTGGGCTACTTTCTGAAGGCCACTCCTCATTTCAAATCCAGCGCTCCTGTATTTTGGGGTTCTTAGAAAGAGAGAGAAAAGGGGTGGAGTGGGTCAAGGGGAAGGCAGATGGGTGGGCCATGGACAAGTAGGTGAGAGGTACAAGGGCCCGCAGTGGAGCAAGGGACAGCAATGATGTAAATAGATAGCATTTAGAGAGCCTCCTCTGAATAATGCACCTGGTGAGACCTCACTTGGAGGTCTCATCAGGTGCTTGCAGAACACTGGTGAGACCTCACTTCGAGTATTGTACGCAGTACTGGAGACCGTATCTCCAGAAGGATATTGATACTTTGGAGAGAGTTCAGAGAAGGGCTACTAAACTGGCTCATGGATTGCAGGATGAAATTTACAAGGAAAGGTTAAAGGATCTTATCATGTATAGCTTGGAAGAAAGACAAGGGGGGATATGATAGAAACATTTTAATACCTAAAGGGAATCAACACAGTAAAGAAGGAGACCATATTTAAAAGAAGAAAAACTACCACAACAAGAGGACATAAATTAGAGGGGCAAAGGTTTCAAAATAATATCAGGAAGTATTACTTTACCGAGAGGGTAGTGGATGCATGGAATAGCCTTCCAGCTGAAGTGGTAGAGGTTAACACAGTAAAGGAGTTTAAACATGCGTGGGATAGACATAAGGCTATCCTAGCTATAAGATAAGGCCAGGGACTAATGCAAGTATTTAGAACATTGGGCAGACTAGATGGGCCGTATGGTTCTTATCTGCCATCACATTCTATGTTTCTATGGTCACAAGGTGCAAACCTAGACAATTTGAGACTTTGGTTCCTGGACAGGCACAAAGGACACTGTGAGTTTTCTGATATAAGTAACTCACCCATTTAAACACATCCATACCCGTGCATCATCTCTACAGCAAGGATCTCACGACTTTCGAACCCTTTGTACGGTGGGAACATGTATCACACAGGGAATTTCACTACTGTATAAGCAACTGTTGACAAATAAGCGACTGCTGCCCCCTAGGTTCGTAAGGCAATGGGAGAGAGAATTCGATTTGTGCTTTACAGAGGAACAATGGCAGAAAATAATGATCCTAACAGACCAGAGCTCTATCAATTCCCGCTTCCAAGGGATCAACTATAAGATTCTGAGCCAGTGGTAACGGACTCCAACAGCTCTACATGCAATTAGTCCAGATTTGTTGGATCAATGATGTCTGTCAGCCTCTGGCACTGTGCTACCCATCTTCTGGTCCTGCCCATTATATCCCCATTTTGGGAAGTTGTAAGCAAACAAATAGAGGTCATCTCTGTGGCTAAGACCCCACTCGTCCTAGACCTGATGTTACAAAATACTCCCTTTTCCTTAAGAACATATAAGGAACGAAACACCTGTTGATGGGTGCGAGGGGCCTAATCTTACTCTTCTGGGGCCAAATCTCCACTCAGCATTTTGCATTGGTTGCACAGTATACAGGAAATCCATTCAATGGAAGCAAGCATAGCCTCTGCTAACTTAACTATCGACAAATAGACCGGTACCTGGCCTCCCTAGATATAATTTATTACCAGTAGAGCAATGTAAGTTCAAATCAAGCACACAAATCCTGACCACATTCCCCCTTCCCTTTTTTGCACCTTACCTAACCTTACTAAACTGTTTCCTCCTTCCACCTTCCTCATAGATTTTTAACAATTTGCTCTTCAACCTCAACATAGAGGCAACTATTCCCCCCATTGAATAGAGGTACACCGTTCTGCAAACTTGAGAGATGGACTCCTGCACTGACGATAAAATTCAGATCTTAAATATTGAACCTAATTGGTAAAACCAATAAGTATTATAATTCCCTAGCTTCTCATTGGAGAATTGCCCTATTCATACATCTGTTTTGGTTGTTTCTTCGTTATACGTTGACGGTGTCACTCTGACAAAAACCTTGACAAATAAAGATTTAATTAAAAAAAAAAAAAAAAATAAGAAAGAGAAAGATAGCATTGATAGGACAAAATATACAAAATGCTTCTGCAGGAAATCACTATATCTTACTAGGGCCAGACGATACAATGTTTCGGCCAAGAAATGCCATAGTCACTAGAGATATGCCCGACTGTAAAGGACGCTTGTTGTTCTGACATGCTTGTGACCCTAGAATTGCAGACTGTCCAGCAAGATAACTAATAAAGGCTGGTCATACACGGAGTACTGTAGAAGTGTGGCATCAAATATCCAATGGTTCACCCCAATTGCAGCTGACTGTTGGGATTAAAAAGATACTTTACAACGTGTGTGTCACACAGTAACATAATGTGACATGACTGCTGTGAGTCTGGGTGCAGGGGATTTAACAAAGAGAAAGAAAGAGGGTGAAATGTAAAGGTCTGCAGCTCCCGAGCGAACTCATTTTTTGTTCCGTTGTCAATTCACTGATCAGTAAATAAATCGATATTTTCTACATGTCCTAATTAATAATGATAAATAAAACATTGCAAAGATAGACTAAATGTGTGATAAAATGTAAATTAAGAGTTTTCGGGTCGCGATTCTAAATGTAAAAATATTTTCTCCTACATAGCATTTCATCATAACATCTGACAAATGGAAGTTTAATATAAGCCAAAGAAAATAAATGTGATTCTTTTTTTCTATTATATCAGTAAAATGTCATGCCATAAAGAATGGGTGGGGTGCTACAGTATCTGGCTTTTTGTTAGAATGCGAAAGTGTAAATCTTTCTTAACAATACACATTTTCTATGAGATAAAAATAACAGATTTGCTGAGTAGAACCAAACTACGGGAAACTACCCTAAAACCTCATATTAGTCAACTTCCTAGAGATTAAAAAGAAGATGAATTACGTTTAAGACAAAAATCTGCATTCATGGCTTTGATTTTATCTTTAGTCCCCAGGGCACAATTCAAAAAACCTGTAATATGTTAAAAATACCTGATTCTTCTAACTCTTTAACCCCTTAAGGACACATGACATGTGTGACATGTCATGATTCCCTTTTATTCCAGAAGTTTGGTCCTTAAGGGGTTAAATGTATTCTTTTTAGAAGATCCTCTGAAGCATAATGTGTAACATTGACAGAAGTGATGATTTTTAGATTAAATATAACTTGCAGAATGTTTACACATGTTTTTTCTATGGTGATGAAGCAATGATGGAGAAAGTCTAGCTGGGATCATTTGCGTTGAAATTCTCACTCACACTGTGCTAGTCAATTGATAAAAAATAGTAATTGTGACATGGTAAAGGCCGCGACCCTGGTAGCTAATATGAAAATGAGGTAAGACCCCATATCTACCCAAGTATATTATCTCCCAAAACACAGCCAGGAAAGGGACATGCCAGCGATGTACAGCTAGGTCATAGAAGCAGCCTGTCAGTGTGGGTTGCCACCGTACCAGTTAGCCATCAGGGCCTGCACAGATCACGGCAGAGTTGTTCCTGAATGGGCAAGGATATCTGGTAAGAGTCATGCTTTCTGAGGGCATCTTTGGCCAAAGGCCTGATGTCTGCCATAAATAGGTCACTCAAAATGGAGATGTACCGGGTGATATAATTCAATGGTGCCGTCTGTTACCATAAACAAGTTAATAAGGGTTATGGAGTGATTTCCATTCATTTCCCATAATAACGGAGGTTCTGTGTAAGTGTAGGGTCCAGAGTTTGATTACTACAGCCTTTTAGGCTATCCTGCAGCAAAGTTACTGAAGTGACTACTGCACCACAGACAGAGCAAAGTGACTTCTAATGACTAAGTGAGGGAGAAATGCAGCAAAATGGTGGCCAGGACAACTCAGATGGCTTTCTTTAACAACAACAAAAGTATTTTTGGAAGTAAAGGTTTTCCAGCTGTATGTAGGTTGTGCATGTCAATGTAAATGCAGCAACATTGAAATTGACTTGCAATCATAGTGCCTATAGCCCAGAGATAAATTAAACTGTTAAAATTAAATATATTTTACTTTCAAACATTTCTTATAGGCTGTTCTTTGTTGAATAGTATGGAGAGTTTGAGCTAGATTCCCCACATAAGGTGCATCACAAACCAATAGTCCAGATTGTCACAGAGAATCCAAGTGTAAACAGAAAACCATGAAAAATAACAATTAGCCCCGTTAGCCGGATGATATAGAAGCAACGTGCTACTCTTGTGTGCCGTGCATGTGGGTTCTGTACAGGATCGCTCTTAGAGAGCTATGAGAGAGCCACTACAAGTTACTTAGACCTTGGTCTTCAGGCACACACTGTACAAGAACTTGTATGGTAAGAGGTCACCAAGTTGGACGAAGGTAGGCAAATAGCGCCAGATGTTTTTCTATCTATACAGCCATAATGAAGAGAATAAAGATAGACAGTGACATGGGACAGTGAATAAACACAACTAGACTTTCCCAGACCAGATGAACTCCAGACGACTATAAAGCATCAAAACATTGATGTTCATGTCTGCAAAGTCACGTGGCCAGTCTTGATGAAGAGAAAGATTCTCTTGTTTCTTTAGAGGAGCTGACTCATAGATGAGCAGAGCTGAAAACTGACAATGAGTGATGAGTCATGTCTGTGAATCCCAGAGAGAAAGTGCCAGCAGACCCCTTGCTTACTCATCGCGTTTTGCATGGCTGCTGTTTCACAAGCTTCTGTAAACAATTACAGTGTTTTATCGGAGTCTTTTTATGGCACACAGTTCTCTGGGCCCTATAAATAGCACTGGCTGTAGTGGTGATTCACTCTGTATCTCCAGCTAGCGAGTGATGAACTGCACACTATGTTTATAGAACCCTGATATGAGCAGTCATATTATTGTGTCTGAGGATGGATTTAATTGGTCTCGGAGAACCTTTCATTCAATTTATTCTTAAAACGTAGCATGGAAAAAGACAGCGTGAGAGATGGAGAAGGATACAGCAGCGCAGTGATTCCAGGGAAACGTACCCCTTCTTTTACCGAATAAAGTCGTCTGTCTGCTTCCCAAAAAAAGATAGACACATGTCTGTATATAGTTGCTTAAAGAGGGAATTTAGCATTTTGAGTGCAGCTTATTAAAGAGCTAGACGGCTGCATGCATTATTCAGGTCCATGAATTGTTGTTGTAAGCAGAGTTATTGGAATCAGAGAGAAGCAGAATTTCAGAAAGTGAGAGATTACTGGGAGAATTCCAAGTAGCTGGGATATTGCAGACGGGATTATTGGGAGCTGGGATATTGCAGACGGGATTATTGGGAGCTGGGATATTGCAGACAGGATTATTGGGAGCTGGGATATTGCAGACGGGTTTATTGGGATCTGGGATATTGCAGACAGGATTATTGGGAGCTGGGATATTGCAGACAGGATTATTGGGAGCTGGGATATTGCAGACAGGTTTATTGGGAGCTGGGATATTGCAGACGGGTTTATTGGGAGCTGGGATATTGCAGACGGGATTATTGGGAGCTGGGATATTGCAGATGGGATTATTGGGAGCTGCGATATTGCAGATGGGATTATTGGGAGCTGGCATAATGCTGACGGGTTTATTGGGATCTGGGATATTGCAGACAGGATTATTGGGAGCTTGGATATTGCAGACGGGATTATTGGGAGCTGGGATATTGCAGACGGGATTATTGGGAGCTGGGATATTGCAGACGGGATTATTGGGAGCTGGGATATTGCACACAGGATCATTGGGCGCTGGCATATTGCAGATGGGATTATTGGGCGCTGGCATAATGCTGACGGGATTACTGGGAGCTGGGATATTGCAGATGGGTTTATTGGGAGCTGGACATTGTAAGTGGGATTATTGGGAGCTGGGATATTGCAGACGGGATTATTGGGAGCTGGGATATTGCAGACAGGATTATTGGGAGCTGGGATATTGCAGACGGGATTATTGGGAGCTGGGATATTGCAAACAGGATTATTGGGAGCTGGGATATTGTGAATGGGATTATTAGGAACTGGGAGATTTTGAATGAGATTATTGGGGCTGGGAGATTGTATTTGGGATTGTTGGGAGCAGGGAGATTGTAAAAATGACTGTTGGGAGATTGTACATGGGATTATTGGGAGCTTGTAAGTGGGATTAATGGGAGGTGAGAGATTGTAAACAGGATTATTGGAAGCTGTGGGATTGTAAATTGGATAATTGGGAGCTGGGAGAAGGAAAATCCAAGGGAATGTGGCAAGTGCTTGAAGGTTTAATGGAATATTAAACAGGGATCTGTCCATAGAGAGAGATGTTGAATGAGCTTTATGCAGCACAGTATCTAAGCACAGAGAGCTTGGAGGGTGTGCTCAGGATTTCAGGGAGCTGTGGGACTATGTAAAGGATTGTAGGGAGCTGTGGGACTATGTAAAGGATTGCAGGGAGCTGTGGGGCTATGTAAAGGATTGCAGGGAGATGTGGGACTAGGTAAAGGATTGCAGGGAGCTGTGGGGCTATGTAAAGGATTGCAGGAAGCTGTGGGACTAGGTAAAGGATTGCAGGGAGCTGTGAGACTAGGTAAAGGATTGCAGGGAGCTGTGAGACTAGGTAAAGGATTGCAGGGAGCTGTGAGACTAGGTAAAGGATTGCAGGGAGCTGTGAGACTAGGTAAAGGATTGCAGGGAGCTGTGAGACTAGGTAAAGGATTGCAGGGAGCTGTGAGACTAGGTAAAGGATTGCAGGGAGCTGTGAGACTAGGTAAAGGATTGCAGGGAGCTGTGGGACTAGGTAAAGGATTGCAGGGAGCTGTCAGACTAAGTAAAGGATTGCAGGGAGCTGTGGGACTAGGTAAAGGATTGCAGGGAGCTGTGAGACTAGGTAAAGGATTGCAGGGAGCTGTGAGACTAGGTAAAGGATTGCAGGGAGCTGTGAGACTAGGTAAAGGATTGCAAGGAGCTGTGGGACTAGGTAAAGGATTGCAGAGAGCTGTGGGACTAGGTAAAGGATTGCAGGGAGCTGTGGGACTAGGTAAAGGATTGCAGGGAGCTGTGAGACTAGGTAAAGGATTGCAGGGAGCTGTGAGACTAGGTAAAGGATTGCAGGCAGCTGTGGGACTAGGTAAAGGATTGCAGGGAGCTGTGAGACTAGGTAAAGGATTGCAGGCAGCTGTGGGACTAGGTAAAGGATTGCAGGGAGCTGTGGGACTAGGTAAAGGATTGCAGGGAGCTGTGGGACTAGGTAAAGGATTGCAGGGAGCTGTGGGACTAGGTAAAGGATTGCAGGGAGCTGTGGGACTAGGTAAAGGATTGCAGGGAGCTGTGAGACTAGGTAAAGGATTGCAGTCAGCTGTGGGACTAGGTAAAGGATTGCAGGGAGCTGTGAGACTAGGTAAAGGATTGCAGGGAGCTGTGGGACTAGGTAAATGATTGCAGGGAGCTGTGGGACTAGGTAAAGGATTGCAGGGAGCTGTGAGACTAGGTAAAGGATTGCAGGCAGCTGTGAGACTAGGTAAAGGATTGCAGGGAGCTGTGAGACTAGGTAAAGGATTGCAGGCAGCTGTGAGACTAGGTAAAGGATTGCAGGGAGCTGTGAGACTAGGTAAAGGGCTGCAGGGAGCTGAGACACAGTACAGTATTTCAGGGTTGTGGGATTTTAAACACAGGACTTTATGGGACTGTGAGACAGAGCTAGACTGCAGGGAGCATGGAGGTTGTGTGCAGGAGAGCAATGATTACAGAGAGTTTTTAAAGAGTATTTTAGGGGTTGGGATTTGATTTGTGGGGTGATGTTTATACAAGGTTCAAAAAGTTGGTAATTACAGTCCCTTGCCATATATTATAAAATCCCCGCACAGTGACCACAGATGGGGGCAGCGTCGAGGAATTTAGAAGGTCCCTCCTTTTCTTTTATTAAAAAGCCCCACCCACAATGTGGACAGTAGTTGCCAACTACCCTTTATTTATTTTAAAGACCACCATCCGATGCCCACGGGTGGGAGCACAGAGGTTTTAACAGGACTAAACACCATGGGACTCGGCAGCAATGGTTGCTCAGTTACTAGTTGTAAAAGTTATGTAGATTTGCTCCCACCTTCCGCACGGCTGTTTCATTTATTTTAACTTTTTTATGTGGCAGCTGGCTAGCAAGAGCTGGCCAGACTGCATATACAGCGAGAGTACTAGAACTATTTGCCTGTTGGCTGCAAGCACGGTCAATGGTAAAATAGTACTTAAAATCATCATTCACTTGCAAAAAAGCAAGTAAACAGTAATTTGTGAATGTGCATACCGCCGCATGCAATCGATTCCAAATGTTAATAAAGCTGGTGCTTTGTGAATCTGCAGAATTCTGTACTCTGTACAGGGTTTGTTTGTAAAAACACCAAATCCATCCAGACAATACCTGCAGATCCACTCGGTCTGACAGAATTCTGACTGTATTTGATTTTAGTCAATATGAGCATTGCCATTGCAATCAGAATTTCTAATTAACAATTCTGTTTCTGTTGAATTGCCATGTGCTGCTATAGTCAGGATTTCAGGGAGGTGGTGATAGTGCTGGTGGAGAGGGAGAATAGAAAATGATAAAGTTAAAGAGCTAAAGGATAGTCCTGTGCAGGAAACTAAATAAACAATAAAACCTGCACACGAGAGACTTTCTCAAAGTTTCAATCTTTGCTTCCCTTTCTAAATGTAATTTATTATTATTATTATTATTATTATTATTGACATATGACATAGTAGACATTTAAAATACTATTCTAAACAATGAAATAATGTAGTCAATGGAAGGAATAATTTTTCTGGTCTTTATTAAAGGAACACTATAGGCTCAGGAATACTAATATGTATTTGATCTTATAGTGTTAAAAACCCTATTTAGGTGGTGGCCCCCCTTGTTCTCCTTAAAATGCTAAAAACTCCTTTATTACAGCGCTGCACAAGTCTCCCATCACTTGCACTGCCCGCGTTCTGACTCCTCGATTGAGATCAACAAAATTGACGATCTCAGCCAATCCAATGCTTTCCCACAAGAAAGCATTGGGAGGCTAATGTGAACGTGCGGCAAAATGCCACGTTGCGTCAATGAGCTTCTCCTCATAGAGATGCATTGAATTAATGTATCTCTATGGGGAGCGTTCAGCACCTCCGTGCTAAGTGTGGAGACACTGGACGTCAGTGTTGATGCACTTCTAGTGGCCGTCTAAGTGGCCATTTAATGCGGACACCTGTCCTGTATTATATCAGTCCGCAGAGCAAGGAGTTAACATTTCATGACATGCTTTCATCTAACAAACATGATGGTATTAATGATAACACAGGCATACAATAAACTATTTACACCTCGGGTCATACATGAAAACGTGTATGCACAAAATCGCTGGCTCGCCACCGGGAATTTCACTTTAACATGTAGGTTCAAACGAGGAAGAAAATATTTACTTTGGCCCTTGATGTATAGGACACTTTGAACTAACACTATCTTGCTGTTATTGCAAGTACAATACAAGCAAACAGAGGTCCATTTCCATTCATAGCTCTCCAAACCTCTATAATTATAAGCACTAAGTTGCCATGGCAACCAAAACAAGCTACAAAACAATTTTCATGTAAGCACACTGACTTGTATGCTTAGGGAAAATATATATGGTCTCTGTGTGGGTGAGAAAATGGAAACATGTAGGTCATATAACTCGGTCTGTGTTAAGAAATACAAGATGGGATATTAAATACAAGTGGTGATATGGGGCACGAGTCCCAGTGCTAGCTCTGTATGAACCCAACGAGGTGAACTGACTGAAGAACCCACAAATCTGTCAGTGCCTTGAAAAAGCTTTCATACTCAGAATATCTTTAAACCAACAGTGCAAAGTCTCATGTTTCCCTGAACAAATCTTGGGAAACAAAGAAAGGCTTATAGTAACACTCTGCAGGAAAACTGGGTGTGGGATTGCAGGGGAAAAAAAAGGTTGGGGTGAGAGGAATTGAGAGGTTGGGGTGCAGTGGATGGAGAGGTAGGGGTACAGGATTGCAGAGAGCCGAGAGGTTTGGGTGCAGGATTGCAGAGAACTGAGAGGTTGGGGTTTGAAATTACAGTGAGCTGAGAGGTTGGGGTGCAGGATTCCAGGGAATGGAGAGGTTGGGGTGCAGGATTCCAGGGAATTGAGAGGTTGGGGTGCAGGGAGTGGAGAGGTGGAGGTGCAGGGTATGGAAAGACTGGGGTGCAGGATTGCAGAGAGCCGAGAGGTTGAGGTGCAGGATTGCAGAGAAGTTGAGGTGCAGGATTGCAGGGAGCTGAGAGGTTGCGGTGCAGGATTGCAGAGAATCAAGAGGTTGAGGTGCAGGATTGCAGAGAGGTTGAGGTGCAGGATTGCAGAGAGGTTGAGGTGCAGGATTGCAGGGAGCTTAGAGGTTGAGGTGCAGGATTGCAGAGAGCCGAGAGGTTGAGGTGCAGGGAATGGAGAGGTTGGGGTTTTAGAATGCTTAGTGCAAGGAGCTTGGATATTGGTTGAATTGTGTTCTGTGCAGAATTGCTAGGAATATGGGAGGTGGGGTGCAGGATTGCTAGGAATATGGGAGGTGGGGTGCAGGATTGCTAAAAATATGGGAGGTGGGGTGCAGGATTGCTAGGAATATGGGAGGTGGGGTGCAGAATTGCTAGGAATATGGGAGGTGGGGTAAAGAATTGCTAGGAATGTGGGAGGTGGGGTGCAGGATTGCTAGGAATATGGGAGGTGGGGTGAAGGATTACTAGGAATATGGGAGGTGGGGTGAAGGATTGCTAGGAATATGGGACTTGGGGTGCAGATTTGCTAGGAATATGGGACTTGGGGTGCAGAATTGCTAGGAATATGGGAGGTGGGGTGCAGAATTGCTAGGAATATGGGAGGTGGGGAGCAGAATTGCTAGAAATATGGAAGGTGGGGTGCAGAATTGCTAGGAATATGGGAGATGGGGGGCAGGATTGCTAGGAATATGGGAGATGGGGGGCAGGATTGCTAGGAATATGGGAGACCGGGTGCAGGATTGCTAGGAATATGGGAGGTGGGGTGCAGAATTGCTAGGAATGTGGGAGGTGGGGGTGAAGGTTTGAAAGGACCTAGTAAGAATGTAGTAACATGGGATTAAGGGGAAGGTATTAATGTAGTAAATATAATGACAGTAGTTTGTTGTGTACTGAGTCATAGTGACAACGTGGGTTACTGTATGAGTAATAGCAGATTTTTGTCAAAGTAGCATTGTATGAGTCGTACTGAAGATAAGAATATTTTACTACGATGCTTAAGTAATATAATAATAATATTTAACGATTACGCAGTCAGATGTTCTGTACGATAATGTTGTCAAAACTGAACTGTAATAATTTATAATCTGTGAGTACTTATGTCAGAACTAGACTAAAATAGCTTACTGTGAATGTGAACGGCTGGTGGCATTGCTGAACTAATCAATAGAGATGTCACAACTAGAATATTTATTATTTGCTAATCAATAAAGAGTCAAGCCCAAACTGACTTTGCACAATAATTTATCAACATTGACACGGTTATTTTCTAAAGTGAGAAATGTCAGGGATTCAAAGTGAGCTTAAAGTTTAAAGCGACACTCCAGGCACCAGCACAACTTGAATGCATTTCATAGATTCTGAACTCATTAATTTGCTGTATTTTTGCATGCTCAAATCTTTATAGTTTTTGCACACAAAAAATAAATAAATGTGTTGCAAAATTCTGCAACATAAGCCAGCCTTCCTGGCCACGCACCTTAATGCCAGAAAGACTTCATTATCAAATGTATGTACACAGTCTCAGCTTTAACAGCACTAGGTGAGCTGCATTTTATGCCGTACCCTGCCGTCCACTCCCCTGCCTTGATCTCATTCTCATGTCCGTACTCCCACCTCTGATGCTCGCCTTCAAGATTTCTCGAGGGCTGCACCGTTCCTGTGGAACTCGCTTCCCTCCTCCGTTAGATGCTCACCCAGTCTCCACTCCTTCAAAAAACCGTTAAAAACCCACTTCTTCATAAAAGCATATCAATTAAACTGTTAATAGCTCCCGACTGATTCCTCTTCTGCAACTGTCACTAGTCTAATACTATCCTTACCTTTTGTGTAATTTTACCCCACTCCCTCTAGCATTGAGGCAGGGCCCTCAACCCCATCTGTTCCTGTGTGTCCAACTTGTCTGGTTACAACTACATGTCTGTTCGTCCACTCATTGTAAAGCGCTGCGGAATTTGACGGCGCTCTATAAATATTATAATAATAATAATAATAATAAGTAAAGAGGTGGGTGTTACACTTCTGTAAGACCCACCTCTTGTCTTCATTGATTTGACCTTCTTGGGCAAACCTCCTCCGTGAAGCTGACACGCTGGCTTCATTGTCAGCTTGCCGATGTCTGACCGGAGTTGACTCTGTTCCTATACTCCCTGCCCAGCACTATCAGCACCGGTTAGGGAGTTACCACAGCAACAACAGTGCATGCTCAGGGACCTCCTGTCCCGTCCCTTCTCCTCTGCCTGGTTCTCAATTCCTTGGCATGGAGTGACTGCTGAAGAATTGAGAGTCAGATGAGAGAAAGACCTATTTAAAAAAAAAAAATATATATATATATATATATTACATTTCTCTAAATCTATACATTTGCTTTGGAAACTGCTAGCACAATGTATACATGTATTTGTAAGCTCTTTTAAAAGAGCTGTCATTATATCATGAAAAATAGCCTTTAATTCACATTCTGGCTGCAGACAGTCAGTGAAAGTACAAACCGTTAGTGATATCATTACTATGCAGGGAGTGCAGAATTATTAGGCAAATTAGTATTTTGACCACATCATCCTCTTTATGCATGTTGTCTTACTCCAAGCTGTATAGGCTCGAAAGCCTACTACCAATTAAGCATATTAGGTGATGTGCATCTCTGTAATGAGAAGGGGTGTGGTCTAATGACATCAACACCCTATATCAGGTGTGCATAATTATTAGGCAACTTCCTTTCCTTTGGCAAAATGGGTCAAAAGAAGGACTTGACAGGCTCAGAAAGGCAAAAATAGTGAGATATCTTGCAGAGGGATGCAGCACTCTTAAAATTGCAAAGCTTCTGAAGCGTGATCATCGAACAATCAAGCGTTTCATTCAAAATAGTCAACAGGGTCGCAAGAAGCGTGTGGAGAAACCAAGGCGCAAAATAACTGCCCATGAACTGAGAAAAGTCAAGCGTGCAGCTGCCAAGATGCCACTTGCCACCAGTTTGGCCATATTTCAGAGCTGCAACATCACTGGAGTGCCCAAAAGCACAAGGTGTGCAATACTCAGAGACATGGCCAAGGTTAGAAAGGCTGAAAGACGACCACCACTGAACAAGACACACAAGCCGACACGTCAAGACTGGGCCAAGAAATATCTCAAGACTGATTTTTCTAAGGTTTTATGGACTGATGAAATGAGAGAGTCTTGATGGGCCAGATGGATGGGCCCGTGGCTGGATTGGTAAAGGGCAGAGAGCTCCAGTCCGACTCAGACGCCAGCAAGGTGGAGGTGGAGTACTGGTTTGGGCTGGTATCATCAAAGATGAGCTTGTGGGGCCTTTTCGGGTTGAGGATGGAGTCAAGCTCAACTCCCAGTCCTACTGCCAGTTTCTGGAAGACACCTTCTTCAAGCAGTGGTACAGGAAGAAGTCTGCATCCTTCAAGAAAAAACATGATTTTCATGCAGGACAATGCTCCATCACACGCGTCCAAGTACTCCACAGCGTGGCTGGCAAGAAAGGGTATAAAAGAAGAAAATCTAATGACATGGCCTCCTTGTTCACCTGATCTGAACCCCATTGAGAACCTGTGGTCCATCATCAAATGTGAGATTTACAAGGAGGGAAAACAGTACACCTCTCTGAACAGTGTCTGGGAGGCTGTGGTTGCTGCTGCACGCAATGTTGATGGTGAACAGATCAAAACACTGACAGAATCCATGGATGGCAGGCTTTTGAGTGTCCTTGCAAAGAAAGGTGGCTATATTGGTCACTGATTTGTTTTTGAATGTCAGAAATGTATATTTGTGAATGTTGAGATGTTATATTGGTTTCACTGGTAAAAATAAATAATTGAAATGGGTATATATTTGTTTTTTGTTAAGTTGCCTAATAATTATGCACAGTAATAGTCACCTGCACACACAGATATCCCCCTAAAATAGCTATAACTAAAAACAAACTAAAAACTACTTCCAAAAATATTCAGCTTTGATATTAATGAGTTTTTTGAGTTCATTGAGAACATGGTTGTTGTTCTATAATAAAATTAATCCTCAAAAATACAACTTGCCTAATAATTCTGCACTCCCTGTATGTCTACCCGAGTGTCCTCTCCTTCTAATGCTGGTTGCTTTGTTGTTCAGATTATTCAGTACTGTCAGTGGCCGAGTTGTGTGCATATATTTAAATAGGAAGTCCTAATTAATATTTAATCTTTTTTTTCAAACATAGTTAACAGTGTTCGAAATAAAAAATGTCTTGGAGCTTTGCTAGTCTGCCTGATAATTATTGAGTTACAAGTCCTGGCTTTGTTTCGACATACTCACTGTGGACCAGGAAACAGAAGTCCTTCCATGTTAGTAAGAGCGTGAGCTTTGTGAAGCCTTCAGCATCGTATTCAACCACTCCACTGCAAGAACAGACACATCACAGCGAATCAGTCAAATATTACATACATTGTCCTGATTGTCATTTTACAAACAACATCCTGTGCTCATTAACAGTTATTCTTTAAGACATATAGCCATGACCAAGAGTTGACAAATAAGATATTGTCTTTTGCCCCTTTCATTTAATTTACCTCAATTAGTAGGGCCAATTTACTTTATATTGGTCTCTTAAGCATATGTATCCTTCGTGGTCATTCTACTTACTTACTTCTTTGACTACTTTTTTGTCCCCTGGATATATGACATTTTTCCATATATATAATACTGTAGTAGTCACTACCAATGTGTCTTTGGACTTTGCAAGACCATTGGGTTTACATTACTGTGATTTTTTGATCTATGATTGATATACTCTTTATTCTATTTTTTACCTGCCTGTTTATTACTTTATATTGTTTATGTCCCCTTCCTCCCCTTCTCCACCATTTCCCAGGGTACTCTTTATTACTGACCACTATTTACATAACTCCTATAGTGTCACTTGATAATGCATGCTTTAATGAATTTAAGACATTGTGAGTTAATGGTGGAACTAATGAGGACGCAAGCATACTGTCGTGCTGAAGTGCGCTAAGCGCATGCGCGGCGAGACTGTTACACACATGCGCGTCCTCATTTGGGATCTGGTTGAGTGACGACCTCTGGGACCTCCCACCGCTGAACTGCATTGGCGGTTGAAATGGAGACACATCCCACTAATTGAAAGTGGGTTTTGGCGCCAGATCTATATAAGGAGAAGGGGGGTTAGTGGAGTCTTCTTGCTTACTCGTGTCCCTGAGAAAGGCGACTATTATCGCCGAAACGCGCGTCGGGCTGTGGGTGTTTTTTCACGTTTTACAGACTGCCTTATATGTAGCCTGTTATGCTCTAACACGCTACACCTATCCAGGGACTCTTTTTGCCGACTGAGTCTCTGTTTTTTGCATATACTACATATGGAGTTGCGAGAACCTTATATATCACTTCTTACTTTAATCTGGGCTTATGACAGCTATCTCTCATTATACTATGAGTATTGAAGATCTATTGTTACTTCTGTTATCCATGTTGCTACATTTTCTACTAGCTACTCTGTTGCTTTGAGTGAATCACCTACGAAGTATCAAGTTTACAACATAACTCTGTTACTAGTCTGTTTGAATATAGCTGGTTTATATCCCTCATTTTTTTCCATTTTTTTTATAGGTTAAGCAGTCTGGTGTATTTTTGGACACTTGGTGTTTATATTTTAACGTTTATTTTACTATTAATAAAACTTTATAATTTTTTGCACCTTGTCTGAGATACAGTCTTTTTTGCAAGTTTCTATATAGTGCTCTATAGGGGTTACTGGTTTTGATGGGATTTGCTTCCTGTTTAGGGATGCTCCTCCCTCATTTCCTTATTTTCTGTATTTTCAAGATATTGTCTATAGATCATTCCTTGAAGGGCTAAAAAAATGGCTTCCATTTGTGTTTGTAGAACGGTATATCCTTGATTAACAGGATCAAAACTTCAAGACTGAAACAGGAAGGTCATCATTCAGAATATGCCAATCATACTCCGAGTGATGCCAGATGGATGTTTAATTTGCAAATAAATACTATTCTGCTCCCTTTGTCTCCAAATGAGGTGGAGAGACTACTGTACATTTAACTTACACCTCTTTTATTTTCTCATTGAAGTGAAGAACTGAGAACACCAAAGCTACCTGAAATTTCCATTCATAGTGTTTTACTCACTGGAACGAGAAATCACTGAAAAGGCACAATCGAGGCAGGCTTGGCTGGCACTTCCTGGATGACAATCCCAATGGGCAGAGACAAACTCACTTAAAGGGACACTATAGTCCCTAAAACAACTTTAGCTTAATGAAGCAGTTTTGGTGCATAGATTATGCCACTGCAGGTTCATTGCTCAATCCTCTGCCATTTAGGAGTTAATCACTTTGTTTATGCCGCCCTAGCCACATCTCTCTGCATGTGACTTACACAACCTTCCTAACCACTTCCTGTAAAGAGTCATCTAATTATTACACATCCTTTATGGCAAATTCTGTCTAATTTAGAATTATCTCCTGCTCTGTTAATAGCCTGCATAATCTCCAGTAGCCTCCTGTACGTAACATTCAATTTACAGAGCAGGAAAATGCTCTGAATGCTGTTTGAAAATGAAACCATTTTTTCCATGCAGGCTGTGTCAGGCACAGTCAGGGGAGGTGTGGCTAGGGCTGCATAAACAGAAACAAAAAATGATTTAACTCCTGAATGGCAGTGAATTGAGCAGTGAGACTGCAGAGGCATGATCTATACACAAAACTGTGTAATTAAGCTAAAGTTGTTTTGGTGACTATAGTGTCCCTTTACACATTATGTGTATAAGAGCAATGTATCCCACACCAGTCTTCTGACTGACAACTCAACAATGTATTAACCCCACCAAAGGGCTCCTGATCAAGATTGCTTGGGAGATACAATGCACAAGTAATATCCTTTATTCAGTAACAGGTGGGGATTAGGTTTGGAGAGAGATTAGGTAAATGCTGGGAAATACTATGTACCAGATACACTGTGTAAGGTGGGGATTAGGTTTGGAGAGAGATTAGGTAAATGCTGGGAAATACTATGTACCAGATACACTGTGTAAGGTGGGGATTAGGTTTGGAGAGGAGGCTGGGGTTGTGTTGGGGAACACATACATGGATATTCGCTAATAAAATATTACAAAATTTGCTGACCAATTTTAAGAAATGTAAACACAACATACAGAAGAACGTTATGCTCCAGTGATTTAAAGTCATTTGATTAGGTGGCAGAACCGATTTATTCAATCAGTGCCTTGAAAATTTCCATTTATATAATACGGACTTGGCAGAATTTGCCAATACATGTGACGTATCTGGCACTGTCGAGTAGAAAAATAGGACGTTACAGACTTCGACAGATTTATCGCAGTGTTCTTGAACATGAAATTCAGGGCAATCCATTTTCTGTTCCATTATGTGTGTTTAGTTAGACATAATTTTCTCATAAATGATTTATTTCCCTGAGATCACACCCACAGTTTGTTATGAGAGCTGCGTCTTTAGCTGGTAATGTTCTGGATCGCTGGCTGGGCTGTTATTCAGAAAGCAAGCTGTTTATTCCACCCCGGCTGGAGGGGGTTTTACAAATCCTACTGGATATTTTGCTAATCACAAAGATGCTCCATGTTAATTAAGAAGGATTAAGAACATTGGCTGGCAAATTATATCATTTCTGCAGGTGGTGGAAGGTTAAAGGGTATAATTTATTTCTACAAAAGCTAAGCAGAGGTGAACAATACTAAAGCCCTTTTCACTCACTGTCGGACAAGCTAGCCAGTTAAGAGACTAACATCCATAGATGATCTTAGATGCATGTGCAAATAAGTTGCCTCTATCGCCACCCTTTGCTATTTATATGAGCTACTACTTTGTCATATGATATCTTCTCATTCATTTGGAATTTCACTGCAAAGCCAACGGAGCCTTTATGTGTGAAAGTGCTGCTTTGAGAAAAAATACACAGCACAAACGGAAATAAATAGTTCAAATAAATGCAAAAAGAGAAAAGGTTGGGAGGGGAAAAAAAACGCAAATCTACTCACGTTCCAAAGTGACTCAGAAAGGCAGCAATGTATTCCCTTCTCTTGTGGTACCCCTGGATCACATATTGCACCTGCAATAATTACAACGATTACAGTGAGACCCACAAACCCATAATAACCAGATTTATCTGTGCTGAATTCCAAATTTCAGACAAAAGTAGGCTTACGTTTAGGAAATTGGGAAAATGTATTCAGTTTGGCTATATTGGCTTCAAATTTGAATTCCTGACAATTTACACCTCAGTAAATAACCCTGACTATGTCTCAGATGCGAGCCTCCATTTAATATTTTTGCACACGCTTTTTTGAAATGATTTTTTATAAATATGAATATATCACAATATATATATATATATATAAAACAAATCAAAAACATTTGAAAAACTTATCCAAAAACAATAAATCAAGGCTATCACTGGCATTCCTTCCTAACCTAAAGACAGAAATGCAATTTATCCCTGGATCCATTTTGGACATCCATATAAAACCAACAAAATGTGTTTGCATTGCTAAATGCAGTGTCATTTCTGATGATATGTGACCAAATGTTTGTAAATATACATTGAAGGTAATGACCTTAAAAACACTGACACAAACTCAAAAAGTACTAACAAGACTCATAGCACATAATGAGAATATTAGTTTAACCCCTTAAGGACACATGACATGTGTGACATGTCATGATTCCCTTTTATTCCAGAAGTTTGGTCCTTAAGGGGTTAAAGGAATACTTCAAACATATAAAACACCTTATCTTGCTAAAGCAGAGTGTGAGTTTTAAATACACATTTCTGTAGAAATTGACACTTTTATAAATGAACCTGGTTACTCCCCCCTGGCTGTCAATCAGATAACAGGTTCTGTTACTTCCTGGTTTGGTTAGCTCAGTGGAGATAAACTGAAGAGGCTGCAATTACCCAGAGCACCTGCCTTACAACGACTTCTGATTGAGCTGCCAAGGGAAGCCTATGATTGGATGGCCACAGAGAGTCTGGGCGGGGTTAGAAGGGGAGGGCTTGCAAAGGTTGCTGAAAAGAGATCAGCAGGTTTTGCAAGCTGATTTTAGATATAACTGCAATGAGAAACTGTATAATTAAATGCATGGATGTTTTCATTGGTGTTATATCTACTAAACAGTGATTTGATTATTTGGGCATTGGAGTTATGTATTGTGATGCATTTTAGACTACACCTGTACATATTAGGAAACTTTGAAGAGTAAAATGTTCACTTTTACAAAGGTACACACTGCTATTATCTTCATAATGTAGCCCCACTGCCCCGAATAAACATGAGTAAAACGTGAAACATAATATGACCCAGGCATTATGCCAGGAGGCATAGTCCCACTAAAGGTAAGCTTGGTGCTATTTTGTGTACACAACGAGAGATCACTTCCTGTTTCTTGGCTCAACTCTTTCAGTGAATGCACCTCAATAGCAGAATTCTCTCTGAGGTGTCTTGGAAAAAGAAAAAACATTACGACAAAAATAAACACGAAAAGGGAAAGAATTCAGCGCTAACTAAAAAATAAAGTTCAGCTAAGCCTTTGTTATAACAGTAAGATTGACTTTTTATACCAGTGGTGGCTAAACGTGGCACCCTATATCTTTTATCGTGGGAACTGTTATGATATAGACTGACTCATTCTGAACAAACAGTTTATAAAGGGACCTGAATGAGTCCCATTAAAATGTCCCTGGATTGAACACCTGCAAGAGTTTAAGAGGACAAATTCATTCTCTTGCTAGATTTTCCTTTCTTGCCCAACATCAGGTTCCCTTTCTCAGACTTGGCTGGCAATGACAGAGGAAAAATAATGTAATATATTTATGTTGGCAGCTCCGAAGCTGGGTTTCCATACTGAGCTTGCAATACCTTGTCGCTCTCCTACTTCCCCTCATCTCTCTCTGACATGGAGACTGCGAATCTCATGTTTTATTTCTGTTTCCCAAATACAAGTCTTAGTACATCTAACCTCCTCTTTCTTCATTTCCATTCTTGAAGCACACATAATCATTGCAGTCTATGTTAAATGCTCGTATGTTACCTGTTTTATAACAGTAATCTGCCATCAATCTTCAATTACTTCCCATTAACTAGTTAATAGGGTCCAAGTATCTCAGACACTGCTTCCTGAGCTTTTTAAATGCAGATCAAGATTACTTATGGGTGAAAGACCTCTTCAATGTGATAATTATTCTGGATTACAAGTAATACACACTCACAAATGTCCAAACAGTATATTTATTGCAAACTCATCTGCATTAAGTTTTAAAGACATTGGGTATTTCTGAGCAGATATTTACAAGAAAAAAACCACACTGAAGTATTGAACCCTCTCATATTATTAAGCCGAGCTCCCTTTTGCTCTAATAAGAGCTTTAAAGTGTTCCGCCACGCATCATGGCCACTTTAGTGATTTGAAGTGGTCATGGTGGCTGGAGTCTGTATATGTAGCGTTTTGCTTTGAAATGATGCACCTAACGAGTTTAACACTTTGGCTCCTGGAGGTTTAACTCCACCTCCCGCTGTGTCATAGGGTGTAATCATCCAGATCAGAATCAGTGTTCTGGGCTTACTAATGTCAATCCTGTGCATTTTTTCCCCCACACTGTGCCATTCATTGGCTGAGACAGGCCAGCTGACATGCCAATGAATGCTGGGAAATACAGGATTGGTGTCCAGGTTCTGTAGCTCTTCAAAAAAGCTTGAAGTGCATCATCACAGCAGCAGGGAGTCTCAGAAGCTCAACAGAGACCCAGGTCTGAGGGCCAACTGCTACTAAATGCTTTGCTATATTACCAGGAAGCCAACAGGAGTTAGGTATCTACCAGCTCTGCACGCTGGCTGGAAGGAAGGACTGGCCATTTTTGTTTCTCAGATTTGCTCCAGGTAGTTCAGTTTTGATGGGTGGTGTTTATGGCCTTCAATTTTCAAATCAGAATTTTCAACTAGGCTAAAATGAGGACTTTGACGAGGTCGCTGTAAAACAGTCATCTTATCTTTCATTTGGTTGGGTTTGAGTTATGGATTCTTTTTTCCACTCTCCCATACAGTCTAGTTTGATAAAGAACTCTTGTTGGCTGGTGCACAATTACTCCAGTCTCAGCCACTGGCCTCTGTATCTCCTTTAACATGACTGACGGCCTCTTCCTGGTTTTCCTGACAGGTTTCCCCTTATCTGGCAGCAGAGTTTTTGAGGATGAGGATGTCTTGGTGGTGGATAACTGATCCACAGTGCTATTTGGATTCCCAAGCACATAGATATTACTTTGTGTCTTTTTCCTAACTGATGTAGCTTGATTACTCTATCTCTTACTGCTATAAAATTATTTTCTTTGTCACTGTCAAAGCTTCCCTTCATATCTGCATCCTGTAATAGTGATAGGCAATTGTGTAGCCATTAGAGTAATTTCTTCAGCAGTATAAACAAGGAGTGTCCAGAACAGAGGGGATGAATAATTTTGCAAGCTGTATGTATTACTGTTTGTTTATTTTCCTAAACATATCTTTCAATATGAATCTAATGTCTCCTTAAAATTATTATTTTGGGGGGGCGTGGCGTGGCTTGGACGCTGAAGCAAATGGTCGCACGGCACTAGAGCTCTGCTTCAAACAAGCCCAGCTTACACCCACTTCCACAACATAGCCCAACAAAAGAGTAAGAAGAACCCCGACCAAGGGGGCAAGCCAGGCTTCTTAAAAGCTTGACCAGCTGACCGTAAAGCCTACGGACCGCACAAGGATGAGCAAGATGGCGGCGGGGACGACACACAACCCCTGCAGATATCGCCAGACCCGGGGATCATCCCGGTTACACAGGATATCTTAAAAGCATGCTTGGAGAAAATGTCGGATAAACTATTGCAGAATATCCAATCCTCCGTCAATGCGCTGAGAAAAGACCTGCAAGAGCTGGGAGAAAGAACAGCACAGTTGAACACCGCATGGGCGAATACGCTGAGGCCCATAATGATATGGCTGATCATGTCCAGAACCTGGAAAAGCAGCTTACAACCGCCAACCTAAAAATCTCGAACCTAGAAGATTGCTCGCGCTGACAAAATCTGAGAATCCGTGGCGTTCCGTAAACGGTAAAACCGGCAGACATACAGGAATTCCTCACCAGCTACTTCAAGTGTCTCCTACCAGACATGCCATCAGAGATGCTGCTTCTTGATCGAGCACATTGAGTAGCTAAACCGAAATTCTTACCAGCGGAGACAGCATGGGACAAGTTAACACACCTTTATTACTTCCACGTGAAGGAGGCTATTATGAGAGCGGCAAGAAATCGCACTGACCTACCGTCAAGATATGCACAGCTACAAATCTTTGCTGACTTATCCGTGGTAACTCTACAAAGGAGAAGAGCATTCAAAGAAGTAACCAACATACTCAGGGAGCCTAAGATTATGTACAGATGGGGTCAACCGGTTCGCCTCATTATACAACGTAACGGGACATTCACCCAGGCACTCTCCCCTGAGGAAGGGATGAAAGCCATCGGAACATTATAATTATAATTATTATTATGATATTTATATAGCGCCATCAAATTCTGCAGCGCTTTACAATGGGTGGATGAACAGACATGTAGTTGTAACCAGACAAGTTGGACGTACAGGAACAGAGGGGTTGAGGGCCCTGCTCAATGAGCTTACATACTAGAGGGAGTGGGGTATAGTGACACAGTAACAGAGGGATTGAGGGCCTGCTCAGTGAGTTTACATGTTAGAGGGAGTGGGGTATAGTGACACAGTAACAGAGGGATTGAGGGCCTGCTCAATGAGCTTACATGCTAGATGGAGTGGGGTATAGTGACACAGTAACAGAGGGGTTGAGGGCCCTGCTCAATGAGCTTACATACTAGAGGGAGTGGGGTATAGTGACACAGTAACAGAGGGATTGAGGGCCTGCTCAATGAGCTTACATACTAGAGGGAGTGGGGTATAGTGACACAGTAACAGAGGGATTGAGGGCCTGCTCAGTGAGTTTACATGTTAGAGGGAGTGGGGTATAGTGACACAGTAACAGAGGGATTGAGGGCCTGCTCAATGAGCTTACATGCTAGATGGAGTGGGGTATAGTGACACAGTAACAGAGGGGTTGAGGGCCCTGCTCAATGAGCTTACATGCTAGAGGGAGTGGGGTAAAATTAGACTAGTGACAGTTGCAGAAGAGGAATCAGTCAGGAGCTATTACCAGTTTAATTGATACGCTTTTATAAAGAAGTGGGTTTTTAACGATTTTTTGAAGGAGTGGAGACTGGGTGAGCATCTAACGGAGAAGGGAAGCGAGTTCCACAGGAACGGTGCAGCCCTCGAGAAATCTTGAAGGTGAGCATCAGAGGAGGGAGTACGGACAGAAGATAGACGCAAGTCTTCAGCAGATCGTAAGGGCCTAGACGGGACATACTTGTGAATAAGGGAGGATAGGTCGGAGTAGCATTATGTAGAGATTTGAAAGCAAGAACCAACATTTTAAATTGAGCTCTATATTTTATAGGAAGCATATGTAGGGACTGACAGACGGGTGAGGCATGGGATGTGCGGGCGGACAGGAAGATGAGCCTCGCTGCTGCATTCATTATGGACTGTAACGGCGCAAGTTGGGAGCACGTAAGACCACTGAGAAGCGGATTACAGTAGTCAAGGCGAGAAAGGACAGTGGAATGGACCAACACCTTAGTCGCATCTGGCGTTACGTAGGGGCGGATGCGCGCAATATTTTTGAGATGGAAATGACAGGATTTGGCGATTTAACATGCGGCTTGAAGGAGAGGTCGGAGTCAAAGAGAACACCTAGGCAGCGAGCCTGCGTGGTGGAGCTGATGGTAGCACAGTTGACTTGGAGGGAGACAGACACAGGAGTAACAACACTTGAGGGAGGAAGGACCAGAATTTCAGTTTTGGTCAATTGGGGTTGTTGATTGGGATATTGAAATCCCCAAGTATAAGGGGAGGAGTGCTAGATGAGAGGAAGTGGGGAAGCCAGGAAGAAAAGTGCTCAATGAATAGTCTAGGATAACCATGGGGGCGGTAGATGATAGCAATTCTTAAAGGAGTGGGTTTAAATAGGCGGACAGTGTGAACTTCAAAAGAAGAAAAGGATAGGGCAGGGGAGTTATGATTAGTTGAAAGGTACATTGAGGGGAGAGAAGGATGCCTACGCCGCCTCCTTTACAGTTGAGTCTGGGAGTGTGAGAGAATTGTAGCCCACCAAAACATAAAGAGGCAGGAGTAGCGCTATCAGGGGGACAGCCAGGTCTCTGTAATGGCAAGCAGTCTGAGTGAGTTAGAGATGAAAAATTTGTGTATGGCTGTTGATTTTAAATTACTGCAGATGGAGCGGGCATTCCAGAGTGCACAATGAATTTTGGTAAGTGAGCGTAAAGGGCAGGAACATGGGGACTACACACCCGCCAGCGGACAAAGAAGGCCTCGACACCGCCACGACTCTCACCTGAGTGGAAGAGGGTGAAACCATAAACGCCACAGCCAGCAAAAAGTGTCACGTTTTATAAGACCTGGAGTTACTGATCTTGGACTGACGGAGAACGAGACTCCTATTGTAAGACTATCTACCCCACACATGGAGCTACAAACATGCAATAGACGTGAATAGGTGCAGCTCCCACCTCTCGCTAACTCCCATACACATTACCTCTTAAAATGGGCCGTAGTCGGGGGGCAAAAATACTAAACAAAAAAAAACGAAGGGGGGGGGGGGAACCACACCATCTCCATTTACACTATTCTGATACCTATTTATATGTTTTACTGGTCACTGTATCGCAATGTATGTCCAAGTTGTGCCACTAGTATTATATCAAAGCTACACAGAGCTAGAATTAGTTGGGAGGCACAGTGGGAGAAATAATACAAGGAGGGAAACGACCGCTAACACGGCAGGGGTAGAAGTTCACACAGGAACCAGACAAATGAAAGCAGCGACAAACAGAGGGAGGGAGAGGAAACTTTGCAAATAAGCCCAAAACCACAAGACTACCTCGCAGAAGTTGGGGCACACTGAATCACCCTTGACTAAACAACAGCCTCCACTACACTGCAATTTACAAAAAGCAACCAAACATCACACCAAGTTACAGAGTACAAGACAAAGCCTTAACAATGGAAACACAGCACCACCCCATTTGGTCTATCCACATTAGTAATCAAATCCCCTTTGACAGATAGAACTCATACTGGTGACGGACATAAGTGTAGCCCTTACATTTTCAGATACAGGAGCTCCAGTATTGTAACACGCATGCTAGCTATGTAGTTTGGATTACTAGTTAACCACTAAAAACGATATTGGGCTAGTTGCACGCGATGTTATGTTATTTTGTTTAATGAACAGTTGTTTACGATTGTCAGCCTCTACAGTACCAACCCTCGGTACTAAACCCACCCTGGGCATGGCGGTCCTTACCGCAATCTCCCCCCCGCCCTAGCCCTAAATTTACCTACGAGGAGGCACAAGCTATTAACCTTACAGCGCTGGATGAGAAACAAACACATCACGGGGCGATATGCCTTAAGCCTGGTACAGGATTCGATGGGAACGCGTGGACTCAGATGACTTGAGCCACAGGTACACCGCACCATACTTAAATGCCATCACCTATACAGTGACCTCCAAAAAACGTCACCTCATGTAGTGTGTCTCACCTATCCGCATCAATACCATGCCACAGCGAAATCTAAAACAAATGGGGTATCTATACTAATAAGCAACCGAGTGGCATTGACCATTACATAGATAAAGATGGCCGATTTATTATATTAACATGCACTATCAATGATATCACTTACACCATCGTAAACGTATATGCTCCAAATTCTGAACAACTTAACTTCCTGCAAAAAATCTTGTCCAAATTATTGCCAGTCCGGAGGGGAATGCTAATACAGTGTGGGGACTTTAACCACATCCTAGGCCCCAGACTGTACTCCTCAAAGGAACTGACAGCACGGAGCCACTCATGTAACCTGCGGCTATGCAAAACATACCAAAAAAACTGCTAAACTAACGCAACTTATATGACACATGGAGAGTTCTCCACCCGAATGAGAGCGACTTTACGTATTTCGACAGATTTCCCGTGGAGGCAGGTGCTAACAAGCACTATAGCGACCCTCACATGGTCCGACCACGCACCTATCATCTTAGAGTTGAAAGATAAGTTTGATAGTGACAACAGGAGCCCATGGCGATTAAATGAAACCCTACTGCATGACCAAACATTCTACAAACACATAAAAAACACCCTCGCAAACTACTTTAGGGAAAATCCGCACATCCGGCATCCGTGGAGAATTGTTTAGGAGGGCATACTTCCTCAAACAGACTTCACACACTCAATACGTCACCTGGTACAAATTACTACATGACCTAAACAAAGAAAACCAAACAAATCCTACCCCAGAGCTAAAATGACAGATAGTAGAGACACAAAGCAAAATACAGGCACTCGCACTCAAAATGGTGGGACTAGCTATGCGAAAACTGAAGGCCGCACACTATTCCCAAGGAAACAGGGCAAGCAAAATCCTCGCCTAAAGGCATAGAGACAGGCAAGCCACTTCAAAAACAGCATACCTCCAATCAAACACTGGAGACAAAACTATTGCCCACAAGGCAATTAGCGACACATTCGCGACTTACTAAGAGGCGCTATATAACCTTAAGGAAAATCCACACAAACCCACACCATCAGCTACCAACATTGACGAATACTTACGGGACATTCACCTACCACCTTTGATGCCGGCACAAAGAGAGACTCTCTCAGCCCCTCTTACACAACAGAAAGTTGAAGACACAATAAGAACACTCTGTGCAAGGAAAGCCCCAGGCCCTGATGGCTTTGCAAACACATACTACAAACTTTACACCAACACATTATCCCCTGCACTTACAACCCTCTTTAATTGCGCCATCGACAACCGCAAACTACCCACAGAAGTCTTGCAGGCCCATATCACCACACTCCGTAAACCAGGTAAATCTCCCACGACGTGCCAAAATTTCCGCCCTATCTCCCTACTAAACACAGATGCTAAGCTGCTCGCAAAACTCCAAGCTAACCGACTTAAAACCATTCTACCAGAACTCATAGACGACCAGGTAGGGTTCGTGGGGGGCAGACAGGGCTCAGACAATACCTGCAAAGTATTGGACCTCATGCACGGCACTCGAAGACTGGGGCTCAGGGACGATGACCAGTATCATTGGATGCGGAGAAGGCCTTCGACTGATTGAATTGGCACATACCTGATGAGGGTGCTCCTCAAATTTAACTTCCCCAAGCAATTCATCGCTGCAGTGGAGGAACTATTTAGTCAGCCTTTGGCTTAAGTCCTATATGCATGATTTCTGTCTAACAACATCAACATCACCAACGGCTCTCGACAGGGGTGCCCCCTCTCCCCGCTGGAAACGCTAGCGTAAAAAATTTGGGCAGACCCAAACATACATGGAATACCATAAAAACGGTAAGGAGCACAGTATACAGAGTGATATTAAAAGTACTGTAAAACGGTAACTTAAAATAGCAATAAATATACCTAAACCAGGAGTAAAAGTGCAAGAATTAATAGCAGAAGTAACTAACTCAAAAACTGGTTAAAAAGAGGTCACCAATCCTCTTAAAAGGTAAGTAGGAATATATCAAAAGATAAAATAAACCAGGAGCTAGAACAATGCAATAATAAATGAGTGAATAATACAACTTCGTATAATCAATGGATAAAAAAGTAAGAAATCTAAAATAGTACCAAAATGTCCATATAGTATCCTGATAATTCAAAATGAATGCATGTATATAGTAAAGTCCAATCATCCACGGAATGTAGCAAAAGGGGAGAGCCTTTCCCTGCTATGTATATAGACAATACAGAGCTGGGGGGCCCTATTGCAGAAATGATCTAATTTACTTGAGGACAGTAAATATCAATTAAAAGAAAAAAGGCAGACAAAGAGAAAAAAAGTAGAGCAAGACAGTACCTTGGACAACTGTATGCTTATAAAAAGCAATAACGTGATAAAAGAAAAGAAAAAGAAAAAAAAGGGAAGGAAAAAATGCTTCTAGGTATAAAAATTCAGAATTTTAAAGAATTAATATGTAAATTACATAAAAAAAAAAATTGAGAGATAATAAAAATACAGACAAGTGGCTCCAAAGATCTCAAAAAACTGGCTTGTCTAGCAGACTCCTGATGGTTGAGGTTTGTGGGAGCTGGAGTCTTTGTGTGTGGGCTGTCTGGGAATGAAGTCGGCGTGCGGTTCACCCAGCGTTCCACCAGAAGCCTCTCTCCTGATGTGGATCAACCAGTAGTCTGGAGGGACAGTATTTGTCGTAGTGCTGTGCTGCGATCAGCTAGAGATGATGATGTGCTGAAGTGCTGTCGAGATGGAGAAATTCAGCCGCAGCGCAGCATGAGGTATAGTGTGGAGTCAAGTTCGGCAGTGCACTTTTTTTTTTTGAGTGCCAAATTGCCTAATGCGTTTCGTGAGGGTATGCCTCACTTCTTCAGAGGCTGCAATAGTACACAGTGGTAGTAGGTGGTCTTAAATACCCGAAACAATTTACAATGAAATAGCCACAATTAGCAACAATATCATAATGTTACAATGAAGAAAAAGTTACATAGAGCATTCGAGAGAGGAAAGAGAAATAAAATAAAGGAAAAACATAAAGTAAGTAAAAAGAAGGAGAGAAGTAAAGCATCAATAGAAGAATCAGTGGATAAATAGATAGCGGAGAATAATAAAAGTGAAATAAGACGAGCAGCTTAAAAAGTGACGGAAATAAGAATCTAGTTGTAAGTAATCCAAGATTCCAATGATTAGAGTAATAGATTGTGGAGGGTCCTTAAGGAAATATATATAATAAAATAAATTAAATCTAGGAGACATGAATAGGGATGATTGGACTTATATAAAGACTTTACTATATCCATGCATTCATTTTGAATTATCAGGACACTATATTTTGGTACTATTTTAGATTTCTTACTTTTTTATCCATTGATTATACAAAGTTGTATTATCCACTCATTTATTATTGCATTGTTCTAGATCCTGGTTTATTTTATCTTTTGATATATTACTACATACATGGAATACCAGTGACTATAAGCTAAAAATATTCGTGGATGACATATTGGTCACACTAACGCAACTGATCATCTCTCTGCCCAACCCCTGCCAAGCTGACGGTGGCGGTGAGGGGCGATGAAAGACAGAGACTAAAAGACGCGTTTCCTCTGGACTGGCGATCGGACTACTTAACGTTTCTAAGAATCAAACTCACGAAAAAAAACTCTCAATTATTCCATGCCAATTATACCAAACTACTTAAGGAATTCGAAAACACACTCAAAACGTGGGAGGGGAAATTCCTTTCATGTATAGGCCGAATAGCGGCTATTAAAATTTCATTATTGCCCAAGCTCTTGTACCTCTTCCGGACACTACAGATATCCATACCTACCACCTACCTACGATCACTCACGTACTTATTTCTGAAGTTCATTTGGCAAAACAAAAGAATTAGGGTGGCAACTAAAATCTTATACAGGCCAGTGGTTGAAGGAGGATTAGGTATACCAAATTTATACAACTACCACAAAGCAGCACTACTGAGCACAATGATTACCCTACACAGTGCCCCCCACACCCCTCTGCCCTCAATGGACCGAAATTGAAGCGTACTGGCTGAAAATGGATGCACCGCACTCTATATTCTGGACTGACCATAAATGTTACCCCAAAATACCAATGGCAACACCACTGCAAGCCATTAGCATAACAATCCCCACATTCAACCACAAACCATGGATAGACAGGGGCGTCAAACACGTTTTCCATCTATACCAGGATGGATGCCTAAAAACACCTAAAAGAGCAATATGATCTACCCTCCAGACTCATATTCCCTTACCTCCAGGTAAAATCGCTTCTAGCAAATAATTTACTTACAACGTTCATACAAGCAGCTAAAGACACTGTTTCGGAGTTTGAAGGCATGCATGTCACGCAAGCCCACCCAGAAACCCCTCTCACAGTGCTATTACATGCTATCACCACCACACGAATCATACAAAGAGGCATGGAGCAGAGATATAGGAGGCAAGCTTAGCCTGACTCAATGGAAAAGAGCATGTATGATACATAAAGGCTTAACCTCCTGTGCTCAACACTTAGAAATCCAAAGAAAAATACAATACACTGGTAACTTGGTCCTGGAAAGGATACACAAGATTTGGCCAAACCCCACCAATATGTGTTGGCGTTGTGAACAAGAGGTGGGGTCAATGTTCCACATCTGGTCGATGTGCCCCACTATTAGACCTTTCTGGATCCAGGTTAGCAAAAGTCTTATGGACATACTCCATTCCCCAATATCCTTCAAACCAGAAGTATATCTGCTGTTTATGTTAACCAAAAGACTACACAAAACCCACCTAGCAATAATTTATCACACACTCATCTCAGCAAATCTTCTTATTGCACGACACTGGAAATCCAAGAAACCGCCCGATCTCACACACTTACTCAATCAAATTACACTCGATTGGATTTATGAAGCCATGCACCAACACCAATGTGGACCTAAACCTGTATTAGCGAAAGCAAAAACAATATGGGGCATGTTCACCTAAGACAGGGTGCTAAATAACCAATGAACAAAAAAAAAAAAAACACACACACAAAAAACAGTGGAGACAACATATTTACATTTAACTGCTAGCAGAACAGGTGACTTAGGAATTGATAGATGCAGGGAAAACTCTGAAATAGGCAGAGTGGTCCAGAGAACCGAACACCTTCGTCGTCCTCTCCCCCCCCCCCATCACCTTCTGTATCCCCCTTATGCAGTTCTAGCTGCGCAATTGACCCTTTTAACTTACACTTCAACTCTCTTGTTTCTTCTTCCTTGGTCCTTCTCTTTCTTTAATTAATTAATTAATTAAAATGCAACTGGTTCGTTGCGGCATGTAAATGTATCTGAATTTACCCATTGTATGAGACACAGTTATGCAACGTTGCAGTATTACTATATACATTGTATGATGAAGGCGTTCACTAACCTGTTGTATACAGAACTTGCCTGCATGACCCAATACAAATTGTCAAATTGAAAAAAGATTTTTATTATTTTTGAGTTTTTGTGTTTTCAGAAAAAGTTATCGCACAGAACAAAAGTTCAATATATAAATTGGTTTTCAATAAAACGTTTACATTTGTCAAGAATTTGAATACTTCTGCAAGGTACCTTGACCCACCCTACATTTACCTCGTTGACCCCTATTTTAACTACTGTTTTAGATTTAACACAATTAATTCTGCTTTTTCAGATTATTCTCAGTATCAGCGGAGTTACGACTGTGCCGAGGACCGCAGTGCTTTTATATTAAACTATTCATTGTTGTTCATGGTTGCCTGGGAACTGGCGAATAGAATGTGCATGTTTTAATCACTGGGAGCCAATGAAATAGCATCGGGTTGGGGGCGGGGCCTGACTGCCATGCTGATCAGTCACGTAATGTGTGAGTGAATTTTATACCTTTTGAGAAACCTTTGACACCATTTACTGGAATTGCTGCAGTGGCTTTTATCCTGCAACATTGAGGGCGCACACCTTTTGGAGAAATTTCCCAACAGTTTTAGTAGATTTCTTTTTAGACCAGTCCTGTACTTAGTAACACAGGTGTGAGGGAGACGGCTGATCTCTCCACCCTCAGCCTCCCTGGAATCAGAAGCCTCTGATTTGATCCTCATTTCACTTGCAAATTGAACTGATTTAGAATAAAACGTCTCCAACTCAACTGCTTGCCTATCTGTTTTACAATTCGGTTTTCAGTTCTCTGTGTTAAATGAATACACCTCAAATATATTAATCAGATTGCATTGATTAACATAAATATTTGTCAATGGGTAATTCCATTTGAATAAACTTATAATCAGAACTATTTTACAAATGGTCTGTTTGAAAAGGACACCCCCGCGAAATGTCTGAACATTTCCTGAATTTTGAGTATTAAGCAGCTTTAAAAACTCTCCAGTTAGTCCTGTAGTCAGAGAGTGTAGACAACACAGAAGGCTGTGTGTAAAAATAAGGAAATCCATGGGAATGTCTAAAGCTAGAGGGCTCTTCTTACATTCTGTGATGTTCTTCCTGTAAATTCTAGTGTAGAAAAGAAAACCTCAATGTTTAAACAAGCTCTCCGATCCTCACAACATCTTCATCTCAATCAAGTTGTTACGAGTCCTCGGGTGCTGTCCTGCTCTTACAGTATTAAATCATTTTCGAATTTAAGATCGAAGTTGTGTCCCGAGGCACACATCATGCCACTGTGCTTCCCTTGGTTCTGTGCTTTTAGGGGAAACATTGGTTTGGTGGCCATTGACAGGCTGAGAGCGTGGAAGAGACACTAATGCAAGTTCTCTCTTTTGTGTAGGTAAGTGACTGTCACATTTCTAATCTCTGCAAAGCAAGGTGTCAATTTGCAGACTTTGTTTCTTGCAGTGTTGGGTAAACCGGTTAGACTCCATAGACTGGAACGAGAGGCGTGTGATTAGCCAAGTGAGTGTCTTTTATAGTGTAATGTTTTTAATTGACATATTTTCTAATTAATTAGTCTGGGATGTCCCTGTATTAGTTGAGAAGACATTTCACCTATAGTGTGTAAACTTCAAAACGATCTCTTTACCTTATTGGTCAGCAGCTGGCAGACCTGAGGAACGTAATCAATCAAACACCCTCCACCTGGAAATGTCGGGATGTGAAGTGCAGAGGACCCACCGAGTGCACTGGGGAAAACAAGAATGGAAGAAAAAGAAAAGATTAAACAGGGGCTAATTTAAGGGCTTCTCCACTTAGGGTGACTATTTTACCCTGAGCTCAGTATCTCCAAACAACACTGAGCAATTGGCATTCTTGGAAAGCAAAGGGTTTTCTTTATGACAGTACAGAGACCTATTGGTGGCCATGGTTAGTGTAGAAGCTTACATAAAAACCTGTACAGGTTCTGGGAGACCCACTTACTTACTGAGTGCACAATGTAAAATGAGGGAAGCATGACAGAATTCTGCAGCTGCTGAATATAGCGTAAAACTGCAAAACTACAACTAAATACAGTAATGCGTCTTAGAACTACAATAATTGTGTTTAGAATTCAGAATTTAGTCTGTGTAAATAAGATACATTGGTCTTGATCTAACATTTCAGTTGAAAAAATTGTTACTAACAAGTCAACTAAAATGTCTCAGAACTGCCCGCCCCTGGTCATGCCTCCAACCACACCCCTACAAATACAGTGCCCCATCTTTGTACAATTGAACGGTCTGGATTAATACATTGTTTTTAAATAAATTTTCGTTTTAAATCTGTAAGCTTAATAAAGTGTATATTTATTTACACACCATGTCATCTTGTTCCTGGACTCTGTGGATAGGTGGTGTGGGCTCAATGCCCGTGGGAATATTACTACTCTGATATATTTTGTTTCATATACATTATCACACTATATACCTTCTCTCTTCCAAGACTATATCATAGGACTATATTTTTCTCATTTCATCAGAGCGGAGTGGTCGCCTAAATATACCCAGAAGCCCATACAGTCAGAGCTCACTTTTGTAGCTCTGGAACATGTGAGTGTTCCATTTTTAGATATTTCATGAAACAGTTTTAAAGTTTTACACTATTTTCTATATTCATACATTTTATTTTTTTTTACATGCTTTATTTTTCTTGTGCATATGAATGTACGTGTCATATTATCCTGCAGAGCCACAACAACTATAGCAGGCGCATTAAAAGTGGTGGTCAACATGGCTTGCGGCAGACAGCACAATTTTATATTTTATAACATAGAACTTGCTAAACAGGCTAAATGGTAAGATTGCGTTAAGATAATAATAAACATAGATCACTTAGCTTGGCTGTAGTTATGATAAGGGTATGCCCTGGGTGTGCTTATAGTGGGTTAGTGTAAGCTAGAGTTAACATTTTGACAGTTGTGTTATAGGTCGCACATACAGTGAGGTGACAGGTTTAATGACATAGTGTATGAGGATTAAAGGTACAGTACGTAGTTGAACATAGTTTGGAACAGGTTAGGTACTGTTGTGCTGTGTAATGCTGTCTGGTAATTTGAATGCATGTCTATTGGGTGTGTGACAAGAATTGTACAGTAATCTATACCCAAAGGCTTAGTATGTAAACATGCTGAGGCTAAACAACAGTCTACAGATAAAATATCACCCTGGCTGATTGAAAGTTCATGAGCTGGCACACGCTCCTAAGACCATCGACATGGCGGGCTTGATGCTTCGCAGGTGGTGGCGGACACATGGTCAGCCGATGCCTGATCTGCTGTGACAGGGTGTTGGTGTCTTTCAAGGCTGGGGCTCTGGCGATGACACTTCAGGCGCGTCTCTGGGCTCCTCGCTGGTTTTCTGTGGGCCGCATCAGGAGGTGAGTGTACTCCGGGATTGGCGTGCAGGCGTTGTATATTCCGTATATTCTGTTGTGCTGCTGGGAATCGTTGCTTGGCCATCTTCGGGGCTGCCGCTCTGCAGGGAGTGCGAAGGGCAAGAGTGTGGTCGGCCCTGCTGCGAGAGTGCCTCGCTCGACGGCGGGATCATTAGTTACAGGCAGGGGTGATCGTTGAGCGGGGTCCCGGTCTGTTAGTGCAGCAGCCGCTGTGGGTTCGGTTAGGCCTCTGCCGCTGTCCTCCTCTAGCTTGGCTCGTTGCGTGGGCGGGTATGTTGGGCTTTGACCCCCTGGACCCGAGACTGGATGCCTCGCTGGGTGCTCTGAGCTCCGCTGTAGAGCATTCTCCTCTGCGGACTCCGGCGCACATGGCGTCCGCCATTGGGTATTGCGGTCGGGCCCTTGAGCGTGGTGGTGGCGTCATTCGGCTCTGGCTGCCTAGCCTCTGGGTGAGGACCGGGATCACCCCCACCGGTCCATAGGGGGGGGGACAGGGCCGGGTCCCTCCGTATTTGGGCCTCTGGTCGGGGACCGTCGGGCAGGATAGTGGGGCAGCGGCCGTCCACCCCACTCACCGCCGGCACAGGCCCCAACTTGATAGTCGAAGGCCTCACCTCCAGGGGACTGCAGCTCGGTGAGACAGCCTCACCCTGGATCCAGTGTCCCCGTAGTACAGAAAACCAGTGCTGTTGGTCGGTATCCAGGTCATTTTACATAGTTCATGGGCTTAAACGTGTGTGAATTGCAGGAGCTGATCTGGTCCGCGACCATCCAGCCCGGCGGTCCGGCCCCGCCCCCCTATATTCATACATTTTAACGGTACATACACAGATTTTCGAAAGGCAGTATATAAGATAAGTGACACACCTAGGGAGGGCTGTTAGTAATATTTTCACTTTACTCACTGCAAATTAATGAATTTAGCGCTCCACTGAAAGATTTCTTGGGGGTTATTTTGAGGTATTTTATGTGTTTTTGGAGAACTGCAGATATCAGTGTGGTAGCAGCTGATCACAATAATAGTATTCACATATTAAAGGAACACTATAGCGTTTTATTTGCTTACCTTAATCCAGCACCAGGCTCCCTCGGCACTGGTGACTTCTCCGAGCGCATCAAAACCTGCCCATAGGAAAGCATTACTCAATGCTTTCCTATGGGGATCTATTTTGATGCTGGACTCCGTCCAGCGTCAAATAAGTGCAATTTACTCTGTGTAAATCGCGGAAGCAGTCTCTAGTGGCTGTCAGAGAGACAGCCACTAGAGGCTGGATTAGCCCTGCAGTGTAAACATAGCAGTTGCTCTGAAACTGCTGTGTTTTCAGCTGCAGGGTTAAAACTAGAGGCCGCACAATTTATGTTGCTAACTGTATTACACTATATTTTATTTCATGTTCCTTTGTAGATTTATTCAGCCGTATCCCGAATAGTTGTCTTTGTTTTTTTCCTTAAAACTAGAGGGACCTGGCACCCAGACCACTTAATTGAACTGAAGTGGTCTGGGTGCCTATAGTGGTCCTTTAATATTTTATTATTTATTTAGTGTTTTACTAGTGCTTCACGCAACTTAAATTTGTTTTTATGTTATTAGTAAGACATCTAAGCTTTCTCAGCCTTCCCCCACCACACCGCCACCCCTAAAATGAAAGTGTCCCTCTTTGTGCATTTGAACTGTTGGTGGGTATGCTGATGGCTTTTATTTGCTATTGGGGAAAAAAGGAAACTGGGAGCACATTCAGAACATGCATTTTTCAGCAGTAGTGCTGCCATAGAGACCACAATTTATACAAAATACAGATTTAGAAACAGCGCACCTACAATAATACAGTTTTAAATTGTACAAGGCTACCTATAATTACCCATCTCAGGTAGGTGATTTTAAGTAGCCATGTAAAACTGTATTTTTGTGTGTGCTGTTCTGTATTTGATCTGCTATTAAAACATGTTTCTTTTATATGAGTTATTACAACCAGTGGGTGACTATCTGACAGATTATCTGATCCCGAGCCGGAGGCCCAGCAACTCGATACATTGTTACTGCTATGTTACAATGCGATATTTCATATCATCGAATTCTGACTACAGATCCCAAAATGTTACATAAGGAAAAATAAATAAAAGGATTAAATAAATTATAAACCCATATGGAAAACCAATTATCGGACGAGCAGTTAAAATGAAAATAAAGCAACATATTAAATGTCATAAATATACATTGTGAAAACATGTATATGGTTTGCATTGGATGCACCCCTGTAGTGTTTAAAATATCTACATCACCAACAACAGGGAACATTCTATGATGCTGATCTGCTATATCCGTGCTACAGAGAGCTAGATATATTATATTCAAACTATGAATACAACATCCAGAACATGGTGCAGTGTTTGGGGGATATGTATTCACACAGAGTTACCCACAAACCCCTTAGTGGCCGTGGACGTACAGGGTACGTCAGACAAAAAACGTTGTTAACGGCCCCTGACGTACCCTGTACATCCACGGCACATTTGAGCGCTTTCAGCCCCTCTAAGGGTATTGCAGCGATGCCTCGATGTTGAAGCATCCTGCAATATCACCCCTTACTGCAGGGCGCCACTTCCGATGCTCTGCCTGTGTGCTGAGTGCCTCGAGGGGTCGAGGCACTCAGTAAAAATAATAAAATAAAAAATATTAGTAAATACCCTCCCCCCCACGACTACTAGGTATGTCCGAGGTAATCCTAATTACTTACCCGATCGCCACGGGACAGCCCAGACAGTCCCCCCTCGGCTAAATAGGACCACATTGGCCATGTATCGTAGGTGTCCATAGTGTTGCCTGCAGGGGGACTGTCTGAACGGACATCCAGTCCCCCTGCTAGTGAAAAAAAAAAAAAAAAAGGTTTCAAATAAAAAATAAAGTTAAAGGGACACTATAGTCACCAAAATAACTTTAGCTTAAAGGGACACTATAGTCACCAAAATAACTTTAGCTTAAAGGGACACTATAGTCACCAGAACAACTACAGCTTAATGTAGTTGTTCTGGTGAGTATAATCATTGCCTTCAGGCAATTTCATGCAAACACTGCATTTTCAGAGAAAAGGCAGTGTTAACATTGTCTCTAGGGGCACCTCCAAGTGGCCACTCCTCAGATGGCCACCGAAGGTGCTTCCTGGCTCAGTGCTGCACAGTAGACAGCCCTGCCATTCAGCGTCTCCACGCTCTGCATGAGGATGCTGAATATTCCTCATAGAGATGCACTGATTCAATGCATCTCTATAATGAGGTGCTGAAAAAGACTGAACATACCCCATCTGCAATACCCTGTAACTTTCAAAACCACTATAAAACCTTTACATGGGGATTACTGTTTTACTCGGTAGACTTTGCTAAACACAAATATTAGTGTTTCAAAACAGTAGAACATGTTATATATATATCACATATTATATTGTCAGTAAAAGTGAAGTTTCTTGCATTCTTTACACACAAAATGCACTGATGATATCATTGCTGTCATACGTTTTACTGTTTTGAAACACTAATATTTGTGTTCAGCGAAGTCTCCCGAGTATAAAAGTAACCCCATGTAAAGGTTTTATAGTGGTTTTGAAAGTTACAGGGTCAAATAGAAGCGTGGTTTTCCGTTTTTTCACATTGAAATTTGACAGGTTGGTTATGTTGCCTTTGAAAGTGTATGGTAACCCAGGAATGAGAATTACCCCCATGATGGCATACCATTTGCTAAAGAAGATAACCCAAGGTATTGCAGATGGGGTATGTCCAGTCTTTTTTAGTAGCCACTTAGTCACAAACACTGGCCAAAGTTAGCGTTCATGATTGTTTTTTGCATTTTTAACAAACAAATATAAATGCTAACTTTGGCCAGTGTTTGTGACTAAGTGGCTACAAAAAAGACTGGACATACCCCATATTGAATACCCTGGGTTGTTTACTTTTAAAAAAAAATATGTACCTGTGAGGTGTGTTTCAGAGATTTATGACAGATCACAGTGTTACAATGTCACTATTAATACAATTTTTTTAAATATATATTTTGAAGCACCAATGTCTTATTTGTACTTATAGCCCTATAACTTTCCAAAAAAACTAAGAACATGTTAACATTGGGTATTTCTAAACTCAGGACAAAATTTAGAAACTATTTAGCACGAGTGTTTTTTGGTGGTTGCAGATGAGTAACAGATTTTGGGGGTCAAAGTTAGAAAAAGTATTGTTTTTTTTAAATTTTTTATATTTTTTTTATAGTAAATAATGGTATCTTTAGAAAGACCATTTAAAGGGACACTCCAGGCACCCAGACCACTTCTGCTCATTGGAGTGGTCTGGGTGCCAACTCCCACTACCCTTAACCCTGCAAGTGTAATTATTGCAGTTTTTTTTAAACTGCAATAATTACCTTGCAGGGTTAAGTCCTCCCCTAGTGGCTGTCTATTAGACAGCCACTAGAGGGAACTTCCTGGTCCCTAGCACAGGTTTTCTGTGCTAGAGCGTCGCTGGATGTCCTCACGCTGTGTGAGGACCTCCAGCGTCGCTCTATTCCCCATAGGGAAGCATTGAAATTAATTTTCAATGCTTTCCTATGGGGTGCGCTGATGCGCATGCGCGGCATTGCTGCGCATGCGCATTAGGTCTCCTCGGCCGGCGGGCGAGGTCAGTCTCGCCCAATGGCCGACGTAAGCAGAAGGAGGAGCGGCGGGGGAGGAGGAAGCAGCGACGTGGGACCTGTCGCTGCCTCTGGTAAGTCATTGAAGGGGTTTTCACCCCTTCAGCAACTGGGGATTGGGGGGTGGGAGGGAGACGGACCCTCCAGTGCCAGGAAAACGGATCGTTTTTCTGGCACTGGAGTTTCCCTTTAATGGCAAAAAAAATGGTATATGATAGGTGTGAGTACAGTAAATGAGTAAGAGGAAAATTACAGCTAAACACAAACACCGCAGAAATGTAAAAACAGCCCTGGTCCTTAACGGTAAGAAAATTAAAAAGCGGTCTGGTCACTAAGGGGTTAAAGTGAGAATTCTAAGTGAATTTCAGACTCAAGGTAAAAGTAGCCAAAATGAAAAATGATCTAACTCAGATATGATTACAGTTTGGCTACTTTGGCCTTACATCTGAAATTCACTTTGAATTCTCACTTTAGTGGATAACTCTGTCAGTGCTGCACTCTAGCACCATTGAGCTTTTTAACACAATGGAATTTTACAGGGGTGATTGTGTACATGTTTCATATTTAGTTATATGCTGGTGTTGGCTTCACTACTTTATCACACCGTAGTGTAAAGGAAGGGCCGACACTAGTGTTGGAACAGCTCTGACTAAATACAGTATTTGACATTCACAACCCTACGCTCCATAAGTCACACATTGGATCTAAAATTCTTCAAATATACTCAGGCTGGGCGTCTATTTTGGGGACAGATATGGAGTTTCTGTTTATTTTTGTACAATTCATCTAATGGCCAAAATTAGCGGTTGCATCATCACTAGAGTCCAGTGATCCAGCTCTACGAAGCACCATAACCTCACCACGGCGTTTCACAGATCGGTGGTGTGCTGTCACAGTTCCTAACTTTGTCTCACTTTAATCTTTCCATTACTATGGTGGAGGTCTGTCTATGTAACTCACCTGTACATATATTTTAAACAATAGCATCTTTTACTTTTTTAATGTACATTTTTGGCAAACTGTAATTTGTTGTTTTGTTTGTGAGGTTTGCATATTGTGGTAAACCCACTGAGGTTTTGCTGGTGTATTCTTATCTTTTGGTGCTCTGACATCTCTAAGCCTACATCCTGTAGGCTAGTTTTCATCTGTTCGATAGACAAAAATAGCTTTTTCTTCACGTCTGCAAACATGTTTTAGTCACACATCAATGTGCCTCCACGTTCTACCAGCAGTGTACTGCAATGTTCTTGCTTCTTAGAAATGCATTACACTGCTGATTGTGACACACCCAATATTTAGGTTAGAACTGATTGATTTACTTGGACTGTTCTGTGATTGCTGCTTCACTCACAGCGACACTCGTTTCATTCCAATATTGAGAAACAATACCAACAACTCCAAACACAAATGCCACAGCTAGAATCATGTCTAGACTTTATAGGCTCATTTACAAAGTTGTCTGTAAATATCTGCTGTGAGCTGTCACTATTAACAAGAGCTAGTAGCGTGTAGCAGCAACTAATTACCACCAGACTTCACACCTAAATGATAATCACAATGATAATGGGTGACACTGCAGATAAAAACCAGTCACATAGTTGCAGTTTGCTGGTAAAGCACAAAAACACACACCTGAGCATGCGCACCGCACTCTGTGGGTCCAGTAGTGACACGAAAGTAGTGGGTAACTGGTAAAATTCAGTGACAGGTTTGGAACAAGACTTTTTGTTTTAGTAGTATGTATAGGGATTCAGCTGTTGTTAACCTCTTTTCACCAGGTCATAGCGTTATTTCTTTCGGGGGTTAGTGGCAACTAGTAATAAGTACCGATAGGGTTGGAAAAAGTCAGAAAACAGTCGTTAAAGGGACAATGTAGTGCCGGGAATACAAAGCTGTATTGTTGGCACTACTGATCCCTCTGCGCCCCCCCCCCCTCGCACCGCCCCCTCCCTGGTAAAGAAAGGGTTTACCCTTTTTTTTTTACTTACCTTATCCCAGCACCGATGTCCCTATGTGCTGGGACAAAGCTCCACCCCCTCCTCCATCCTGCACATGCACGGCAAATGCTAAGCGTACATTAGTCTAGACCTCCCCATAGGAAAGAATTGAATCAATGCTTTCCAATGGGGAAAAATCTGACGCTGGAGGTCCTCATGCAGAGCGTGAGGACATCTAGCGTCAGATAATGGACCAAAAGTCAGTTTCGATTCTAGAAGCGCCCCCAGTGGCTGTCTGATAGACAGCCACTGTGGGCAGACTAAGTGCTGCAGCATAAACATTGCAATTCTCTGGAACATGTTTTACATTGCACCACTGGGTTTAAAAGGGACACAGCAACCAGACGACCTCAATGATCTGAAGTGGTCTGGGTGCCTACAGTGTCCCTTTAAGTAGTAGTTAGCAGACCCCATGGAAAATAATGGAAGCAGTTAGCCACTACCTAGAGATTAGCTTTCAGCAGCGGTATCTGGTAACTCCCTTCCAATCTGCACTCAGGAAACAGCTGCAACAGACACTAAGATGTAGCGTCTGGACACTAAAAAGTAGTGGCAATGACTAATGTGCGAAAAGGGAGGAATAACAGTTATACTAAAGGTTGCAACTCCGACACAGGACATGGTTGGTGGATGTCCTCATTTTAAATGCATATAATGAGGTAACAATTATCCCCAATTTTTACAAAGCAATATAAAGCTATCGTATAAAAAATAAAGAAAACAAAATATATAAGACTAAAATAAAGGAAAGAAAATATTTTACAAATCAGATGTCATCTGTGTACAGGAAACGCATTTTAAAAATTATAAAACACATAAGATTATGTCAAAGCTTTTCCCAGTCCAATATCATAGCACTTATAAATCCAAGTCTAGAGGTACATCGATTTTCTTCCACAGGAATGTAGCATGTTCAACGAACAAAGTAATGACGGATGATGACGGGAGGTATTTAATATGGATAGGTTCACTTAACACTATTGAATATACCATAGTGAACGTGTATTTTCCCAACACCGGTCAGTTGCAGTTCTTTAGGAAATTGATGGACTTAGTGGGTGAGAATGTGAGAGGCAGCTTGGTAATGTGTGGCGATACGAATTTTGTTATGGATGGTGAATTGGATAACGCTAGGGAAGACAATGATCAACAACATAGAGGGGACAGCGACAGATTAGCTAACAAATGTTCCAGATACATGATTGAATGTGGTTTATATGATTCCTGGAGACTGATGCATGAGAATGAAAGAGATTTTACGTATTATTCTGTATCTAAAAATATGTATTCCAGGCTGGACAGGTTTATGGTCCAGAGCGCTTTAATCCCGCACATCTTGAAATCTGATATCTTAGACATTAACTGGTCTGACCATGCTCCAATCATAATGCATATTGACGAAATTGTTTCCTCAGCCCCGAATAGATCCTGGAAGTTAGGCGATTATTTATTAAACGATGTTGTGAACAGATCATTGGCAGAGAAACCCTTGAGCGATTATTTTTGGAAAATGCCTCACCCGAGGTTCCTGGCGAGGTGTCTTGGAATGCGCATAAGGCTGTATTAAGAGGTCATTTTATTTCTAGAGCGTCTCACCTGAAGAAACTTAATAGCAATAATTTAAGAACATTGGAAAAAGAATTGTACAATTTGAATCAGGCTAATAAATTTGGTCCCTCGTCTTCCCTATCAGCAATGATAGGAGAAATTAAGGCTAAAATTAACAAAATTAATTTAGATCGTACATCTCTTATGGTGAGACGTCTCAGGAAAACATTTTACTTAAAAGGCAACAGGGCCTCTACTCTTTTGGCATCCAAACTCCGGCATGTGAATGCACAATCAAAAATAGCGTATTTACTTGATGATCAGGGGTGAAAAGTGTTTCATCCTACTAAAATCAGTGACATGTTTGCAGAGTATTATAGTAAACTTTATAATTTAGAATGCGATTCGAACCTTAGCCAGCCTTCTGCAACAACCATTGATAAATTTTTAGACAGAGTGACATTGCCTCGGCTGTCTCTAGGACACTTAGAAAGCTTAGAATGTGAAATATCAGCAAAAGAGATAGCTGAGGCGATCAAACTTATGCCATCCGGAAAAGCCCCTGGTCCCGATGGATTCACTATTTTATATTATAAAACTTTTCAAGAAATTTTAATTCCCCACATGACCAAATTATTCAATTCCTATAAGTCCGGGGGAACGATGCCAGAGGAGTCCTTGTGCGCACGAATAGTCACCTTGCCAAAACCGGGAAAAACTCCTGATAGATGCCACAATTTTAGACCCATTTCCCTAATCAATAATGACTCAAAGATTTATTCTAAAGTTCTCGCAAATAGATTAACCAAATTAATCCCATTGCTAATAAATAAGGATCAAATGGGTTTTGTAAAGGATAGACAGGCGCCCGACGGGACTAGAAGATTCATAAACTTGATTCAGCACATCAATATGACCAAAACGCCTTCATTGCTTCTATCTCTAGATGCAGAGAAGGCGTTTGACAGGATACATTGGGGATATTTATGGAGAACGTTAGAAAGATTCAACATACCATCATCTTTTATCACAGCAATTAAGGCGCTATATTGTGCACCTTCCGCCCATGTCTCAGCTTCCGGTTTCACATCTAAAACGTTTTCTCTAACCAATGGGACGAGACAGGGGTGCCCTTTATCTCCAATTCTATTTGTTTTAGCAATAGAACCCCTGGCTGAACTAATTAGAACAACCCCACAAATTGCAGGAATTGTTGTTAAAGAATCCGCTCACAAAATTGGCCTGTTTGCAGATGACATAATTCTAGCTGTCAAACACCCAAAAGAATCTTTGAGCCACCTCAAAGACATTTTAACTCAATTTGGCGAGATATCGTACTACAAATTAAATGAGTCTAAGTCTCAGGCCCTCCCATTTCATTTAAAAAATTCGGAAACCATTGCCCTTAAGAAATTATATTTATTTGATTGGAGAGCTGACTACATGGCATACCTTGGCATTAATTTATGCAAAAATTTGGTAAATATGATAATCACAACTTGAGGAAAGCATGGTCGGACCTACAAAAGGAGATGGAGAGATGGGGCGGAATGGAACTTTCCTGGCTGGGGAGGGTCGCATCTGTTAAAATGACGATACTACCAAAAATTCTATATTTTTTTAGGACCATCCCTTTGTCCATCCCATTATCATTTTTTAATAAAGTCCATTCGACAATGATGAAGTTCATCTGGGGGAATAAGCCTGCTCGTGTGAAGCTCACTTCCTTGCAGCACCACAAATCGAATGGCGGTATCGGTGTTCCCGATATCCGCAAATATTATTTCGCCACTAACGCTGCAGTGGCTGTGAGCTTTAATAATCAGGTTGATAAACCCAGATGGATGGAAATAGAAGAATCAAAAATTTTACCGGTTAGACTGTCGGAATTACCTTGGTTAAATTCTAAGAAAAGACCTGGAATTACTAAGTTATTTTTATCTACCAAGACTACACTTAAGGCCTGGGATATTGTTTTTAAAAATGATCATTCTCCCAGCCTATATAGAGCAATGCCTATTGAGTTATTGAAAGATTATATCCCATCCTTAAAAATAGAACTGTTGAAGGAATGCTCTATAACTAATCTTGACAATTTTTTTCACGGCAATGCTATTCTTTCTTTGGAAAAATTGAAACTTAAGTATGGATTAACGAATGTATGTGAGTTGGATTGTAAGGTAATCATTGACAAATTGAAAGAACTATATAAGGTACCTTAAACGGATAAAAACTATAAAACGCTTGAGATGTCTCCATTAGAGAAAGCTTTTTTATGCAGCCCCAGTAGTAAAGGCATGATATCCTTATGCTACTCGTTTTATAACGCCAAGCCCCTAGTTAAATTAAAACACATGTTGTCATGGGAGACGGAGTTGGGCGCCCAGTACGATCTAGAAGAATGGTTCGTTTTTTTTAAAGCTTTAAAAGGTATTTCGTATTGCACCAACCACTTTGAAAATCATTATAAAATTTTATATCGTTGGTACCTGGCCCCGTCTAGATTGCACAACATGAACAATATGTATTCTGACCGGTGTTGGAGGGATTGTGGGGGTGTGGGCAATATGGCCCATATTTGGTGGTTCTGTCCTAAATTAACTAAATATTGGAAATTGATTCACGACCTCATTATTAAAGTGGACAGGGCCATTAGCATTTTAACCTCGGAACTAGCCTTATTTAAAAAACTCCCGGAGTCCATTAATAGATCAGACAAAATAATCATAGGTCACATTTTGATCGCTGCTACATCCTGTTTACCTAGACATTGGAAGTCCCAAGATGTGCCATCTATCAGGGAAGTTTTTAATTTGATTCTAGAAAACAAGGCACACGAATTATCACATAGAGCTAATATGCGTGGTTTCCCAATATTAAAATATAATTGGGATAAGTGGGAAGAAAAAATCAAAACAGCATATGGTCTTTGACATATTTGTTATTAAAGTGCATTGATGTAAAAACATATTTTTTTTATTTACTTTTTTGCCATATACACTGTTATGCCTATTTTAATACTGGATGGTTATTCTCTTCCATTTCCAAGTTCCCCTTCCCTTCCTACCCCCAAATACAATGTTTATATTCTTGTTGTTATACAAATATGTAAAACTTTAATAAAAATTATTTGAAAAGAAAATATTTTAGTTCAAAGGTCCTTACTGAAACGTGCACAGAAAGCATCGGTAGCAGGAAAAGGTTCAAAAATCAGGTCTAGGGGTCTGACCGAAACCCCAATCAGCAGGTAGCAGAACTTATGGCTTAAGTAGATTTATAAATATTTACACACACACACAGACTATAAATAAAAGTAATGCAATCTTTCTCAGTAAAATCTGGGCCAAATTTCCTTGTTTCACTTACAATATATTGCACCTTTCCGTGGCTCACTAACAGTATATCTTCCACCTTTCGGTGGCTCACTAACAGTATATCTTCCACCTTTCGGTGGCTCACTAACAGTATATCTTCCACCTTTCCGTGGCTCACTAACAGTATATCTTCCACCTTTCCGTGGCTCACTAACAGTATATCTTCCACCTTTCGGTGGCTCACTAACAGTATATCTTCCACCTTTCGGTGGCTCACTAACAGTATATTTTACACCTTTCGGTGGCTCACTAACAGTATATCTTCCACCTTTCCGTGGCTCACTAACAGTATATTTTACACCTTTCTGTGGCTCGCCAACAGTATATTTTACACCTTTCCATGCCTCACTAACAGTATATTTTACACCTTTCGGTGGCTCACTAACAGTATATCTTCCACCTTTCCGTGGCTCACTAACAGTATATCTTCCACCTTTCCGTGGCTCACTAACAGTATATCTTCCACCTTTCCGTGGCTCACTAACAGTATATCTTCCACCTTTCGGTGGCTCACTAACAGTATATCTTCCACCTTTCGGTGGCTCACTAACAGTATATTTTACACCTTTCGGTGGCTCACTAACAGTATATCTTCCACCTTTCCGTGGCTCACTAACAGTATATTTTACACCTTTCCGTGGCTCGCCAACAGTATATTTTACACCTTTCCATGCCTCACTAACAGTATATTTTACACCTTTCGGTGGCTCACTAACAGTATATCTTCCACCTTTCCGTGGCTCACTAACAGTATATTTTACACCTTTCCGTGGCTCGCCAACAGTATATTTTACACCTTTCCATGCCTCACTAACAGTATATCTTCCACCTTTCGGTGGCTCACTAACAGTATATCTTCCACCTTTCGGTGGCTCACTAACAGTATATCTTCCACCTTTCCGTGGCTCACTAACAGTATATCTTCCACCTTTCCGTGGCTCACTAACAGTATATCTTCCACCTTTCGGTGGCTCACTAACAGTATATCTTCCACCTTTCGGTGCCTCACTAACAGTATATTTTACACCTTTCGGTGGCTCACTAACAGTATATCTTACACCTTTCCGTGGCTCACTAACAGTATATCTTCCACCTTTCCGTGGCTCACTAACAGTATATCTTCCACCTTTCGGTGGCTCACTAACAGTATATCTTCCACCTTTCGGTGGCTCACTAACAGTATATTTTACACCTTTCGGTGGCTCACTAACAGTATATCTTCCACCTTTCCGTGGCTCACTAACAGTATATTTTACACCTTTCCGTGGCTCGCCAACAGTATATTTTACACCTTTCCATGCCTCACTAACAGTATATTTTACACCTTTCGGTGGCTCACTAACAGTATATCTTCCACCTTTCTGTGGCTCACTAACAGTATATTTTACACCTTTCCGTGGCTCGCCAACAGTATATTTTACACCTTTCCATGCCTCACTAACAGTATATCTTCCACCTTTCGGTGGCTCACTAACAGTATATCTTCCACCTTTCCGTGGCTCACTAACAGTATATCTTCCACCTTTCCGTGGCTCACTAACAGTATATCTTCCACCTTTCCGTGGCTCACTAACAGTATATCTTCCACCTTTCGGTGGCTCACTAACAGTATATCTTCCACCTTTCGGTGCCTCACTAACAGTATATTTTACACCTTTCGGTGGCTCACTAACAGTATATTTTACACCTTTCCGTGGCTCGCCAACAGTATATTTTACACCTTTCCATGCCTCACTAACAGTATATTTTACACCTTTCGGTAGCTCACTAACAGTATATCTTCCAACTTTCCGTGGCTCGCTAACAGTATATCTTCCACCTTTCCGTGGCTCACTAACAGTATATTTTACACCTTTCCGTGGCTCGCCAACAGTATATTTTACACCTTTCCATGCCTCACTAACAGTATATTTTACACCTTTCGGTGGCTCACTAACAGTATATCTTCCACCTTTCCGTGGCTCACTAACAGTATATTTTACACCTTTCCGTGGCTCGCCAACAGTATATTTTACACCTTTCCATGCCTCACTAACAGTATATCTTCCACCTTTCGGTGGCTCACTAACAGTATATCTTCCACCTTTCGGTGGCTCACTAACAGTATATCTTCCACCTTTCCGTGGCTCACTAACAGTATATCTTCCACCTTTCCGTGGCTCACTAACAGTATATCTTCCACCTTTCGGTGGCTCACTAACAGTATATCTTCCACCTTTCGGTGCCTCACTAACAGTATATTTTACACCTTTCGGTGGCTCACTAACAGTATATCTTCCACCTTTCCGTGGCTCGCCAACAGTATATTTTACACCTTTCCGTGGCTCACTAACAGTATATCTTCCACCTTTCGGTGGCTCACTAACAGTATATCTTCCACCTTTCGGTGGCTCACTAACAGTATATTTTACACCTTTCCGTGGCTCGCCAACAGTATATTTTACACCTTTCCATGCCTCACTAACAGTATATCTTCCACCTTTCGGTGGCTCACTAACAGTATATCTTCCACCTTTCGGTGGCTCACTAACAGTATATCTTCCACCTTTCCGTGGCTCACTAACAGTATATCTTCCACCTTTCGGTGGCTCACTAACAGTATATCTTCCACCTTTCGGTGCCTCACTAACAGTATATTTTACACCTTTCGGTGGCTCACTAACAGTATATCTTCCACCTTTCCGTGGCTCACTAACAGTATATCTTCCACCTTTCCGTGGCTCACTAACAGTATATCTTCCACCTTTCGGTGGCTCACTAACAGTATATCTTCCACCTTTCGGTGGCTCACTAACAGTATATTTTACACCTTTCGGTGGCTCACTAACAGTATATCTTCCACCTTTCCGTGGCTCACTAACAGTATATTTTACACCTTTCCGTGGCTCGCCAACAGTATATTTTACACCTTTCCATGCCTCACTAACAGTATATTTTACACCTTTCGGTGGCTCACTAACAGTATATCTTCCACCTTTCCGTGGCTCACTAACAGTATATTTTACACCTTTCCGTGGCTCGCCAACAGTATATTTTACACCTTTCCATGCCTCACTAACAGTATATCTTCCACCTTTCGGTGGCTCACTAACAGTATATCTTCCACCTTTCGGTGGCTCACTAACAGTATATCTTCCACCTTTCCGTGGCTCACTAACAGTATATCTTCCACCTTTCCGTGGCTCACTAACAGTATATCGTCCACCTTTCGGTGGCTCACTAACAGTATATCTTCCACCTTTCGGTGCCTCACTAACAGTATATTTTACACCTTTCGGTGGCTCACTAACAGTATATTTTACACCTTTCCGTGGCTGGCCAACAGTATATTTTACACCTTTCCATGCCTCACTAACAGTATATTTTACACCTTTCGGTGGCTCACTAACAGTATATCTTCCAACTTTCCGTGGCTCGCTAACTATATATTACACTTTTCAGTGGCTCGCTAGCAGTAAATAATATGCCTTTCCGTGGCTCACCAACAGTATATATTACACCTTTCTGTGGCTAACCAACAGTATATATTACACATTTTCATGGCTCACTAACTATATATTATAATTTTATGTGGCTCGCTGACTATATATTACACTTTTCCGTGGCTCGCTAGCAGTAAATAATATGCCTTTCCGTGGCTCACCAACAGTATATATTACACCTTTCCGTGGCTCACCAACAGTATATATTACACATTTTCGTGGCTCACTAACTATATATTATGTTTATATGTTGCTGACTAACAATATATATTACACCTTACCGTGGCTCACTAACTATATATTATATTTATACGTGGCTCGCTAACAGTATATATTACACCTTACCGTGGCTCACTAACTATATATTATATTTATACGTGGCTCGCTAACAGTATATATTACACCTTACCGTGGCTCACTAACTATATATTATATTTATACGTGGCTCGCTAACAGTATATATTACACCTTACCGTGGCTCACTAACTATATATTATATTTATACGTGGCTCGCTAACAGTATATATTACACCTTACCGTGGCTCACTAACTATATATTAGATTTATACGTGGCTTGCTAACAGTATATATTACACCTTACCGTGGCTCACTAACTATATATTATATTTATACGTGGCTCGCTAACAGTATATATTACACCTTACCGTGGCTCACTAACTATATATTATATTTATACGTGGCTCGCTAACAGTATATATTACACCTTACCGTGGCTCACTAACTATATATTAGATTTATACGTGGCTTGCTAACAGTATATATTACACCTTACCGTGGCTCACTAACTATATATTAGATTTATACGTGGCTCGCTAACAGTATATATTACACCTTACCGTGGCTCACTAACTATATATTATATTTATACGTGGCTCGCTAACAGTATATATTACACTTTTCCGTGGCTCACATACCAAGTATTTTTGCTCCGTTCTCGTGGTCAGATTTCTGATGTTGCCATTTATTTGGATGGCATTTCCTGTGCCTTGATACAGCAGAAAGTCAGGAAGTATTAAAACTAAGCTACTCAGTTTGCTATTTATTTACAGGAAAGATTGCAGTAGCTCTTTTCAGGGGTAAGTGACGTCTTCAGATTAAACGTGCTTGGCATTGAACCATACAATGTCCTTTTATGAGCCTCTGTGTGAAATTCGGTTCACTACTTGTGCAATTTGTTCTAGAAGTGCTCATTTATCTTAAAGGTAAACTATCACTTGACAGGATTTTTAATATTATGTTTAATTTTCCCCTATATTTAACAAAATAATAATTTAAATTCCAGCCTGCTGTGTTTGCATCTAACCTGAAGCTGAGCACCTTTATATTGGCTCCATATCAGTCGTTGGCAGAAGCTCTGTCGTTTGTACCTGTCAGCTGGCAAAGCAGCAATGCTTAATTACAACGTGTGCCTCGGCTGTGTGTCTGTAAGTCGGGTACCATATATTTAAAAGGATTTTGAAGAAACACTATAGGTACCATAACAACTTAACCAGGATTAAGTTGTTATGGTGGCAGGAGGTCCCTCAAAGGTGAAACTGTTAACAAATGGTTGAACGTCAAAGTGTTCTATCCGGTGCCTGTCAACTCTGTGAGTCTGAGACTTGATGCCAGTAGCTCCCATTTCACATTGATGAAATGGCTTGAGAAAAATAAATATGCCACTAGCCCAACAGCGCTGCCAAGTCTGTTTCAAGTCTCAGATTCAAACCATATGTGGAGGGGTCATAGGTGACTGGCACTGGGCAGAAGTTATTTTGGCATTTTGCTGAAGTTGTGATGGTGCCCAGATTGTTCCTTTAACAGCTTCTCATTTGGTTGCTGTAGCATGGCACCAGAGGATAGTCAGTGCATCAATTAAAGCTCTCATTGTATGTGCAACCTACTCATTATAACATTGTGATCTGCTTATCGTGTGCCACACAATATTATATATAACCATGGGTGTGGACGTTTCCGTGACTCAGCAAGCAAATATGCGTTTTATTAGGGAGTGGAGCAATATATGGCTGATGTCAAAATACTTGTAAAATGTAAGGTTACATATAAAGCCCATGTGTGCAATAACGAGGAGCCTAGTGCCTATTCGGTTTGGTGTAATGGCAGAGACTGAAAACCATCTCCAGCATGAGTTTGCTCTGTAATTAGCAGTGCAAAATGTGACCATTACCATAGCAAAGAATTTATCAGCATTATAGAAACACTCCAAGCACCATAACAACTACAGTGGGCTTTAGAGTATCGTGCTAGGAGTGTTCCTTTAACATATTGATTAAAAGAGACATCTAAGAAGTTTAATTTCATTGTCACAATCTGTCCATTAACAGAGGAAACTGATTGTAAATTATATATAAAATAGGGATTATTAATGAATATAAAGGAGTTCACCTATTTAATGTCTCAGTTCCAATTTATTTCAGTGCAATGTATAAATAAAGTTTTAAAGGAACAATGCAAGCGTGCTGTAGTGGCTATGGTGTCGGGAGTGCTCATGCGACTCCAAGTATTATTAATAAAACTATTTGCTAATAATTTAACAACCTACTTGGGGTTCGTTGGGAGCCAGTTACTTCCTTGCCAGCTGATTGATCTCAGCCAATAAGCTAAGACCTGCACAATCAGGCTAGCCTTAAAGGAACGGCATTTAATAGAAGCCAGGGAATTTCTACTTACACAGCTAAGTGTCCACGGCACTCTAAGCACCATAGCCACTACATAAGTAGTGGGTATGGCGCATTGAGTATTCCTTAAAATAAGCAGAAAAACCTCTAGTAGAGCCCCTACACTTCATATAATTTGTACTAGCTAAGCAGCACAATCACTCCAGCTCCTCACACTTCCTACAACTCACAGTAATTTAAAGGGACACTATAGGCACACTGGTTGCATTGTCTCTGTCTGTTTAACCCAGTAACTGAAAACATTGTCATTTTGTAGGAACGGCAATGTTTACATCGCAGGAATAACCTGACTCTAGTAGTTGTCTTCCATACAGCCACTTCCACCCCAATAGACGAGTTAAACTCTGCTATTCAATCAGGTGGTATCACAAGGATTTCCCTGTGGGGAAACATTGTATTGGCTGAGATTATCTCCACTGATACTCTAGGCCAAAGATATGGAGAGCGATTGTGAAGACAGGCGCAGTGAGGGCTGAAAGGTAAGTAATACTCATCTTTCAAATCCTCACGTGGGCCTGAATACATGTTTATTATATTCCTAACTCTAAAGTGTTCCTTTAAGAGTAAGACACAGTGTCAGTCCCCCCCCCCCCCCCCTATTATTTGGCTACTCAAACAGAATCTATTTTTGAACAAGAAGAAAAAATGTCCCATATAACTGTCTACAGACAACAGTTGGAAATTGTTAACATATGGTTTGGAAAGTTCGATAAGACGCCTATTTAACTTTAAAAGGAAGAACAAGAAAATAATACAAAACATACAAACATGCAACACAAAAATGCTGTTTTCTGCTGAAGATGTGATTAATTGAACATTTCTTGATAACACTCCAATAATGGAAGCATTGCAAGGAGCAGCTTTAATGTTAGATCAGTTGAAGCGGTTTAATAATGTCATGGTTTCATTGAGGATTCAGGTTGAAGCCTGATTATTAATAATGTTCTTTGCTTTGTCACCTCGGAGCCTGTAACAGGTCGGTGAATGTCACCTGGATTTATATGGTATTATATTACGTCACCATCACTGCACTCAGTCCTGTATATATTCTGACATGTGATATGGCTCTCAGTATGACCAGGAGTGCAGTTATTTGGGGATATATTTAGGAACTTCACAACCTACTCTCCTGCTGCTGTTGTTGGCTGGAGTTATGGTAGTTGGGCAGCCTTGGCAGGTAAGTATTTTTTATGTCACATGTCCTCGGGTGCCCATATACTTGGAAGAACGCACAGGATATCTCTCTGTGCTTTTCCATATTCTAGTAGAGTTCTTCACTTTGAATCTGCTGCTATTTTTCTCCTACCCATGAAGACATTAAAACTAATCAGCAATATGAAAATCCGCCCACAGCTCACATAATTTAACTAGCAGCTTTTTAGTACAAGGATCATTCCCTATTTTTTTTTTTCTTGCTGCTGAAATGTTCGGAGTATGTTGATACAAAAAACAAAAAAAAAACACCAGCTTAGATTTAACAGATGAAACATGGCACAGTTTCTTGAAGCTGACAAAACCGTAATATCACAATCTTTGTCATTAACCAGCTATGAGATTTGTAGTGGGATCCAAAGTTCTATGGATTCTACCAATGTAAATCTACATTAATGGTGGCTAATTCGGAATTGGCTCTTAACATCTCCAGGATATCAACGACTGATCTAGAGTCCAGTGTGTTCCTACTGGTATGGAGATTATTACTTCAGTTAATATTTGGGGCAATTGTTGAAGAATGTTTGATATTAGGGGTGTTTTAATTAGAAAATGTGATAGATTATAGATGAGAAAAGGTTGAGTAAGACAGCTTGAAAGAAATAATCAATACATTTATCTGTAATGCGGTTTGTTTCGGAAGCATTCTATTCACACACACATCCAGGTATAATGCATTTCTGATCTGTACTATTTTAACATGTTATTGTGGTTGAATTTGCACTTTCTGCAGCTTTTCATACGTCTTTCTTTTATTTTACTGCAAAACAAATAAAAATCGTAGAGCATGACCAATGCATTACACCTTTTCAATCAGCAGGTAGAACTTAATTTGCCGTGCCACCCAGGAAGTTGGTATGGAGTCCCAGAGTGATTCTGCCATGGTGCAGCACAGACAAATACTGTGTACATGAATACACTAACATACATCCATAAATCACGTGGAAAGTTCACATGTAGGTAGGTAGATACAATCTATACATTGTGCTGCTCATTAGATGTATTCTGTAAAAGATAAACCTGTCGGAAGATCGCTCTGTGAATGGAATGCTTGACGTCATGGGCCTGAGGAAGCAGCTTAATATGACGTGACCAGTGTGACGAACTGAGCCTCCTCACGTGTTCTTGGAGGGGCCTACTCGCCAGCCTCTTACCAAAAGACTATGGGCCAGGTCAGTGATTGTAGAGACCCGTATTATATTCCCCCTGGTTCAGCATTTTCCATTCATGCGCATAGAACCGAAAGCTAGCTCCCTGGCGGCCGTTCACATGGACCAAAACCGTAAATAGGCTTCAGGGGGACTTAGTTGTGAATGCCCTGGAACGGTTTTCAGCATGAAAATTTTGAGGTTTCCGGTCGGTCCCCAGCGGCACTTAGTCGTGTATCTATGGAACTATTTTCGGCAGAAAGACTTGGCAGTTCCCGGTTGGTCCCCAGCATCACTTAGCCGCGATTCTTTAGACCTCTTTTCGGCATGAAAACTTTGCTTTTCCCGGTCGGTCCCCAGCGGCACTTAGCTGCGATTCCATGGAACTATTTCCGGCATGAAGACTTTGCAGTTCACGGTCGGTCCCCTACATCACTTAGCTGCGATTCTATGGAACTATTTTCAGCATGGGACCATGCGCGCGGTCGGTCAAATTATGACTTCGAGGAAATTACTGAACCGATCTGCGTGATTTTTGGATATGTTGGTCACCCAGATCGGGGCTATCAGGGGATGTGGGGTTTTATGTATCTTTAAGGTACTTTTGGGGTGTTTGGGAAATGTGTGTTTTTTGTGCTTGGAGATAATTGAGTTTAATACAGAGCTTGACTCAATTATCTCCCAGGCACAGGGGAGGAATTGACCTATTTTGTATGGGAGTGTCCTGGACCTGAGAGCCAATGTAATCGTGTGTATGTTTTTACTGTAGTAGTCTCAGGTCCAGGGGGGAGTGCCCCTTGCATGGGGACCTGCATATAAGGCCAGTTGTGGCTGCCATTAAAAAGATTAGTTTTACCCTTCATGAAATCTAGTCTCATGTTTGGGGGATTGGAGAGCTATATTCACTCTGGGGGATTGCTATAATCACTATACTCCCTTGGATTACAACGACTGCTTTTGTAAGAGTTGCCAAAGCCGTAGCGGTTTGTGGGGTTTAAAGTGGTTATGGTGTTCCAGTGCGGTGCTTATGGTGCTCGCAAGTACTAGGAAGCAGCGACTAACATAGGTACCCGGTCGGGGTGTCGGGCGGTCCGTCACAACCAGCATCCCACAGTTCCTGTCCGATAAGACACATGCTAGAAGTTGTGGGCTGTGACCCTGACATTTGGGGACGGGGAAGCTGCTAACAGCACCCTCTGATGCAGGTTTTACTGCATAGCTGTAGAGCCCAAAAATTCAAGCAAAATAAGTAAAAAAAAATAATTATTTATACATACATTTGCTCGCCTAATACATAGATAACATTCATGTCAAATGTACTTTAAACTCTGTCCACAGAGTAAAATTTTTAATGTTCATACGTACAAATGTTTTTTTTGCTGTGTAATAAATGAATGTTACTTTCAAAGTGTTATTTTTTCCTTTCTTGGTACCTGGAACCAACACCACACCCACACTAAATGCTGTTATCATTAACCTAATGAGATCTCTCAAAGAGTCTTCATATTAAACGCTAATTAGTGCACTATAGAAGTGAGTGAATTATCTCAGGGTTTGGATGGGCTCACACAGGGTTGCACTGAATTAGCCAGGGGTAAGGGCCCTGTGCATGCTGCAGGTCAGTCAGCCTATAATGACCTGTATAGTATAAATGCCTTGCTTTGGCCAAGTAAAGAATGTAGGCATTATGCACACATACATACATTGGTAGGTCAGTCAGTCAGCCATTGTCTATCACGCTACCTGGAAGGAGAAGGTCCACTTGGTGGTGAGGGTAGCAGGTATGTCCTTCTCTATCATCTATTCCTTCCTGGTAACTTCTCGCTTCTACTCTTCCCCCACACTCTGTTTTTTTAACTCTACCACAGTAAGTGCACACAATCAGAGACCTATATAATTTCACCCCATAATGCTGTTCCAAACTTCCTGTTCGAATGCCATATTGACCATATAATGGGTTTTACTGCTGGTTCGAATGCCATATTGACCATATAACGGGTTTTATTGCTGGTTTGAATGCCATATTGATCATATAACGGGTTTTATTGCTGGTTTGAATGCCATATTGACCATATAACGGGATTTACTGCTGGTTCGAATTCCATTTTGACCATATAACAGGTTTTATTGCTGGTTCGAATGCCATATTGACCATATAACGGGTTTTATTGCTGGTTCAAATGCCATATTGACCATATAACGGGTTTCATTGCTGGTTCAAATGCCATATTGACCATATAACGGGTTTCATTGCTGGTTCAAATGCCATATTGACCATATAACGGGTTTCATTGCTGGTTCAAATGCCATATTGACCATATAACTGGTTTCATTGCTGGTTCGAATGCCATATTGACCATATAACGGGTTTCATTGTTGGTTCAAATGCCATATTGACCATATAACGGGTTTTATTGCTGGTTCAAATGCCATATTGACCATATAACGGGTTTCATTGCTGGTTCAAATGCCATATTGACCATATAACGGGTTTCATTGCTGGTTCAAATGCCATATTGACCATATAACTGGTTTCATTGCTGGTTTGAATGCCATATTGACCATATAACGGGTTTTACTGCTGGTTCAAATGCCATATTGACCATATAACGGGTTTTACTGCTGGTTTGAATGCCATATTGATCATATAACGGGTTTTACTGCTGGTTTGAATGCCATATTGACCATATAACGGGATTTACTGCTGGTTCGAATTCCATATTGACCATATAACAGGTTTTATTGCTAGTTCAATTGCCATATTGACCATATAACGGGTTTTATTGCTGGTTCAAATGCCATATTGACCATATAACGGGTTTTATTGCTGGTTCGAATGCCATATTGACCATATAACGGGTTTTATTGCTGGTTTGAATGCCATATTGACCATATAACGGGTTTTATTGCTGGTTCAAATGCCATATTGACCATATAACGGGTTTTATTGCTGGTTCGAATGCCATATTGACCATATAACGGGTTTTATTGCTGGTTCGAATGCCATATTGACCATATAATGGGTTTTATTGCTGGTTCGAATGCCATATTGACCATATAACGGGTTTTATTGCTGGTTCAAATGCCATATTGACCATATAACGGGTTTCATTGCTGGTTCAAATGTCATATTGACCATATAACGGGTTTTATTGCTGGTTCGAATGCCATATTGACCATATAATGGGTTTTATTGCTGGTTCGAATGCCATATTGACCATATAACGGGTTTTATTGCTGGTTCAAATGCCATATTGACCATATAACGGGTTTCATTGCTGGTTCAAATGCCATATTGACCATATAACGGGTTTTATTGCTGGTTCGAATGCCATATTGACCATATAACGGGTTTTATTGCTGGTTTGATTGCCCCGTATTGTTTTTCCTTTAATGCTGTATAGTCAACTGTCACAATTTAACAAATTTAAATCTGGTGGCTTTTTAAATACGTTGCCCTCCTAAAAATATCAGAATTTCTCTCATAAATACACATAATCAAGGCATTTATTTGTTTACTTTTGGTGACAGAAAACATACTTCTGTTTCTACACTAATATTCTAGACCCTATTTCAGACCCTGTCTTAAATATTATAAGAAAATGTACACCATATGATTTTACATTTTTAACAGGACTATACAAGCGCCCAGACCCCTTCATCTCAAAAAAGTTGCCTGGGTACCATGCCCGATCCTGCAAGTGAAACATTACTGAGAGCCACCAGAGGCAATTCTGCAAAATTAGTGTAGGACAATGCCGGTATTTGGAGACCATCTGATTGGCGCAGTGACGATTTTTGCCACGAATATGCAGTAGCCTCCCAATGCTTCCTATAGTGTTAGGAATACAACCCCTCTCAAAATATTACTGTAAAGGATGAAAAAAGGGATTGAGACAATTTGAATGGGCCAGGGCAATATCTGTTTAACCCCTCCATGACAGATGATGTGAAAGGACTGACACATAATAATAGGATTTGCCTGTCCCTTGTTTGTAGGGCCACTCTTTTTACAAGTCTTCAATAATGCGATGGATATGAAATTTTAAAATCATGGCTAACAGTTAGAAATTGTATCCAGGTAGGAGGGAAAGCATTGTATATTTTACTGTGCTAGCACTCTTCTAAAATCATATAAAATAAACAAATTTGAGAGATTTGTTTCTGCTGAGATTTTGTAGAGAAGGGAAGGCAGAGCACTGAGCTGTGAAGCTACGTCTTTAAGAGAAAATCTCTGCCTTACGATGACCTGAAATGACTCTGAATGTTTGTTCTCTATGCAGAGAAACACACAGATAGCAGGAACAGCCCATGGACTTGTAAAACACTACAGCAAACAGGCTGGGGCTATTGTGGGTGTTACACAGGAACAATATATGAAATAAAAATAAATACTGCTTTATAAAAAGAATGTGAAACTGCCTGGCGTGAGCTGATGGGCTTAGAAGCAGATATATTCCCAGATCCTGATCCCAGTGCTGGCTAATCATGGTGATGGAGAGGAATGTGGACTGCTTCTACCATTATACCCAGCCAGCATGGAATGTAAGTGATCATAAATACAGTCAATCACACACATATATCTCTACATACATAGTTTGATATTAACTGCTCACACACCACGTCTGCCTTTAAACACCTGCTTCAATAAAGGGCAACTAATGAAATAGTGTATATTCCATGGAAAGCCACTTATACAAATGTTGTAACATGACTCTGTAATAACAACATTTAGCATTATATATGGAAAACGACTGAAGCCCACTGAGTTTAAGCACATCTTTACTGCTGCTCATCCAAGCAAAAAATTAAAAATACCATTTCTTCCTGCTGTGCAGAATATTAGCAGCTGATATTTGGCATACGTGACACATGCAGGGATGCAGGCTTGTTTCCAAAACTAAGAAACAGACACTAATTGCTGGAGTACTTCATGTGTAGAGTGCCTATTTGTTGCATTTAAGAAAAGTGGCAAATTCAATACAAATTGGCACTTTTATAAATGGGCACTAAAACACCTTGCGGTGATGTCAGATAGCAAGGAGGTATTTCTTAAACGGAGCCTAAACGCAACAACAGATGCGTGTTCAGAGCTGTAGGACAGCGCACTGAGAAGTCTGTGATTGGTCCGCAAGGCTTCAGTATGAGCAGCCTCTGATTCGTTACAAATACTAGATTTCATGTATTTATTTAAACACTTTTGTCTTTGAAGCCTCCTTCGACCTGCAAAGGACTCTGGCCTCTCCCAGCAATTCTATGATTTACGTATCATGCATGTGCAACCCACTCACATACTAAAATTGTAAATGCCCCTTAAATGGGAATTCACATTCAAATTATCTACTAAGTTATCTTTGCTAACCTCCAGTTAAACATTTTTTAAAAGAAATGGATTTCAATTCCAGAAAAGCAATTTTGTGTTGGAACAGCCTTGTATCAGATGCAAATATAAAGATGGTCTTAATACTCCGCACACGACTCATCGGCAGGCACTAGCTGTAGCATGTTGGGAAGATGACGGGCCAAGATCCCTGGAACGCCAATAAGTTTGTTTCTGATTGTCTCCATTGCACACCAGGTTACTGTCAGTGAATAAGAGCAGCACTTTCTATCCCGATAAGTGGTAAGAGCAAGACGATCCGTTACAGTCTACGGGAAGCAATAAGGTTGTTTTGATATGGTGGAAAGTGAACCTGAAAAAGGAGAAGTTTCAGCCAACCCACCAGAGCTACCCATTGGAAACCAAGAAGAGTAAGCCAACATTGAGCAGTGAAGGATGGAACACCATATATTTTTCTAAGGTGGTTACTCTTTATAGACAGAGAAAGCTTGTACAATATATGTTTTTAAGGAGTAGTGGTTGGAATAAAGCTCCCTCTTTAAATCAGATCCCTACCTAACGGATTCCTACCAAACCATAGGCTGAAAAGCATGTTCATAATGAATACATGGCTCTAAATTACATCACCCTCAAGGCTCTCCTGACAAGAAAATAAAAAATAATAAAAACATTACTTAAAAATATGTAAGTCAGGATCTGACAGCCCATTAAAACATGCAAATAAGTAATTCTACCGACAAATCCAGTGACCTGATACAGCTCATTAATACAGCTCATTCTGAAAAATGGTTCAGGAAAGGAGAATGTGCGTTTTCTCCTTGCCAGGATGGGAAAAGGTCAAATGGGGAAAGCAAGGCGTTAGACCCGTTTCAGTGGCAGTGATGACTGATGAATGGTTTTCCTGTCAATCAATGCACCGAGGAACCGGAGTGCGCTCACTGAGTCTTGAGGTAATAAGGACTGTTATCTTGGTCCGTACCTTGTCCACTGCCAAGACCAACAACAATAAAAGCGTCTGCCAGCATTAACCGCTGCTGTTAAAATCTGTTATGTCAGACACTTGGCAGTCAGTGCAGACTCAGGAGAGCACACATCCATCTAAGCTAAAACCCAGAGACCAGGGTAGGGAGGAGTGTGTTGTTTTCTGACACACTCTCTCTTCCCGCAGCACTAACTAAAATAACTTGATATGTTATCCTAATGATGACGTCCTGCGCAGAGATGGGTGACAGAATTAGGTACGCAGTTATACTGGTTACAGAAAAAAAAAAGGTTATGTTGCTGTGTCTTGCAAACAAAATTGATACTTCCTTTTTCTGATCCTGATGTGTTAAAGAACGATAAGGTAATCTGCTTCAATAAAATCACAATAAACCTTATTTTTGTTTTTCCTGCTGTCGGAGTTGTAAGCTACGGACCATTTTGCAAAGCACTTTACATGAGGTTCTAAGGTGTTGGATCAATGGTTCTATGCTGCTTTTGTATCGGTTTTATATCTCTCTTTCGGTAACCCAACCCATGCATAACTGTTGCATTTGGCAAAGAGCAAAAGTTTATACAGGTTTATATACTTTTCAAACTTTTATTGCTTTATTTTAGTTTGATTTCAAAAATTGTTAAGTAATGCATGGCCTTTTCAAGACAGCAGACCACTAGTGGTCAATAAGCAAATAAATGTTAATTTAGATTGAATAAAATACAAATACATGAATGCTTTAAATATTTTCAGTGGTTTGCAGTAGCTTCTAGGCTACGAGTACTCGACTTGACTTCGTAAACGAAGATTTAAGAAGAAGGTTGTCCATGTCTGCTGCAGACACGCTGGTGGCTGAGGAGGCCATTGCAGGACATTCAGATCCAGCCGCAGCAGCTGCAAGGGAAAATCTGGTCTGACTTTGATGCCACAATGTCACGGTCCTTCCTCTGTTTCTTTTTATTCTAAATATCTGCTCTGCGTGTGTTCTTGATGGAGGAGACAGACTGATGAATGGTGTGTCTCCAAGTCTCGCGATCAGAGGTTAGAGCAGACCTGTGACAATTGTCACTGTGACAGGCACAAAGTGATTTAATCAGGAAGTCCTTGTGCCTCTTCTTTGCTGCTCCTCTGTTGTGGTGCCCAGTTGTGAGTTCATCATACAGCACAACTTTAGGCGATGATCTTCCATCCTGAAAACATTCCCTGCCCAGCGCAGCTGCAAATTCAAAAGCATTGCCTCAATGCTGGTTGTCTCTGCGTGTTCGAGAATTTTGATGTTGGTGATGATGTCATGCCAATGGATTTTAAGGATTGTGCGGAGGCAGTGTTGGTGAAAGTGTTCAAGGAGTTACAGGTGATGGCGACAGGTAACCCACAACTCAGAGCCATAGACACCATTCTCTTTATAAAGGTCTACAGTGGCCTTTTGAAGCAACTAGCTGAAAAAGATTGTGAAGAGAGTTGGTGCAAGAACACAGCCTTGTTTTACACCATTGCCTATAAGGGTTCCGAGAGGTCCCTGTATCTGACTTGATCTTCGTGTAGCTGAATGATCATATTAAGGAACTTAGAGGGACATCCTAAGCATTCCAAAATTTGCTGCATACCTTTTCTGCTCACAGTGTTGAACATTTTGGTGAGGTCAAAGAGTGTCACATATAATGCCTTTTTCTGTTTCTGACATTTTTCTTCGAGCTGTCTGAGAACAAATACTATGTTGGTGGTGCTCCTTCTAGCTCTGAAGCTGCATTGGCTCTCTAGAAAGAGTCTTCTGCAGTGGTTGGAACCAGTCTGTTCAAAAGGGTGATGATTATAGCGTCATGGAGGTCCTGTGGTAGTTTGCCTTGTTCCCAGCAGCAGATAAAGAAATCACGTTTAGTGTCTAATGCTGGGCCCCCATATTTTCAGACATTAGGGAGAATTTTATTAACTCCTGCTGCCTTGCCATTAACCAGGAAGTACGGTAACTGGCATATTTCATCCAACCCTGTCCATGTCATTGCGTTGAATGAGATTACGGAGCGTGTTTGCGTGTTTTTAACGCCCTATACATGCTCAGCAATGCATACAACTGAGCTTTGAACCTGAACTGAAAATGTTTGCATTTTCACAAAACGTTTCTGAAGAAACGTGGAAAGCATGCTGGTTTCTGACAGATTGTTGGAATTGGATTTTATGGTAAAATATCCGTGGTTAGGTGACCATTTTTGCAATAACAATGTCGATAATGTCACTGTGGCAGACTTTCCTTATCCATGTAGGAAACTCGCTGACCGGAAGAATATAGTGTTTTTTGAGGGAAACGTAGCCAGTTCCCAATTCTAAATCAAGCCTGAGTTATAGTCAATGGCAAAATAAAAACTTCCAGCAAATCACAGAGCACACTGCTGTTATACCCAAAACGCTCCAAACTTACTCTATGTTTTACAGCCTAAACTTCGTAAAAACAAACCCCAAACTCTCTACATTAAATAACTGAACAGACTGCAGAGAATAAATGTTATTGCAAGCTTCTTAATAAGTGTAAAACACTGAGCTACACACTTTCCAGTGATGAAGGGAAGTGGGTTTGTTCTCAATATCTGTTCTAGATAAGATAATCACACATGCGATTTACCAACATGTATTTGACAGTCACGTACAAGATGTGTACATTATGTGCCCAGAAAAGGATTGCTGTTCAGATACATTCAAAGAAATTAGGACAAAACACGGCTTAAACTCTGAGTACCGGGGGTGAGGAAAGTAACACCTTCTAAACATATTCAGCATCCTTCCTGAAAACATTAATTAGAAACAGCTGACAATAAAATGAGTTACTTAAGGTGCCCCAGGCACAATCATCATTGTACTAGGTCACTTTCAATAGAATAAAATTGAATCTATACATCGTTCAATTCAAATTGCTCTTTAATGTATGAAAGTTATTCAACTATGCATTCATTTAACCTAAACCATTTGGCCGAGCACAGCCACTCCGTCCATTTAGAAAATCCCTGCTAGTTATGATGAGCAGGAACTCCTGTTAAGTATGTCTTTTATCTATACACAAAATCTGAAAAGGGCTATTAATTCAACCTCAGAGATTAATACAGGCAGCAAACACTGAACATAAGGGTTAGCCTCAATCCCTTGTAATAAAGAAACCAAGACACAACAAATACAGATTTCACCTAATTTGGTATAATAAATGGGAAAATTATGAAAAAAGCCCAGGGGACACAGTCCATAATTTTCATCAAATACCTCCTGGCCGGATACATAGATGTTCGGATGGTTACAAAGGAATGTCAATGGGCAATGTAATCCCTCACTAGTCATTTCTTGTACCCTGCATGATATATGACAATGACGGAAGGGTGCAATATCCCACCACAATTATGACAGTTATTCACATGCCTCATAAGTGCCTAACTGACGGCCTGACTGTTTCATACCGGTCAGATCTGACTGCAGCACCGCAATTCTTCTTCTTTGAGAACAAGACAGGCACGGGAAGATTTCATCCCACACATTATGTACCTTGTCGATTCTATACTGTTGGCTAGATATGTACTTAAGGAACTATATCTTTTGGAATGACAAAACACGACTCAGATATCCTGTCCACCCTGTGGGGGGGTGACGCATGGCCAAACTTGTATATATCCATACGTTAAGGCCACATTTTAGGAATATATAGCTCACGCCACATTGCACTACCCTACTATTAACTGAAAGTGTCCCACCCGCCAATGCCAACAATTACCAAACACCATATACATGGGATTCTCTACCCCACACATGGGCTTAAGTGCCCAACAGATATTGAAAACACTGGGTCTCATCACAGAGACCTTTCTTTTGTATATAGTTTGGTATATTTAAAATAGAAAGGTGAACAGCGCTAAAGATCAGAAATTGTACATACGTTTAGTAGAAATACTGGCCAGCGGAGTAACTTAAAAAAAAAGGAGAAACAAAGATACAAATAATGGTACAGTATGTATGAACGATATAATTCCACAAGAACAAAGGTGTTATATTCACACTCACACTTTGAGGAGCTATATCAGCTCGGTGTTAAGAGCTTGGATGGAATAATCCCCGTCTATGGATTTCTTGAGGTTCCAGATCGTTGGTGAGTTTATAGGTGTAAGTATTCGTTATATGAAAAACAAGAGTAAAATACGCCACATGGTCTAGTACGTAAATATAAAATATTGTAGTAAGAGTAGATGATCCTACTTACATATACTAGAGCAACGACCTGCTCTAGTTTGGAGAATTTCAGGTGGAATAATCCCCACCTCGGGATATAGTGGACCCAGGTATAGCAGCAAAGCAGTATTAAATAGGAAGGAGGACAAAAAAAAAAATATGACTGGATGGTTTAAAAATTATATATACTTTAATACAATAAGTAAAAAGTGAATAATACACTATAAAACCAGTCCTGTATAAAAGTCCAAAATTCTTCCTCACTTGACGCGTTTCGCCGAAGCTTTCTCAAAAGTTCACTCAAAAGTTGTTGTTTTTGTCCTCCTTCCTATTTAATACTGCTTTGCTGCTATACCTGGGTCCACTATATCCCGAGGTGAGGATTATTCCACCTGAAATTCTCCAAACTAGAGCAGGTCGTTGCTCTAGTATATGTAAGTAGGATCATCTACTCTTACTACAATATTTTATATTTACGTACTAGACCATGTGGCGTATTTTACTCTTGTTTTTCATATAACGAATACTTACACCTATAAACTCACCAACGATCTGGAACCTCAAGAAATCCATAGACGGGGATTATTCCGTCCAAGCTCTTAACACCGAGTTGATATAGCTCCTCAAAGTGTGAGTGTGAATATAACACCTTTGTTCTTGTGGAATTATATCGTTCATATTTGTATCTTTGTTTCTACTTTTTTTTTAAGTTACTCCGCTGGCCAGTATTTCTACTAAACGTATGTACAATTTCTGATCTTTAGCGCTGTTCACCTTTCTATTTTAACTGTCCATTTATCACAAGGTAGAGGGAACACCTTGTTGGTGAACTGCTGCTCACCTTTGAGAAGAGAGCACTTATTACCCTTTTGCATAGTTTGGTATATGTTTTTATGTTAATTTTTTTTTACCGGTTTCCTTCCTGCGCCAAAATGATCCACTGCCAAAGCATTACGAACAAGGCCTGGCAACATGTCTACGATTTAATACTGATAGACACAGTTACAGTCTCACCATCATGACAATGTTTCACCACTCTACTGGTGCACCTATACTGAACTCAGCAATCTACATAAATACCGGGCCCCCTCCCATGTCACTTAACATACTTTCACTGAATGTCAAAGGCCTCAACTTACCTTATAAACGACGAATGGCCCTGGTTAAGGCGAAAAATCACAAAGTACACATAGCATTCTTCCAAGAGACACATTTCCTAAATACACAACATCCCAAACTTACCTCCAACCAATTCCCGATAAGCTATCATAGTACATACAAAAAGAAAAAAAGAGGAGTAACAATTTTAATAAGCCGGGATGTATCGTTCCAATTTATAAAAAAGGTTAGCGACAAGAAAGGGCGTTATCTAATCCTACAATGCGTTATAAACAATGCCCAATACACGCTAGTCAATATGTATGGCCCACAACGACCAACATCTGTTCCTAGACCAAGTCCTCACCCTAGCAAAAGCACACAAGTTTTGTGAGGTTATCCTGGGAGGAGACACGAACTTTATTATAGACCCATCTATGGATACCACCTCATCGTCCAAGCTCAAACACGCAACAACACAACGGCGAACACGCAATACCTCACTCATAAAGAAAGTACTGATTGCGCACAATTATACTGACCTCTGGAGAAACCTACATCCGCTCGATAGGGACTACACTCACCACTCCTTAGTGCATGACACTTACTCACGGATAGACCGTTTTTTTAATTCCTACCATGCAAACCCCACAAGTCATCAAAGCTGATATAGGCATTACCACATGGTCAGACCATGCTCCGATAACTATGTCCATTAACACGCAGTATCCCACTACTGAGAACCGCACGTGGCGACTAAACGACTCATTACTCACAGACCATTCATTGGTCTCCCAAATCACTAAGGAGTTGGAGGGATACTTCTCTATCAATGACACAGATGACACAAAAATAGACATCCTATGGCAAGCACACAAGGCGGTCCTTCGGGGCCAATTCATCAAACATGCTAGCTTTAACAAGAAACGTTGCACAAAGGCTTACTTAGACATACACTCAGAGTTAACCAGACTCACACACATAAACAAACGGTCACCATCTCACGATATCACAAAACAAATACTCCACTTACAAGCCCAATTGAGAGACATGGAACAAGCTAAGACAACTTATTTATTGACAAAAACGAAACAAAAATGAAACATAAATTTTTCAAAGAAGGGAACTGGGCAGGAAAAATATTACCGGCCCAAATCAAATCACGAGCCTTATCCTCCAGAATAGCATTCATCCACAACACTGACGGGGACAAACTTACTAACCCACTAGATGTAGTGGAAGAGTTTGGCAAATATTGGCCTCTATAACTTAGCGGAAGACACAACTAACCATGTACCTGCACAAAGTGATATTGATACATTCCTACAGGAGGTACACCTACCATCCATCACTACGAAGGACTGCCAGAAACTGGTACAACCATTCACTGTGCAAGAAATTGTGGACACCATAACTCAACTGCCGAAACGTAAATCACCTGGACCAGATGGGTTTACAAACCTTTATTATTATTCCTTTAGAGATATTTTGGCACCACATATGACCTCAACTATTGCCTCCAAATATGCTACAAGCACACATAAAAACACTCCCAAAACCGGGGAAACCCCCGACTCACTGCTCCAACTTCCGACCAATTTCCCTCCTGAATTGCGACACTAAAATTTACGCCAAACTGTTAGCCAACAGGATAACCCCTATCTTACCACACATTGTACATAATGACCAATCAGGCTTCGTTAAAGGCAGGCAGGGCTCAGATAATACCAGGAAGATCCTCAACATATTATCCCACATAGAAGCGAAGGGGAATGAGAGTATCCTATTAGCCCTGGACGGCGAAAAGGCCTTTGATAGGCTAAATTGGGCTTATATGACACCAGTCCTGATTAAATACGGCTTCCCACAAAAACTCATACATGGCATCATGGCACTATACAAACACCCTACTGCTCGAGTTTCCCAGTTGGGGTTTCTTTCAACGCCATTTACCCTTACTAATGGCACCAGACAGGGATGCCCTCTGTCTCCCCTACTTTTTATACTGGCACTAGAGCCCCTAGCTTACAAAATTAGACATGATCCACTTATCACTGGCATACGCATAAATACCGACGACTATACATTATCTATGTTCGCCGATGATATTCTACTCTCCCTTAGCGCACCGGAGATCTCTCTTCCTCGACTCATAGACACACTACAGGACTACGGATGTATCTCGTACTATAAACTCAATAGTACTAAGACACAGGCCCTACCACTACATATATCCATATCAAGGGTAAACAAAATGCGTCAAGACTTCAACTTTGAATGGAGACAAAAACACATTAGGTACTTGGGGGTGAAACTGTCTCTCCATCCCCCAGAAATGATGACCCTCAATTATGGTTCGTTACACCACGTATGTGCATCCCATTTCCAACATGGAAACACGTCCACTTATCGTGGCTAGGTAAATTAAACTCTATCAAAATGGTGTTACTTCCCAAAATTCTATACATATTTAGAATGTTACCGTTATATGTTCCACCATCTATTCTAAAACACCTCCAAACAGCTCTAAATTTATCTGGAATAAAGCAAAAGCTAGATTACCTTTATCCCTGCTGCAACTTGCACAACAAGAGGGAGGGCTGGGATTCCCAAAATTGGCTGCATACTATGAAGCAGCCATCCTAGAATCAGCCATATGCCTCCATGCACCTAGACATTCACTACAGTGGGTCGACATGGAACACAATAAAACACTCCCATGCCAATTGTTACATGTTATGTGGTCTCCAAAACTGTATAGACCACAGAAAACCCAGTTATACCCTACCACTAAGTTGTCCATGAAAATTTGGGACAGAATATTAACTAAGATGTATGACAAAGGGAAATTTTGTACACACGCCCCATTAGGGGCGCTAGAAGGGGTGACAGCAGAACTTTCGATGAAACCTTGGTGTATTCATGGGATCACGTATATCAAAGATCTCTACTCCCATGGCAAATTGTTGGCCTTCCCCGAATTACAGACAAAATATAATCTACCTACCTCTTTCACGTTTCGATACCTACAATTGAAAAGCATAGTACATAATAAGGTGTCGTTACAACCATCGTTGATAACACCCCAAACAAACCACATCATAACCATTTTTAACCGATGTACTTCCTCACCGACCAAACCCAAGGCATTGTCTGTCTGTTATAAAACTCTACTGGGACACACACCACCTCATTCCTTCGCATATGTTTCCCAATGGGATAAAGAAGGCATACCGCACCTCACAGATAACCAATGGATTCATTCATTGAATGCTCTTAAAGGTCTCACATCTTGCTTCTCACACATAGAAGCCCACAAAAAAAGTAATCTATAGGTGGTACCTGACCCCACAGAGGCTTCACCAAATCTATCCAACAGTAAGTCCCATGTGCTGGAGATATAACACAGATAACGGTAAAATGACCCACATATGGTGGGAATGCACCCTGATTAGACCCCTCTGGTTGCAAGTCCAACATATATTACATAACATGTTGCATTTCTCGACACCTCTTACACCACTGGTGGCTCTCATGTTGCTCTTCCCACACACATGGAATAAAGAGGCCAAGAAATTAGCCTCCCTTGTTATATTGGCAGCCAGGACACTTTTGGCCCAACACTGGAAGAACTCTTATTGCCCCTCACGTAAAGAAATACTAGACAAGCTATACCAATATTACAGATACGAGGTGCTTTCCTCTGAGTCCCACTAGCAGGCAAAGCATACTGAACAGATGTGGAAACCATGGCTCACATCTCTATACCCCCCAAATTAATATTTGAGTCCCAACCTGCACCTACTAGTCATATGTCACAGTTACTGATATGCTCATAGAGACTCATGGTATGAATGCGGAACTCCTACCAGTACACATTACGGAACACCACAACACATTCATGTGCAATGCTAGACAAACGAATATTATTAATGTTAGATGATAATTTTGATAAAGATGACTGTTGTAAACTGTGTTCGGATATCCCAAAATGTATTTACCGATGTATACCTGTTCTACACTGTACAATACTGTGCCGAGACCGGATGCTGGAATCATTTTGTACTTTTCTTATTTTTGTATCCCCATTTTCGTATTACTTTTGCAAAATAAAAAACTTTAAATCTTAAAAAAAAATAGAATTGGAAATGTTATAAACAGAACATATAAAATAAAGGATGTGGTTGTATAGGAGTATAAATTAGTCATATTTTAAAAATGATATTTTTGGGTCAGGAGGTCACATGATTAGGATCAAGTCTGTTCTTCACATGACTCGGGATAGATTTTAATACATTAAAGATCTGCATATAAGTTACAACTGGTGGCAATTATCCAGCCAGGGGTTTATGAGGAGCAATGAATCTTAGTACATCCGAAAGTATGGATGGTCGCAATTATGGTAAAATGAGGTGAAAACAGGGTCGTGGAGGAAACAGTAGAATAAAAAAAAAAAAAATTTATTATAGAAAGCTAAAAACATTTATGTAAGTAAAATAATAGTATTGTGAAAAAAAATATTTAAAATTGTATACATATATATATATATATAGCTGCATAGTTATATGGGTCAAATACTGCATTGAGGCCATTTGGTTCTGGAGTTTTCAAATTAAAAACCCAATTCACCTCACTTCTGCCTTTTTCATTTTTCCAATTTCGTATTTAATATACCACATTAGGTGCAACCTGTATTTGTTATATCATTATTATGATTTATAAAGCGCCAAGGATTTCGCAGCGCTGTACAATAGGTGGACCAACAGACACGTATTTGAAACCAAAGCAAGATGGACGCACAGGAACAGTGGGATTGAAGGCCAGCTCAATGGGTTTACATTGTAAGTTTCTAGCATAGCATATTGTGTTGTCTTTCATCTATACAACTTTTAGAAAACCGGTTCACTTGAAAATGAACCGGTAATGAAAAATGTAACCTAAATGAAATTACTCAAATGTACTACCCTCCCCTGCCCCATCTTTTGAGCTTCGAGAGTGTTACTCTTCATGTAACACCCACCTCCCGTCCATCCTAGGCGCTTCCTGCTGTCTTCTTTGATTTGCTATGCTTGAAGACACTTCCCCAAGCAGGGCCAACCACCTTGGTGACGATACACTGGCCAGCATGCCGGCGTTTGAATGGAGTGACTGACTCCGTTTCTATACCCCCTTGTGGTACTAGCAGCATCAGCTAGGAAGTTTTCATAGCAACCAAAGTACATGCACTGTGGTTGCTATGCTTAGGAAAGCAGAAGCAGGTGCAGGAGGTCTGTGGGAGGTCTTTTCTGCTTTCCTTTGTCAGTCAAATAGTCCTATGCCGATCATTAACTGAGAAGTGCGAGAAAGACCTATTTTAAATAGGTATTTCTTCCAATCTATGCGTTTTAAAATGAACATATGGGGTGGGAGGGTGCATATTTATTTTCCAGGTATCCATGATTAAAGGACACTCAAGGTACCTGAACGTCAAACAATAAATCTGACAGAACACAGGGTAAATAATCATCCCCCCTCCAATAAAACACAAAATAACAACTATTTACAATTAAATTTTGGTGAGCTTTTTTTTTTTTTTTTAATAAAAGTGGAAAAAAATAGAACTTGCCATTATTTTATTTAAATATATCATGCCATCAGTTACTTCCAACCACTTTCCCTGAATAGTCTGGTCTTTTACAAAGGTCAAAATCATCTATCATTCAGCAATCCTAAATATGGCACTCATGGGTGTCCTAACATTGACTGATTTAACCCTTTACGTGCCGTATGTTGTTCAAACGGTTAAACAGCATGGGGGTGACAGAGGTTAGCAGATATTGTAGGTGTTTTCAAGGAGCCTGTGCAACGAATCCTGCAGAGCGTAGTAAGGCTGGGAGGGAAGAGGCTCATAAGACAAAACTTTCCAATTAAGAGCTTTGTGGCAGGGCTGGGCACTGCAATGCTTAGCCGCTCCCTGCCTGTTCGTGGATCAACATGACTTTGCTACAGAGACAGAAGGCAAAAATGGAAAACAAACTTAAATAAGTACAATTTTAATACTAAACAGAGGTAACTGTAGACACACAAACCACTGGGGAGACACCATATGTTCTTTAGAAGATAGTTAATTTATGTGTAGCGCAGGCCTTGTCTTACAAAACGTCACATAATAAAAAGAGGTCTATTTATAGAGAAATTGTGTCTACATACTGAAAAAACTTTCATACACCAAAAACGCTAAATCTTCTTTATGTAGGAAAAGACATCTTAACTCTCTGAGACAATATGTTCTAAATCTCTCTATAAAAGACATGTTCTGGAATTCTCATACTTCTAGCATAAGATGTTCTAGAACTCATTGACAAAGGATAAGATGTTTAAAACTATACACAAACAGGATACCGTATTTGGAAAAGCTTGGAAAATGGTCTGGAGCTCAATAAAAATGGACAAAGTAGTGTATCAAAGGGATCCTATTAAAATCAAAAAAGAAATTTTAATTTTACCGTGTTCTTCGATCTTTTCGAATTAATAAAATTATGAAAACGTTCTAAGACATGTTTAATTGGTATACTAACCAAATCAAACAGTGTAAATTCCCAATAAATAATTCTACAAATTACAAAAGAAAATGACTCTCTGAGAAAGTCCCGTACTTTGCCCAGATCAAACTCCTGCATTCCTTGTCCCTCCTTGCATCCAGTGTTTTTCTTACCTCGTGTCACCTAGGATTCACCCCTAACTTCTAGACTAGCAGACACTAAGACACTCACCGGGAATTCAAAGGAAATTACACATTTTAGACAAAAATAGCCAAACATAGAGCAGAACTGTCTTGGAGAATTTTGGAAATTCAGCTTAAATTTACAAATTTACTTCAAATCCACTACAATTCTAACTTTGGTAAATAGCCCTGTATTTCTCTGCCCTTGTAAGCTTCTGCACAAATCTTATTCTCTGCAGTTTTACACCATACGTGAGTTCCAAAATACACACTTTTCAAGAGACACTCCATTACCCAAATAAAAAAATAAACAAATCTCTATTTAGTAGATATAAATCACATAGAAAATGTGCATGCATTTAAAGGACCACTCTAGGCACCCAGACCACTTCAGCTTAATGAAGTGGTCTGGGTGCCAGGTCCAGCTAGGTTTAACCCTTTTTTTTTTTTTATAAACATAGCAGTTTCAGAGAAACTGCTATGTTTATATAAGGGTTAAGCCAGCCTCTAAATCCTCTCTAGTGGCTGTCCCACTGACAGCCGCTAGAGGCGCTTGCGTGATTCTCACTGTGAAAATCAAAGTGAGAAGACGCCAGCGTCCATAGGAAAGCATTGTAAATGCTTTCCTTTGCGACCAGCTGAATGCGCGCGCAGCTCTTGCCGCGCATGCGCATTCAGCCGAAAGGGAGGATCGGAGGCGGAGAGGAGGAGGAGAGCTCCCCGCCCGGCGCTGGAATAAAGGTAAGTTTTAACCCTTTCCTCTCCCCAGAGCCAGGCGGGAGGGGGTCCCTGAGGGTGGGGGCACCCTCAGGGCACTATAGTGCCAGGAAAACGAGTATGTTTTCCTGGCACTATAGTGGTCCTTTAATTATGACTTTTTTTTTCATCGGGGGATTATTTAAAAACAGCTTGCAAAAGTTACCAATCTCTTGTCTGCAGCCTTTGCAAGCCCTCCCCTACTAACTCTGCCCAGGCTTTCTGTGGCTGTCCAATCACAGACTTCCAAATGCAACTCAATGAGAAGTTTTTGCAAAGCAGGTGCTCTGGGCAATTGCTGCATCTTGAGTTTATCTTCATTGAACTACACAAACCAGGAAGTAACAAGACCAGGTGTCTGATTGATAGCCAATTGATAGTCAAATCCTGTCGCTTCCAACTCAAGAACATAGCGCGCATCCGCCCATATCCAACGCCAGACGCGGCTAAGATACTGGTTCATGCTGTTGTTCTCTCTCGCCTCGACTACTGCAATCCCCTTCTCACCGGTCTTACATGATCCCAGCTTGCACCGCTGCAATCTATAATGAATGCGGCTGCGAGGCTTATTTTCCTGTCCGGTCGCACCTCCGACGCCTCCACGCTCTGTCAGTCCCTGCATTGGCTTCCAGTTAGATATAGGGCCCAATTCAAAATTCTGGCGCTCGCTTACAAATCCCTATATAATGCTGCTCCAACATACCTATCCTCCCTCATACACAAGTATGTCCCGTCGAGACCCCTGCGCTCATCCTAAGACCTACGCCTATCCTCTGCCCGGATCCCCACCTCTGACGCTCGCCTTCAAGACTTCTCTAGGGCTGCACCTATTCTGTGGAACTCCCTTCCCTCCTCAATCAGACTTTCACCCAGCCTCCATTCCTTCAAAAAATCTTTGAAAACTCACTTCTTCTAAAGCGTTATCAATTAAACTGTCAGCAGGCTTCTCATCCCCCACCCCATGACTTCTTTCCTGCAACTGTCAAAAATGACCTACCAAGCACTCAATAAGCCCTTCTCTAACAAACTATTTAATTCCCCTACTTTAACCCTTTGTGTCACTATACCCCACTCCCTCTAGCATGTAAGCTCATCGAGCACGGCCCTCAACCCCCTCTGTTCCTGAACGTCCAGTGGTCTGATCTCAATTATGTGTCTGTTAGTCCACCCATTGTACAGCGCTACGGAATTTGTTGGCGCTATATAAATAATAAAATAATAATAACAAGGTTCATTTATAAAAGTGTCAATTTCTATTGAAACCTGCAATTTTTGCAAAGTGATAAAGAGGATACACTCTTCACATATAAAGTAATTCAGCAAGCGCTTCAAGCCTTCACAAGAGTGTTTTTCTCTGTACTCTGGAGCGTATACAATATTTGCAAATGGCTACACGACAGCCTCAATTTGCCAAATGCATGCCAACACAACAGTTTCTGCACCCTATACCTACTATATAGCAGTCAGGAATGTGAAGGTAAACTACAGGAAAACAAATGGATGATTTGCAGCATGACACACAGAAAGAGATAAGAATTTGTATTCCCCCTTTTTATATTAAAAAAAATGGTTTTATTTCAGTTTGCTTTCTGTAATAAATACATGTGTGAATAAAGGCTTATAAGAAATATACATCTCTCCATGGCTGGAGTACAAAGCTCGGACTGATTGTTACCATTTATAAAACATAATGATGTCATTGTTCTATTTTGGAGAATTACTCTAAAGCTTGTTAATACATTTCTGATTAACGCCTGAAAAACGAAACGTGCCAATCCTACATGTTCATTTTGGCGTGCCACAGGAATTTCAATAGGACGTCCACGGATTATAAGGTTAAAAATTCTATAATTTCTTTGGCGTGTGGCAGGACTAATTGTGACTAGTGAATCAACTAAAAACATTGCTCTGCAAATGGTCTATAACTGACTCATCCAAAAGAAAACCAATTATAAAGTTGTTTGCAAAAGCACTTTATATTACAGGGCCTTACATAACGGGAGTGTAATGGAGGGAGTACAGTTCACAAAACCATTATCCTGTAATGCACAGTGACCACATGGTCACCACCCTTTGAACTCTTGTGCAGGACTTGTTCCCATTGCCATACCTTCCAGATGTGTGAAAGGCACTCAGAAAAGTGGAGGGTGTATAGCAGAGAAAACAGGTCATTCCAGTATATGCATAATTAGCACTGGGTGGGACGTTCTTTAATGTGGTGGTATATGCTTTCTTGCCACTCACAGTTATTTTCTCCAAGGTACCAGAAAACCACAAGAAAGGACTCCGGTGTAAAATTAGGACAGTCCTGACAGGCTCGAGACAGTTGGAAGCTATACAGTTTACACTACATGTGTCTTAGCACATTGATTAGTGACAAAGCTATCTGGTTGTAGTCATCTGCAGGATTGAAGCTCTCTCGCTGTCTGCAAGTAGAACATGGGGTGGGTTACTACCCAAGAAATGGATCACTGGAGTATTCTTACCAGAGATAGACCAAGGGGGCTATAATGGGCTTTTATGAAATCTGCCCTCAGGGGCCCTTATGATGCTATGGAGTAAATATGTCTCCTGGAAACACAGTAACATGTTCCTGTTTTTATCTAATTTACTGTGGAATATTTCCAAAAGATGTCATTTTTCAAACGGGAATGGGGTAACTATCTGCTCATCATGTGTTTGTAATTAAGCAATAAATCATTGTATTGTCTATAACACTGTGCAGAGTACTCCGATAAAGTGATGCAATGAATCCGCTGATCTGTGAAGTAAATTATGAATTTACTGTCTTGCTCAATATCACTCCCTCAGGGAAGAGGTTCAGTTTCTATTACAGGATCACACGATCTTTTCAATAAGTCAAATAATTATCTAACTAAGCAAATATTTACAGCCTGTGAACCACTCTGATGACCCCAAGGGATCATAAACCCAGGCTGGCACCAAACCCAAATCTTTGTGTATGCAGGGTAATTTGCAACCAAAAGAAATATTAAAGGGGGTGGGGGATTTTCCTACATGAAATGTTAATATAACCGGTAACTAATAACATAATTCAATTAGAGGGGCACTGAGGGCTAGAGCTGACCTCCCTTTTTTATCCCCTTAAGGACACAACTTCTGAATATTTCCGTCATGTGTCCTTAAGGGGTTAAGTTTAATGGAGATAATGCATTAAAAAAAAAACACTAACAAAGATAAAAATATATCCACATTTGGGTTTTCCTCCTTTATAGTAACTCTGTAGCTTTTGCAGTGACAAGGAAGTAACTGAATTCTTAATTGATCCTGGTTATGCTACAGTGTTTATTAGGAGCACAGTGCATATGCCATTTGGAATACACAGTTGTTCCAAACAGTTTAAAAAACAAAACTATTGGGAATACCTCCAACAGTCCTTGATCCATAAATAGGACACCATAGAAAAGGCCCAAGAAAGTGGGGTGAGAGTGTGTTCCCTGTGAAGAAACTACCCCTGATTATTTTGTTACTTTTGTTTTTCCCTGTTCAGTAGATAAATCTACCAAACACCAAACACCCCCCTGGCTCATTCACTTCAAGCAAACCGCCAATTAAGTGCTCTCTTTGTTCGCACAAAAGGAGGCAGCGGTACTTGGTCGTCGAGTGTCTGGAACCAAAATCGGACACTCGACTTCCCGAACGCCGGACAAACTACACGAACGCCTGCTTCCTTTTACCGACCAGCCAGGATATCGCTATTCGGTAGATTTGTTCCCACGAACTAGGGAAACAAATGCTACCTATGATCCAGGGGAACCGTTCGTGGATTTATTCGTTTTTTGTACTTTGCGAAATTTCTGGGCAGGAGCATTGTGTGCTGTTGGTCAAATTAAGACCTCTGTGTAACTTTTGAACCCCTGAACCGACCTGGCTGATTTTTGAATATGTTGGTTCCCCAGATTGGGGCTATATATCAGGGGATATGACTTTTGTGGGGTTCCCATGGAGACTGGGGTACGTTCTGAGTTTTATGGAAATGTATGTTTTTTGTGTTGGGAGATAATTGAGTTTAGTATAGTGCTTGACTCAATTATCTCCCCAGTACAGGGAACAGATTATATTATTGTCAGTAGGAGTGCCCTGGACCTGAGAGCCAATGTACTTGCAGAATGTATTTTGTCACTGCCCCCTCTCAGGTTCAGTGGGGAATGCCCCTGGAATATGTCAATGTAATCCCTGACATTGTTAACTGCATATAAACCAGGCGGTTAGCCTGAATAAAGCATTCCTGTTATACCCTTCATCTAGTTTAGGCTAATGTTTGGGTATCTATGTACTTTGCTGGGAGAATATACTTGGATGCTGTATTTTGTCTGGAGAAAAGTTCGAATTAACACCCGAAATGCGAGCTATAATCACTCAGGCTCTAGCAGTTCGGGAGAAAATAGGCGAACGGGTATCTGCAATACCAGCGTTCGTTACATTCCCAAATACTCTGTCCATATGAGAGGGCTTCCGCAGATTTTAAAAATTTACTTTAATAAGTTTACATTGCTTGACTCCTACAATCTACTGTTGCATCTCTCATACTGCATTCACTGCAGCCCAGCAGAGAGGGCTTATCACAGAACACTGGAGGTAGCTCTCTTTCGGGGACGTCTCAAGTCACTGAGGAGTCTCCGAGCCTTCCTCTGGCTGACAATGTGTCACTCTGAGAACACAGATGCCTAGTGCTGACAGATGGACTCTGTGCACTCTGAGTAGCGTCTTCCATAGTGGTCTAAAATTGGCTGTGCGGCATACAGTATATTTCACTGCACAGTCAATCAGGACCACTGTAGAGTTGATGTGATAACACTATTGTGGCTGGGAGTAGGCCGTAAACCTGACCACACTTTGGCACATGGTAGCTTGGAATTTAGTTTCCATGTACAATTAGCTTTGATACAATTCAAACATTCCTCTCAAGTCTGGATATTGTGTGACAGGGCGAGGACGATTGTGTCGGATGACTGTGTGAACCCTGTGACATGTTTCCTTGCATTGCCAGTGACATAGTGTAGGTTACTAGCATGACCTTTCCCATCACAGGTTTATATGCGACACTGAAACACGGCCATTCTGGCATCGCTCGGTTGTCCATGTTAACACATCAATCTAGTGACTATATTGACACTGCAAGTTACTCTTGCATCAATACTTTGGCCATTATAAAGCAATTTGTCATCAATTATGATGCAGAATGCTTTACACTGGTCGCATCTTACACTCCTCAGGGTCTGTACCATTTGTTGACGTCAATTCGACCATGTTCTGGTGTCGTAGATATGATGTTAACTAATAGAGTTTCACTACAGGCTAAATAACATTCAAGCTTCCTTGCCTGTTGTGGACCCTGTATACCCCAAAGTGCGCTCATGATGTATTCAGTTAATTTGTTTTCCAACTCTGACTTGTCTGACTACTTGAATTCTGTAATCCTGACCTCTGCATGTCCCTGTAGTGCTTTGACCTCAGCTTGTTTCTGCTTACTCTCTGTGTGCTTGCAGACATTTTGCCTGTCTGTATTCAGTGTTAGCCCGCCATTCTGTCTTGTTTCCACCAAGGTTTGTGTGTTAGGGTTAAGCACACACTTACAACAGAGGTCTGTATAGCACATTGATATGAGCGTAATCACAATCGTACAATGTTATCTATCCGTGCCAGTAATACGCTAGCACAATGCCACCACCTTATATTTGCACAATAGGTAAGCACTCACAGGTGATAGGTAAGATTGTCACTGTACAGACGCCCAGAAGTAGTACAGCACAGAAATAAATACAGAATAATCCATAGAACACATGGGTCTATGAGTGAAGAATATAGTTCTATAGTACTCTGAGGTTTTTTGTAATAAGTTGTTGTGGTTTATTACTCCTAAGATCAGAATATTGTTTCACTTAAATCTTTGTCAGCAGACTGTTTTAAAATGCAAGAGTTATATTTTCTAAGTCTGCTAACTTTAAAACAAGGGGCTTTATCTGATCTCTCAGACTCAGATAAAGCCCCTAAAAGAATTACTGCAGGGTCTAATATAGCTCCCTTAATGGTATGTTAAACAACTAAATGGATCAAAAATGTAGAATTAAAGAAATTTCAAAAAACAACAAAATACCTTTGAAGTTCCCACATTTACAACAGCAGGACCCCTTTATATGTAAACAATGGGGACATCCTACTTCCTTGCCCAAGTTGCCTCTATAATGCTCACTCCAAGTACCTGCACCCCTTGTAATTTTGAGTCCACCATAAGTTCATTACTTTCCATCAACATTCTAAAAAGGAGATGGGTTATTCTCCAGAGAATATGGAAAGACTCTCCTACACATAATTACAGCCATAACATTACTCTAACAATAGCCAATGTTTATTTTGTGGGGGGGTTTATATGTTTTGTATACATAGCCACGTAACTGGGTTATTTTATTTATTTATTGTCGCTTTCCAGAAAACGATGACAAGAAATGTCAACATATTTTTCCTGGTAAAACACCTATGTATCATCTATTACATAAATAAGGATCAGTTTTTTTTATGCATATTTATTTTAATAAAATCCTACGGACACTGTAACTTCTCTAAAAAACAAAAGGATCATCGTACATTTGATTCATACAGAGATAATACATGTGGACTCATCACCTTGAGCTGGCAAGTCTGTAGAGAAAACCAAACAGAATGCCAATAACTGTGGCAACATGCCAACATTAATTATTCAAAATGGTGGCGCCCATGAACCTGTATGGACAGGAGAGGTAAGATGATTCCACAGCATATGCTTTTATTTGAGCATAAGGAGTAAAGAATACACTTTAGTTTTGTTATTATTGGGAGGACATGACCAGCGGACACCTGTACTGCCTGGGCTAAAGAGCTCTGAACCTGGAAACGGGACATTTATTGGATATAATAACTTTAGTTATTTGCAAACCTGAACAAAGTGGGAACCGCGAATTCTGAAAGATCCCCTATGATTCTGAGGAGAGAGGAAATGCGTATCACGCTATATTAGTCTTATATTCTGCCAAATCCTGTCAGCAGGTTTCCATATATGTGCTTTCACAAGTGACCTTGAATAAATGTCTGATGTTTTAGATTTTATTTATGGGTACCTGCCATATAAAAATGTTTGAATGACAAGGTTGCCCTCAGGTAATATACATAATTTAAACAATGCTATGTTAGGTTTTGTTCACTTGTTTGATTATTTTGGCTTACATTTGCAATTCTCATGCAATTTCTCACAATTGACAATTTATTAAAGGGACACTGTAGGCACCCAGACCACTTCTGCTCATTGGAGTGGTCTGGGTGCCAACTCCCACTACCCTTAACCCTGCAAGTGTAATTATTGCAGTTTTTCATAAACTGCAATAATTACATTGCAGGGTTAACTCCACCTCTAGTGGCTGTCTACTAGACAGCCACTAGAGGTCACTTCCTAGTTTCTAGCACAGGTTTCCTGTGCTAGAGCGTCGCTGGACGTCCTCACGCTGTGTGCCTGCGCATTACGTCTCCCCATAGGAAAGCATTGAAAAATCATTTCAATGCTTTCCTATGAGGAGACGTAATGCGCATGCGCGGCATTTCCGCGCATGCGCATTAGGTCTCCTCGGCCGGTGAGCGAGATTAGTCTCGCCCACCGGCCGACGTAATCACCAGGAGGAGCGTCGCGGAGGCGGAGACAGCGGCGAGGGACATCGCCGCTGTCCCAGGTAAGTCACTGAAAGGGGTTTTCACCCCTTCAGTAACCGGGGATTGGGGGGTGGGAGGGAGAGGGACCCTCCAGTGCCAGAAAAACTGAGTTTTTCTGGCACTGGAGTTTCCCTTTAAATAGTCCTTTAGTGTTAAAGATATTGTATTTTACCTACAGCATCTCTATGGTCAGTGAGCGAGGGCCAGTACTCTTTCGGCCTGTCTACTGTCAGTGAGCAAAGGTCAGTATCCTTCCAACCTCTCGCAAAGGTCAGTATCCTTCAAGTCTGTGAACAATTGCCAGTGCTCGTCCAGCCTCTCTATGGTCAGTGAGCGAGGCTCAGTGTCCCTACAGCCTCTCTATGGTCAGTGCACCTCCAGCCTCTCTCTGGTCAGTGAGTGAGGGTCAGTGTCCCTAAAGTCTCTCTCTGGTCAGTGAGCAAGGGTCAGTGTCCCTCCAGTCTCTTTATCATCAGTGAGCAAGGGTCAATGTCCACCCAGCCTCTCTCTGGTCAGTGAGTGAGGGTCAGTGTCCCTAAAGTCTCTCTCTGGTCAGTGAGCAAGGGTCAGTGTCCCTCCAGTCTCTTTATCGTCAGTGAGCAAGGGTCAATGTCCACCCAGCCTCTCTCTGGTCAGTGTCCCTCCAGACTCTCTCTGGTCAGTGAGCAAGGGTCAGTCAGTGCCCCTCCAGCCTCTTTATGGTCAGTGAGCGAGGGTCAGAGTCCCTCCATCCTATTTATGGTCAGTGAGCGAGAGTCAGTGTCCCTCCAGCCTCTCTATGGTCAGTGAGCGAGGCTCAGTGTCCATACAGCCTCTCTATGGTCAGTGCACCTCCAGCCTCTCTCTGGTCAGTGAGCGACGTTTAGTGTCTCTCCAGCCTCTCTCTCGTCAATGAGCGAGGGTCAGTGTGCCTCCAGCCTCTCTCTGGTCAGTGAGCGAGGGTCACTGTGCCTCCAGCCTCTCTCTGGTTAGTGAGCGAAGGTCAGTGTCCCTCCAGTCTCTCTCTGGTCAGTGAGCAAGGGTCAGTGTCCCTCCAGCCTCTCTCTGGTCAGTGAGCGAGGGTCAGTGTCCCTCCAGGCTCTCTCTGGTCAGTGAGCAACGGTCAGTGTCCCTCCAGCCTCTTTATCGTCAGTGAGCAAGGGTCAGTGTCCCTCCAGCCTCTTTATCGTCAGTGAGCAAGGGTCAATGTCCACCCAGCCTCTCTCTGGTCAGAGTCCCTCCATCCTATTTATGGTCAGTAAGCGAGAGTCAGTGTCCCTCCATCCGCATTATGGTCAGTGAGCAAGGGTCAGTGTCCAACCAGCCTCTCTCTAGTGAATTAGCGAGGGTCAGTGCACCTTCAGCCTCTCTCTGGTCAGTGAGCAAGGGTCAGTGTCCATCCAGCATCTCTCTGGTCAATTAGCGAGGGTCAATGTACCGTCAGCCTAACTCTGGCCAGTGAGCGCGGGTCAGTGTCCATCCAGCCTCCTTCTGATCAGTGAGCGAGGTTCAGAGCCCCTCCAGCCTCTCTATGATCAGTAAACAAGTGCCAGTGCCCCTCCAGCCTCTCTATGATCAGATCTCCTCCTACAAGCATTGTGTATCTGGCTGATCCAAAGAATCCAAACAGTTAGACAGACCAACTTCTGTCTGTAAAATACTTATGGAACGTAGCAGCACATTGAAGGGAGGGCAATTAACCAAAACAACAGACTATGACCATTATAACATGTATCATGCTGTATGCTACAACATGCAAAAAGTAATTGTTTAATTGTAGATGCCCTTTGACAGCTAGAGATCTTCTGGCATTCTAAGTGTTAATATAATTTCTAGGTCTGGAAGAATGGAAGGGGCACTAGCAGCAGACGGTCTCCCCTCTACCAAACACCAAACACACACCTTTACTGCCAGAGGGGCCTAGATCATACTGAAGAAACACAACAAAGGCAGAAACACAAAGCCAGGCGGTCTGCATATCGTCCATCCCAGAGATGGGTCCTTCCAGTAAATGACAGCTTTTATCCCAGCAGACTCCGGTTATGTACACAGAGACCTTTGTCTGAGGTTTTTTTTGCTGGGATTTCCCAGCAACTAAACACTACAAAAATATTCTCGTTCTCTGAAAGGAGGTTATGAACCAGGCAGCTCTTCCAGAAGTTACAAATTAACTCGTTTTACGCACAACAAAAGAGAACAGACTGAGCCCAACACAAGCACCTTAGTCTGCTTTCTGCAAATTTAGCTCTAAAACAATGCTGCTCTTTTGTGATTTCTTAATAATACTTTGTCTCATAAGCCGTGCTCACATTCCGGTTCACGTTTGATCTCAAATTTGCAGGAAGACAAATTCGAGTAGTTTTATACAAGTATTACCATGAGTAAAGCAGCACAATGAGTGACTGGACATATTTATGAAACAAATACAATTTGCACAACTACGCATACACTGAAAAAAAAAAATGTTTTATGCATTTTCTATATACCCATTCAAAATTGGTTGGTGCCTCTCTGGATTGCCCCTACTTACTTAATACTTACAAACGGATATACTTGTGAGTAATTGCTGCTAAATTCAATCCTTATTCTACTTCAATTCTCAAATGACTGATACAAATGAAAGAACTATTTATCATAGTGCAGTAACGCTTAGCACTTGTGTTAAGTGCTAGTTCTGTTTGTACATACAAGTGATACAGTCTATCCAAGAATAAAAGGCAAATCAGTAAAAACAAAACATTGCGGGTCCTACTAGTGGTCTGGCTGGATCACTGCTCTGAGAGAGGTGGGCTACAAAACTTGCAGTAGACCCTTTTTAGACAACAGATTTCTCTCTCCTGTGATCAGACAGGGACTGCATCATAATTCATTAATTTGCAGTAAAACAAGAACTTCCTTCAAGAACCCAATGAGTTAATCCAGACTATAATGAAGTACAAGAATCTCTCTTTTTTTTTTTTTTTTTGGGAAGCTTAGATAAAATGTAAGCGAAAATATTTTAAGGTGTGGTGTTTAGTGTTTCTCAGCTTGTACAACACGGGGGGAAAAAAGAAACTGCTGAGTGTAGTTTTTGATATTTAGAGACATAAAAAGCATTTCTGGAACCCATCCCAGACTGGGAGGAAGGCACGTCCCAGGCCCTGAAGGCCTATATGACGGGGCCGTCTCGATAAAGCAGAAACACAAGTCTTCTCCGGCCAGATGGTCCAATGCGAACAAACGTCTGTATATTTATTCCTAACAAATATCCCTCAAGCATGACAATATTTATTATACAATTATCTCCCTAAATCCCGTAAAAGACCGACTCAAGACCGGCCGAACCCTGCCAGATTCTTCTTTTTCCTTCCCAGCGACTGCAATCAGTCTCCCTGAATTATCTCTATTTATGTTCTTCGGGATACATGGAAAAAATGCATCTCTTGTGGTTTATCTTTGATCTGCAAATAAAATGTGCAAAGCACAGATGCTTGGTGCCAAGAGGATTCAGTATGCTTAAACTTCGGTCATATGACTTTACAGAAGTATCTTTTCCAAGGCGGGGAGAGAACTCAGCCACACTTAGAGAAAGTGCCAGGAGGGTAGCGGGGAACGGTGACCTCCTTTCGTGCCATTTCCCTCTAAAAGTTGGATTTTTGTTGGATTATTCAGAATAGTGCTAAATTAAAATCATTCTGGTGCTAACACGACTGCTTCACTCTAAAAGCCTCTGATAAAAGATCCCCCCCTGCCCTCCCCCGCAAAAAAAGTAAAGGTAAATGGGACAGCCGATAGGGACATAGATAACCCCAGGCAGTGCTAGCCAATGTTAACCTTACAGGTGCTTGTAGAATACATTTCCCATAATGCTCAGTCAACTAAAAGGCTCAGGAAGACCGGGCTATATATATTAGCACTACTTTTGTGATTACATAACATCATTACCTGCGATGTCATGATGCAAGTGCCTTTTAGGCCATGTGGTACTGTCACTCCCTGGCTAGAAGACCTCTCAAGTTGTAGGTCAGACTCTGCCTTCTCCGTCGATGGCACCTTGGTGTGTACATCATAGGGAACATTAGCATGTACCGGGCATCCAAAGTCGCACATGTCCCAGTATGAACGGATATTTCATAGTATGAGAATATGTGAGAAAGGCATACCAAACGACACATTACAGCTCTCCGCGTCCTTCAGAATGAATATCACGTAAATAGAGGACGTGTTGGGGTACACAGGTCATTGGGATACGATAAGGAGATTAAGGAATTAAAGAGAAGTAAAGAAACATTCAACTAAATGAACAGATAAGGAAAAGGAGATAAAAAAAAACAACAATTTGTGGCCCATTAAGATGAGATTGTTCAACATACACTTCAATTACAAATGGTGCAATGTGCTGGTTTGATACAATCATAAGTGTTGAAAAGTATATTTAAGTAGAAAATGGCCACTAGTCAACTATGAACCTGTTAGGAATGTTTGCCTGGTTTTACGTTTGTACATATTGTAGTATTTGGCTGAGTGAAGTATAGCACAAGTACTGCAAAGAATAAAAGACGAACTTAAACAAATGAAAGCCTGAGTACAGTTCATTCCAGGACAAGTAAATAGTGTGCAGGCTCAGCATACAATGTGAGGGAGGATAGCTCTGCAAACAGGAAAGCATACATTAATAAACACAGAATTCTCACTGCCCTGTTACAATGTAACCCTCCATGCCATCACCAAGACAAAGGCTAGCAGAAAGAGATACAAAAGCAATGAAATTGGATTCTTTAAACAGTATCTCCTATATTTTATAAATCTGTATTTGCAAGATTTGAAAAATAAAACTATTTGTAGAAACCTTTATCTTGCAACTGGGCGATGCCATCTTAGCTCCCTGCCAGTCAGTGTTATCAGCTTTTTACCTTCCACCTGGGAGTCCGCATGGAGAAGAGGAGAAATTAAACAATGTTTCTGTTTCACTTCATTTGCATTGTGTGCCCTGGCTGTGCCTGGACTGAACTGGATTGAGGTGTAATTTGCTAAACAGTTTAAAGAATTTTAAAAGAAAATGGAGAGCCACATAACTATCAGGTGATTTTTAAAATGATACCAAACAAAATACTAAACTTGCCACAGTGCAATGTGTTTTTGGAACCCATGTTTTGGTTTATCAAAAGCTGTGGTTAAAACAGCGCCCATTACTAAATGCTGAAATTCAAAATGAAGTCTGGAACACGATACCTGTCTGTGCTCGTTTGCATGTCAAGCTGGGAACTCTGGGATAGCTGTGGAAACATGATTTCACATATTTCTGTGCCCAAGGGGCACTTCTCAAAGTTTTGCAAACGATGCACAGTATTTTTTTTCTAATATTGTAATTTCTGAGAAGTGGTGATGTTGGTGTGAAGTCAATGAAGGGCTCCTGTTACTTTTACTAAGCAATGTGAAATATAGCATTTTTTGGGGGGGAAACTGTTCTAGAGGCTGTCATTTTCTACAGCACAGACCAAGTGAAACTCGGTCACATGACACAGAAGTTCACAGGAAAGCACTGAATTCACTTGCATCAACAATGTAGGAGACCATGACTGCAGGAGGACTTCATGGGAGGTAGAGCGTTGAGTAGCACCGAGGAAGTCTTGGTGCTGGAAAGACGTGAGCAAAGCACTAAACGGGCACTAAACAAGACAGAGTCACTATACCATCAGTAATACAGGTTTGTATACCTAAAGATATAAAGATATATTGTTCCGCTCTTTTAAATGAAATGCTGTTTTCCAAGGCTGTAGATCACGTTCACCAAATGAGGGGTAACTTGGGCATATGGAACTAACAATGAAAATACTCGTTTCAGTTCAGGTATTTGCATTAAATATCATTGTAGCAAATCGTCCTATAGATAGTATGTCACATTGTGCTATGGAGAGGAAAGCATTACCTTCAATACTGCGTTACAGGTTTGAGCTGGGGTGAACCCCAGGGGGAATTTAAAAGGATATAAAATAATAATATTGATCTTGTGCACATTTTGCCCCATTTGAGGGGTAGGAAAGTTCTTTGCAGTAAGTTACATAATGATTCACCTAACGCACTAATTTCACAGACCTCGGAAACAGCAAGGATGGAACCTGTGATCTTCAGATCGATACAGTAAACATATTAACTAACTGAGCTATCCTATAATACTAATATACATGCTTTAAAGGACCACTATAGTGCCAGGAAAACATACTCGTTTTCCTGGCACTATAGGGTCTCTAGGTCCCCCCCAACCTCAGAGTCCCACTCCCGCTGGGCTGAAGGGGGAGGGAAGGGGGTTAAACACTTACCTTTTCTCCACCGCCGGGCTCCTTTGGCGGTGGGGACTCTCCGCCTCCTTTCCAGTCATCGGCTGAATCCGCATGCGCAGCAAGAGCCGCGCGCGAATTCAGCCAGTCCATAGGAAAGCATTCTCAATTTGAAAATCACAGTGAGAAGTGCGGAAGTGCCTCTAGCGGCTGTCGATGAGACAGCCACTAGAGGCTGGATTAACCCATAGGTAAACATAGCAGTTTCTCTGAAACCGCTATGTTTACAGCAGAAAGGGTTAATTCTAGATAGACCTGACACCCAGACCACTTTATTAAGCTGAAGTGGTCTGGGTGCCTATAGTGGTCCTTTAAGGCAGTTCTGTGTTGTTTAATTATGGTGTCAAAATTCACACCACTGAACACAATGTTTGTAGGAGCTGATACTCTATGGATGCACCCGTAACATAGAAAGGGGAATCTCAATAACTGAGATGTGCATTGAGGAGTCACCGAGTTTCCATTTTCAGGATTAGGAAACGAGTCTGGTCTGCATGGGCAGGGCTTGTTGATTACCTTACCTCCTGATCAAGTCATTCTTTTTGCATCAGAGGGAAAGTTTTGTTCCCTAGGTGGCTGTGCCCATTTTGCATACCCTCTCCACCCAGTTTACTATTTGGATGGGACAGCCGCCTTTCTCCCCTTGGAAGCATTATAATAGAGAGCTTTCGCCTCTGGGGCATTCAGCTACATATATTTAATTGTAAAACACTTTAAAAAAGAGAAAGAAAAAGTTAATCTTTAATCTGAACATCATAAAAACAGTGTGCAAATAACCTATTTGACCTTTAAGGTGCTGGAGGGGTGCCTAATGAATTGGCACATCATTCATGTCTTTTTTTTTTTAGCATGGTTTATAACTGGTGGGAAATATGGCAAGGAATAACTAGATTGTCCAAAGTGCCCCGTAGCAATAATTAGTTTTTTTTAAATTCTGTATAAAAACTGTTCTGAAAAACCACTGACTCATTAACACCAGGTAGGAGAAGTATTTTACGCTCCGCTGATAAATAAATAGAAGGTTTCTTCTACTATCACATCCAGATGTGCCCTTCCTGAGCTCGCAAGTTACACAATGTATGATGTAATCAGGGTGATCACGCTGCAGTCAGACGCAGGAATCAGACAGTGACAAAGTAACCCTTTAGATGCCAGGTCTGTTCCTGTAGCCCCAGGATTCGGTTTCTCATTACACAGATCAGATTTTAATGGGAGATGAATGTCACTTGGCGTCTAGTCTGCCCTTTTCCTACCTGAAAGCACAACTTTGATTCCTTGCTTTTATTCCACAGTATTAGTCTCTACCTTCTCTGCTAGAATGCAATTCCATGTATCCACAACTTAATCCTTACCCTCTTTTAATTGCACACGTAAAACGCATGGCTTTAGATCCCTTGCGATGTTCGGAAGTATCCGTTATGAGATGCCCTGTAAGGGCCATATCCTAAATCTCAGTGAGAAGATTTATTACTACATTCACAGCACCGCCAGCTCATGTTATTTTCCATGATACCGGTTTTGTTTTGGCAGCTTAGTGACAAGCACCAGTTTTACTTGGCATCTGCCATCTGTCATATTTCTTCGCAATCTAAAAACCAGAATCATTAGAAATATTTAGATTTCCTGGCATCGCTCAGCATCCCTGTGCTTATATAAGGCACCACGCTCTGCCACATTCCGGATACGCTTTTTGTTAACTATGAAAGCAGATAGGAGATTAGAATTGAAAGATGGGAGATTATTTTTCCCTCCTGGAATAAAGAAGCACTTTATCAACTCAATATGAGTGCCCGGTTGGACATTTTTCTTTTTGTTTCTGTGACACTCTCGCAGCCAGTCCCACTGTGTTTTCTTGGACACATCACACATCTTCAGGCTGATTGGCAGAACATGAAAAGTGTTGCCCCATGCTGCAGCACAGAAATAATTGAATTATTGAAAGCAGCTCATTTGGGATCTTTTCATAACAGATTAGCAGATTCCCCTGATGCAGCAGTAGAAGCACTTTTCATACTCTGCCCATCAGCATGAATAAGTGATATGTATTTGCAAACTCATGGAGGATCTGGCAACCTTGGTTAACACAGAAACTTTACAAGAACTGTTACCTTATTTATTAATAGCTATTTGCATCATTGTTTTTGTTAGAAGGGGGAAAGCGGTTGTCTGTTTATTTAAATAACTGCATTTCCCAAGATCCACCGAATGTCATTTTGTATCCTGTATGTGCTCTTTCACAATGACTTGCAGCAAGGCGCTCTGATCAGCTGTGAGAATGAGTTAGAGTTTAGTCAATTATCCTCCCGGGTGAAGTGATGGGAGCAGGTTTTATTGTGAAACAAGATCCGCCTGGCATTCACGCACAGATCATTTCCCTGAATACTAACCAGTGAGTGAAGATAACAGAAATCTTTTCCTAGAGAATACGTAAAACAGGGTCACTGAGTGAGATCTGGTTTCTATTTTTCTGTTTTACGAGGTCAGGATTTATTAAGATGTTATGATGTGGGTTCAATGCTTTGACCTATTTCAGAACTAACCTCAAGTCAGGATTGTCACATTAACACGGGATTTTGTAACCCAGGCCCTGTACAGTGTTAATGCGATATGTTTTTGTTTTTTTTATTCCTAAAATTAGAATGAATATCAAATGTACAATTGTTAGAATGTTCCAAATCTCCACAAATATGACACATTCATGGGCTGCAATATTTGTAGTTCTCAACCCATTAGGAATGAAGGGAATTCTAGTCCAGCAGAATCTGGATAACCGAGTATACACAGTATATGCATCCATTCTAATAACCTGCTCATGGTAGCTAATTTATAGGTGTCACTGGCCAGCCCAGCATAACAGCTATAATAAACCAAGCATGTCACTGATAATAACTATACTGTTAATTAACAGACATATAAAGCTGCCGAGAGGTTGATTATTAAGATTTTACAGCTTGTCTTACAATAAGATGCAGCTGTCAAATAGCATTGAGGATCCTAAAAGGCAGTGGGGTGAATGACACACTCCTCAGGAAAAAATGTTTCTATATAAATATAATGGTTAATGTGTATTATGGTAAAATAATGTGGTACGCGCGGCACTGTTACACATCTTTTATATTCCAAGTTATTTTAGTAATCGTGGTAGTTTGTTAGGGTTGAAGTTAGGGTTAGTGAAGTGTAGAGGTTAAAGGATCACTATGGTGTCAGGAAAACAAAGCGGTTTTCCTGACACTATAGTGCCCCGAGGGTGCCCCCACCCTCAGGTTCCCCCCTCCCATGGCGCTGAAGGGGTTAAAGGGCTCCCTCGGCGCTGGTGACCTATCCTCCCTGTCCGACGTCAGCTCCCGTCAGGAAGACAGCCACCAGAGGCTGGATTAACCCCAAATGTAAACATAGCAGTTCTCAGAAACTGCTATGTTTTCATCTAAAGGGTTAAAACCTGAGGGACCTGGCACCCAGGTGTCCATCTAAAAATTACTCCCCATTGCAAACCTCACCCTGTATGTGATCACCCCCTGTATGTGATCATTGGGGATAGACAGGCCAGCACTGCAGTCACAGTACCCCAAATAACTTGTGCATGCTGTGTCTGAAAAGTCCCCATTTGGAACAGTAAATCCAGGAAATCACATTTTTACAATGGTCTCAGAATTCTGTGTTTAATATTGTGTTCTTCTGCGACACGCAGTTTTATGAACCAAAATGGTAATACAAGGAAAAAAAGATTTATTTTAGATCCATAAAACACTATAATGAATCGAGAGCCATTCAAATGACCAATTTAATAATTACAGTATCATACTTACTGTTCGATTCGAGGAGATAAATACAGCTTTGGAAAAACCTGAGTGGCTTCTGCATCCTCAAAACTGACAGAAAGGAGGGCCACGTCTTCTCCTGGGTCTTCATTAACATCCTATAGGCAGAGAGGACATTAGATAAGGTCAGGTAGAATATTACAACATTCTAGATAATGTACACAGAACTTTCATACACTAGTTTATAACCTCTACATACTGACACATCGAAAATGTAGGTAAATAATGTCTACATACCGACACGTAGAAAATGTAGGTAATTAATGTCTACATACAGACACGTAGAAAATGTAGGTAAATAATGTCTACATACCGACATGTAGAAAATGTAGGTACCGGTAAATACTGTCTACATACAGACACAGAGAAAATGTAGGTAAATAATGTCTACATACCAACACATAGAAAATGTAGGTACCAGTAAATACTGTCTACATACAGACACAGAGAAAATGTAGGTAAGTAATGTCTACATACCGACACATAGAAAATGTAGGTACCGGTAAATACTGTCTACATACAGACACAGAGAAAATGTAGGTAAATAATGTCTACATACCGACACATAGAAAATGTAGGTACCAGTAAATACTGTCTACATACAGACACGTAGAAAATGTAGGTACCAGTAAATACTGTCTACATACAGACACGTAGAAAATGTAGGTACCAGTAAATACTGTCTACATACAGACACGTAGAAAATGTAGGTACCAGTAAATACTGACATGTAGCAGTTTATTGGGACAATGACAGTTGTAAGATTGAGGTTGCTGTGTCTATCATGGAGATCTAGACTGTAGTTATATGTGGTAGCAATTTGAGATTTAAATGTCAAGTTCCCTTTGTAATGCCACATAGGAGCAAAATGTATATCTTCAGCTTTACATGTGTCTTACATGTTTTACTTTAAATGTCTATATAAGTCCGTATACAATTATTGTACAACCTGTATGGAGTTGTAATCTTTACCCCTTGGGGTTTGGACCTTTGTTTAGCATTATATGAATGGAGCCTACAAACATCATCATCAAAGCAATACCTTACTGCTATAGGGAATTGATTCTTCTAAACTTATTATCTATGAGGTTTTTTCTAGGTTTGCAAAAGACTTGTACTCTCTCTTCCTAAATTCATTATGGCAATCAAGATATAGTCCCCTGACAAAATATTCCCAAGTAACGTTAGCTGGATTTTCCTCAAGGGTCAGGAAATTGAAGTTTGAATTACATTCACTAGGGTTCCAAAATGGAACTATACCATGACCCCTATGCTGATTGGACAACCTTAAGCATCAATGGATTTGTAGTTCTGCAGGAGGTCTGTCCTAATGTGTTGTTATAGATATGTATAAACTGCTCTTTTTAAGGACTTTACTTGGATGTGAATAGCACACGGAAAGTGGAGCAAAGAGACAAGGCACCAAGTTAATCCTATACATGAAATAAAGGCACTGTTACTTCGCACGTAATTCCAAAACCAATGGAACATCAACATTAATACTTTACACAGAATGTATTCAATAAAACACTGAATTTATTTTTATCGTTGGCTATTTTTATAACCTTAGAAATATTGAATATCACAGCCAGCATGCGTGAGTAAAAGACCAGATATTATCACTGAATAGTTGGCATTTGGGAACAAGTGATCCTTTCATACGTGTGCGGTTTGATTCAGGGAGATTTGGGTCTCAACATATTGCGGTTTCACTGTTATTCCATAGCTTAGTAAGTTGGGTAATACATTTCGGCAAAGCTTGTATTGTGAAACGATAATGCCATCGAGGCATTCTGGAGACATCGTGGCAACATTTATGAGTAAATATTTGCATTGCTTCTGTCTCTCAGTCAGAGTGTGCCTTTAAAGTAGCCAAGCACTTTGTATAAAAGAGCTCCAATGGCTAGATATCAGCTTACGGGCAGGGCTCTCTTACCTCTTGTATTTGTCTGTGTATATTGTACGTTTCACCACTAATTGTACAGCGCTGCGGAATCTGTTGGCGCTTTATAAATAGCACTAATAATAATAATAATAAATAATAATAATAATAATAAAGGAACATGTGTTCCTAACGCTAGAGTGTTATACTAACTATTTAGATTTATGGAGCCCCTTAATTAAAGGGACACTCCAGACACCCAGACCATTTCTGCCCATTGGAGTGGTCTGGGTGCCAACTCCCATCACCATTAACCCTGCAAGTGTAATAATTGCTATTTTATAAGTCCCACTAGAGGGACTTCCAGCTTCTTAGAACACGATAAGTGTTTTAAATGACGCTGGACGTCCTCACATTATGCATGAGGATCTCCAGCATCGCCAGAATCCCCATAGAAAGACATTGAATAATGCTTTCCTATGGGGAGGTCTAATGTGCACAGCCATTGCCGATGGGGGAGGAGCGTAGGATGAGCCTGACCCAGCGCCGAGGGACATTGGCGCTTGATTCAGGTAAGTCACTAAAAGGGTTTTTACCCCTTTCAGCAACATGGGATGGGGAGTGAGAAGGAGGGAGCACTGCAGGATCCTGCAGTGCCAGGAAAACGGGTTTGTTTTCCTGACACTGGAGAGTCCCTTTTAGCAAAATAAAGCTTTTTATTTACCCTATTTCACCTGGTGTGCTAGTTTCACCGTGGCTGCCGCTGCTCCCAGGCTGAGATCATTACGGATTATATCAGCCAATCAAATACTTCCCCATAGGAATGCTTCTCTATGGGGAGGGACTAGTGCGCGCTTGTCGAGACCTCGGAGGAGGTGGGGCCGCGAACCAGCGCCAGGGGACATCAGGTGCTAGGATCCGGTGAGTGAAGGGTTTTTAACACTTTATTCACTGCGGCAAGGGGAGGATTGGTGGGGAGGGAGGGGGGTTAGGGGGTGGGGAGTAAAAGGGAGCTATATCGACAGGAATACAGTTTTGTATTCCTGGCACTATAGAATCCCTTTAATTCATGTCTGCGGGAGCGTTTGGCATCTACATGCAGAGCGCAGAGACACTAAAGGTTAGTCCTGCATTTTTGTAGGACTGCATCCAGGAATCCATTCTAGTAGCTGCCCAAGTGACAAGAAGGGCAGGGTTTACACTGCTAACTCTGCATGGCAGGCTCTTTGCCCCAGGACCACTACATTAAGCTGTAGTGGTTTTGGTTTCTAATATGTCCCTTAAAATTACATCTAAGTATACAACTTCTAGCTTAATGCACACAGGCACAAGTAATTCCCTGATTGTATACAGAAAGAAACAATAATAAAAAAAAGTATTCACACACTAACAAACAGAGACCTTTTCAGGGAATCTCAACACCACAGTACAAATACCTTTTAAACAAGAGGGGTTTAGAGGGCCTCTATTACACTGTCTGCTTACCTTTAAGTCATCTAAAATAATTACCCCTAAATCCCTTTCCTCAGAAGCACTAAGCAACAAATTGATCAAAATTGACAAGGGAATCACAAATCTTCCTACAACAACTGAGCTGGAATGTTTTGAATTCAGATGTTTTAGTCTAAAATATACCATTCCTTGTAAATGCTGCCCCACAATAAGGGAGCAAATAAAGATGGATTAAGTGGCCATTACTGAGAAATGGTATAATAAGACAAATGACTGGGACATAGCAATACCAGGGTACTCTTTATATAGAAAAACCAGGGAAGGCAAGAAAGGGGGAGGGGTGGCCCTGTATGTGAAAGATAGCATAACATCTAGCCTAATAAAAGTTAGTGAGGCAAGCATAGAATCCGTTTGGGTTACGTTAGAATTTGGTAATCACACAGTAACTCGTGTAGGTGTTATTTATAGGCCCCCAGGACAAATAGAATACTTAGATAATCTACTAGTTGAGGAAATAGCTAAAATAGCAATGAAGGGGAAGTTATCATCATCGGTGACTTTAATCTTCCTGATGTGAATTGGAAAACCAAAATAGCTGCTTGTGCCAGGAGCACACATATTCTAAACTCCCTACTGGGATTGTCTCTAAAACAAGTCGTTGAGGAGCCAACCCGTAAGGAGGCCATACTAGATTTAGTGTTAACAAATGGAGATTTGGTATCAGATATTACTGTAGGTGAATGTTTAGGATCCAGTGATCAACAGTCAGTGTGGTTTAATATAAGAACAGTGACTGAGTCACACCACACAAAAAAAACAAACAGACTTTTCTAAAATTAGAATATGCTTAAAGGAGTCATTATCAGACTGGAGCAGTTTAAATGGAGTCCAGGAGAAATTGGATTATCTGCACTACTGAAAGCAACAGAAAATTGCATTAGGCTTGACAGGAAAAACAAAAAATTCAAGAAATCACTGTGGAACTCCGCAAAATCTTAGTGTTTTTTTTTTGATTGGGTAACTATAATAATAGATCAATTTGGTCAGAGTTGTGGCAATTGACATGTAATGTGGATAAGTGCGAGATAATGCACCTTGGACGTAAAAACCTAAGGGCAGAGTACAGAATATTTGATTCCTAACCTCAATATCCGAGGAAAGGGATTTAGGGGTGATTATTTCTGATGACTTAAAGGTAGGCAGACAATGTAATAGAGCAGCTGGAAATGCTAGCAGAATGCTTGGTTATATAGAGAGAGGTATTAGCAGTAGAAAGAGGGAAGTGCTCATGCCATTGTACAGACCACTGGTTAGACCTCACTTGTAGTATGGTACGCATTACTGGAGACCATATCTCCAGAAGGATATTGATACTTTAGAGAGAGTTCAGAGTAGGGCTACTAAACTGGTTCATGGATTGCAGGATAAAACTTACCAGGAAAGGTTAAAGGATCATATCCCCCCTGTCTAGTCTTTCCTCCATAGCTTGGAGGAAAGACTAGACAGGCGGGATATGATAGAAACATTTAAATACATAAATAAAATCAACACAGTAAAGGAGGAGACTATATTTAACCCCTTAAGGATTGAGCCAAATGTACACGTTGTGATCAAAACAAAACGTAAACAAAAACTTGAATTTGCGCTATATGTCTGTTCAGGCGTAATTCGCCTCTTTCATATTATGTGCACCCACACCTATTATACATAATTTTATTCAGGGTTAACAGAGCTTTCATTTAACATCAAATATTTAGGTATGAAACTATTTAATATGAATAAAATATTATAAAAAATGGGGGGGAAATTAGATTTTTTTAAAAATGTTTAGTTCTACATGACATTCTAACTGTGAATGTCATAATACAGTTTGCTTTTACTGCAATAAAATACACATATTTGTATTAAGCGATGCATCACGTGTAAAACAGTACCCCCTATGTACAGGTTATATGGTGTTTTGGGAAGTTACAGCATGTTACATTTTTCAATTTTCTCACATTGAAATTCGCCAGGTTGGTTACGTTGCCTTTGAGACCGTATGGTAGCCCAGGAATGAGAATTACCCCATGATGGCATACCATTTGCAAAAGTAGACAACCCAAGGTAACAACCCAAGGTATTGCAAATGGGGTATGTCCAGACTTTTTTTTAGTAGCCATTTGGTCACAAATACTGGCCAAAGTTAGTGTTAATATTTGTTTGTGTGTGAAAAATGCAAACACCTAATTTGAACACCAATTTTGGCCAGTGTTTGTGACTCAGTGGCTACTAAAAATACATAACCCATTTGCAATACCTTGAGTTGTCTACTCTTGCAAATGGTATGCCATAATGGGGGTAATTTTCATTCCTGGGCTACCGTACGTGTAAAACAGTACCCCCTATGTACAGGTTATATGGTGTTTTGGGAAGTTACAGGGTCAAATATAGCATGTTACATTTTTCAATTTTCTCACATTGAAATTCGCCAGGTTGGTTACGTTGCCTTTGAGACCGTATGGTAGCCCAGGAATGAGAATTACCCCATGATGGCATACCATTTACAAAAGTAGACAACCCAAGGTATTGCAAATGGGGTATGTCCAGACTTTTTTTTAGTAGCCATTTGGTCACAAATACTGGCCAAAGTTAGTGTTAATATTTGTTTGTGTGTGAAAAATGCAAACACCTAATTTGAACACCAATTTTGGCCAGTGTTTGTGACTCAGTGGCTACTAAAAATACATAACCCATTTGCAATACCTTGAGTTGTCTACTCTTGCAAATGGTATGCCTTAATGGGGGTAATTTTCATTCCTGGGCTACCGTACGGTTTCAAAGGCAACATAACCAACCTGGCGAATTTCAATGTGAAAAAACTGAAACGCAAGCCTTTTATTTGACTCTAACTTTTGAAAACCCTATAAAACCTGTACATGAGGGGTATTGTTATACTCGGGAGACTTTGATGAACACGAATATTAGTGTTTCAAAACAGTAAAACATATCACAACAATTATATCGTCCATGTAAGTGCCATTTGTGTATGAAAAATGCAAAAAATGTAACTCTCACTAGCAATATTGTCATCGTAACACATTGTACTGTTTTGAAACACTAATATTTGTGTTCAGCGAAGTCTTCCGAGTAAAACAGTACCCTCCATGTACAGGTTTTATGGTGTCTTGGAAAGTTACAGGGTTAAATATAGTGCTAGCAAATTAAATTCCCTGGACTTTTGGCCTGGGTTGTCAGGCAGGTCCCGCTAATTGCAATTAATAAAATGACCTAATTACGAAATTTAATTACATAAATATATAGGTAGAATTATTATATATATGTGTGTGTGTGTGTGTGTATATATATATATATATACTTTTTAAAATTATTTTTATTTATATATAGGTATATTTATAGTGATATATACATATATACTTATGTATATAGATATATACGTATGTATATAGATATATATATTATTTCGTTCTACATGTATTTTGATATCAATATATATATATAAATTTTAATATACAGTTAGAACGAATTTACACATATATATTTATTTATTTTTTAACGTATTTACATTTTTTTTATATTATATATAAATATATATATATATATATATATAATGAAAATGATATATATATTTAATCAATATCATTGTATGTGTATTTTGATATTACCTGGGAGCCCAGGTGCTCCCCCTGCTGGCACTGACATGGACTATGCCGTCCATGTGATCGTAAGGTCCTCCCCCAGGGGGGCCGAAGAGGACAGAGGGGGACTCCCTGGGCTCCCTGGTAAGTCCCCATACCGCGATCGCCGGTGTGGGATCGCCGGCGACCAGGTAAGTACAAAGGACGTTCTATGCCGCCCTCCGTTGTTTAGAGCCGGTTCCTTAAGGACGACATAGAACGCCAGCCGTCCTTAAGGGGTTAAAAGAAGAAAGGCTACCACAGCAAGAGGACATAAATTACAGGGGCAAAGGTTTCAAAATATCAGGAAGTATTACTTTACTGAGAGGGTAGTGGATGCATGGAATAGCCTTCCAGCTGAAGTGGTTGAGGTTAACACAGTAAAGGAGTTTAAGCATGCGTGGGATAGGCATAAGGCTATCCTAGCTATAAGATAAGGCCAGGGACTAATGAAAGTATTTAGAAATTGGGCAGACTAGATGGGCCGAATGGTTCTTATCTGCCATCACATTCTATGTTTCTCTGTACTAAAGATTACTTCCCGTCATTACAGGACTTTAACAGGACATTTATACCCCACCCAAAAGGCTCAATGACGAGCATTGTTTAACGCTTTATGTGCCTGAAGACGTTGTGGCAGACCGCCTGTCACCCCGACTGGGTACCTCCGCCAATCACGCTTCCTAGTATCACTGAGTACTATAAGCACCGCACCAGACACCATAACAACCGTAGCACCCTCTTAGCCGCCGCAGAGCAATATAGCAATTCCCCCCACACATGAGTCAAGGCTTAATGCTGGGAAGTAGTCTGTTTATTGGAAGCACAGTCACAGAATTTATACAAGTTACAAACTCCTTCTCTGTGCCTGAGAGATGATTGAGTCAGGAACTGTACTAACTCAATTATCTCCAGGTACAGAAAAACACACATTTTCAGACTCCCTAAAAGTACCCACAAAACCCATGAAAACCCCACAAAAGTTATATCCCCTGATAGCCCCAATCTGGGAGACCAACATATCCAAAAATCACCCAGATCGGTTCTAGGCTTCGGATTTTTCATGTAAGTCACTTTATTGACCAACCCTGCGCATGGTTCTATGCCCAAAACAGTTCCATGAAATCATGGCTAGCGGTCAGTCTAGTTCGGTAGTTTAAAAATGAACAAACTACCGAATATAGTCAATAGTCTTACCCTGGAGCTTGTTCACCTGGTTCGTGGGAATGTTTCCACCAACAGTGCCCTTCTAAGTGGTGTAGAACCGAATGCAGGCGATGCTGGAAGTCCAGCGGTGTTCAGGAGTTTCTGTGTCCGATTTTAGTTTCATGAACTCGATGACCAAACACCGTTGCCTGCGTTTATGCGAACAAGATGGCCGCCACCTCGTGGTAGTTCATGCGAACAGCCAGACGAACAATTAGAACACTGCGGTGGAACGTGTTACAAACTGTCAATTAGGCTTAACAAGCTCCCGGGTGGTCCATGGTTCATGCGCCTGTTCGGGTCTCGAACAGAATAGAGAAAGGGCACGAACAAAGTCTTTTATGAGCCTTTTCGCATGGCCTATAGTCTTGAGGCAGGGGGCTGGCAAGCAGGCACCTCCTGGAGCCCGTAGCAAGGTTCTGTGCGCCACAGACGTTTTCTTCACAAAGAGTTAAACTAGGCATGAACAACCTGAGCCCAGAGGGAAATGTAATCTTCCCACCATGTAAACACTCACTGAAGACAACAAAGGCGTCATCAAAATCTGTTATTACGCATGCATATCCCACGGTATGAAATGGATCTCCTTACTGTGGCCGGCTGTGGGTCTTTGGAATGCACAATACATTCCTACATCATACTTTAAACCCATGCTCTGCTGGGAACAAAGAAACATGAAATCGTGGGGGGAGAACTGATGGTATAACAATAACAACACGATCAATGCTTTTCCCTGTCTGTGAAAGGGTTAATGTCAGATTGTCGCATTAAAGGGAAATTCATATTTGAGATAACAGAATGTTTTATAAAAATCATATAAAAAGTAACCATTATGTGTCTTGTCACATTCACATTTTCTATATTATTTGTTTCATGTGTGGTACAGATGGAGGATTTCCAATAAATTCTCACTTTTCCCAGAATTTAATGCTTGCAAGTAACAAAATGTGATGTTAACTACTCAAACGCTGGTAAATAAGTATACGAAGCTATTTTCTCCACCAAAACTGTGCTATGTTCATTACTTTTTTTTTTTTTTTAATTCTTTATTTTAATTGTGCATATGGTAAACAAGCAGATTTGCACCGATTTAGATTTACACATATGAGTACATTGGTGTGGCATCAAGAACATTGCACATTTTTTAAAACAAAGTTAATAAACAAAAGTAAATGTAGTTTGTCACAGAGTGATGTTCAGTTGTTGATAGTAAGGGTGTAGTAGAGATGACAAGTTAGGTACATGTCTAATCTCGTATGTTACACAGAATTCTCGGGCATGGCATTTAGACTGATTTAAAACATAAAACAAGCTTACAGACAATGAAATAATATAAGAGCCTGTTTGACCGACAGTAGAAACTTGGTATCCTCAATAGTTGCAGCAGGTTAGTGTACCCGTGCTGCGCTTAAAAGAGAAGATAACATGAGTTAGCCGATATATATAATTGTACCCTAACAATCACCTTTCTTGGTGGCCGTACTGCGCCAGAGCGTCGCCAAGGAGTCGCAGGCTGCCATGTTGTATGCAGCAAGGTTGGCAATGGCTGGGCTCCAGTAGGCTTGTGCCGGTGAGGAGCTAGTGTGGACCAGAAGGTTGCGAACAGGGCATCCAGCTTCTCCAGCAGAGTCAGTTGCAGAAATCGAGGCGCTGGGTCACACTAGGCGTCCGCCATCTTGGTCAAGGCAGGCTGGCAGTCCCAAGTGTGTAATAGCAGGAGCTGCACCAGGGAGACACCGCTGAAAGTTGCCGGGATAACCCCCCAATGGCTTGGGGGGAGGGGATGAGAGAGTACAGAATAGTCCACCCAGGTAAGTGCTTGATAGCAGGCTGAGGGATCGGTCGCCTCCCTCTTGCGTACTGCTAGTAGGCCCCTTTTAGGCTGCACAGTCTACTCCAGGGTAAGCCGCCAATCTCTGTTAGAAACACAACTTTTTTGAGAGCTATGGATGTTTCCCGATACTGTTGGTGTCTAGAGAGGTATGATTCGAATCACAGATTCGCGTTTAGCTCTTAGTTAGGAGCCAGATTGCACAGAGCTCTCAGAGTGTGCAACCGGTCAATGCGGCTGCCAGGCTCCTTCCCAGTGTTCATTGCTTTTTAAATACAGAAGCATAATATTCCTTAAAATTTTAAGTTTTAGTTTCACATTTAGTAACAACATCTGAAGCACTCTGTCAACTTCAATATTGTCCCAAAGGTTAGAATCTGTTTAAGAAGTGAGATGAGAGAATCAGAGAAAAATGTCTGTGAACTTTTAGAATTAGTCCCACCAGGAGGCTGCCCCTGACATGAACTATAATGCATTGAGCAGAAAGAATGGTGGACGATACATGACCCGATCCCATCATCAGTAACTGGAAGCTGCTGGAAGAAATGTAAATCTGACAGCTGCTGGCCACTTGCACATGGACAGCTGTTCTGTGCAGTTACAATGGCTACCACCAGCCATCTGAACTGGATGCCTGGCTCAGTTACAGCCAATAGGCTGATCTCTACCTGTGGATGAACTACAACTTCCATGATGATTTGCTAGACATAATTTAACCACCCCTACCATTTAAAGACTAAAGATGGGCTATGTCAACATAACAATCTGGTCTTTATGGGACACTGAGTAGGTAACAGTTAGATATACTGGGTGGGTTTATGATATTAAAGGGACACTCCAGGCTCCCACACACGTTAGATGCACTGTGTAGGTTAGAGTACAGTTAGTTATACTGGGTGGGTTTATTTTATTTAAGGGACACTTCAGGCTCTTGCACACGTATGTCTGTCTGTGTGTGTGCCAGTATGTCTGTGTGTGTGTGTAAGCATGTCTCTGTGTGTCAGTATGTCTCTCTGTGTGAGCCAGTATGCCCGTAACAGTGTCTGTCAGTGAGTGTGTGTTTGTTAGTGTGTGCCAAATCAGCAAGTGTGTGTGTGCCTGTCTGTTTCGGTGACTGTCCCACTTTCAATCACATAGGAAAGGTGTTTTTACTCTCCTCCTGGTGCAATGGGCCACTTGATTGGATTTGCCTCCCAGGACTAAGGCTGCCAGCCCTCCCCTACTCCAGGCTCTCGCACACGTTAGGTGCACTGTGTAGGTTAAGGTAATAACTTAAAATAATAATAATTGGTTTTGCACTCTTAACTCACACTTTCTTCACCTTCCACCCAAATGCAGTGCTTCCATTTTCGATTAATGAGAGTAGTACTATGGAACGCTTAGCGTGTTGGTAGTAGGAATGCACCCGTTAGCTTTTTACAGCCAAAAATTTTAAAAATGAAAGGAGGACTCCTGGAAACATCTACTGTGCACCTAAAGACCTGACTATTATATAAGCTTAAAAGTGCTATAGAAAGTTCAATGACCATTGTGATCGGTTGAAGTGCTTTCTGATTTAGGTTTCAATTTTATATTTTTGGAAAGGCTTTTTCAAATTATTTATTATTTTAGAAATATTTAAAAAAAAATTGATATATTGATACATTCTTTTTATACAACATTTTTTTTACATTTTAAAAGTGTATCCAAAAATATTAAATCAAAGTCTATATTAGATGACACCTTTACCGAGGGCAGGAAGAAGTTGAATTATCTCAATAGAACTCCAGTATATGTTTCCAGTGGAAACTTTGAGCATTTCTTCAGCTCTTCCTGGGTAGCTGTAATCTTACTGAATTACCCATGACTTTTATCAGATTGTCATTGTTCCACAAGGAGAGGTTTTTCTGCACGTCCAGATACTTATAATAGGTTGTTCCACAATGGAAAACAAACAGAGACATTGCAGAGTGTGCAGAACTGGGAACTGTAGCTTGGCAGGTTATATTAGATCCAACTCAGGGTGCGGCCCCTTTAAAGGAATACTCCAAACATCTAAAGCATTAATTTTACAATAAGTGCAGATTTCAATAGAAATTGGCACTTTTACAAATTAACCTTGTTACACCCACCAGGCTGTCAATCAGACAACAGATCATGTTACTTCCTGGTTGTTTAGCTTAGTGAAGATAAACTAAAGAGGCAGCAACTACCCAGAGCACCTGCCTTGCAAAGATTTCTCAGTGAGCTGCATCGGGAAGTCTGTGATTGGGCTGCCACAAAAAGTCTGGGCGGAGTCAGAAGGGGAGGGCTTGCAAAGATTTGTCATTGAGCTGCATTGGGAAGTTTGTGATTGGATAGCCACAGATAGTCAGGGCGGGGTTAGAAAGGGATAAGTTGTAAAGGCTGCAGAAAAGAGATCTTATATTTTACAAATATACCCACAATGAAGAAGGCATAATTAAATGCATGTATGTTTTCATTGGTGGTATATCGACTAGATGGTGAGTTTTTATTTATTTTATTTTTGTTTGTATTTGGGCAGTGAAGTGTCTGCTTAACTCCTTGAGGCAAACATCCACAGATGGTTGTAAGGACCAGAGAGAAAAAACAAAGCTTATTGATAAGTTCCAGATTAGCTGCATCAATGCCAAACACATAGTATAACAATAGTTTCAAACACCGATCAGCTGGAGTTCACTAAGCCAGCCTGAAATGGTTAAGTCTTTAACGCCAAGAAGAGAAGCATTGTGGGTCTGAGCAATTCTAATATAGTAGTAGTGATTTATTCATTTAATTAGGGATTGTAAAAAAATGAGCAGGAAATTGTAAAATTCTGGCAAAAATAGCTAAATTGGAAAAGCTGTACATTTAATTCAGTGCGAATTTGACCCTAAATTTGAAAAGCAGTTTGAATTCACAATTCTCACTTTAGAAAAGAAATCAAAAAACTCGGCATTGGATAAAATCCCTACAAATATACATAAACACCCAGATAAAGGGGCACAGCATGCCATTACTGACATTATATTACAATTTACATATAAGCAGATATTACATAGAAACTGTTAATGTTTCCAGGTTACAATGTATTTTTGTCCCCGTGTTTTAAATGGTTATTCCATGTTTCAACAAAACACTGTTTTTTAGTTTTTTTAATTCTTTATTTCTGTTGTGCGATTAAGTACATGAAGGCTTGCGATGCCGCAAGAGCAAACGTTTCGGGACTAAACATAGTTTATCGAGTCATGGCACAGAATTTTGCACATTTTTGTAAAAGAAAAATAATAAAAAACTATATTATAGCTGATAAAGACACACTGTGTTGTAACAAAAGCAGGTATTTTGAAATAGATGCTTAGCCTATGCACGGGTAGCAAGAAGGTAGGTAAAATAAAAAATAAATAAACTAATAGAGACCACTGGAGCCCCACATGTTAAAACATCAGACATTCCCAGGTCTATTGGTGACAAGGCAGCTAACTTAGGCATGTATATAGGCTCTCTTAACATAGTGGACCCTCAAGCTACACCCGTTCATCTGATGGTAAAGTCCCTGCTTTTCCCGCTCCGCCAGTCCGGGGCCCCAACGCCAGCACACATCATGTGCCCTCAGATCCGGCACTCCTGTGAGTTGACATCAGAGTTCCCCTGGATGTTGGGCAGTGATGTGAGGTTTGTCCTCTCAGGATTCAAAGCATAGGTAATCAGCCACAGGGATTGGACCCACCAGGTGTGGAGATGGGAGCAGCAGACAGCCCTCCACTGAGTGTCGGGGCCTTAGTAGCATGGCCCAGCATCGTGAGCGAGAGCCCTCCAGCGCCTTCCTTGATGTGTCAGCCTGCAGGCAAGAATGTGTAGGTGGTCTCAGGGAGCTGTGTTTGGCAGCCATGTTGTGATCGGGGTGCGCGAATCCGGGTTCAGTTAAGCTTTACCTATTCATCCTCTTAATGTCGGATCCCTCCCCTGAGGACCGGGATAACCCCCGCCGGTCTAAAGGAGGGGAACGGGACCAGCTGGAGTGTGTGAGTGCCGCTGCTGGAAAAGATAAGAGCAGGGCAGCGGCCATCCGCCCAGCTCCTCTCCCGAGTAGGCCTCAGGCCCCGAAGCTTTATTGCTCAAAAAACTCACAATCTCGGAGTCTGTTACATCACCGTCATCCTCCTGCAGAGTCTGTCTTATGTTCCCGGCTCAGGAAAAGCCACTTAGTTCACTTTAAAAAGACATTCCCTGCAGGAACCTCTCCTGCGTGTGACCGGTCAGCATGGCGGTCCAGCCCCAACCCCCCAAACATTGTTTTTGGTTGCGTCCACCCCAAAAAAGAAAAAGATTCTCTTAAACTATTCGTCCATTCCAATGCCAATGGCTGACTCATTTGATGGGGAGGGATGTCAGGGAGATTGCTTTGAGGGGAGGGAATGGGGGACGCGGGGACGGGAAACTCTTGACATGGGCTGGCTATTGAAACCCCAATGATAGTTCTGCAGAAGCACAGGGGTTAAACTCTGTGTGGCCAACAGAACCTCGCCACAGGCTTTTGGAGGAGCCTGCTTGCCAGCCTCCTTCCCCAGGACTATGGTCCCTGTGATAAACCTTGGTTAAAGGCACTGTTCGTGCCTTTTGGACTTATATGGTTCGATAAATGGGGCTTACCGAACAGATTAATGCTGTTCGTGTACCGAATGAACTGCCGAACGGACCAACCACCCAGAACAGTCTGTGTGCTGCTTATTAACCTTCATCACCTTGTTACCTGCAACATTCTAAGTGGTTAGCTGGGTGGCTGCCGTTCATATAGCCGCACACGTGGCGGCGGCCATCTTTAGCTGCGAAAACATACAGTGGGGTTTGGTCATCGAGTGCATGGAACTATAATTCGACAATCGACGGCGCAAACATCGCTGGGACTTCAATTTCTTTGGACGTTCGGCTGGATTCACTTAAGAAGAGCGGCGTTCACATACGAACAGTTTCTTTCGTATATATTGTTGTACTGTAAACTCCCGAAAGAGACCGAGCGCACATCCTGATTTCATGAAACTCTTTTGGGCAGGAGCCTCATGTGCGGTCAGTCAAATTCCAATGAGGACAGCTGTATCTGTGCTCTGGGGATTGCTATATCACGATACTCCCCTGGTTATAATCACTTGCTCTTGTAAGAGCACCCTGCTCTGCTCTCTGGCTTAGGAGAGGTCTACCCACTGGAAGCTGGATCCTGGTCTTGGGTCCAGGGTGGGTGGAGACCCCAAGCAAGCTGTAACCCTGGAAGTGATGCTGATGGTGTCTGGTGGAGTGCTTAGGAGTACTCAGAGGTACTAGGATGCTGCGATTGGCAGAGGCACCCGGTTGAGGTGCCAGGTGGTCCGCCACACACTGTATGTGCAAATTACTGAAGTGGTCATACATGTGTGATCATGGAAACATAAACAAAACAGTAAACCAATGAAGCCATATTAAAAATAAAAACTCCATACACAGAAAACTAGAAATATTGCCAGTGTTGAGAAACACAAGCATTGAGAAGGATGAGATTTCTTTTTATCACACTAACTTTTTAAAGGAGTACAGGTTTCCTGTCTGTGGTTGTGGTGGGCTTCCCAGTGGGTTTCTTAACATTGAAATGGAAATGTATTCAGGATTGCAAGGCTGATAATACATGCAGAAAGAAAAGTCCTGCGCTCACTCCCATCACTACTGGGCGGCTGCAATGACTACAGTACACATCAGCCCCAATATATAGTAAAAACCAAAGAAAAACAAGTTACCTGCGCTCTCTCCTTTATCCCTATGTATTTTTAAACAAATGGAGGTCTTTTAGTTACCTTCAATGGCCATGAGAGGATGAGCCCACCTGCCAACATCAAGGCAGACCCCCCTAGGTGGGTCTAACCATTCACCTTGCTTCCTTGAGCCTCTGGCAAAAAATCTCTAATGAGACAGAAAGGGGTATTTTTTATATAGGGGTGTATATAAAAAATACCCCTTTCTGTCTCATTAGAGATTTTTTTGCCAGAGGCTCAAGGAAGCAAGGTTAGAGTTAGGACCCACCTAGGGGGGTCTGCCTTGATGTTGGCAGGTGGGCTCATCCTCTCATGGCCATTGGAGGTAACTAAAAGACCTCCATTTGTTTAAAAATACATAGGGATAAAGGAGAGAGCGCAGTTAACTTGTTTTTCTTTGGTTTTTACTATATATTGGGGCTGATGTGTACTGTAGTCATTGCAGCCGCCCAGTAGTGATGGGAGTGAGCGCAGGACTTTTCTTTCTGCATGTATTTCTTTGATAATACATGCAGGCTGGTATCAGATCACCAATATGTACCTTTTCCCCAAACTGTGAACATGACATTCAATAATACAGTAAGAATGAGGCTTTATTTGAGTGGACTGAAAGGTGTTTTGGTAGAATTTAAATGCCTGCTGTCTTGTTAGTGTGTGCCAGAGATCAGGAAGTGGGCACTACTCTCTGCAAGGATGTGGTTAGAATGTTCCCCGCATCTCTAAATAATTTATAGGTAAAATAATATCTATCCAGCATCTGAAGGGCTCATTGGGAAACACATGTAGCTGCCTGGTGACATATAGCAAAAACACTATAATTCATTAAATAATAAGTTCAGGTTTGTACTGCTGGCAAATGGACAGGACAAATCACTGACAATCAAAATGAACATCCTTCAGTAAGATTCCCTGAAAGCAACTTCTGATGACTCTTTGGGTGAGGGGATGCCATATTTACAGGACCCTGTATTGTAATCTCGCAAATCACTGTTAACTGAGAAAAAAAACTTTAAAGAGTATCGGTAAGTGTACACAGCACAAACAAGGGGAAAACGCAGCAGAATTGCTAGCAAATGTATACATTTTTCAATAATTGCTTAAATGATATCGTCCCTCCTCTCACCGGTTAATAAATTCTTGGCATCGAGGTCTACCATGTACTCTGAATCTCCATCACAGCAAATGCTCTGTAGTTGCTGTGATTAGTTCTCTGGCACACTTTGCCATTATGAATATATGAACAGCTTGACCAACGTCAGCCCGTTCCCACGCTGCTTTGCTAGCAATGAAGCATATGTTCAAGCCAATCAGGGAAGTGTACAAGAGGGACATTGGACCTAGTTACGTCAATATAAAATGTAGTCATTCACTTATGGAATTACTACCACAATCAGGATACTTTGTCATAAAGATTACACGTTACTTACCTTGACAAACATTGATTGTGATGTGAAACAAATTATTATTATTATTATTATTATTATTATTATTGCCATTTATATAGCGCCAACAGATTCCGTAGCGCTTTACAATATTTTGAGAGGGGGGGATGTAACAATAAATAAGACAATTACAAGAAAACTTACAGGAATAATAGGTTGAAGAGGACCCTGCTCAAATGAGCTTACAGTCTATAGGAGGTGGGGTATTAGAAACATTAGGATAGGAAATATCAAGTAGGAGTGAAGCAGAGCTGGAGGAGAGAGCAAAGCACTATCCCATAGAGACAGGTATGTAAGGGAGAGATTACTCTGGGAGGCCATACGCTTTCCTGAAGAGATGGGATTTAAGGCCCTTCTTAAATGATTGAAGACTAGGGGAGAGTCTGATGGCAGTAGGCAAGTTATTCCATAGGAGAGGAGCCGCCCGTGAGAGGTCCTGCAAGCGTGAGTTGGCCGTACGGGTGCGAGCAGCGGTCAGGAGGTGGTCGCGGGCAGAGCGGAGGGTACGAGGAGGGGCATACCTCTGGATCAGTGAAGAGATATAAGAGGGGCTGGAATTGTTCAGTGCTTTAAATGTATGGGTTAGCACTTTGAATTGACTCCTATAGGATACAGGGAGCCAATGTAAGGACTGGTAGAGGGGCGAGGTGTGAGAGGACCGACTGGATAGGAAAATCAGTCTAGCTGCAGCATTCATTACAGACTGTAGCGGGGCAGTACGGCTTTTGGGGAGACCAATCAGGAGAGGGTTACAGTAATCCATGCGGGGAATTACTAGAGCATGGACAAGCTCCTTGGTAGCATCTTGCGTAAGAAAGGGGCGGATGCGGGCTATGTTTTTGAGTTGGAACCTACAGGACTTGGCAACAAACTGGATGTGAGACTCAAAGGTGAGACCAGAGTCAAGTATGACGCCAAGACAGCGCGCTTGTAGGGATGGACTCATGTAGATATCACTGACTTGAAGGGAGAGTGAGAGAGGAGGATCAGTATTAGGAGGAGGAAAGACAAGGAGTTCAGTTTTAGAGAGGTTAAGTTTGAGAAAGCGTGACGACATCCAGTCAGAGATGGAAGAGAGGCAAGCAGTGACACGTTGCAGGACGGCCCGGGAGAGGTCCGGTGAGGAGAGGTATATCTGAGTGTCATCAGCGTACAGGTGGTAGTTGAATCCAAAAGAGGCAATAAGTTTTCCAAGAGAGGCAGTATAAAGAGAAAATAGAAGGGGACCAAGGACAGAGCCTTGGGGAACTCCAACCAAGACAGGGCGAGGGGAGGAGGTATCCTTGGAAAAGGAGACACTAAATGAGCGTTGGGAGAGATAGGAGGAAAATCAAGAGAGGACAGAGTCACAGAGACCGAGTGATTGAAGAGTTTGAAGGAGGAGAGCATGATCAACTGTGTCAAAGGCAGCAGAGAGGTCAAGGAGAATTAATATGGAGTAGTGACCTTTGGATTTAGCGGAGAATAAATAAATAAACCATTTCTTGTATAGATTGCTGTTCCAATAGTATTCTATTATATTTAATGTATTGTTTCTGCATATATATTTTAACTTATCAATATAATGCATTAAGAGAAAGAACGTGTGGAACCACAGCTAAGTGGTCTTTTTAAATACATTTTTGGAGAGCTTGCCTTATATCTAGAGGTTTTAAATGAAATGTCTGTGTGATTTATAATAGTTGGTGTATTTTAGGTGATTTTTCACATCTCTCTTGAACATTACCTTTTGTTGGTGACAGGGTAAACACAACCTGCACTACCCTTATATTTGAGATTGTGAAATATTTTGTTGTCCTTAGTCGTATTGCCTGCAAGGAGTAGATATCTGTGCCAAGTGCCCTGATCAAAGGGCACTCAACATCTATTTCCCGTCTCCACAGAGGTTTCTTTGTGCCGGTTAAAGCTAGGAGTAGCCACCTATTCTTATAATTGGGATCTTCACGAAGAATGAGCTTTGACAGGTAGATGGAAGAAAAGGGGTATGGCTTTATTCGAGCTCCCTGTGTAAATTCCATCCTCCCACATTACAGAAAGTATATAATCTGCCTCAATCAGCACTCGCGTATTTTAAAAGGAGCTTGCAATGCAACATGACGCCATCAAAGACTAAAACCATTGCACTCCACCTTCATCAATGGCAATTACCTGCATGGTGGAAACATTTATTTCATTCTGTCACACATTAGCAAACTTCTTCCCGTGGGACTAGAAAATAAGCATGAGTTTGTGAACTACATCTTCCATGATGCTCCACCATAATATTATAACCTTATAAAACTATGACTTGGGGGCATTCCGACCATTACTGCTGTAAAGTATGCACTTTCCATCTGTGTCTCTACAATCCATGTCTGGCACCTGTGCTGACACAATACTTAACAAACAACAATAGCAACCACAGTCCCTGTATGATAACTGTGTCTGAAAATTAACCATAAATGTTGCACATGCGCAGAGCGCTATTGTAGCATTGAAGCCTGCACATGCGCAGAGCGATGTTGAAACACTCGGCCATGGGCTGAATGCACTGTATGTGGCTCGCACTGGTCTCTGGAGTCCCTGTTGGAAGCTATGAGGATATAAATTATTTGTTTAGATAACTCTTGGCACTCATGGCAAACCATCGGCTGATGTTACTGTGCCAGCGCAAATAGCAAAGGGCCACCAATTATAATCATTAAAAAAAAAGCACTGTAATCTTAAACAAGTCAACTTAATACATAAGTAATCATGACCAAACAAAGAGAACTTTAAGAACACTAAATGGGTTTTATTCATTAAAAAAATTTTTGTTTTGAATTGACAACTGAATTAGGTCTAGGTCAGCGTAGCGATATTGGACAAATTGTGCCAAGTCAGCTATTTCTCTAAGCACTTTGAAATCAATTTTATTCAACTTTAGTGAATTCATCTCAAAGAATCACAGAGGCAAAAAAAACGCTTCCACAAAGTGTTTTATAACTAAGCATATAAAAGGCAAACGATACGCAGTGTTATGCTAAAATATACAAAAGCTTTGTTAATCATTCCAAATATACAGCTTTTTATTAAGAACTAATCAGTGAAGTATGCAGACAAATGTTGTTACATCAATCAGATCTGGGATGAAAACAAATCAATTTGCTTCCCCCAAAAAATTCAGTGTTTCTTCTAGAAAATAACTTAACCATGAAATACAGGGTCAAGATGAAAAGACGGGAGAAAGGGGTAATTTGTGTTAAGTAAAATAATGAAAGAACAGTCTGTCTGGGCCTTTTAAGTAAGATAATGTGGGACTTATTTTGTGATGTAATCGGTATAAAGTGACAGATCTGCTCTAGCATTTTGTCCTGACCAATGACTTTCTGATTACAAACACTCAGGATTTTTAAAAGGATACAAACGTTTTGATGTGAAAAGGCCCTTTAACAGCTGTAACCCTGCCAAACATGGATTATTTATTTATTGTAAAAACCCACGTAACATAAGAACCTTGGGCCTTAGATTTTTGGATAATACTCCAAGTAGCCTGATTCAAATGTGTCGACCTTTGAATTGAAAATGATTTGCTAAAAGTTTTATGGAGGAGTTTTGCACTGGCAGCGTTTGTTCCGGTTGCATGCGTACACATATGTGCAGCGAGCATCTTGGAGTGTCTCAATGTGATAAAAGAAGACTAGACAATGTTGTAAATTATGGAATCAATTCAGAATCCCCAAGTGTGAAAATATACTCCTAATGTGGTCAGACATTTCTTGTGTTTTCCAGCTGTCTTCTCTACATCTATGATCATTTGATAATGTCTTAGAACCACCAACCATGAGACCATCAAAGAGTTGGTTATTGTCACCTGCCAACATTCCTGCCTAGACACTCGCACAACTGTCCACTATAAGAGTGAGAGACACCGTGTCTGCTAAGTAACCACCTTCTCATCTACCTTCTCACTAATCACCTCTTCCATATTGTAGTTAGACCCTGCACAGTTAGTGTACTCCATAAGCTCTCTGAGTTATCGATATAAGGTGCCAATAGTCTGTAGGGAATGATGAGGACCAGCCTAACTAGTAATTAAGAAATTTCCACTCCTGTATCCCGTGCTGACTGTTAAAGCTATGAGCATTCAGGGTACCAATAATTGCAACTTCTAGAAGCGGACTCCTGGGACCAGTGCCCCTGCACAGAGCTCCATAATGGGGAGTGCACAAAGCTCCAGGGGTGGGAAGTGCCCATGAACCACTTAGCTCTCGATACCCCTGCACAAAGCACCAGTAATGGGAGTATTAATGTACCCCTTGTCTCCCATTACCCCCGCACAGTGCTCCAGCAATTTGAGATCATGCACACCCCAATGAATTATACTTTTATACTACAAAAATGCTTGCTTCACCTGGAACCTGCGACAGGTAACAGGCATTTTCATCAGCTTACTTTTCAAGCAGGAGGTTTAGCCCCATCTGTACCAAAAACATAAAGATACACATATCGAATGTGGAGTCATCTGAGGACAGATACAACAAAAACAATGTCCTTCTCCTTTCTCAGCACAGTGATTTTTGATAACAGAGTTGTCTTGCTGTATCTGAGTTAAAGCATGTGACTAAAGTGCAGCGATTAATGGCAGCAATAAAATATATTCAATGTCTTCGCTGGAACACAGATACAGTGTAAGCCAAGCTCTCCTGCGCTGCCTTCTGGCTGCAGAATGCAAGGCTGGATTTACAGATCCTGATATTATACTGCACACCCCACTGTATGGAACTACATGCCCCATAATTAAGCATAAAGATGGCAGCGATATGTCAGCCAGTTCCCAGTCTAGTGACAGCTCACTGGAGAAGTTCCAAAGCCTTGGGATTCGCAGGAAATAGATGAATTTTATAGCTTGCTGGAATTATCAGCAATTGAAAGTGAATTTCAAATGAAACTAGCTGAACTCACCATTCACTTATTCACTTTGAAAATCTGTCAATTCTCCCTTTAGTGAATAACCCTGTACAAATCATCAAACCACAAGTACTCTCCTAGTACCATAACCACTACAGCTCACTCTACAGCTCGTTATAGTTGTTGCATACTGGATATGAAATACGGTTTGAAAACATTGGGGAAATAAACTTGTGTAGAATCAGCTTATTAATGGACCAGCCTTAGGTCAGTGAAAGAGTTAATCGCATCAACACGGACAGCACACTATTTTATACATCAAAACAACTTGGAGTGCTGGTAGCTGGACATACATTTTAATGTCCTGCCTCGTTACTCCATGATGTCATATAGATTTAATGTGGGACTGCCTCTGAAACTAATACTACAGACTGCAGAGACTGGACAGCAAACACAATGAACGTCATTGTGGAGAGATCTAAAGCAAACAGTCTGATTCTTGCCTGTTACAAAATATACCTCGCATTCTGCTGCTAAAACTCTGCATATTGAGAGCTAATTCACCAAACTGAGAGTCAAGGACAACTGACAAGGGGATTGCAAGTTGTATCCAGACTAGTCAAGATAGAAATATTCAATTTACCGTAGTTATTTTTCCAAGTTATCTGCTTTGGTCTAAATATTAAAAATCCCAACAATAACTAGTTTATTTAATAACGTGTGAGGAAGACGGAACTTGATGGACGCAAGTCTCTTTTCAGCTATGTAACTATGTAACGTCAATTTTGTTTTTTTTCACGCAATGAGCTAGGAAAACCTGGTATAAACAATGTACCTCCCAATAGCGTACACTCAGATCTGGACGTGTATATACACTGCCAGGATGCTAAACTCAGTCTATAGGAATATTTGTAGATAAATTATTTTTCTAACAGACTGATCGTTTGAAAGGCTTTTCCAAAAACATTAACTCCAGGCCTTTTAGGGATCATGTCCAGACTTTCTGGAGCAAAACGAGGCACATTGACCCACTGCCGCAAATCATACTCTGGCAGTCAAAGAATGTTTTATGAAGTAAGTGGTCCCCAGGATATAGAATATATTTTTAACCTACATTCCAGCACTGATGATATACCAGCTAGGTACTATAACTGTAACCGTCACCTTCTCGTTTCTGCATTTCCTGATTTAGCCCACCGGAGAGATAGCCGTTTGCTATCACCATGCTGTATTTGTGTCATTTAGAGACAGTGGCAACATATCCTGGTGCACAACGAAATAATTCAGTGCTGTATCGGTTAGAGCCCCACACGTTTACAGTTAAAAATGAATTGAATGGGCTGAACACGAGGTACTGACTACCGGGATAGGAAAACAGTGTGAGCTAGAAGCGGCTGTTATGGTGCTTGGGACTGGTAGAAAACATGAGAACTTTGAGAGAGTGTCTAAAAATGGCTATTTCAGGAGGGAGACACAGATATTGAAGTACGGTATATGGAGCAGCTCAGGGATATTCTCATACAGTGAAAGACATGAAGAGTTTAGGTCATGGGAGGGGCAGGGATATATTGTTAGGGAATATTACAATGTTTATCATAGATACATCACAACACAGCATGGGAGGCCAAAGCTTGAAGTACAGCACCCATCACATGGCGCCAGCCTTAAAGCAAAGCACTATGGGAGTTGATTCACATCATCTGGACATTTACGTTTTGCCCATTGTAGTTTCACATATTAGAATATTTATAGATCAGTTTAACAGGTTAAATTATGGACCCCTGAGGGTCCAGTTAAACTGTGGCGCAGTTAGGGTCGCTTAGTTGGTGCAGGTGGCAAATACATTTAATTGAATCAGTAGTTAAGGGGACACTATAGTACCAGAACAACTACATTAAAGGGACACTATAGTCACCAGAACAACTACATTAACGTGGCTATGAAATAAACGTAGATATATCAGCAGCCGTCTTGTTTGTTACATTACAGCGTTATTATATATGTTGACAGCAGTCTCATCATGCTCAGTCAGCCATAATGTCTGGTAAATGCTGTTACAAACATCAGGGTCACTAAGATCAGCCGTCTCTGTGCCAGAACATGACTAGCACTGGTCTTAAACCACATTCTAAGAAACTATTCTACTGCGTTTCATATTTCTTGTACATAGAGCAATCTCCCAGCATACACCCGACCACTCCGATTGGCTGTTATCACACCTGGTTTAGAATTATGAACATGAATGTCTTTTATATAATGAGATTGGAGGAAGGGGGGCATTTAGATAAAAATACATAATAGCAAATACTTTAACATGCACTGTTTATTAAAGGGACACTATAGTCACCTGAACAACTTCAGCTTAATTCAGAGAAAAGGCAGTGTTTAAATTGCCCCTAGGGACACCTCCAAGTGGCCACTCCTTAGATGACCACTGGAGGTGCTTCTTGAGTCAGAGTTGCACAGTAAGCAGCCCTGCCGTTCAGCGTCCCCACGTTCTGCATAGAGATGCAAAATGTTCCTCATAGAGATGCATTGATTCAATGCATATCTATGAGGAGGTACTGATTGGCCAAAACGGCATTTGGCCCCACCCCCGTGCCGATTTTAGCCAATCCAATGCTTTCCCATTGGCAAAGCATTGAATTGGCTAAAAATCGGCCATTTTGATGGTGTCACAAAGAGGGCAGAGCCAGCGCCGGCGGACCCGCACGGCGCTGGAATAAGGTGAGTTTTAAACTTTATAGGAGGCCTAAGGGAGGGGGGGGGAGCCACCTAAATGGTGGGTTTAGCACTATAGGGTTAGGAATACATGTTTGTGTTCCTGACCCTATAGTGATCCTTTAAGCTAAACTTTATTTTATTTTTTGTGTGTGCCCAGGGGATAAGGAGGGGGCAATGCCAGCTGCAAGGAACATTGGGCAAAGCTGAGACAGTTAAAGCACTTGACAATGGAACAATACACACAGCATATAAAGCTCACTGAGTTCCAAAAACAAACAAAAAGCATCTCAGCAATCATTTCAGAAACTTTATAACTCTCTGATGAAATAGATAGATGCAATAAATTATTAAAACACACTTTAGTTTTAGTTATTTTGTTGCTAAGAAGTGGACCAAAGGAAGGGGAACAGAACATTATACAGATGGGACTTAATGAACTCTCCAATCACCATAACCACTTTACAATTTACTGCAGTGGTTATGGTACAAGGACTCTATGGGTTTAGACCTTGCGGTGTTTGTTAAATGGCTTGAAAACAGATTGTGGCAATGTCAGTTTTAACAGTGTCGATTGTCTATGGTATGAGCCTTTTCTTCTATTGGAAGGTGAGTGTTAGGATGGCTGAGCATCTTGGGAAATGTAGTTTAGAATCCTTGACATGCTATGTTTAGCTGTCATGGACAGTGAGACTCATTATTAGAAATGTCTTGTTCACGTGGGCTGGGAGTCAGAGGACCACGGGAAACATGCGAATTAACTATTTTAATCTTCCCAGACAATATTCATATATATTTATTAGCATGTGTGTCAGATAATAAGAAGCAATTACCAAGCAGTGGGAACACTGTAATTCGTGCAGTAAATACATTTTATTCAGCGCTGTAAGAGTGTGATATTGAATGGGACAGCTGTCTGTGCGGTATCCTGAGATACTATGGGCCTGCACGTTTTATGAAGGCTATTTTAACTCTAGCGATTGCCTTCTACAAAAATGTATGTAAGCCTAGAGCAGCTACTGTAATGGTCAGCATAAGAATTAAAGTGAACTGGAATGAAGTTATGGTGCCAGTAGGCTTACCTTTAGGGGTTAAATTGTTCAACACCAAAGTCCAGTATCCAGAGCCGGATCGCTGGATACACCTGTCCTTCTATTACTCAGAATCTTGAAAGAGGATGCCTCTGGCGTGCTGCTGATTGGCATTTTGTAAATGAGGAGCTACCGATTGGCTTAGAGCTAACACTTTCAGCCAATCAGCGGTGCCCCTAGCAGATGTTTCTTTCAAGATTCTCAGCCATACAAGGAAAAGGGACAGAGCAATCCGGCGCTGGATACAGGACTTTGGGGTTGAAGCCGGCACCAGGTACCAAACTATGTATTTCCAATGAAGTTGTTATGGTGCCCAGAGTGCTCCTTTAAATCCAAGGCACCCCTAGGTAAAAAAAAAAAGCTAAATCTACAAAGTTAAAAGCATTCTTTTTATGGCCTTGCTGGGAACTGGCCAGAGAAAGTTGAGAGGGTGTGGGGTGGCACCTTCTAATTATTTGGTTATTGTACACATTGTATTGTAAACAGTGCACAGAGCAAACCTGTTGATGCAACCTCTTTAAAAATTCAAATAGAAACTCAAAAAGATTAAGCATAGTTAATGTTGATGAATTATTATTTAAAGACAACTCATGCAATGCCTAAATCACTAAATATCAATCAGCTAGCATTACCCAAAACTAACACAAAGCCCCCTCCACCGTCACCCAATCATAAAAGTCTAAACCCTGTTTACCATTAGGATGGCAGTACAAACTACGCACAGACAGCTAATTCCAGACCAGAAACGGTGAAAAGCTGGCATGGAACTGTAAATTTGAAATCCAAATAACGGAATTGTAAAAATTCTCCAACAAGGTATTTTTAACAACTCACGCATTTTGTACTTTGTGTGAAATTTCCTCGCTGGGTTTCAGATGGACAAGCCGAAAGCCATTTCAACTCTCTAATTTCCCATGATGCACTAACTTAAGTATTGCACTTTAAATTGCCCGGAAATGAATTTATCAACTGAGCAATCAATTAAAAACAATGGGCTATCTGCCTATTGGGGAATGCGAATACTGCTATGTCCTCTGAGAGACGTAAGGCGATCCTTCTTAAGATCGACCCAAAATTGGCTGCCATGACGGTGGCGGAGCCAGGTCCAGCCAATGAAGGGATGTTATTCGGTACTACCTTCGTGAAAGACCTGGGATCGTATGTTAAGACCTTTACGGCCATAGACAAGGTGCAGGCAAACATGAAGCGCATGTTCGCGCCCAAGGTTTTCGGAGGGGCCGGGCGTAGCAGGAACCGTCCACCCGGCCGTGGTTTTCGAGGCTCATTCCGGGCCAACAGAGGTTCCTTCTTTCCATCCCGAGGACTTCAGGATCCGAGGACCCCTCCCTTCTTCCCAGCCAGAGGGAGATCTTGAGGCTCCAGATACCCCCGTGGTGCCACTTCGGGCAGACGTCCTTATGGTGAGTCCCTTTTTTCCCATCTCGCTCATGTTCGGGTGGCGGGAAGGCTAGCATTGTTTTACCGGGGGTGGGCAGATATGACTTCAGATGCTTGGGTACTGCAGTGCGTGCGGGGTTATCGCCTAGAGTTTGTTTCTCTGCCTGTCCAAATTTCTTTCCCCAGGGAATTGTCCCTCCCTCCAGATCAGGACAGGATGATTTCGGCAGAAGTCGAGGAGATGTTGTCCAAAGGTGCTATAGAGGAATTGCCGTTTGCCGCTCCGGGCTTTACGCGCAATCTCTTCCTTGTGCCAAAGAAAGGAGGCGGAGTCCGCCCGGTGATAAATCTCCGTCCTCTCAATGCGTTCCTCCGCTACCAACACTTTCAGATGGAAGGCATACATTGCCTCAGAGACCTCCTTCGACAGTCGGATTGGTTAGCCAAGTTGGATCTGAAGGACGCGTATTTTACGGTTCCCATCGCGGAGGATCACAGGGATTACCTCCACTTCACCTGGCACGGGAGGCGTTGGCGTTTTAGCTGCCTGCTTTTCGGTCTATCCTCGGCTCCTAGGTGCTTCACCAAGGTCATGAAACCAGTGGTAGCGTTCCTCCGTACCTGTGGAGTACGCCTCATTATTTACCTGGACGACATTTTAATCATGTCCCAGTCCAGAGACCAGCTACTGTTACATTTGGACTGGACGATCAACCTACTGCAAAACTTAGGTTTCCTGATCAACTGGGACAAGTCGGCCTTTATCCCTACCCAATCCATGGAATTCTTGGGTTTCCGGGTGGATTCCATCCAGCAATTCCTATGCCTACCGGAATCCAAGATGAAGGCCATCCAGAAGGAGCTTCGACGAGCGCTTTGGGTGTCGGATTTGTCCATCAGACAGCTAGCAAGGCTAATCGGCCTGCTTGCAGCTTCCATCCAGGCGATATTCCCTACATTACCGAGCACTCTGCCTTCTGGGACGTCAATGTGATGCTGCAACTTCTGTCCTCATGGTACCCTAACCAGGAATTGACCCTCAAGCAATTGTCATCCAAGCTGGTTATGTTACTCTGCTTGATCTCGTGTAGGAGGGTCTCCGACGCCAGGGCCCTTGATTGAGACGCCATTGTTTTCACTCCCGAAGGTGTTGATTTCAACATATCCAGGAGGACAAAATAGGCTTTTAAGTCGTTTGTGTACCCTAGATTCTCGGGGTGTCCTGCATTCTGTCCGGTGGATTGTCTAAAGGCCTATCTGGAAGCTACGCAGTCTCTGCGTTCGTCGGATTTACATCCCTTGTTCATTTCCTTTCGAGCACCTCACCGACCTGTTTCAACGCCGACTCTGGCACGTTGGGTGCGCTGGCTCTTATCTTTGGCGGGTATAGACACCTCTGTCTTCACACCTCATTCTGTTCGGGGCGCTATGGCTTTGAAAGCATCTGCAGTTGGTTGTCGTTTGGAGGACATTATGCGAGCAGCGGATTGGTCTCGAGAATCGACCTTCCGCGACTTCTATTTCAGACCAATTGAACACATCGCATCTCTTGGAGGGGCCTGCTTGCCAGCCTCCTGCTCAGGACTATGGGTCCTGCAATATACCTTCCCCAATGCACTTTATAAGGCTCCATTCATATGATTCATGTACTATTCAGTAAAACAGTATTTACAAAGGAACTAGGTATAAATATTAATCCAGCACAGAGAGAGCGAGCTTTGGCATCATCAGTCCCTCTTTACATCTAACTCTACAAACACATTGCTTTAGATAGCTCCGTTCTTCATTTAGATTTTAATGTCATAACACTAAATTCTGGCAACACAGCTTTCCCTGGGGCCCCAATGTAGACATTTCATAAAATGCACTTACATTTCCCAGGACTCCCCGGAAAAATAGATAGTGTCCCCCCCCATATATCCTGCAAAACCTGTGTCACTGAAACAGTGTAATTGTTCAAGAAGGATCATGGAAAAGAAGTCTGCATGGTTTGCATGAAGTGCCCTTTATATGCCCTTTAAGAAAGGAAGGTGCAAGATCCGTGTCAAGCCTATTAACCAAAATATGAAAGCAATAAAATCCTAGATAGAAACACATTAATTACATGAGTAATCGCTATTTTATTTGATTTTAAAGACTTCTTCCCTTCACGTATGTAGCTGTAATCTTGTACTCTACATTAGGAAAGCAAATAAAATAAAGCAGAGAGCAGCCATTTCCTTTTTGCTTTTATTGAAGATCTCTTACGAGTCACAGCTTATTTCTAATTACTGACAACTTTTTATTCTCTACCCAACAGCGTATGAGCAATATAATCATAGAGACAAGTGCAATAAGGCACTCCACACTGGAAGTGACCCCCTTTTTATTGAAACATCTAGGTAATTGTTTAATTAAAATGGTTTTAAAAAATTAAGTTCCTCCCTATTTTGCAAATCCCAATACATTTCATTTGCAAACCAAGAATTAGCTTAGCCAATCAGGATTCTCTTATTCTGATCGTTGGGGTGTGACCCAATACTGCTACTACTGCTAAGGTTAAAGTGCTATCAGGAGATAGCTGTTTAAAGGACCACTATAGTGCCAGGAAAACAAACTCGTTTTCCTGGCACTATAGTGCCCAGAGGGTCCCCCTCACCGCCGGGCTGAAAGGGGTTAAACACTCACCTTTCTCCAGCACCGGGCTTTCTTCAGCCAGTCCATAGGAAAGCATTCTCAATGCTTTCCTATGGACGCTGGCGTCTTCTCACTGTGAAAATAACAGTGAGAAGCGAGGAAGCGCCTCTAGCGGCTGTCAATGAGACAGCCACTAGAGGCTGGATTAACCCATATGTTTACAGCAGGCAGGGTTAATCCTAGATGGACCTAGCACCCAGACCACTTAATTGAGCTGAAGTGGTCTGGGTGCCTATAGTGGTCCTTTAATATTCTTTGCAGAGATTACAAAATATGACAGTCACAAACAGACACACAGAATGTTTCACCTGTGTTTCAATTATATCTACATTTCTCAAAGTAACAGTTTGTCTGCGTAGTGTTGAGGGGGAGGAGCTGACTTGTCTGTACACAGCCACAGCTTTGGTAAGAGCAAGGGTTTCTGGGGCTTGTAGTTCAGTTATCTTTTTATGATAGCAGTTAGCTGACCTACATATCCCAGAAACCTTTGCTGTGCTTTTTGAGGACAATGTTAGCAGTAACTGCTGGGCAGGAAAGAGGGACATGATGTACACAGTTACAGTGATCTGAATTGAATTGAGGAGTTGGGATATAGAAGGCAGGGTAAAAGTGCAGAATGTTGTCAAAGTAATTTTTTTTTAAATTTATTTTTGTTTGGAAAAACTATATATAATAAAACATGCACAAAATTACAGGTAACTATTAAGGCCAAAAGTTAGACAATGCATCCAGGTTGTGCTGCTACCTGAAGTGTCCCTTTACGTTTAAGTTATATTTAAAGGGAAAGTCCACTGCTCGAAATAAAAAATAAATTGAAGAAAAAAACAACAACACTGTTTAGTACATATACCCCCAGTGAAAACATGCATGAGTTTAATTATACATCATTAATTGGGGGTATATCTAAAAACAACTTGCAAAAGTTGATGATCTCATCTGCAGCCTTGGCAAGCCCCCCTTCTAACACCACCCAGACTTTCTGTGACTGTCCAATCACAGACTTCCCAATGCAGCTCAATGAGAAGTCTTTGCAAGGCAGGTGCTCTGGACAATTGCGCCTCTAGAGTTTATCGCCACTGAGCTAAACAACCAGGAAGTAACAGGACCGCAGTCTGATTGACAGTCAGTGAGATGTAACAAGGTTAATTAATAAAAGTCTCAATTTCTATTGGAATCTGAACTTTCTGTAAAATGAAAAATAGAGGACACATTCTTTACATATAGCATATCAGCAAGCTTTAAAGTTATATCATTTTAAGTTTATTATATAAATATTACAATTTTGCCTTTGTTGTCATGTAATATATTACAAGTTTATGACTGTGCACCCTGCATAGTCTGTGGATCTAGTCATGTCAGTGTGTTTTGTTTGTTTAAGCCATGAAGCCAGCGATGTAGCTAACAGAGTATCAATTCCCTGACTCATTGCTCTACTTGGCAAAGCATGCCTATTTGTCAGCTTAGCTTTATAATGGTAGTGATGTTGAAAGGTGTTGAATTTAGGTTTGTAGCGTTAGTCCAATGGTGTAGTGATAATACTACATTTAACCCACTGATAGCCAGAGCATTAATGCCCAATGGAGCTTTTATAGAATTACTGGCAAGACACAGATCCCTCCATACTTCATTTGTAATAGGGCCAGTGATAGCTTCTAGGACAAGGCCTGGGCATTGCCACAAACCGTCATAGTATGGCCCACATGGGAAGAGTTTTACTGGACATTCGTAAGTCAGTGCAAAACGGGTCCCAGTACCATTAAGCCAGGGCTCTTCTCCACCTGCAGCACAGCTTTAAAAAAAAAAAAAAAAAAAAAAAAAGTATTCTAGGAAAGTAGCAAGTCCACTTTATAGAAACTCCGTCCTTGTATATAACTTGGGCCACGTGAACTGTGACGTTTCAAATGACTTATTACTGTGATATTAGGGGTCAATTAGCAACCTAGACCATATATTGTGTAAATGGGCTGGTATTTGCTATATATCAGTAAGATGTATTACTAGCCCCCTAGAGGCAGTCAGGTAAACTGTAACACTATACAAGAGGCAGGATGAAATTGCTCCAGTGGGTTTGAGGCCTAGGACAAGAAGACAGACAGCGACTGTTAGTCCATTATTATTATTATTGCCATTTATATTCCGCAGCACTTGTAAGCAGATACCACATACTGGCATCATGGCATGGGTGGCAATGGTTTGAATAGAGGTTCCTCCTCTGACTGGCAAGTGCTTTGCACACCAGAAACTGATCATCTAATAATATAACTTACATGTTTATCACCTGAGCCGCCATAAATCAAAGCAGCCGACATAAAACAATAAAGCAGGTCAGAGGCAGGTAACCAGGACATTGCCAGCCTGATCACGGATGACACCAGTGTGGTCCCCTATTGATACAATACATATAATAGTATCACTGTTAGGGTTATTTACTAGAGTAAGAATTGTTGGACATTCAAAAGAGAATTTCACATTTAACACCAAAATAGCCAGACTAGAACAATTCTCCAAGTCAGCTGTGCTTCCAGTTCTTTAAAATGTATTATTAATTAAAAATAATTCTCACTTTGGTAAATAACCCATCTCACCTTTATCCAGTACCTAAAGTGCACATAACGGTTGCTTGAAAAGACTACAGGGTTTATTCACTGAAATGCAACATTTACACTAAAAACGACACGCTGTGGCTGTAACAAAGTGGGGATTTTCCCCCTCAATCATTTTATTCTACATTTTGCTATTTGGTCCCTATGCAACGAGTGAAATGTAAGAATCTGTTCAAATCATGTATTACGTTGTAACTTATTGTGCCATAATTATATATATGATATGTTTATTGCTTCCAAAACCTATGGGTTTCAGTGGAAAATGTAAAAATAAATTAAACGCACTATCTGGTTGCAGTAACAGATACAGAATAAACCATTTTTAACTAATCATCATCAGCATTTATTTTATTTTATTTAAATATGAAACATGATTTTTTTTTTTTTTTTTAAATCATTAACAGGAGTCGTGGGTCAGATCCTGAAAATAGGTCTGTGATACTTCTCATGGAGTCTGATTTTAAATGCTCCCAATAGACAATTTCCACAACACCGAAACAAATATTATCTAGATAACTGAAGAAAGAGAAAGAACCTGGAATTGCCCAATAAAAAGATCCATTTAACCTAGTTCTCATTAATTACATGGAACTTTACATAATCCTAAAATGTGTTTTTAGTAGCCAAGTTTCTAACCCCAACTGTATTGTGCACTCATATAGTATATATATTTTACCATATACAGTGGAACCTCGGTTTACAAACGCCTCGGTTAACATCATTTTCGGTTTACAAATAAAAATCCATTGAAAATTATTCCTCGGTTTACAAAAAAATTTCGCAATACAAAGCAAGTTTCCCCAGGATGCATTGCACCTGGGAGGTTTATAGCACCGCCCCCTGCATGTTGGAGCCTGTGGGTAGCACATGGCGTCAAGTGTGAAGGTGTTGGAGGGGCTTTTGCATTGAGTTTTGGAGCCATTCTGGAATTTTTTTGCAGCAGTTTTTGGGCTTTTTCGTGCATTTCTCAAGCGGTGGAAAGGTAGGGAGCTGAGCTTCGTCGTTTGCATGCCTTTTATTGTGTGTTCTGCATTGTGGGTTGGTTTCCATGCCAGCTCATTTTTCTGACCTCCAGAACGAATGAATTTGTTTTCAATGCATTCCTATGGGAAACCACGTTTCGGTTTACAAATTTTTTGCAATAAGAAACGTCCCAGAGAACGCATTAAATTCGTAAACCGAGGTCCCACTGTATATCTAGAGAGAGAATAACATTAAACACAAAGAGACAAAAACAACAAATTTGATGGAGGGGAGGAGAGAGCAATCCTGGCAATATCTAAGGAGCTGTAGGCTATTTTTTGTCACCCCTGCTCCAGATTATAAGCTCTTGGGCACAGAGCACTTTACCTTTCTTCCACATGTGTATCTTGTACTCTTATCTTCAATGCACCTCTAATAAATCTGAAACACTCAACTCCTTTGCCAGACCATACAATGCAATAAATGCCCTAAATCCAAATACGCCATGGGAAAGAATCACTTTAGGAATAAAACGGAATTAAAGAGGAACCCTGAAAGTGACAGTTAAGCTATCCGTCACCCCAGTAAACACTATTGGAGCACTATCTGGGATTAAGTTATTACAAAACACATTTATCTCTTCAGAACAGCTGCATGCAGACGACCTCCTAGTCACAGGTATCAGCTCGGGAAATGCTAACACAGTCACTCGTTAGTGGCCTCACCGCGCCTGCTCGTATTGCGCCACACAGGTTGAAGAAAACGCATTCTGATTGTGCCAGCACTGCGTTAAGAAATAGCACAAACAATATGACAAACAGAGAAGTGACAGTTCCAATAATCAGAGATAGAAATGTCTGACATATGCTATGCATATATATTACAGCGTTTTACTTTCAAACAAGTGCTGTCGTTTACAAAATAGTATATTTATTTGAAAAATGTGATACGTAGCTAAAAAAAATAAATATAATTACATCGGCCAAAAGAGTTTATTGTAAACATTGGGTACTTCGAATTTGTTATTATTTGTTCTTATTTTACACTAACACTGAGAGGATAAACACATAATAGATATTTTATTGTATTCATTATCTTTCAATATATGAGACAGGGCCTGAAATATTAGGGGAGACGCAAAAATCCTAATTTTCATATCCAGTGTCGGAAAGGAAAAAAATGGGTGAAGTATTTTGCAGCCTGCAAATATTCCCTGTAGTGTATACTAAGCCATCCTTCTACTATCAAAAACCTTAGCTGCTAGCGTACAGCCATCTCTAGACTAAGTTCTTTTGACCAGGGGCCTCATCAACCTATTGTTCTTGTAACATTTTGTAATGGTCTCATTTATTGTTCAAAGACACTATAGTTACCAAAACAACTTCAGCTTAATAAAGCAGTTTTGATGTATAGATCATGCCTCTGCAGTCTCACCGCTGAAGTCTCTACCATTTAGGAGTTAAATCACTTTGTTACACAGCCCTAGTCACACCTCCCTGCATGTGACTTAAACAGCATTTCTTAAAGGGACACTATAGTCACCAGAAGAACTACAGCTTAATGTATTTGTTCTGGGGAGTAGAATCATTCACTTCAGGCTTTTTGCTGTAAACACTGTCTTTTATTAAATGCAGTGTTTACATTACAGCCTAGTGATAACTCCACTGACCACTCATTAGATGGCTGCTAGAGGTGCTTCCTTAACCCCTTAAGGACACATGACATGTCATGATTCCCTTTTATTCCAGAAGTTTGGTCCTTAAGGGGTTAAGCAGTCCTGCCTTGTATGCATCACAACATTCAGTGTCTCCACCCTCTGCATGCAGATACTGAACTTTCCTCATAGAGATGCATTGATTCAATTCATCTCTATGAGGAGTTACTGATTGGCCAGGGCTGTGTTTGGCTTGTGCTGGCTTTGCCCCTGATCTGCCTCCTTGGCAGTCTCTGCCAATCCTATGGGGAAGCATTGTGATTGGCTCAGACCACCACTTCTGATGATGTCAGCAGGCAATTTCATAGGCAAACAGGGGCAAAGGTAGCAGCTGCAGACCTGAATACAAGTACAATTTTACTAAATTTAGGGAGGCAAGAGGGGGCCAGTGGGGGTTAGATGGTGGTTTTAACTCTATAGGGTCAGACACATATGCTTGTGTTACTGACCATATAGTGCTCCGTTAACACTTCCTGGAAAGAGTCATCTAATGTTTATACATCCTTTATTGCAAATTCTGCTTAATTTAGAATAACTTATCTCCTACTATTTTAATAACTTGCTAGATCCTGCAGGAGCCTCCTGTATGTAATTAAAGTTCAATTTATATAACAGGAGATAAAAACTCTTAAAGTAAGTTACATCTGAACAAAGTTGCCGCTCACTGGCTGAGACTCCCCATTGACAAAACTCATCTGGAAAAGGTACGTTTCTTTCCAAGCCAGTTTTCTGAAACAAAGTCACTGATTGACTAAGAGTGTCCGCTGTCAGCTCTCAATCAATCAGCGGCGCTGCTGTTCGGCGGCACTTCATGCTTCCTGTAAGTGAAATTTCAGAAGCCGGATGGGAGCTGAGACCGGCGCTGTAGGCAATGGGTTAAACCATTTGAAAAAGATAACAATTTTCATTTAGATGAATTTATTTTGGTGCCTGGAGTGTTCCTTTAAGGAGAACCTCTTCATGTTACTCACCAGCACAGGGACATAACATTTTAAACCTCTGGCATGAGAAATGTTAATTGTTGCCATTATTAAATAAAATATGACCATAATAAATTAAGGGGAAAAAAATATAACATTAAAACTAAAATGTTTCCAAATTGAAGTCTGTGCAGTAACATTCCTTTCTTTTCATCCTCTAATGAGAACGGAAGATATATACTTGTTTACTGTGGGCATTTTGACATCAAGGTTTTTGCTGACTGTTTTTGGCAATCCTACATGCCTGCCTGAGCTTTACATGGCAATACAGAGAGGTAAGAATATATAAATATATATACAATTCTATATGCCTACACTCCAGTAGAAAAAGTCTTAAGGGCCCGGTGCTTGTCCGCAAAAATATACAATAGTTGGCAATGATAGCACTCCAAGGACTTTTTAAAGGGTGAAAAAAATAAATCTTAAAGGACCACTATAGGCACCCAGACCACTTCAGCTCAATGAAGTGGTCTGGGTGCCAGGTCCCCCTAGTGTTAACCCTGCCTGCTGTAAACATAGCAGTTTCAGAGTGGCTGTCTCACTGACAAGATGCTGGACGTCCATAGGAAAGCATTTCGGTTTTAATGCATAAGCATTCTGAGCTGACGTCGGCAGTGGGAGGAGAGCTCCCCAGCGCTGGAGAGAGGTTATTGGCTGAATGGGGTTTTAACCCCTTCAGCCCAGCGGGAGTGGGACCCCTGCTGGCACTTTTATGGATGGCTGTTCCGTCCATGTGATCGTGAGGTCCTTGCAAGGACCTCGCGATCACATGACCCATGAGGGCCGGATCAGCAGCAGGGGGACTCCCTGCGATGCCAGGTAAGTCCCCCCCCATCGCGATCGCCGGTGAGCAGGTAAATCCCCTGGACGGCGTGGACGTGCTATGCCGCCCGCCGGCGTTTAGAGCCGGGTCCCCAAGCATGCCTGTCGTCCTTAAAGGACCACTATAGTGCAAGGAAAAATGCTCGTTTTCCTGGCACTATAGTGCCCTGAGGGTGCCCCCACTCTCAGGGTCCCCCTCCCGCCGGGCTCTGGAGAGAGAAAGGGGTTAAAATCTTACCTTTCTCCAGCGCCGAGCGTGGAGCTTTCCTCCTCCTCTCCTCCTTCCTAGCGACGTCATTGGCTGAATGAGCATGCGAGGCAGGAGCCGCATGCATTCAGCCAGTTCATAGGAAAGCATTTTCAATGCTTTCCTATGGACGCTGGCGTCTTCTCACTGTGATTTTCACAGTGAGAAGCACGCAAGCACCTCTAGCGGCTGTCAATGAGACAACCAGTAGAGGTTGGATTAACCCTCAGTGTAAACATAGCATTTTCTCTGAAACTGCTATGTTTATTAAAAAAAATAGGTCTGGGTGCCTATAGTGGTCTTTTAAGAGGTTAAACATACACACACACACACACTATCTATTTCTATCTACTTTTTTCTATCTAATTCTATCTATTTTCTACTACAGTTTGGATCCTCCTGTTCGGTCTCCGGTCTTCTGCCTGTCAGCCAGAGCCGCTGTGTGTGTCGTCTCTGATTGCTGAAGGCTCCGGGGTTAACTACAAGACACAGGAGGCCCGTTCACAGTGCCTCCTGTCTCCTGATATCACGTTTGATGTATTCACCCAAGCGTGAAGACGTCAAACGTGATGAACGCGAATTGGAGGTGTTCCTAGCTTCCAATGTAAACACTGTATTTTCTCAGAAAATACAGTGTTTACATGAGAAAGGGTGCAGGAAGCTATTGTTCTCACCTAAACAACCTCATTAAGCTGAAGTTGTTCAGGTGACTATAGTGTCCCTTTAATAAACAGTGCATGTTAAAGTATTTGCTATTATGTATTTCTTTCTAAATGCCCCCCTTCCTCCAATCTCATTATATAAAAGAAATTCTCATTAATGAAATCTCATTATATAAAAGACATTCATGTTCATAATTCTAAACCAGGTGTGATAACAGCCAATCGGAGTGGTCGGGTGTATGCTGGGAGATTGCTCTATGTACAAGAAATATGAAACGCAGTAGAATAGTTTCTTAGGATGTGGTTTAAGACCAGTGCTAGTCATGTTCTGGCACAGAGACGGCTGATCTTAGTGACCCTGATGTTTGTAACAGCATTTACCAGACATTATGGCTGACTGAGCATGATGAGACTGCTGTCAACATATATAATAACGCTGTAATGTAACAAACAAGACGGCTGCTGATATCTCAGATAGTTCTCAGAATACTCTTGCAACCCGCTTTTTCTCTCCATAAGTTTAAAGGGTAATCCAGACGTGGACCCCTTGCTCACGGTGCCTAGAGAGATATCAGCTATGCCTCACTGATGATGCCTTACAAGGCTGAAACGATCGTCTGGGGTTGCTGTATCTCTCGTGCAGAGAGAACTTGCTGGCATTTCGGATCTGGACTGCCCGTATGGGTGGGACCAGTCTGATATGCTTCAGATATGTTCTCTCTGTAATGGCACAAGATGAGCTAAAACCAGCTTGAGTTCTGAGCGGGGACCCACCGAAGGGCAGGCTATTTCAGCTGCTGTCCGTTCTCAGAATACTCTTGCAACCCGTTTTTTCTCTCCATAAGTTTAAAGGGTAATCCAGACGTGGACCCCTTGCTCACGGTGCCTAGAGAGATATCAGCTATGCCTCACTGATGATGCCTTACAAGGCTGAAACGATCGTCTGGGGTTGCTGTATCTCTCGTGCAGAGAGAACTTGCTGGCATTTCGGATCTGGACTGCCCGTATGGGTGGGACCAGTCTGATATGCTTCAGATATGTTCTCTCTGTAATGGCACAAGATGAGCTAAAACCAGCTTGAGTTCTGAGCGGGGACCCACCGAAGGGCAGGCTATTTCAGCTGCTGTCCGTTCTCAGAATACTCTTGCAACCCGTTTTTTCTCTCGGCTGCTGATATATCTACGTTTATTTTACCTGCACCTTACCTACTCATTTATGCGCCTGTTTACCCAAATGACGCTGAGAGGTGTGAGCACACTAACAATGCAGCAATTTTATGCCCGCTGTAATTTGTGTAATATTAACAGCGCATTACAAGGAAAGCAGCCATTTCATACATCCTCCACATGGCAAAAAGGACACGGTTTTACAGCCATTTGTGGGTCTGCGGTGGCATTGTTCAGCGTTCCCAAGTGTGTTCTTTTTGGCCAGTTGTAAAACATTTACTGAAACCATCATTGTGTTTTGTTTGTGTGTGCACGTTTGAGCAATGTTATTGGTTAGCAATACTTTATATAATGCCTCTTGTTTAAGCTCTCAACGTCAAACATGGTCAAAAGTTCAAAAGAAAAGGTTTGCTTTTAAACAATCCTTTCTTTTTCCAGTCTGTAAACAAAAGTGATTGCAGAACAGGAGACAGGGATATTTACCACTGTAATAAACCCTCACAGACTGAATCAATTACTGTGTGTGGCCACAACACAGACACACAAACAGAGCCACATTAACGCTTTCAATGGTGAGAGCTGTGTTATCGCAACCAAACTGAATTACGGTAATTCTCTCCAGGGACACCTGCCCATTCAGACACTGTGAACCGATCATTTCTTTGTCAGTGAGCAAACGTTTAAAATCAGCAGGGGATCAAATACTTTTTTCCCCTCACTGTACGGCTCTCAGCCTACCAGCGGTGCCCCTGTCCGAGTCTTCCTGAACCAAGCCTTGGACAGGAGCGGAAGGAGCCAGGGCAGAGCTAAATGGCGCTGGATTTAACACTTTAGGGGTTAACCCCTTGAGGTAAGCCAGTGCCAAAGGTCCTCTTTGCCCCATAACAATTTCCTTTTCATGATGTTGTTATAGTGCCCAGAGTGTCAATTTAATTATGTGTACCGGCCTTTGCAATTAATGGATGGCATTCTGTCAATTAGTTAGTTAAACAGAAGCTAGCAAAGGAAAAATAGACATGAATTGGGGCTGTGATTTCCCTCTAGCGAGCACACAGCAGAGCTGCTCAGATAAATTAACAATTACATAAATTATTGGATCACAGAGTGGAAAGAAGCCGGTTCATTAAAAATCTGAATGACAGATCGAAAAACGACACATTGCACCAGCTGGCAGTGATATTTCCTTCTTCCAGATGACAAGAACATAGAGAAAATATACTGAAAATGAAATGATGTGTTTTATTCCATGTAGCATTAACCACGGGGCCATCCAACTAATAAGCAGTACAGATGTAAATGGCCAATGTACTTTCTAGGAAGAGGCTACACATGCACATTGAGAGGAGAATACAACAGGCTGATCTCCTATTGTCTCCATATAGTTTGAAAAGGTTCTGTAACAATCGGTTTTCTTCTTTAAAAAATCTATACATAGACCAAGGTGGATAAACATCACCTTGGTTTTTTTTAACTTAAAAATCTGATTTTGAAAAAAAAATTTTTTAATTAGAATTAGATTTTTTTAATAAAATGCTTTTGGATGAAAATCTAGAGACAGTTTTCTGTTTAACATACAGTATAGTCCACGGGTTATTCAGCATGAAAAAGTGATTAGTTGCAATATCCACGTTTTTGGAAAATTAATTCCATTAATCCAAGGTAATTGAACTTGTGTCTACAGAAAGAACATGCATTTCTTTCACAGTAAAAATAATGACAAATAAACAGAAAAATACTTAGTCCCACAGTTTTTTGGCAAACCAAAATACACACGATGAATGAATTGAATTTAAATTGTTCTCCAAATGTGAGTGAGTAGCCTAACAAACTGGAAATAGCTCTATTTGTTAAAATTTGCATAATCTATGTATTTCTAATGCCGTATAACTGTTAAATTAATCTGAAAAGTTATTATGTGACATTTTCATCTGGTTTCAAATATTAGAGATTATTACAGCTAGCAAGGAGTCTTAGAAATCATGATTTAAATTAGAGTCTTACTGACTAGTAATTTAAATCACGATTGAAATCAAAGTCACCCTGACCTAGACACAATCTGCTTGTTGTAAAATAACCACAATCCAATGAAAAACTTAAAAACATTGAAATATTATCTAAAGTTTAATCTGCCACCACTGATGGTTGATTATATATTTCCTACCTGTTCTATGTTAAATTTTGTATATATTGTGTATTAATATTGTTTTTGTATTTTATTGTACCCTATTGTATCAATGCAATGTTTTGTGGACCCAGGACATACTTGAAAAAAAGAGAAATCTCAATGTATCTTTCCTGGCAAAATATTTTATAAATAAATAAATATCAAGACACTTCATTGGAAAATGTTATCACACAGTTCCCAAAGGTGCTGTGTGCATATTACAGATATATCAAGCCCAAATGGCATGAGAAGGTAATGGCAATGAGTTGGTGAGATCGCTCAGTTGGTAATACTACAATTGTAGTAAATATACAAACTTCGGGGTCAGAGGTCTTAAACCAGACCTGGCCAACTCAAGTTTCCATTTTTCTAAGGTCGATAAAACTGTCAATAACAACACAAGAAAAAAAGTATATCCACCAACTCTTCTTTTAACGCGGGAGGAAGGGATTGTGGAAAGAGAAGTCATCAATGTCCGCAAGAGTTGGAGAGAGGAGCTGCCGCAAACAGAAGATAGCATGTACTGGTCCCGGGTTCCCCCCCTCTACAATGTGAAACCTCCTGGCAGACTGAACAAAGCCACTACCACCAGGCAGAGTAATGTCCCCTCACTGGCCACAGGTAAAAGGCAAGGAGGGGAGAATAAAATAAAAACATATATATTTATTACAATAATTATATAAATTTAAAAAAGCTTTTAGCCCGTAAACCACCTCTTCAATGTAAAACCTCCTGGCAGCCTGCACAAAGTCACAGGACCACCAGGTAATGTAATGTTCCCCTTCCCTGGCCACAGGTAAAATAAAGGGAGGGGGGAAGAATATGGATATCGGCCTAAAAGGTCACAGGTTATCGGCATTGGCCTTAAAACAAAAATCAATATCGGTCGATCCCTAGAAAAAAAGGAAAAGCCCCTCACAAATGGCTGATCGCAGGGCTGGCCATTACTCTTGAAGAACACCAATGCAATATTTTGAATTTCCCAGACAAGCAAGGTAATCTACAAGGTGGATGGCTCGGGGCTAGCAAAGGCTGCTCTCCAGCTTCATCTACATCTCCTATGGAGTAAGGCAGGCTTCCCCAAACTCTGGCCCTCCAGATGTTGCTTAACTACAACTCTCATGATTCTATGAATTAAATAGATAGGCTGAGAATCATGGGAGTTGTAGTTCAGCAACATCTGGAGGGCCGGCGTTAGGGGAAGCCTGGTGTAAGGGCTAGCTGAGATTTGCGAGGCATCATGGGAGTTGTAGTTCCAGAAAATGAATGGCCTACCTACTACAAGTCAAAGTTAGGAGGTTAGTGTTCAGATACACGCACAGCCGAGACAGATGGATATTTACATTAACAGCTTAAATGCATCATATCTCTCTCACTGGAACTCTTCAGATGGAAATACAGTCATTTGAGAATATCATTAGAGAGCCACACAGTTCAAGGAAAGGGTTAAACAGACGCATGATGTAAATAGTGGATGATTGACGATGGAGTGCCGGATACCGGAATATACAATAGGTCACATTAGCAGTACTCCTGCCATCCTTCCAAAATGAAACCAATAATAATTAAATCTTATCACATCTGTCATTCCTGTCTGCTCTGTAATCGGCAGCTAACAGGCTGACGGTATGTATTGTGGCAGGAGAATAAATAGTTGTTTTATTATTTGTGAATGGAGCAAAACGTCAGTGTGGCAGAGTGGGTGTGTGTCCTTTAGAATGCAATAATATGGCTAATGGCAGAGTGAATATATTATTTTTATGTTATTATTTATATAGCGCCAGCAAATTCCGTAGCGCTGTACAATGGGTGGACTAACAGACACGCAATTGTAACCAGACAAATGGACTCACAAGAACAGAGGGGTCGAGGGCCCTGCTCAATGAGCTTACATGCTAGAGGATATGAATATATGCCCTTAAAAAAACAATAATATGGCTACTGGCGGAGTAGTTGTATGTCCTTTGGAATCCAATGATATGGCTACTGGCAAACTGGGTGTATGTCCTTTGGAATCTGATACGATGGCTACTGGCAGAGTGGGTGTATGTCCTTTGGAATTCGATAAGATGGCTACCGGCAGAGTGGGTGTATGTCCTTTGGAATTCGATAAGATGGCTACCGGCAGAGTGGGTGAATGTCCTTTGGAATTCAATAAGATGGCTAATGGCAGAGTGGGTGTATGTCCTTTGGAATCCGATAAGATGGCTAATGGCAGAGTGGGTGAATGTCCTTTGGAATTCGATAAGATGGCTACCGGCAGAGTGGGTGTATGTCCTTTGGAATTCGATAAGATGGCTACCGGCAGAGTGGGTGAATGTCCTTTGGAATTCGATAAGATGGCTACCGGCAGAGTGGGTGAATGTCCTTTGGAATTCGATAAGATGGCTACCGGCAGAGTGGGTGAATGTCCTTTGGAATTCGATAAGATGGCTAATGGCAGAGTGGGTGTATGTCCTTTGGAATTCGATAAGATGGCTAATGGCAGAGTGGGTGAATGTCCTTTGGAATTCGATAAGATGGCTAATGGCAGAGTGGGTGAATGTCCTTTGGAATCCGATAAGATGGCTAATGGCAGAGTGGGTGTATGTCCTTTGGAATCGATTAAGATGGCTACCGGCAGAGTGGGTGAATGTCCTTTGGAATTCGATAAGATGGCTACCGGCAGAGTGGGTGTATGTCCTTTGGAATCCGATAAGATGGCTACCGGCAGAGTGGGTGTATGTCCTTTGGAATCCGATAAGATGGCTACTGGTAGAGTGGGTGTATGTCCTTTGGAATCCGATAAAATGGCTACTGGCAGATTGGGTGTATGTCCTTTGGAATCCGATAAGATGGCTACTGGTAGAGTGGGTGTATGTCCATAGTACTCACACAAAATGGATGCCACCTAACAATTAATACATCATCCACAGCAGTGAAACAGTTAAATGCTAGCAAACTGGAAAGTAAATAAGTTTGGAAGAAAGCTGGAGACACACTGTGATTGTTTTGGGAAGATATTGGTAACAGGGAAGGTTGCTATTAGTACATCCAAACCAGCAATTAGTTGAGGACATTCCAAGTAGTTTATTCAATATTTATGGTCATGTAGTACAGAGCTGATTACAAGTTAGAACAGGGCGATAAGCTAAACAGCAGACACGCAATGTCCTTAAATGTCACTGTTTACTGTGTCACTAGCAGGAGCAATGGCCCCAGTTTGCGGCTGGATGATATATCAAATGCACACACTGCAAACAAGCCTCTCGATTGGGACAGATTAGTACAGGATCTGGTTATGAGCAAATCTGGGTAACTAGCAGACATGCAGCTTACACAAGTCTCATCGTACACAGCCGGCCAATATAGCCAACTCACAGATAATCTAACAAACGTACAACATGTGCGTCACTGCTAGCTGGGAAACGCGCTTGTGATTAGCTTCCATTATAAGGTTATTTGGTGGTTATGGGGTACATTAACCTCAGTTAAGAAACGATTCATTCACACACCTGCCTATAGAACTTCATAAATTCACACACCTGCCTATATAACGTCATCATTCCATATCATACCGGACAGATTCACACATTTATTATAAGCGGCTATCTGTTCTTATTTCATCTAAAGGATTACCTGTAACAGCTTCTGTAAGTATTATTTTAATGTATCTCCTGCCTTCATCTTGCACTATGAGGGCAGCCATCTTGAAGGCCTTTTTGATCAGAAGCACAGCTTATCCGACCAAAAACCATGCTGGTTATTGAGAAGATACACAAAGCATTTAAAAGTCAGACTGTCAAATTCTGCATGCTTTGGAGCAGAAAGACAGCCTCCCACACATGGCCAGGAGATGCACTTAAAGGGACACTATAGTCACCTGAACAACTTTAGCTTAATGAAGCAGTTTTGGTGTATAGAACATGCCCCTGCAGCCTCACTGCTCAATCCTCTGCCATTTAGGAGTTAAATCCCTTTGTTTATGAACCCTAGTCACACCTCCCTGCATGTGACTTGCACAGCCTTCCATAAACACTTCCTGTAAAGAGAGCCCTATTTAGGCTTTCTTTATTGCAAGTTCTGTTTAATTAAGATTGTCTTATCCCCTGCTATGTTAATAGCTTGCTAGACCCTGCAAGAGCCTCCTGTATGTGATTAAAGTTCAATTTAGAGATTGAGATACAATTATTTAAGGTAAATTACATCTGTTCGAAAGTGAAACCAGTTTTTGTTTTCATGCAGGCTCTGTCAATCATAGCCAGGGGAGGTGTGGCTAGGGCTGCATAAACAGAAACAAAGTGATTTAATTCCTAAATTACAGTGAATTGAGCAGTGAAATTGCAGGGGAATGATCTATACACTAAAACTGCTTTATTTAGCTGAAGTAATTTAGGTGACTATAGTGTTCCTTTAAACAAATCTAAAAAAACAAAAACAACCTCTATCTCTATCTCTATTTATTTTAAAAATAATGCGCATAAGTATAAATTACATGTAATCATTATTTTGAGTAAAAATAAAAATGTCCTTTAAAGGAAAACTCCTGGCACCAAAACCACTACAGCCCACTGAAGTGGTTATGGTGCCACAAGCCCCCTTGTGCTGTCCAATAGTAGTCAAAGCATTTCAGTACAGTTTAAAAGCGGAGTAAAAACATGCACATGTAGCTGCACCTCCAGCATTCTCCTTTAGGACAATCTTGTTAGCTCTATAGATCTAAGCAGGGCAATGGAGGACCAGGCATACTGCGCGTTATGTGATAGAGAAATATGGCTTCTCTTGCAGGAGAAGACAAGACGGAGCACTGTCGCCTGAAGGATCCAGGTAACTTGGGCTGTAGTTCTATTGGTGCTCGGGTGGTCCTTTATCTTTCCAGGAGAAAATTTCAATACAGTATTTTTACGTATATTAAGCGTAATTTGCCAACATAATAACAATCTAAACACTTTTTTTTTTAACAACTTGATTACAATCTGCTTTTGTTATGCTTGTAAGAAAAATCTGTTTAATATGTTCAATAAACATGGGAAACGTATCCAGAACGATAACATATGTTAAACTGCAACGCTATAAATAAATTGCTGCTCACTGATTGCAAAAAAAAGTTAGAATTATGTAAAATATATAAGATGATATAGCACATATTATTTTGCAGTATTTGACAGGTGATAAAAGCACACATATCATTTGTGTCACATGCTACACATGTGTGACGACTTATTCAACACATTCACAAGAGATTAGGCATATTGTAAACAGACACTGCAAAATTTTACAATCGGATTGAAAAACAAGTTGAAGTCTTGTTTTAACCCCTTAAGGACCAAACTTCTGGAATAAAAGGGAATCATGACATGTCACACATGTCATGTGTCCTTAAGGGGTTAATGAGAAACCATTATTTTCATTCAAAAGGCACAAAAACTTCCGGGATCGACTCATGCGAAATGTGAATTTGCAAGTAACAAAGGCTGTAAAGGACACATGGCTCAAGGCACCAGCAGGTATGTATAAATGTGGGCACTGCATTAATTGCAGTGGGGTAATCACTGGGGACTATTTTGTCCATCCGAGAACTGCCAAGAGATATCCTATTAAGGAATTTTACAATTGCCAAACGGAATTTGCAGTATACATGCTCAAGTGTCCTTGTGGCCTTGCATATGTGGGGGAGACCACTAGAAAATTTACTGCGAGATTGAGAGAACATAAAAGCAGTATTAGGACTGGAAAATTACAGTATCCAGTTGTTCGACATTTCTCTGAGAAACGACATGCAGTGTCTCAGTTGAGCTACCGTATATACTCGAGTATAAGCCGACCCGAATATAAGCCGAGGCCCCTAATTTTTCCCCAAAAAACTGGGAAAACTTATTGACTCGAGTATAAGACTAGGGTGGGAAATGCAGCAGCTACTGGTAAATTTCTAAATAAAATTAGATCCTAAAAAAAATATATTAATTGAATATTTATTTACAGTGTGTGTATAATGAATGCAGTGTGTGCGTATGAGTGCAGCGTGTGTGTGTATGAGTGCAGCGTGTGTGTGTATGAGTGCAGCGTGTGTATGAGTGCAGCGTGTGTATGAGTGCAGTGTGTGTGTGTATGAATGCAGTGTGAGTGCAGTGTGTGTGTATGAGTGCAGTGTGTGTGTGTATGAGTGCAGTGTGTGTATGAATGCAGTGTGTGTATGAATGCAGTGTGTGTATGAATGCAGTGTATGAATGCAGTGTGTGCAGGGCCGGTGCAAGGATATTTGCCCCCCCCCCCCATATGTCCTGACCTCCCCTCCTCCTCCCTCAGTGGTCCTTACCTCCCCACCCCCGTGTTCCTTCACCCCCCTCCCCCAGTGGTCCTGACTCACCCCTCCCCTAGTGGTCCTTACCCTCCCCTCCCCTAGTGGTCCTTACTTCCCCCTCCCCTCCCCTAGTGGTCCTTACTTCCCCCTCCCCTCCCCTAGTGGTCCTTATCCCCCCCTCCCTCCCATAGTGGTCCTTATCCCCCCCTCCCTTCCATAGTGGTCCTTATCCCCCCCCTCCCTCCCATAGCGGTCCTTATACCCCCCCCTCCCTCCCATAGTGGTCCTTATCCCACCCCCTCCCTCCCATAGTGGTCCTTATACCCCCCCCCCCTCCCACAGTGGTCCTTATACCCCCTTTTTTTATTATTATTTTTTTTATTATTATTATTATTATTTTTTATTATTATTTCTTATTTTATTTATTTTTCGTCCCCCCTCCCTGCTTGATACATGGCAGGGAGGGGGGCTCTCCTTCCCTGGTGGTCCAGTGGCAGTTCAGTGGGGGGGAGAGGGGGGCTGGCAGAGCTGTAACTTACCTGTCCTGCAGCTCCTGTCAGCTCTCTCCTCCTCTGCGCCGTCCGTGCAGCTCCCTCTGTCAGCTCCCAGTGTAAGTCTCGCGAGAGCCGCGGCTCTCGCGAGATTTACACTGGGAGCTGACCGAGGTGCTGAACGGACGGCGCGGAGGAGGAGGAAGCTGACAGGAGCTGCAGGAGAGGTAAGTTACAGCTCTGCCAGCCCCCCTCTCCCCCGGTCTGTATTATGGCAATGTAAATTGCCATAATACAGACCTTGACTCGAGTATAAGCCGAGTTGGGGTTTTTCAGCCCAAAAAATGGGCTGAAAAACTCGGCTTATACTCGAGTATATACGGTATATGGTTTTGGAGACGGTGAAACCCCTGGCTAGGGGGGGATCTAGAGAACTGATGTTGAAACAACGTGAATTGTACTGGATATATGAGTTACAGACCTTATATCCTAAGGGCCTCAATGAAGAACGGGATCTTTTTTGTGATTCTTCTTATGATTTTGCGGGCATCCACCCTGCTATTGTGTAGTTTTATATCTTTATTGTTTTTAATTTTCATTTGTATATTTAGATCTCCATATGTAGCTCTCTGGATGGTCGTTGCGTCGGGATATGGATCTTGGGATAATCCTTGAAGGATATGTAGAAATTTGCAGTGGCCACATTGGACCCTACGCCTTATTCCCTCAGAATACATTGGATAATTGAACGGATAATATTATATTGCCTATTTTGGATGTGCAATTTGTATGTGTAATATGATATGGTTTAGGTCTGTCATGTGTCATTCATTCATTGATGCATTATATTGATGTTTATGATGAATTATATTAGCTGATTGTCTTGTACTGAATGATGTTAAATTTAACATGGGATGTACCTGTATATAAACCGAGATTCAATATTATATTTGACCTATTTATTTCTGTATCATGTGTATATATAATGAATTTGAGCTTTACAATTGTATTTATTCTGTATAAAATTGGTGATATGGTTTAGTAATGTGATATATCTGATATAGTCATATACTTATTGCTTAAACTATGATTTGTGATATTTTGGTTATCTTTGCAATAATTTAAAAATTGTTTTGGAGGTTAATACCTTACATGAGAAACTTTATCTTTTTGATATTGCTAATGATATGGTGGATATTGTTAGCATGTGAATATAATATACTTGTGAGATATACGTATATGACTATGCTGATATATAATATTGGTTCAAATGGATATTGTTTTTATATAGTTCTATGTAAGCAATTGTGTGAATGATCAATTTCCAGTTAGCTTCTACATTGGAGATATTTAATAAACATTTAATGCACTTATAATGATTTTTTTCACTTTTATGGTGTGTTCCTTTAAGATATTGGTGTAGGTGTGTTATTACCAATAGTATTAGTATTTGGGTATAATGAGTAACCCTATATGTTTGTAACCACTTGTCCTTTTCTATGTTTCTAAATTTCTTATTTGGATAAGGGGACTATAATTATACTCTATCACTTTAATTTGTTTCATGCTCGATGATGGGTGCTGTTTTCTTGAAACTGTGGTGAGGTGTCTGCATTGTACAGTACACCTTACGATATTGTTTTAGGTAGTATATTGCCGATATCCGCGATGTTTGCGCATGCGCATGTCACTTATTGTGATTGGAATATATTATCGCGCATGCGCGGTACATGTTAGGTTTTTTCCAGTAACTGTAATGGCGTTACGGACATCTCTATTGCGCATGCGCGCTAGGGCGCGCTATGGCGGATTAGCCGGATAGCTTTTGTTCTTTATGAGCACTACTTGCTAGTAAGTTGGGAATTTTTGGCAATATATATTTTATTGTCTATTTGGGTTATGCACTATCCATGGATATGTTATATGAGGGGGTTGTGACCGAGGACGGAGGTGATGACATCACTTCCAGTTTCGGTTCTTCCCATCATACTGATGGCCATCAGGTGGTTTATAGCTATTTAAAGGGATTTGTGGAGTTCAGATATAATACACCCTTGATAAAGGCAACCAGGAGGTGCCGAAACGTTGGGAGGTTATACTTTTTCCTGTTTCTGCCCTATTAGGCTTGTGAGAACTCTTGGTAATTATTATTGAGTATTGATTTTTGATTTATGCTTTGAGCCTATTTTGTCACTTCATTTGTGTATTTTTGTTATATATTTTGTTTGTATTTGATATTGGTTCATTAAAAAAACAGGCTAGTCATTATTGTGACTTTTGGTGTGCATTCTCTTTCTTATGATGATGTTTATTATTTATATTGGTATTTGAGGGAATACCAGTGAGGATTAGCACCCAGGTGGTTATAACTTTTACTTATTGGTCTCTCCATACTTTATTTATTACATGCTACAGAGGTGACATAACACTTTTTTTTAAAAGGTCAAATACACTCCTCATATGGCTACTAGAGGTGCTTCCTGGGGCAGTGCTGCACATTCAGTATCTCCACCGATGCATGGAAACAATGAACGTTCCTTACAGAAATGCATTGATTCAATGCATTTCTATGAAGAGATGCTGATTGGTCAGGGCAGTGTTTGGCTCCGCCCCCGGCCGGACTCCTTGAATATGGAAAAGCATTGTGATTGGCTAAGATCATCACTTCTGATGATGTCAGATAACGAGGCAGATCAGGGACAGAGCCAGCTACAGCAGATTGAAATAAAGATTTTACTATATTTAGAGGGTAAAGGGGGCTAGATATTATTTCTAACAAATGTTTGTGTCCTTGACCTTACAGTATTCGTTAAATGAATATGCAGGATTTTTTGGCAATGCAATCTGAATGTTAAACGGTAGCCTAGAGCAGAGATATTAACCAACATTATAAGTTACAACCTGTCCTACTGATAACTATTTATATACCAGGAAATATAATTTAGAACAAGACCAATGTTTTTTTATGTACAGGGTATTTCTCTAAAGAGGAACTGCAGGGATTTCAAAATTAATTTCAAATTAAAGTCAAAACAGTCAAACTGAACATATAGCTGACTGGGGGAATTTTTCCAGCTCAGCTATTTTGACCTTAAAAGAACATTATAAAGTCAGGAACACAAATATGTATTCCCAACCCTCTAGTGTTAAATCCACCATTTAGGTGGCTTGCCCCCCTTAAAAGGTAATAAAACATACCTTATTTCCAATCTGCCAGTACTGTCCCCGTCCCGCCTCCTTGGCTGACATCATTAGAATTGATTATCTCAGCCAATCCAATGCTTTCCCATAGGAAAAGCATTGGATTGGCTTAAATGGTCATTGAGGCCGGGCATGGCCAAACGCCGACTTGGTCAATCAGCATCTCTATGGGGATAGTTCAGTGTCTCCATGCACAGTTTGCAGCACTAGCACAGGAAGCACCTCCAGTGGACATCTAAAAATGCAGTGTTTACATTGAAAAGGCTGCATTGACCCACTATAATCACCAGAACAACTACATTGAGCTGCAGTTGTTCTGGTGACTATGAAATTCACCTTAACTTGACTTTGAATTCCCTGCAATTCTCTCTTTAGTTAATAACCCTGTTATTGTTGTTTAAAGACACATGCTGTGAATAGCTGTTATACTCGCAGATACACCCTAAATTCTAAGCTCCTGGAAAAGTGGGACAGAAAGAAAATCAAAATAGTGACTGTTCCACCTACCTAGGGACTCTTGGGAGGTATTGGAGATAGAAATATTGAATGGAAATAAAATAACACAAAACAGTAGCAGTGTTGTATTCTAGCTGAAGCAATACAAAGCTTCCTAAATGAGGTGAAATGTAATTATGTCACTTGGTAGCATTTCCAGACAGGTTTAGAATGCTGCGTGTGTCACACAGTTTGCAGTACAGTAGGTAATGGGTATGATTCACACACAAATTGCAGCCTATAAAAAAGTCATCTTGTGAGCAGAATTAGCTCCGCTCTTTGACAGAATTGATTAGAGGAGGTTGCCACAGACGCACAGACGATAGCTATTAATTAGTAATAAAAACAAATTTCCAGTGACTTTTGACGTACGCTGTAAAGATGTCATTGCCGCTGAATTAAATTGTCCCTCTTTTCAGTTGTCTATTTTTAGAGCCTCGCATAAATATTAACAGTTTTAGAACCAGAGGGTGTATTAATGAGACGCTGACTCAGTTCTCCAGAGAAATGAGTTTTAAACTGATACGAATAACAAAGCTTTACACAGCCTTCACAGGATTAAGTAGCATTGCACAGTTCACTAGAGGGACACCCAAGGATTTGGTTTTCTCTGTAACATTTTACTTATACGGACACTACAGTCACCAAAACAACTTCACCGTAATAAAGCAGTTTTAGTGTGTAAATCATGCTCCTGCAGTCTCACTACTCAATTCACTATCATTTAGGAGTTAAATCACTTTGTTTACACAGCCCTAGTCAAACCTCCCTGCACGTGACTTACACAGCCTTCCTAAACACTTCCTGGAAAGAGTGATTTAATGTTTACACTTCCTTTATTGCAAATTCTATTTAATTTAGAATTTCTTATCCCCTGCTCTGTTAATAGCTTGCTAGACCATGCAGGAGTCTCCTGTGTGTAATTAAAGTTCAATTTACAGAGCAGGAGATTACATCTGATTGAAAGTAAAACCATTTTGTTTTCATGCAGGCTGTGTCAGTCACAGGCAGGGGAGGTGTGGCTAGGGCTGCATAAACAGAAACAAAAGGGATTTAACTGCTAAATGGCAGTACATAACAGTGAAACTTCAGAGGCATGATATATACACTACAACTGCTTCATTAAGCTAAAGTTATTTTGATGACTATAATATCCCTTTAACATTCAGTCATAAAGAACAGTTAATAGTCATTAAATTATTTTTTTAACCCCTTAAGGACCAAACTTCTGGAATAAAAGGGAATCATGACGTGTCACACACGTCATGTGTCCTTAAGGGGTTAAACTACTTAAAACTTACTTTAAAAAAAAAAATAAAAAAATTATGTGTATCAGCAGTATAAAAAGATAATCTATTTTCAATAGCATTAATTAAAAATTGAGTTAATCCAAAGAGGTGGATTTGGTTCTGCATTAGGGAGATGTGGAGACTGCCTCCTTTAGACATTTCGAAACTCAGATTTGATTCAATGCTTTTTGCGCAGCAGTTGGAATAAAACATACACACACACACACACACACACACAAACGCACAACCCAGATACTCTGGTCCACTACAGGGCTGCGGGTTGGCTCAGTGGACCATAGTACTCCAGCATGTGCGCAGTTGCCATCATAGTCTTTATAGTACTAGCTGTGATGTCACACCGTGGCACCCTCACTCCCTCTGCAACATTTCCCTGTGTTTTAAATAAAGCCAGGAGCAAATATAGCAAACCAGAGGCTGCCTGGAAAAAGAAACTGACAGAGGCTGGAACTGGTCGAGTTGGCTCGCCCTTACAATTCTGTCTAGACAAGACACATAACTCGGCTATCTGCCCTAAACCAGAAACACACGTGGATCAGCACCGTCCACACAACCCAACATGGAATAAAGGATGGAAGGGTTACACAGAGGGAGAGGCAGGCCACGGGGCAGCATTGCCCAACCTTTTTTGGACTAAGCAACACTTTAACAAGAGAAACATTCCCATGGCAGACCTACTTTTCAGAGTTTATCAGTGGTTTATAACAATCACATTAAATTGCAGCTGTATTAGAGATGCACACTACATGTACAATACATTCTACCAGATAAGCTGACTTCCTGTTTTAACAATCACAGTTTCAATGCCAACACTTAAAAGGAATTAACGCTTCCAGAAAAGTGACAGTGACTTGATCCTTCACCCCAGCAAACGCTAGTACAGGGTTTACCTGGGTGAAAGTAAAAACGGAGTATTGGGGCTTCAATTCCCATGATACCCCAGGCACGCACATGTGTGCACAGACATCTAATGGATATTCAATATGCATGCATGCACACTCGGAATTCTCTCCTGCAGTACCATACGTGCGCTGTGTGCATACACTGAGTCTTAATTTATTTACCACATATGTAACGTACAGAATAAAGAGGGAAATTAAAGGGACACTATAGTCACCTGAACAACTTTAGCTTAATGCAGCAGTTTTGGTGTATAGAACATGCCCCTGCAGCCTCACTGCTCAATCCTCTGCCATTTAGGAGTTAAATCCCTTTGTTTATGAACCCTAGTCACACCTCCCTGCATGTGACTTGCACAGCCTTCCATAAACACTTCCTGTAAAGAGAGCCCTATTTAGGCTTTCTTTATTGCAAGTTCTGTTTAATTAAGATTGTCTTATCCCCTGCTATGTTAATAGCTTGCTAGACCCTGCAAGAGCCTCCTGTATGTGATTAAAGTTCAATTTAGAGATTGAGATACAATTATTTAAGGTAAATTACATCTGTTTGAAAGTGAAACCAGTTTTGGTTTTTTTCATGCAGGCTGTGTCAATCATAGCCAGGGGAGGTGTGGCTAGGGCTGCATAAACAGAAACAAAGTGATTTAACTCCTAAATGACAGTGAATTGAGCAGTGAAATTGCAGGGGAATGATCTATACACTAAAACTGCTTTATTTAGCTAAATTAATTTAGGTGACTATAGTGTTCCTTTAATTTTACATTTTTTTAGCACAACTAATAGCTAACTTTTTTTTCCCAAGCACAACTAAAAGCTAACATTTTTCACAGACTATTTCCTTTTGTTTTCCCCACAGATTCCCCTCTAAACACATGAAAACAAATCTTAGCATTCATCCAAGAATGACATGCATTCACACACCAACCTCCTAAAAGCTTCTAATCCGTGTCACTGAGCTGCCAGTCACAACACCAGGCACCAAAACACATTAGCCATAAACACAATGTAACAGGGCAGAGGTACACTGATTGTGATCTCAAACCCTGGCACACATTCCCTCATTTAAGTTCTAGCCCAGGTAGTAAAGAGGAAGTCACACCGTTTTTACACAACATGATAGCTCTGTTTATGCGTTATATTAATCCACAAATAGATAGAATCCTCATTCCCGGGTGTTCTACTAGAGACCTGGGAGTCTGAGGGCTCTGCACAGTCTCTTCTGGACAGCGTTCTTAGATGTTCCACTTGGAATCAGTTGAAGCCACAGCCCCGTGTTCTCCTATCACAACTGCCTTCACTGTCTACATCCGTTCTAGCTCCTCTGTCAGTCCTTGGTATTTGTCCATCTTCTTGATGTTATACTGGGTATTGCCACATCCACCACCAGTGCAGTCTTCCATTTATTGTCTACCACCACAATGTCAGGTTGGTTGGCCGGCCCCTATTTGCTTGTGTGTTTGGATCTGAAAGTACAACATGAACTTAGCCCTGTCATTCTCAATTCCCCTTTGGGGTATCTCCCATCTGGACATAGTCAGGTCCAGCCCATATTCGGTGCAGATATTTCAATGCACAACCCAGCAACCTGGTTGTGTCTCTCAGTGTATGCTGCTAACATATTGCACCCGGCTACTATGTGCTGGATTGTCTCAGAGGCCTCTCTGCACAGTCTGCACCTTGGGTCTTGCCTGGTGTGGTAGACCCCAGCTTTTAGATAGAGAAAGAAACACGGTTCACTATGTTTCCGATTAGAAACCTGTTCCCTTCACAATGTGTTACAATGTGTATCCTCTAATTCAGTTGTTGAAGCTTTTACAACCTTTACTTTTTGCTTATCTTGCTAGAACAACAGAGCTCCACGATACAAGGTGTTAACTTCCGGGTTCTATAGCTATAGCTATGTGTAATGTATTTTGCTACAATTGTCCTGAAGAAAATGTATTAGCATATACTTATTTTCATTACTTGTGTATAGGTATATAGAGAGAGGTAAAATCAGGACTTGCTCTGTTTATGCTACTGAGAGAGAGAGAGAGAGATGAAGAGCTTGCTCTTGTGCTATACAAATAAATATTTGAAAGTAAATATGCATATAAATATTATTCATCAGTCAAAACACTCTCTCCTACAATTACCAACCACCACTGATTGGTTTGTATTCACACAGCTTTTTTAATTGTTTCCCATCTGAATATTGCTGCTAATAATCTATAGATTTACCTTTAGTAGATAGATGGGGATGTTGCTAAAATCCACCGGCAGTTTTACAAGGAAGCGAGCTGAGAATTCCCCCGTCTATAAAACAAAGAGAAACATGATTACTAGAATGTAATATATATTAGTTTATTTTGCAATCTAAGTTATTGCGCGCATTTTGCCTGCAAGAGACCCCAGGATTATGAGTCAAAATGTTTGACATCAACACGGTAAAGACATGATGAGTTTAGAGGTAAATGTAACCTCAAATAAACTCAGTGTGACTACTGGGCTGTATTTTGACAAGTATTCTGTAACCCTTTGCAATGGTAACATTACCATTTTAAAATCAACTATGGTAAATAACAGTAGAAAAAAAGTCTTCCCCTGGATATTTCTCCCTCTCCTGCCATGCATTCTAGCCTCAATAAATACATTTCAACTACTGAGGCTGTATTCTCGTGTACCCCAGAATTGAGAACCCCAATCTTGGCCCCTGTCAGTCATTGTTAGAAGCTCTTTCCTTTGCACCAGGCCGTTAGTACCAAGAAAGCATACAGATAGTAGGTTTCTGTTTCCTTCTCTGATGCAATATGTGTCCTGGCTCTGTACAGATTGAACTGGATTATCATATTCATTTCTCAATGTTTAATATACATATGAAAGAAAATGAAGGTTAACATGAATTTTAAGTGATTTCCAGGTTTTATTCCATTTCCAGAAGTGATGGCTCCCATTTAAAAGGAATTCTGGAAAACAGATGTAAACATGAAAAAAATGAGGATTTTCCGTGGTGATTTTTAACGTTATGTATATTCTGTGATGTGAAGGATTGATTTTAGGAAGTAAAGACAAATTCTGAAATTCGAATTAATAAGGTTTACTAAGCATCGTAGGAAGGTTAAAACCACATACGACCAGACCCTTCCCCTAATATTTCCCATTCCACAATGCCCTCTGCATCCAGCATCCACAAGATCTAGAAAATACTTCTTTAATTCTAGTCTCAGTTTGTGATAGTGTTAGGTATGATCTAATCCATGCCCTTTGATTTAAATGGAAGGCTTTACAGTCAGCAGAATTGATCCATCTCTGCGTGTCATCCTTACAACCCATTTCCATGGCAACCAATGCATGCACAGTGGCAACTATTTAAACAGAGAATGTGAAAATGTGAAACTAATGTGAAAGAGACCTCTGGTCCATTTAGTGTGTCCTTATTAAAACTAAAAAAAAGGAATGTTAGAGCAGTCATTAGACTGAAATGATATGGGTATATTCACATTATAAGCAGTCTTTTTCTATTCCTTTCTTTTTTAGGTAAAAAATAAAATAGAACCTAAACATCGCAAATGTTGCATTTACTCAATATGTCCTGAAAGCAAAGCATTCAGGTGTCACTGGTGATTGATCTTGAACCACCTGCCCTGCTACCATTCGACCAGAAGGGCTGTGCCCACCAGACACTGGAGAGAGGCCAGTAAGCTGAGATGGGAAACAGAGGGAGGCAAAAGAAAACAGCAGACATTGTTAAATATATTTTAGATGATGGCAATTTGGAAGTTTGTAGTTTCAGACACAGTGTAAATATCATCTATCAATGTCTGCTTGTTTCTTTTTAAACTTTCCCTCTGCAGGTTGTGGCTGTCCCCATTCCTCCTCTACCCAGGTCAGACTTGCCAACATAGGAAAGTATGATATAATTAGGATATAAATATTTTAGTAGGTCACCCCCTGCCACGCACACCTCTCTCTTTCTCTGACTGCACTACACTGGGAGCATTATCAATTATCGTTATAATAAGGTAAAACATTTAAAACACACTCAGTAAGTTTCCAGGTAAATGTCAGATGATAGGACCTGATGGTGGGAATTTTACCCCCTGCATCGGAATGATCCTCATTGACTGCCTCTGCAAGCAAAGTATCAAGGGAAGCTTCAGGACGATTTACATTCCTATGGAGCATCCTGAATGATATGGCATAGTACAGCATTCTCAGAGGGATATCTAAAGCTGTCTCTGCCATCACAGCTTGCAGAGACAGCCTGCTCCCGCCTAGACCACTGTATATGTGCGTGTCTTGCTAATAAGGCATTGCGTATGTGTGTGTCTTATTATACATGTATGTGATTGTGTGTGGCTAATTAGAAACGTGCAAATTATGTGTGTAAGAGTGCTAGTCTGGGGTGTGACAGCAAATGTTTAGGCATGATCATTAGTGCGATTAATTAGGCATGTGTGCGATCGAATACTTTTAATTAATTCTTATTAATGTGTTCCTAAGTTTGGCCTTAGCCTCTAGCATGTAAGGACATTTGCCAAGTCCTAGGGTTAATGTAAAATGCTTTGGTTGTAATTCTTTATTTAATAGCAGTTGAGCTGCACACTTCAGCAGATACGTTCTGAGATTGGCACATTGAGGTGTACCACAAAACAGCAGGGATGTGGGCTCCGTGACACAAAACATTTATTAAGATCACGGCATGTGCTAACAACATTTATTTTAAAAAAAGTTAAAAGAACAAAGTGTTTGTGACAAAATTAAAATCTGTAGCCCTGCATTTTATCTAACTTTTTCTAAAATTGAAATTATACTCGGTGCAAGTGGAACCGTCCTCTGGGGGAACAAATTTCTAAAATTTGTGTTATTTAAGTCAAATATTTTAATCAAAACTGTGCAGAGATTGTGTAAAGATGTCTCCTTTTAGGCAATCCCCTTGCTGCTGGCTGTCATTATGGGACCTTCCTGGACTGAAGATATCCCTACACACGTTTCCCATAATCCTTTATGTTCAATTTGGCATAAATACACTGTGGAGTGTGGTTTCTTTGACACGCGTGTTATATCTATCTACAAATAGCTATGGGAGAAATGCACACAGAGGTAGATTGTGCGTACATTTACTGGCACAAGAACAGATCGAAAGAAAGCAAGACAGTAAAGAGATTGCCAGGTTAGTGGCAGATGTGGATAATTCCCTTCTGCAAAGTATTTGTGAAAACGCATGTATGAGTGCATATGGCAGGCAATTTGTACAAGATTGGAGAAGAGGAGCCATGACAAGATCACTTTCACTACAACTACTGGCACTTTTTGCAATCAGGGGGGATAGCGAGGCCAGTATCTTTAAACGTGGCTCTGTTAACTCAGATTCTAAGGCTTTCATGTAAACAGAGTTGTTCTCTGAAATGAGAATTCAAAGTTAATTTTAAATTTAAGGTCAAAATAGCCGAACTGAGAAAATTCTCTAATTCATCTACTCTGGCCTTAAATTTGAAATTCACATTGAATTCTCACTTTAGTGAAAAGCATAGATAGTCCCTACAGGAATGCTGGCAACTGGTTTGAAATCAGAGTTAAAGGGACTCTCCAGCCAAGCAGTTTTATTCACCTGGTTCCAGCGCCGGGAGCCTCGTGAAGCCGCGCCCCCTATTTCGTCAAAATGACGAAATAGGCGGGAGCGAGCAGGGAGCAATCAGACGCTTCCATTTGGAAGCGTCATTGCTCCCTTGTGCGCATGCGCAGCTTCGCCACACATGCGCACATACTTCAGAGGGCGGCATTCATGCTGCCCTCTGAAGTCCTGAGCGCACTACCGTGCATGCGCGCGGTGTGCGCGGCCGCGAGCTGAGCTGACTGACAGCTCAGCTCGCGGTCTTTGCCCGCCCCCCTCCTCTGCTGACAGGCTGGAGAGAGAAGGCGCGCACACAGTGCCTTCTCTCTCCTGCACACGTCAGACATATTTTCAAACGTCTGACGTGTACAGGGCCTTTTTAGGGCCCTGCATGGTGGTGGCCGTCTGAGTGACGGCCACTGGAGGTATTCCTATCAATCAATGTAAACACTGTATTTTCGCTGAAAATACAGTGTTTACATTAGATTGCCTGCAGGGAGCTATAGATCTGACCTGAACAAATACATTAAGCTGTAGTTGTTCAGGTGACTATAGTGTCCCTTTAAAGTCTAGGTTATAAAATGTATTCCAATAAGAAAGTTACAATTTTGATGTATTTATATTGTTTTCAAAATTATTTTCCTGAGACTCTGGGATTCTCTCTCTCCAGCAAGTTGTGCAGCAAATCCCCCTTTTTGTGCCCAGCACACATTTCCTTGTTCCTGTTGGGCAGTGACCAATAGAAAAATCGGCTTTGTGGACACAGTAAGAACATTTGGAACTTATAAAAACATATCTGAAAATAGATCCTAGTAAAACAAAATGACATTATTCAATAAACTACTGGATCTTTTACAAATTGTATCAATAAAATACTCACATAGTGATTAGAACAGAACATTCTGCAGGTTTTAAAGATTTGTTGTTTTATCTGGTGAAGTTTGAATTAATTCTCTCTTTATCTCTCACACAGCAGACAATGAACCTTTAAATTAAACACACTCTCCTGGAAAGGGTTACACCTTTGTTTCCAGAAAGTGTGTAGGGTGATGTGTAGCTGATATCCAGGGGAGGTGTGGCTGCAGCTACAGAAATAACGTGTTTTAAAGAAGAACTACAGGGTCAGGAACACAAACCCTGGCCCCCCTTTGTCCCCGTAAATATAGTAACGTCTTACTTTTATTCCAGTCTGCTGCTGCTGCTGGCTCTTCTCCTAATCTGCCTGCTTGGCTGACAACATCAGAAGCGATTCTCTCAGCCAATCACAATGCTTTCACATAGGAAAGCATTGGATTGGCTGAGCATGTCAAGGAGGCAGATCAGGGGCAGAGCCAGCACAAGCCAAACACAGCCCTGGCCAATCAGCATCTCCTCATAGAAACCCATTGAATCAAAGCATCTCTGCAGAGGGTGGAGACACTGAATGTCAGTCACATTGTGCAGCAGTGCCCCAGGAAGCACCTCTAGCAGCCAGTAGAGGTATCCCTAGGCTGTGATGTAAACACTGCATTTTCTCTGAAAAGACCGTGTTTACTGCAAAAAGCCTGAAGGGAATGATTCTGCTCACCAGAACAAATACAATTAGCTGTTGTTGCTCTGGTAACTATAGTGTCCCTTTAACTATTAAATAAGTATTAAAGAGTATTGAGCAGTGAGACTGCAGAAGCATGATCTATGCACCAAGAGTGATCATTAATGGGAAACTATAGTGCTAGGAATACAAAGTTGTATAGTACCTTCCACTCCTCCTCTGCCTATGCCAGCCGCAGGCAGGAACTAATGTGCATCTTTTCATTATTGCTTCAATGCTTTCCTATGGGGTTTTAGCTGACTCAGGATATCCTCAAGCAGAGTGTGAGGACATCCTGCATCAGGCAACGACCAAAAGTCTTCTAACCACCAGGAAGTGCCTCTAGTGGTTGTCTGGTAGAGGTGGAGTTAACCCTGCAAGGCAATTATTGCAGTTTCTCAATAACTGCAATAATTACAAATGCAGGTTTAAGGGGACAGGGCACACAGACACCTTCAATGAGCTGATGCTATAGTGTCCCTTTAAGCTAAAGTTGTTTTGTTGCCTAGAGTGTCACTTTAATAATTTTATGGCCATATATACTTACCCAGTTGTTCTTTTTCCCGGCATAGATCTCCATGTTCCCACCGTACTGAGGCTCCTCAAGCAGAGTCTGGTACTCGAACATGAGACGCGAGCTCTCACTGAGCCGGCTGCACTGATATTGGTGATACTGCTGGACCAGTTCCTTTACTGTCAGCAACAAGCATTCGGGATCGGCTGGGTTCCACTCTGACAAGCTCTGAAAGACACAGAGAGCATCCTTTAAGCAAAATCTAGACTGTGGGTATATTTCATGGCGCATGTTAGGACAAACTGTGAAATGGCACACACTAAACAAGGCCTCCACCTTGTGAATTAGAAGACTTTGGAGCAATCAGAAAGTACGTTATCTTGGTTACCATGGTGACTGCTTGACATCTAGACTGTTCCCCATATATTTCCATTCATTTGCATCATATATTGTTTAGTGTTGCACAGGGGGCAGAAATGACGTTAAACTGCAATATTTGTAACATATTCTACATGGGAATAGCTAACTAAGGTAAGAAACATTATCGTACATCTAGTTTAGTGTGTTTGTTTGTTTGCCTGCACTTACTGTATTTCCACAATGTAATGTGCCAATCTTTTATAAAGTAAAATGGTCTCCTTATCCAGATCCACAATGGGCTAAAGGTGTATATAGAGATCTACGTCATATATAGATATTATTCTCACTTATATAGTAAATGTGTTTATTTATATTAAAAGCTGGTATAAATAGGGTGTCAACTTGTGGATTATGAATTATTTATTTACTGCTTTGCACCTGGCCGCCAGATGAGGAGGTAAGGATCCTGAGGTGGTGTTACCTAAACTACAGATGTGGTGGACTCTATATCTCATGAAGCTTAGCCAGCCATTTGGCTTGCCAAGGCTCATGGGAAGTGAAGTTCGCTATTGCTGCAAAGCTGATGATATTGACCTGTCACTGCACAAAGCTCTTTGCAGCAAGTGATAGAAACATTGGGGGCTATTTACCCAAAAAATCATGTTCTGAAAAGTGGTGCAGTTAGGTAAAAGGTGAGGAGTCATTAATTGAATTACTGATGATCGCACTTTTTCTATTTTGTACTTTGCACCAATTTGATAAATCCCTTCCACAGTGTCAATGAAGGCTAACTAGATGTATTAGGCAGGGGCACCACAAAATGCGACCTCTGCAGGATACTGTCATGTAGTTGGAGAATCATAGGAGACGTGCTTAATCAATACCCAAGAAGATGGGCCGCAGGTCCTTATCCCTAATTTAGCCACACAAAGGGTTAAAGACCTAATAACAGTAACATTAAAAAAAAACACTGACTTTTTTATTTCAGAGACTCTTTGGTTCCCAAGTCCACCCAAGATGAGACACCATGCGCTTTTTTAAATTTATTGATTTATTAATTTGTACAGAAAATTAAAAAAAAACTAATTTTTTTAAAATAAACATATAAATATTTTTTCTCCACAAATCCACTATTTCTGACCCTTCACAAATACTGCTATAAATGACATCCCAACTTGGGTACAATGCTGATAATTGAATGACGACTCCCAGGAACCCTTGCTGTGCCCATAAATCACCACTTGTGAGATAAGCTCAGCACTGCTGTCGAATACACAGAATGTATATAAGTGGACATCATTCACTTCTCAGTTTGATGAGAGCATAAACCTGCAGAACCTGGGGAATTACAGCAAATGTAGAAACTACAAATGGACACATCTTTCTTATCATTTTAATTTATTGTTTTTGCATATTTGAAATAACTATCTACATGATGCATGTTTAACAGGATACCAGGAGAAGAATTTACCCCCCACTCCAAAAAGTAAATATATTTAGAAAATAAGATAAAGGAACAAGTAAATGTATTAGGAACACAAGCTTTAAAAAGTGTAATACAAATACAGCAGAGTGATAAAAGGCATCTGAGATGAAATGTTTGCTAGCCACACAGTATACAATGGGAGCTCTATAAAGTGATTCCAGGAATTGTTCTTTATAAAGATCTGAGAGGCAATCGTATCAAAGAGGAACATTCTGCACGGCTGATCGTTCCCTGTAATACTGGACTCGTTGGCCCCAAATTGTGATGACAAAAGGAGTGATACTTCCTGCTGCCAGTTCCTCGCACGTCACACTGACATCCAAGGATGCTGGAGGATAATCTCGCTATTTGCAGGGCTCATGCACGCTGCTCCTATTCTAAATAAGTGTGATCAGCAACACAGGTTCCACATTACACAATCCGTGACTCACAAAGACTGGAAATAAACAGCTGATGTCATCAGCCGCTGACTCATACACTTAACCCCTTTGTGCCAAAATGATGCTGGAGTTAAAAGGACACAAGCCTGGCTGGTCCACATACTGGACAGGATGCAGAGTTATTGAGTTTGTCTTGTTGTGAAATTATCCGCCATTTTTCCAGGGAAAAAAGTTACTAATCCCCAACAAAATATTACAATAACTTTGGCCAAGACCTGACGAATAATATGTTTGGTACAGTTCCAGATAGTGTGCATCCTTCACCATTGTGAATCTATACGGCCTTAAACATCGGATATAGTTATTGTTTCTGATGCATAAAGTTAAACATGCAAAATAACTGATTGCGTCCTAGGAGATAATCCTATGTTATATGTCTATGTAAGTTGTATGTATGCAAAAAAAGAGAAGGGGGAGAAGATATTTATATTCACTGCAGCAGGAATTTAGATTTTGGGGTGAAAATAACCAAAGGTTAAAAATTATCCAACTCCGCTATTTTTTCTATGTGTGCATTCACACAGACACACAAAGAAGCAAATTGATCTTAATATATTTCATTACTCCCAGCGCCATCGCTGTACTCACAGGAAGAGCTGACGGATCAGGTAAAAACTCCACATCTTCTCCAAAGATAAAATCCGGGGGTAGCTCAGGGTAATGTGCATTAAATATTATGTCCCCTGCAAGAAAAGTACAGGGAAATAGGTTTACAAAATGATATATACCGTAAGTTAGCATAAGCAAAGGTTTTAAAAACTATCACTAATTATTCCAGAAATGTTAACCCTTTGAGTGCCAAAGGGTCAAGCAAAGCTTTTACTATCCAGCTTGCATTCAGACAGTTCATATGAGATTTCTATATAAAAGGAAACAATTTAAATACCTTCAAACAAAGATTGTAGGTTCACAAGCCAGGGTTATAATTTGACTTGTTAATTTAATCATATGCCTGCTAAATCACACTAGACAATAGCTTCTCAAACTTTGTGACGTGGGGCACTGTTAGTTAATTATTGCCACATGCTATGAAGCAGAGCCCTATTAACAGTTTATTAGAAGGTCTTTATTGCCAAACCCCAGTCTTACCATATATCCCTCTTAGTTTTTTACCGCCCCCTCACCCCAGTTTGCTAATTCTTTCGTTTTTTTGTGCAGCCGACGGGTGGCGTATTTATTTAGGATTAAGATAAGGGGCAATGTCAAAAAAGGCAAGAAAGAAATTCAATAGTATTACGAGGACAACCATATAGTCTGTTTAGGAATACCTAGAAATACTTAGTCCACTTTACTGTGTTCTGATACTATTTTATCTGAGGACACCACCCGATGGGCAGACAGTACCCCTAACGAAAGCGGTGTATAAATAAAGGTAAAGTCTATTGGATCCCAGCAAAGAATAGCAGCTCATTTCTCCTGTACAGCATATTAGCCCACCTTCTAGTGAGGACGCAGTCGCAGGCCGCTGACCTGTCAACTTTTGGCCGGGGATAAGTACCAATGAAAGGGGTCATTTTTGCACAGAAAACTCACAGATCTCTGCATGGATGGTCCAGGTCACATTTCACAGTCACTATATGTATCTGACAGAAGGAGGCTGCTGGAGTCTCAAGCTCATGTCATATCATATCGCTGCAACCTTTTGCCCTAAATACCAGGAAGGAGCAGTTGCAGGGTATATGTATACCCAAGTAATCAACTCCAATGACAACAAAGTCTCTTCAGACCCTGCAGCTATTTGCAAACAACCTCTACATCCTACATAGAAACATAGACATAGAAACATAGACATAGAAACATAGACATAGAAACATAGACATAGAAACATAGAAACATAGAAACATAGACATAGAAACATAGACATAGAAACAAAGAGATGGGTTTTAAGACACTTCTTAAAAGATGCAAGACTAGGGGAGAGTCTGATGGCGGTAGGCAGGCTATCCCATAGGAAGGGAGCCGCCCGTGAGAAGTCCTGCAAGCACGAGTTGGCCGTACGGGTGCGGACAACGGACAGGAGGTGGTCACGGCAGAGCGGAGAGACCGAGAAGGGACATACCTATGGATCTGTGAGGAGATATAAGAGGGGCTAGAGTTGTTCAGTGCTTTATAGGTGTGAGTTAGTACCTTGAATTGACTCCTATAGGTTAGGACTCTATCAAATATTCTGTACTCTGCCCTTGGGTTTTTACGTCCAAGATGCATTATCTTGTACTTATCCACATTAAATGTCAGTTGCCACAACTCTGACCATTTTTCTAGTTTACCTAAATCATTAGCCATTTGGCTTATCCCTCCTGGAACATCAACCCTGTTACATATCTCAGTATCATCAGCAAAAAGACACACCTTACCATCAAGACCTTCTGAAATATCACTAATAAAAATATTAAAGAGAATGGGTCCAAGTACAGATCCCTGAGGTACCCCACTGGTGACAAGCCCAAGCATTGAATATACTCCATTGACTACAACCCTCTGTTGCCTGTCACTCAGTCACTGCCTCACCCATTCAACAATATTGGAATCCAAAATCCAAAGATTGCAGTTTATTGATAAGCCTTCTATGTGCAACAGTGTCAAAAGCCTTACTGAAATCTAGGTAAGCAATGTCTACTGCACCACCCTGATCTATAATTTTAGTTACCCAATCAAAAAAATCAATAAGATTAGTTTGGCATGATCTCCCTACATAATCAGTGTAATCTGATAACATGGCCAACTCAGATCTAGAACTATCCCAATTCCAGCCTGCTGCCTCACTACCATGCCAACTGATATGCCAATACAGCTCCAGATGTTTTTAATCAGCATAATAATAGTGAGAGGCTGCAGTGCAAAAACCAACACCACCAGGGGAATTACAGCAAATGGACACATCCTTCCTGGGGATGATTCTACAAATGTTTACTTTTGTTTGGCGGTTTGGGAATCTGTGATTACTATAGAAGTAGTAAACTCAGCATGCCAAATTATGCTACAGTTTTAAAACTGTAATCCACTCCTTGCAGTATTTGTTTACATTTAACCCCTTAAGGACACATGACATGTGATGATTCCATTTTATTCCAGAAGTTTGGTCCTTAAGGGGTTAAACCCTAGACATACTGGGCAAACCATCAGGACGAATTCATGAATCTCTTCTGAGTTAGTTTTCTTTAGATGTACTTGCTGTGTAGAAATTATTATATAAGGAACACAAAAGTCACCCATGGGCGCAGTGGTGAAAATGAAAAATATTGCTGTTTTGTAGAAAGTGCAATATTCACATCAGTGTTAATTTTGGCGGCACATTTTTATTATAGTTTTAGTCATAGTCTTTTGACTGAAAAGGCATTTTAGTTTTAGACGTATTTTAGTCATCTGAATTGTTTTAGTTAAAGTCGACAAAATGTACACTGGTTTCCACTGCAGGGTTAAACACACCTATAGAGTATGTCAGTATGACAGCCACTAGAGGCACTTCCTCTGCACGGACCATGTAAAACCAAGTCACATGACATTGAATGTCACATGACATTAAATGCAATGCTTTCATATGTGCATGCGCAACCGTTTCTAATACTCCTTTCTGATGGCACAGTGAGAGGTGGCACAGGCGGCAGCACCAAGGTAATCTCGGTGCTGGATGGAGAAAAGATAAATATAGACAAAAAGAATAAAGAGTGATAAAGGAAGGATGGATACCTTGTTGGCAGACAAAGCAATCTGCCAAGCATTCCACACAAAAAAAAAGGAAATGGGGAAAAAAAAAAAAAGCTTTCTACTCAAAATGGGGGAGGAGTGCAAAAATAAGCTGCAACTAAAGCACTTTAGTGAATACAGGTTTTGTATTCCGAACGCTATACTGTTCCTTTAAATGCAAAACTGAGAAAAAAAAAAAAGGCCTTTTCTTTTCTTTTTTTTATATTTAAATATGTTATGTACAGTTGCAAGAAAGAGTATGTGAACCCTTTGGAATGATATGGATTTCTGCACAAATTGGTCATAAAATGTGATCTGATCATCATCTAAGTCACAACATGCCATGTTGCCATGTTTTTATTGAACACACCATGTAAACATTCACAGTGCAGGCTGCCATGTTCCTGTAGTTTTATATATTTACACTGCAGGGTTTAAATGCCAGTAGTGGCTGTCATAATGATCGCCACGAGATGCGCTTTCGCAGAAATAGCCAAAAGAAAATCAGCTATTTCAATCAGATGCTCATAGAGAGCATTTTTGCTGTGCATGCGCACTAGCCTCCCAAGGCAATGGGAAAGGTTGGTGACCTCAGCCAAGGAGGCTGTCCTAGCTTGTGGACAGAGCAGCAAGGTGTTGGATACAAGTTACCTGAAACTAGTTTTGAACCCTAAACTGTGACTTTGACAATATAGCATTAGCAATACTCAGTGTTCCTCTGAATGCCTGCCTGTAATGTTTCTTCAAACAGGAACCGTTGCTGGAAAAAGGAAGAAAACTGAAATATACATTGGAAAGGAAAACAAAAAGAAACAAAATGTACCTTCAAAATCCCCTATTCTTGCCCTGTTGGATAACTGTTTTGAACCTATTAGATCAACATGTTGCAAAAATAACTTCCTTGTCAACTGAAACATAGTTCAAAGAGGTCACATTCTTCATGGCCAGAGAGCTGATACCAGTCTTAGATAAACACCGAATGGGTCATTCACTCTCCCAAAAACTTGTTTCCTGCTTAGAACAAAGTTTCATAAGTCCAATATTTCCAATGGCCAAAGGCACCCGTTCTGGCTGAGATTAGTTTTCCAAGGGCAGTTGGTGTTTAGCTTATCATGAGGTTTCCAGAAGCCCTCAATGGCATTATTATCCAATAATAAACAGTTAGCGGTTATGCTACATTTTGATATGACTTGAAATTTTCTGCGTATGAATTATTGCATGGACGACCCTTGCATCAGTCTAGTGGGTCGTTTTTTTTTTTTGTCACCAATGAAAGCTGATTATTATTGGCACATATGTTATTAAGCAGCACTTTACAATATTACAAAGTGGGAGTGGGTTAACAGCAAATGGGGCAAAATCTAACAAATTGTGACAGGAATTAGAGGGTACTGAAGATATTACAATCTAGAGGAGATGGTGTATAAAGTCACAGAAAGGGCAGCATGGAGGATACAAACTGTGTAAAACAAACCTGTTCCTACTACTTTAGTTCCCCTTTCCCTAGTTGTTTCAAGGTGTGTGTGTGTGTGTGTGTGTGTGTCCGTTTGCCATAAAAGTATAGAAATTGAAGTTTTACTTATCTTTTTCCCTCGGTGCGGATTATCTCTCCGTCTCCCATGACGTCATAGAGGAGCATTGAGGATCCAATGGCATCCACTGTGAGCACAGCGCGCATGCATTCAAGCTTCCCTATAGAAAAGCATTGATTCAATGCTTTCCTATGGGGCTTTCACGTGACCACGTTTTACACTGTCAGTGCTGCGTAAGTGCCTCTTTTGACGGTCAGTAATAGCAGGTTTGTTTTAGGTGTCACCCCCTCTCACCCGTTTCCAGTAACAATATAAAAATAAAAGGTTTTTACTTACCTTTAGTCAAGCACCATCTGCTCTTCCACATTATAATCCAGCTCTCAAGCCGATGCTCAATCTGATGCCTCCTCATAGAGGAGCATTGGAAACTGATGCCCATACGTGCATCCCAACGTTTCACAGGAAAACATTAAATGCAATGCTTTCATAGACACATAGAATGTGACAGCAGATAAGAACCATTCGGCCCATCTAGTCTGCCCAATTTTCTAAATACTTTCATTAGTCCCTGGCCTTATCTTATAGTTAGGATAGCCTTATGCATATCCCACGCATGCTTAAAAGGGACACTATATAGTCACCCAGAAGCTCAATGAAGGGGTCTGGGTGCAATGTCCCTCAGGTTTTAGCCCTTCAGATGTAAACATAGTTTCATAGAAACTGCTATGTTTACATAGCAGGGTTAATCCAACCTCTAGTGGCTGTCTTCCTGAGAAATGCTTTCCTATAGACAGTTTGAATGTGCGCGCGGCTCCACTCGGGAGATGACGTCGGCGGGGGAGGAGAGGTCACCAGCACCGAGGGAGCCCGGCGCTGGATTGAGGTAAGCTGCTGAAGGGGTTTTAACCCCTTCAGCAACACGGGAGGGGGACCCTGAGGGTGAGGGTCCCCTGAGGAATATACAGGGTCAGGAAAACGAGTTTGTTTTCCTGACACTATAGTGATCCTTTAAACTCCTTCACTGTGTTAACCTCTACCACTTCAGCTGGAGGGCTATTCCATGTATCCACTACCCTCTCAGTACAGTAATACTTCCTGATATTATTTTTAAAGCTTTGCCTCTCTAATTTAAGACTACGTCCTCTTGTTGTGGTAGTTCTCTTTCTTTTAAATATAAATATATATATACATGTTTCTTTAACCTTTCCTGGTAAGTTTTATCCTGCAATCCATGAACCAGTTTCCTATGAGCTTCTGTGTCATATGACTGAGTTGTACTCAGTCAGTGCAGTGGAGGTGCCTCTAGTGGCTGTCAGAATTAAAACTAAAAGGACCACTGCACGCAGATCACTTCATTGAGATATGGGTGACTATATTGTCCTTTAAGGGACTTCTTATAGGCTTAAAGACTAGGGGAGAGTCTGATGGAGGAGGCAGGTTGTTCCACAGGAAGAGAGCTGTTTGCAAAGCTAATCCTGGTCTTCATTCTTAACTGTCAAATGGATTTGTCTAATACTGGACCTGATGGTGGTTAAATATTATCCTTACCTTCTGAGGTGGCACCATGACGGTTTGTGCACATTTTCCCAATTCCAGCTTGTTCAATTTCCATGAATTGCTTATTCAGCGGGCACATGATACCAGGAAAGGACTGGGGGGCAATTGATTTAGTATAGTTTTACATGGAAACACTGCTTTGAAATGAAAAATATTGGACAATGAAAGAAACCATGGAACGATTTGCGGAAATAAAAAAATAAAAAAATAGAAAAAAATAAAGAGGGTTTATTGCCCATCAAGGTATCCTAAAACAGCAAAGAACATCCCGTAGAGAAGGGATCTCTACAGATACAGTCTGCCAAAGAAATACATTCTCCTCTCACTATCCACCACAGCAAAGGCTGCGGCTACATGAATTACAGCTGATGAGAAAATAAATAGTAAGGGCTCCCCTCTGACAGTTGTCTTTGACGATTAATGCAAGAAAAAACACACAGGAACCTTCTTCTTCAAACTAAACTTGGCTTAGCAACTCATCTCCAAATATAGGGCCGTTTCCTCTGCCATTTTCTCTGTTTGACTAGAATTTGTTTCTGAAGTTCTTAGTACCGCTATATTTAACCAGAACTTCCTGTGTTGAAGAAGAGGACATGAGACTTAAAAAAAATATATCTGAATCAAACAAATATTTTAAACTACTTATTAAGCAGGCCTTTTTCTATTACACATATTACAATATTCTGTAATTTTTCAGTATAAAATGCTGCAAAGAGGAGTATTTTAGCCAGTTACGCCAGAGGAAACTTGAGAACTAGCAATTCAAGTCAGAAACCGACCAATCATATTGTTCCGAGGTCAGTGTGAGTAATGACACCTCACTACAATATAGCATGCGCTAGATATCCTGGTATGTTTCTATAGTTGGCTTATTATCAAAATAAAAATATATTCAGGGCATTATCTCATGCAGAATGGCAGGGAAGATAAGACATTTTTTAATAGTAAAAAGGTCTCCAATACTAATAGGTAAGGCTGGTTATCTGCATTATGTGGGACCAGAACCGTGGCAGATCAAGAACATTAATCAGCGCTTTCGGTTGATCTGAATGCTCACTGCATGTAACCCACGGACCCTGATAGGAACATATCCTCTGCGGTGTCCAGTCCACAGTCTGCAAACCCTTAGTTTGTATTAGTCTGTCCAATATTCCCTGGCTTTCTCCTGTCAGTGTGTCCTGCAAAGTTGCAGCATCTTGGTGTTTCTCTAAACTGTATATAAGTCACAGTGACCCTCTCCAAACTTTCCTCGTGATCACAGCCTGTATGACAGTAACCAACCATTCTTTCTAATCCTAGCCTGTGCTGTACTGGGTTAGACCCTCACCAATCATTGCAATCCTACTCAGTGGTTGTACTATATGGTGAATGACCCTCACCATGCCATCCATCTGATCCTAAGGTGTACTCTCATGCCATCCATCTGATCCTAAGGTGTACTGTCCATGCTATCCATCTGATCCTAAGGTGTACTGTGCATGACCCTCACCAAGCTGTCTACTATATCATAATGTGTCTTGTACTGTGTATGGCCTTCACAATGCCATCTGGCATTGCCTGTAGCACTAGGGGACTGGACTTCACCAGTGGCTCCTACCTGTCAATCTAAGTCCACCTGAGACAGAGTGATCATTATTCCAGGTATAGAACACTGCCTCTCCCTGAGGGCTGAGTCAGTTTGTTGTTTCCTGTTTTTTTTTGCCTTAGACTCAATTGGCTTGCGACCTCTGCTTGTGGAATCTTTGTTATTGCCCTTTTGCTGCCTGCTCTGACCTTTGATACCGTGCCTGACTACTCTTCTGGATTTGCCCATGTCTGTTTCCTCGTACCCGGTTATTGTTCCTGTTTTAGCCCCCGTGCACAGATACACAGCCCAGGTAGCTTCTTACTGTGGGTTGTGTTTATCTGCAAGGGTGAGCATACATCCCTGCACTTCGGACTCCAACCAAGTTAAGCCCTGACCACACATTACCTTAATTAATTGTTGTCCAACATGGATACCAAGTATCGTGCTTGACCTGCAATGCCTTTCTACGTTTTTTTTTTTGTCTACTACGGTTTCATTGCTTAGGATATTTAAGTATTATCTAGTCTGTCTGTTCCATGCCAAGCCTTCCATCTATTCTACATTCTATTACATTGCTGGAGGACTGTCTTGCCAATTACTCAGAAAGTACAGTAAATGGGACATAATTAAAAATTTCAACAAGTGCTATTATTATTATTTATAAAGTGCCAACAAGTTCCATAGCGCAGGTGCAATGCGTGGACTAGCAGAAACGTATTTGTACCAAACAAGTTAGAGGGATTGAGAGCCCTGCTCAATGAGCTTTCCTACCATACCCTTACCACAAAAGGTAAGGGTAGGGTAGGAAAGTAGGTTGCTAGGATAGTATTCATTGAGGGCTTAGTGTTTTGTTTTGATGACAGCTGCAGGAAAGGAATCTGGGTGCGGGGAGGTAAAGCTGTTCACAGTTTAATTGATATGCTTCCTGAAGAAGTACGTTTTCAAAGACTTTTTGAAGGAGTGGAGATTTGGTGAGAGTCAGAGGGGAAGGGTGTTCCATAGGAACAGTGCAGCCCTAGAGAAGTCTTTAAGGTGTTACACAAGTAGTGTGTTCAGACAAGAAATGTCCAACCTCTGGCTCTCCACTACATGATATATTTAAAATGTCCATAGATCCAGGACTATCTTCATTAAGAATCGTAGTTGGACTCCAGCATCAACACAGCAACCATAGATAGGAGCTCAACAAGTCCCAGCAAGATATGAAATCTGCTGCTACCATCCCTTAACGGGGGTAAAAATAAAGAAGTCGTGTTCTGGAACACTGTATGAATCTGGCAATGAAAGGGTTTGGCGTACTTCGGCACAGAGCAATAAAACCATAATGTCTGGTATCACGACAAGGTCATAATACTAGGGGCAACAGTCATGGCAGAAGGATTACTACATTTTTTAACCCTATATAAGAAAAATAATAAATAGATTTTCATTACCCCTCACAAAAAAAAAACTATCAACCCATACAAGGTTCATGTCTATTTCACGGCTGTCATAGAAACACTTCATTCTGGGAAAATACACCGGTCTCTCAGTAATTAGTGCTTCAGCCTTTCTTGCGTCTGAGCCTTATGAAATGTGCTCAGAATAAGATCTAGCCCAGGATGTAGTAACACTAGGGAAAGATGGGCAAACCCACATTAATATTTTAATACTATTATTAAATTGCTGTAAGAAAAAAAATCAATCAAAAGATCTGCAACTTTATATAAGTAAATATTTGGTGTGAAGTTTACGTTTGCTATCCCACAATACAATCAATATCAACAGTAAACTAAAAACCAAACAGCAAAAGAAATGCAAGTAATAGAGTATAGAAACATGTTCGATACACTGGTAAAAAATATATATATTTGATTTTTTTAATGTATTTAATTCTATTGTGGAAAAAAGAAAATAAATAAACCCAAGATATACAGGGAGTGCAGAATTATTAGGCAAGTTGTATTTTTGAGGATTCATTTTATTATTGAACAACAACCATGTTCTCAATGAACCCAAAAAACTCATTAATATCAAAGCTGAATATTTTTGGAAGTAGTTTTTAGTTTGTTTTTAGTTATAGCTATTTTAGGGGGATATCTGTGAGTGCAGGTGACTATTACTGTGCATAATTATTAGGCAACTTAACAAAAAACAAATATATACCCATTTCAATTATTTATTTTTACCAGTGAAACCAATATAACATCTCAACATTCACAAATATACATTTCTGACATTCAAAAACATAACAAAAACAAATCAGTGACCAATATAGCCACCTTTCTTTGCAAGGACACTCAAAAGCCTGCCATCCATGGATTCTGTCAGTGTTTTGATCTGTTCACCATCAACATTGCGTGCATCAGCAACCACAGCCTCCCAGACACTGTTCAGAGAGGTGTACTGTTTTCCCTCCTTGTAAATCTCCCATTTGATGATGGACCACAGGTTCTCAATGGGGTTCAGATCAGGTGAACAAGGAGGCCATGTCATTAGATTTTCTTCTTTTATACCCTTTCTTGCCAGCCACGCTATGGAGTACTTGGACGCGTGTGATGGAGCATTGTCCTGCATGAAAATCATGTTTTTCTTGAAGGATGCAGACTTCTTCCTGTACCACTGCTTGAAGAAGGTGTCTACCAGAAACTGGGAGTGGAGCTTGACTCCATCCTCAACCCGAAAAGGCCCCACAAGCTCATCTTTGATGATACCAGCCCAAACCAGTACTCCACCTCCACCTTGCTGGCGTCTGAGTCGGACTGGAGCTCTCTGCCCTTTACCAATCCATCCATCTGGCCCATCAAGACTCACTCTCATTTAATCAGTCCATAAAACCTTAGAAAAATCAGTCTTGAGATATTTCTTGGCCCAGTCTTGACGTTTCAGCTTGTGTGTCTTGTTCAGTGGTGGTCGTCTTTCAGCCTTTCTTACCTTGGCCATGTCTCTGAGTATTGCACACCTTGTGCTTTCGGGCACTCCAGTGATGTTGCAGCTCTGAAATATGGCCAAACTGGTGGCAAGTGGCATCTTGGCAGCTACACGCTTGACTTTTCTCAGTTCATGGGCAGTTATTTTGCGCCTTGGTTTCTCCACACGCTTCTTGCGACCCTGTTGACTATTTTGAATGAAACGCTTGATTGTTCGATGATCACGCTTCAGAAGCTTTGCAATTTTAAGAGTGCTGCATCCCTCTGCAAGATATCTCACTATTTTTGACTTTTCTGAGCCTGTCAAGTCCTTCTTTTGACCCATTTTGCCAAAGGAAAGGAAGTTGCCTAATAATTATGCACACCTGATATAGGGTGTTGATGTCATTAGACCACACCCCTTCTCATTACAGAGATGCACATCACCTAATATGCTTAATTGGTAGTAGGCTTTCGAGCCTATACAGCTTGGAGTAAGACACCATGCATAAAGAGGATGATGTGGTCAAAATACTAATTTGCCTAATAATTCTGCACACAGTGTATACAGATAAATAAAAATACAAAACAGAAACAAAGGGCAAAAAACATTCCTATAAAATAATCCCATCCAGAACACCTGCGCAGATTTCCTCCAAGATACGGGATCAAGGAATCAGACCATCCAAAGGACTTTGAATAAAATCCTTTTGCGTTCTACTTCCTTATTTTATGAGGAATTAGATCTTGCCCAATTCTTGATGGTATATACAATCCAGACATGATCAGAACATCTGGATCAGGACATATGAAGTGTTTGGTGATATTATTCTCAAACTCTTGGACAGTAAACGGCCATAGCTGGCTGTCAGGTAGCTTAGAGTACCACTCTGTGTACAGGCATACGGTATTCTTACTATGGCACTATATAGGCACACAACCTATAAGAAGCTTACTATAATTCAGATCTTAAAGCATGTAAATACAGTACTAAACATATAAAAAAAAATATCAAAAGATCAAATATTTTGTGTCTAAGATACAGAAGAGTGTGCTATAATAAAAAATGGAAAGGGGGGAGGGCCTACAGATAACCAGGGATAACATCACTTTATGCCATGAACTTACCTGTGCCTGGCGCCGGCGCCGTTCCCCTCCTCGGGCCACACGGGCAGAACGCACAGCGTGGCCACATTACCTCGGCCTCAGGCCGCACAACCGAATAGATATTGCTTACCTTCGGTCCCGCAAACAGCTCCCTCTGCTGGTTCACGGGACGAACTGCAGTCCCTCTAAATAAAATATTATGCCATGACGTCACGACCTTAAAGCGGCACTGTCATGGCCGAATCCCGTTTTTGTTAACCCCCCTCCCGCCTCCACTACATCTAACTGAACCCCCATATGCCCCTAAACCCCCAGATTACCTAATTTTTATTCTTTATTTTCTGCCCCGATCTTTATTCAGGGCGCCGCCATCTTTGTGTGGGTAGGTGAAGTCCCTTTGGGACACGTCATCTGCCCACACTAGACAGACTGTGAGATTCCCGCACATGCCCAGTGAAACACCTGGACATGCGAACGGGAATTTCATCTATTCATTCATCAGACAGACGAATGAATGAATAGAAAAAATCAGACGAACAAACAAACACTGAATATCAGTGTTCGTTTGTTCGTTCAGTTTGTTACAAGGAGGGAGCTACCGGCTTGCAGCTCCCTCCTTGTAATATGTAAAGATAGAAGCGTCAGGGAGCAGTGTTCCCCGCCCCCCAGGACCCCCTCTCACTCCATGTGGGTCAATATGACCCCCATAATAGCACAAGGGAGATTAAAATCTCCCGAATGCCCCTACTCGCTATACCGTGAGTAGGGGCATGTCCACTAAACAGTGAGCAGCCTGTGGCTGCTCACTGTTTAAAAAATAACCTACTAAAGAACAATAAGGAGGGGGGGACCTACTGTCCTCCCCCCAGCCCCCACCTCTAAAAAGTGGGTGGGGGCCCTATATAAGAATGGGGGGGGGGAAACTACTGTCCTGCCCCCCCCGGCCTCCACCTCTGAGCGGTGGGTGGGGGCCCTAATAAACAATAAGGGAGGGGACCTACTGTCCTCCCACCCCCCCCCCCGGCCCCCACCCCTGAGCGGTGGGTGGGAGCCCTAGAAAAACAATAAGGGGTGGGGGGACCTACTGTCCTCCCCCCCGGCCCCCACTCCTGAGCGGTGGGTGGGGGCCCTAATAAACAATAAGGGTGGGACGACCTACTGTCCTCCCCCCGGCCCCCACCCCTGAGCGGTGGGTGGGGGCCCTAATAAACAATAAGGGGGGGGAACCTACTGTCCTCCCCCCCCCGGCCCCCACCCCTGAGCAGTGGGTGGGGGCCCTAAAAAACAATAAGGGAGGGGGGGGACCTACTGTCCTCCCCCCCCCCCCCGGCCCCCACCCCTGAGTGGTGGGTGGGGGCCCTAAAATAAACAATTAGGGGGGGACACCTACTGTCCCCTCCCCCACCCCCCGGCCCCCGCTCCTAGTCACCACCCCCCACCCAAATAAAACTATCCCCTACCTACCCCCCTCACCCTAAAAATAATGAGGGGGGGGATAAAATAACTAACCTGTAAACAAAAATTAAACTTACCATTTGGCGTCTTCTTTTTTCTAAAATCTTAATTTTTCAGCCCCCAAAAAAGGCCAAATAAAAAGCCATCATACCCGTCGAACTTAAAATAAAATAAAAAAAACGCTCTGACCAGCGGAAATGAAGCACACTTTGCTCCTCCACTGGTCAGAGCTGGTCACGCGGAGGAATCCTCCATAAGACAAAGAGTCCCTACTTATGATTTTAAAGAAAACTAAAGAAGACAGGAAGAAAAGAAGAACAGATCCTGAGAGAGGGGGAGAAGAGGAAGAGATTGAGGAAAGGTAAGTTCGGCATGACAGTGCCGCTTTAAAGGGACCACGTCATCTAGGCGACACAATGCTGTTTGGGGTTGAAGTGATGACGTGGACCAATGGGAACTCTTTTGAGCCTATTTAAGGCTTGGTTCAGCCTCCATTCATTGCCCTATCGTGGGTTCTGTATAGATCCTCGCTTTGTGCTCCTAGTGATATTTTGTGTTTGACTTCAACTTCGTATCAACCTTGTGATTTCCTGGTATCCTGAACCGGCTTCGTATTGACCTTGTGATTTCTGGTATCCTGACCCAGTGTCGTATTGACCTTGTGATTTCTGGTATCCTGACCCAGTGTCGTATTGACCTTGTGATTTCTGGTATCCTGACCCAGTGTCGTATTGACCTTGTGATTTCTGGTATCCTGAACCGGCTTCGTATTTGATTTGTGATTTCTGGTATCCTGACCCAGTGTCGTATTGACCTTGTGATTTCTGGTATCCTGACCCAGTGTCGTATTGACCTTGTGATTTCTGGTATCCTGAACCGGCTTCGTATTTGATTTGTGATTTCTGGTATCCTGACCTAGTGTCGTATTGACCTTGTGATTTCTGGTATCCTGAACCGGCTTCGTATTTGATTTGTGATTTCTGGTATCCTGACCCAGTGTCGTATTGACCTTGTGATTTCTGGTATCCTGAACCGGCTTCGTATTTGATTTGTGATTTCTGGTATCCTGACCCAGTGTCGTATTGACTTTGTGATTTCTGGTATCCTGAACCGGCATCGTATTTGACCTTGTGATTTCTGGTATCCTGACCCGACTACGCATTGACCTTGTGATTTCTGGTATCCTGACCCGGCTTCGTATTGACCTTGTGATTTCTGGTATCCTGACCCAGCTTTGTATTGACTTCGTGATTTTTGGTATCCTGAACCGGCATCGTATTTGCCCTCGTGATTTTTGGTATCCTGACCCAGCTCTGAGTATTTCTGTAATCCTGACTTTGATTTATCTTGACCCTGTTTCTTGCTGTATCAAAGAGTTAAGTCTGGCCATTCTAATGATCGGTAATACGTCTTTCAGATCCACCTTTTGTGGGTTTCCACTTTCTTGTGTGTTGGGGTAAGACTCTTGTGACACTTAAGTATTAGGAATTCAGGTTTGTATTTCTAAAGCTATACTTTTGGAATAAATGTTTAGGTCCTCGCCTCTCCTCTGTGAAGTGAAAAGGTGATTTTACTTATCTTTTCTCTACTGCCATGCCGGTATTGTTGAGCCTGGCCCCGCCTCCATGGCTGAGATCAATGATGATCTCAGCCAATCCAAAGCTTTCCCATATCAGTATCTCCTCATAGAGATGCAATGAATCAACGGGGAACGTTCAGGGCCCCATGCAGAGCATGGAGATGTTGAACGCCAGTGCAGCACTGAGATAGGAAGCACCACAAGTGTTTACAGTGCCTGCCCTGGAGGGACATGCTATAGACATAAGAACCACTAGTAATGCAATTAGTAACCAGCTGAGATAGACATACCGACAAATACATATGTAAGATACAGACATTACCATGCATCATTAACCAATCTTAGAGGATTAAAACTGTGGTTATTTTTCGTATATTATTAATATTTTATTATATATATAGCGCCAGCAAAATTCCGTAGCGCTGTACAATGGAATTAAAAAGATGCTTACATTTCAGCGTCTCTCCAGCATACGGTATGTGAAGTTTAAATCGATCACAGCTTGGTCCAGGGGTAAGTGACGAGCAGCTGGAGACAAAAATAAAAAGGTTAGTTGGACGACCAGCAACTTCTGAAAAATACTTTTTAATCCCTTAAGGACACACGACATGTGTGACATGTCATGATTCCATTTTATTCCAGAAGTTTGGTCTTTAAGGGGTTAACGCTGATTCTTGGCCAGCTGTACAAGGGATGGAAACTGCCCTACTCACTTCCCATTACTGCCCCAAAATTGAGGACAGACACATGAAATATATAATCTGCATGCTTACCCTGACTTGAGGTCTGTAATTCTCAAACAGTTTGTGGAGTCCAAGCCAACCTTCCCATTTCTGACCACGCTCGAGATAAATGGTGAAAGTGCCGGGGATATCCGGTTCAGGGTGATTTCTGGAGACATTCTGTACAGTCTTTCCTTGGTTCCAATGGGGTTTGTTTACAGCCTATTTAGAAGAATACAAAACATCCAAATATATAAATTCTAATGGGAGACTGTGCTACTCCCAACTATCGCCATGCTGACCATAGCAGTTACAGCATTACCTTTTTCCTCCAAGATACACAAAGAATGGCAACAGGCTGAGGGTTAAAGGAGGGAGGGAACGGGGATAAGGGACTGCAAGTTACCCTCAGCATAAAGTGTTTCTAAAATCCTTTAAGAACTTTAGCTTGCTGTGTGAAACCTGTGTCCTCGTTTTTTCATTTTGCAAAAAGTACAGATTTCAACAGAACCTGGCATTTTTACAAATTAACCTTGTTACACCCCTTACTGACAGACAACGTGACAAAGTCTTTTCAAAATTAAGTCTTTGTTTTAGAGTTTCACTTGCAAAAAAAGAAATATATTACATGACCACTCCACACACCTAAAGCACTTGATGTGTGAAGTGTGTCCTTTTTATTTATTTATTTTCCTACATATTTCAACAGAAATAGAAACTTTTATAAATGAACCTTGTTACTTCCCTGTGTGTCAATCATACAGCCTGGCCTGTTACTTCCTGGTTTGATTAGCAAAGTGGAGCCAAACTAAAGAGGTAGCAATTGCTCAGGGCACCTGCCTTGCATTGAGCTGCATTGGGAAGTCTGTGATTAGACAGCTACAAAAGGTCTGAGCGAAAGAGAGGGCTTGCAAAGGCTGCAGACAAGAGATCTGCAACTTTTCCAAGCTGTTTTTAAGTCATTGGTGTATTTATTTATTATTGCCATTTATATAGCGCCAACAGATATCGTAGCGCTTTACAATATTATGAGTGGAGGCTTAACTATAAATAGGACAATAACAAGAAAACTTACAGGAATGGTAGGTTGAAGAGGACCCTGCTCAAACGAGCTTAGTGTATATCTGATAAACAGTACTTTATTTTTTGTATGTTAGCTCAACCCATATTTATGCATACTTTTTTTAATATATAATGCAGCATATTCTTTAGGTCACGCACCTCTTAAAGCCAAAATAACTATAAAATTAAGCTAAAGCTTAACTGAAATCATATGCCAGGCGAAGGTCACGGCGTGACCACACCCCCTGCTGACATCACAGCAGCCGTGAGAGGTCCATTCAAAGGCTTTGCCTTTGACTGATCTGTTGAACTGGCTCAGAGTGCGTAAATGAGCTCAGAACCAGAGAGGGGTTGGTGAGCCAGTATGGGAGGTAGGTTGAAAAATAGAAAAAAAAAATCAAGCTTGTAGGGAACTGGAGAGGGCTGCAGTCATAAAGGGAGGGAGGGGGTTTCCATGATTTTTGTCAATTCACGCTTTAGTGAACAGTCCTGTAAGTATGGGATTGTGTTCTTTGCCACTTTAAATGAACGGTTGATAAATGTATTGAGTTTAGAAGCCATAGAAACATATACAGGAGCCTGGGTTCTAGGAGATGTACTTGAAGTGCTTGATAAGATGTTCAGATAGTCAAGTGACATTTAAAAAGAAACTATTGTGCCGAAGGGGTTTAAAACTGATCTCACTTTATGACTCCCAAGTGATTTTCTATGGAAATTCAGGTGACGCTGGATGTCCTCATGCATAGCGTGAGGACGTCCAGCGTTAATTAGACGACCAAAGGTCGCCTAATGACCCAGAAGTCCCTCTAATGGCGGTTGACAGCCAGTTGAGGCGGAATTAACCCTCAAAAGGTAATTATTGCAGTTTATTAAAAACTGCAATAATTACCTTTGCAGGGCTAAGGGACCTGGGACACAGCACCCAGACCATTTTAATGAGCTGAAGTGGTCTGGGTGCCTATAGTGTCCCTTTAAATAATTACAGGAGTTTGGAATTATTAGAACAAAATATAAATCTCTCACTCCAACCTACAAAGTTTGCAATAACCTGCAGTACTTTGCTAAGATTTTACAATAAAAACATATTATGAAGATAGCAATGCAACTATCGGCTACAATACTAGAACCCTGTTAAACACTGATTTACCAATACTGAGCTGCGGGTTCTAACAAGGGTCTCAGTGCATAGTCGCATTTATTTGATGGCTAGATTCAGAGCCAACTGAAGGTAACAGGTGTCCACCTTCATCAAACAAGACAGAGACTGGTGCACATCACATGGTGGTTTGGAGTTGTTAAAGGTCTGGCCTCTGTAAAGAATGACTGCAGCATTGCAGTAAGTGAGAAAGTGCTCATCGTTTAAATTCCTACAGGGCCATTCCCTAGAGTATGAATTGTTAGGAAGTAAAGTTCCCATTGTATGCCTAAATAGCGGACAACTTGGATTTTTTTCCAATCTTGCTGTTTTGGCCTAAAAAAAACATTTTAGGAACACTAAAGTCACCTAAACTACTTTAGCTAAATAAAGCAGTTTTAGTGTATAGATCATTCCCCTGCAATTTCACTGCTAAATCACTTTGTTTCTGTTTATGCAGCCCTAGCCACACCTCCCCTGGCTATGATTGACAGAGCCTGCATGAAAAAAAAAAATGGTTTCACTTTCAAACAGATGTAATTTACCTTAAATAATTGTATCTCAATCTCTAAATTGAACTTGAATCACATACAGGAGGCTCTTGCAGGGTCAAGTAAGCTATTAACATAGCAGGGGACAAGAAAATCTTAATTAAACAGAACTTGCAATAAAGAAAGCCTAAATAGGTCTCTCTTTACAGGAAGTGTTTATGGAAGGCTGTGCAAGTCACATGCAGGGAGGTGTGACTAGGGTTCATAAACGAAGGGATTTAACTCCTAAATGGCAAAGGATTGAGCAGTGAGGCTGCATGGGGCATGTTCTATACACCAAAACTGCTTCATTAAGCTAAAGTTGTTCAGGTGACTATAGTGTCCCTTTAATTACTCTCTAAAAAAGGCGACACCCCTCCCACCTTCCAGTTCCGCTACTTTCCAACCTTGTAATGTGGTTGTTATCCACCTATGCCCTGCCTATTTTATTTTTATACCCCACCTCCTCTAAACTGTAAGTTTGTTTGAGCACAGTCCTCATCAATCTATTGTTCCTGTAACATTTTGTAATTGTCATTTATTGTTACATTTCCCCTTTTATAATATTGTAACGTGCTGTGGAGTATGTTGGCGCCATGTAAATGACAATATTTATAATTCTCTAATATTCACAATTTCATGAATAAACCTGCTAGTATTTTCCAATTAGGGTCCTGGATTCCCAACTGCATAAGTAGAATTTGAGCTATCGCAATGATTATCTCTCATATTTATCATTGGTGGGACTAGACAACCTTGCCACACAGATTGGTTCCTGGCCCTTTCAGCAACAATACATGGAAACATGCATCAATTCTCTGGTGCCACAAGGGCCAGTGCGGATCTGGCTAAGACTGCACCATAAATGGAAGTTCAAGATGTCCTATCCGGGCAAAACCCAATTCATAAGTGAGGAATGCAATATGATCCAAGCACCATAAGCACAACCCTGACACGGGAAACATACTTTGCACCATAACCACAACCCTATGGTGCAGAGCATGTCCACTGTGTCAGGGTTATGGTGCAGAGCATGGTCCCTGTGTCAGAGTTATGGTTACGTTGCAGAGCAGGTTCCCAGTGTTGTGGTTATGGTGCAGAGCATGTTCCCAGTGTTGTGGTTATGGTGCAGAGCTATCCCCAGTGTTGTGATTATGGTGCAGAGCATGTTCCCAGTGTTGTGGTTATGGTGCAGAGCATGTTCCCTGTGTTGTGGTTATGGTGCAGAGCTATCCCCAGTGTTGTGGTTATGGTGCAGCGCATGCTCCCAGTGTTGTGGTTATGGTGCAGGGCTATTCCCAGTGTTGTGGTTATGGTGCAGGGCTATTCCCAGTGTTGTGGTTATGGTGCAGGGCATGCTCCCAGTGTTGTGGTTATGGTACAGGGCTATCCCCAGTGTTGTGGTTATGGTGCAGGGCTGTTCCCAGTGTTGTGGTTATGGTGCAGAGCTATCCCCAGTGTTGTGGTTATGGTGCAGAGCATGCTCCCAGTATTGTGGTTATGGTGCAGAGCCGCTCCCAGTGTTGTGGTTCTGGTGCAGGGCATGTCCCGGGTGTTGTGGTTATGGTGCAGGGCTGTTCCCAGTGTTGTGGTTATGGTGCAGGGCTATCCCCAGTGTTGTGGTTATGGTGCAGGGCTGTTCCCAGTGTTGTGGTTATGGTGCAGAGCTATCCCCAGTGTTGTGGTTATGGTGCAGAGCATGCTCCCAGTATTGTGGTTATGGTGCAGGGCTATTCCCAGTGTTGTGGTTACGGTGCAGCGCTATTCCCAGTGTTGTGGTTATGGTGCAGGGCATGCTCCCAGTGTTGTGGTTATGGTGCAGGGCATGCTCCCAGTGTTGTGGTTATGGTGCAGGGCATGCTCCCAGTGCTGTGGTTATGGTGCAGAGCATGCTCCCAGTGCTGTGGTTATGGTGCAGAGCCGCTCCCAGTGTTGTGGTTCTGGTGCAGGGCATGTCCCGGGTGTTGTGGTTATGGTGCAGACTGTGAAGCAGGTCCTGCAGTAACTCACCCGCGGGAAGAAGCAGACTGTGAGTTCCGGAAACATACAGTGAGGGGGCCTCGCAGTAGGACCCCCTCGGTCTGTCCTCAGCAATGCCTGATCTCATATTACAGTAACACATTATTATATCGGCAATCAATGCACCAATATTTATTGTACTTAACGTGTGTAACTGGGAGAAACGGGACAATACATTCCTGGGGGCCCCAATAAAGTGTTAGGCCGCTAGTAGTATAACAGGCAGTGCGAGGGCAGCTAAATCCGGTAACCATGGAGACGGCCTCAGCAAGCGCTCACTGCACTTCCGCCAATCACCGGACATGTGACAGATTGGACACCTGATTGGACAGTGACAGAAAAATGGTTACAGTGACCTTTCCTCTTCCACCAATCGGAACCGCGGGAGGGTGAGTGACAGCACCAGGCCTGCACCTCATTATCTCTCAACCCCCCCCCCCCCATAATGCACTGCTCTATATAACCTGCTCCCCATAATACACTGCTCTATATAACCTGCCCCCCCATAATGCACTGCTCTATATAACCTGCTCCCCATAATACACTGCTCTATATAACCTGCCCCCATAATACACTGCTCTATATAACCTGCCCCCCATAATACACTGCTCTATATAACCTGCCCCCCCCATAATGCACTGCTCTATATAACCTGCCCCCCCATAATACACTGCTCTATATAACCTGCCCCCATAATACACTGCTCTATATAACCTGCCCCCCCATAATACACTGCTCTATATAACCTGCCCCCATAATACACTGCTCTATATAACTTGCCCACATAATACACTGCTCTATAACCTGCCCCCCCCATAATACACTGCTCTATATAACCTGCCCCCCCATAATACACTGCTCTATAACCTGCCCCCCCCATAATACACTGCTCTATATAACCTGCCCCCCCATAATACACTGCTCTATATAACCTGCCCCCCCATAATACACTGCTCTATATAACCTGCCCCCCCCATAATACACTGCTCTATATAACCTGCCCCCCCATAATACACTGCTCTATAACCTGCCCCCCCATAATACACTGCTCTATATAACCTGCCCCCCATAATACACTGCTCTATATAACCTGCCCCCCCATAATGCACTGCTCTATATAACCTGCTCCCCATAATACACTGCTCTATATAACCTGCTCCCCATAATACACTGCTCTATATAACCTGCCCCCCCATAATGCACTGCTCTATATAACCTGCCCCCCCATAATACACTGCTCTATATAACCTGCCCCCCCCCTTTAATGCACTGCTCTATATAACCTGCTCCCCATAATGCACTGCTCTATATAACCTGCTCCCCATAATACACTGCTCTATATAACCTGCCCCCCATAATACACTGCTCTATATAACCTGCTCCCCCATAATACACTGCTCTATATAACCTGCTCCCCATAATGCACTGCTCTATATAACCTGCTCCCCATAATACACTGCTCTATATAACCTGCCCCCCCATAATGCACTGCTCTATATAACCTGCCCCCCCATAATACACTGCTCTATATAACCTGCCCCCCATAATACACTGCTCTATATAACCTGCCCCCCATAATACACTGCTCTATATAACCTGCCCCCCCATAATACACTGCTCTATATAACCTGCCCCCCCATAATACACTGCTCTATATAACCTGCCCCCATAATACACTGCTCTATATAACCTGCTCCCCATAATACACTGCTCTATATAACCTGCCCTCCCCATAATACACTGCTCTATATAACCTGCCCCCATAATACACTGCTCTATATAACCTGCTCCCCCATAATACACTGCTCTATATAACCTGCTCCCCATAATGCACTGCTCTATATAACCTGCCCCCCCATAATACACTGCTCTATATAACCTGCCCCCCATAATACACTGCTCTATATAACCTGCCCCCATAATGCACTGCTCTATATAACCTGCCCCCCATAATGCACTGCTCTATATAACCTGCCCCCATAATACACTGCTCTATATAACCTGCTCCCCATAATGCACTGCTCTATATAACCTGCCCCCCCCATAATGCACTGCTCTATATAACCTGCTCCCCATAATACACTGCTCTATATAACCTGCCCCCCCATAATACACTGCTCTATATAACCTGCTCCCCCATAATACACTGCTCTATATAACCTGCCCCCCATAATACACTGCTCTATATAACCTGCCCCCCCATAATACACTGCTCTATATAACCTGCCCCCATAATACACTGCTCTATATATCCTGCTCCCCATAATGCACTGCTCTATATAACCTGCCCCCCCATAATACACTGCTCTATATAACCTGCCCCCATAATACACTGCTCTATATATCCTGCTCCCCATAATACACTGCTCTATATAACCTGCCCCCCATAATACACTGCTCTATATAACCTGCCCCCATAATACACTGCTCTATATATCCTGCTCCCCATAATACACTGCTCTATATAACCTGCTCCTCCATAATACACTGCTCTATATAACCTGCCCCCCATAATACACTGCTCTATATAACCTGCCCCATAATACACTGCTCTATATAACCTGCCCCCCATAATACACTGCTCTATATAACCTGCCCCCCCATAATACACTGCTCTATATAACCTGCCCCCCATAATACACTGCTCTATATAACCTGCCCCCCCATAATACACTGCTCTATATAACCTGCCCCCCCATAATACACTGCTCTATATAACCTGCCCCCCCATAATACACTGCTCTATATAACCTGCCCCCCATAATACACTGCTCTATATAACCTGCCCCATAATACACTGCTCTATATAACCTGCCCCCCCATAATACACTGCTCTATATAACCTGCCCCCCATAATACACTGCTCTATATAACCTGCCCCATAATACACTGCTCTATATAACCTGCCCCCCATAATACACTGCTCTATATAACCTGCCCCCCATAATACACTGCTCTATATAACCTGCCCCCATAATACACTGCTCTATAACCTGCCCCCCCCATAATACACTGCTCTATATAACCTGCCCCCCATAATACACTGCTCTATATAACCTGCCCCCATAATACACTGCTCTATAACCTGCCCCCCCCATAATACACTGCTCTATATAACCTGCCCCCCCATAATACACTGCTCTATATAACCTGCCCCCCCCATAATACACTGCTCTATATAACCTGCCCCCCCATAATACACTGCTCTATATAACCTGCCCCCCCATAATACACTGCTCTATATAACCTGCCCCCCCATAATGCACTGCTCTATATTACCTGCTCCCATAATGCACTGCTCTATATATAGTGTCAGTGTTAGGACCCGCTTAGGGGGGTCTGCCTTGACGTTGGCAGGCGGGCATTCCCTCCAATGGCCATTGGAGCAACTAAATGACCTCCATTTGTCTAAATATACATAGGGATTAAGGAGAAAGCGCAAGTAACATTTTCTTTTCTTTGGTTTTTACTATATATTGGGGCTGATGTGTATTGTAGTCGTTGCTGCTGGCCCAGCAGTAATGGGACTAAGCGCAGGACTTCTCTTTTTGTATTTGTATTTACTTTGTATCACACAGCCTGGTTACAATGCTGCTGCCCATCCCATGTGTTCCCTATTAAGGGTTAATAAGTATAGGGGTGTATATAAAGAATACCCCTTTCTGTCTCATTAGAGATATCTTTGCCAGAAGCTCAAGGAAGCAGGCTGAAGGGTCAGTGTTAGGACCCGCTTAGGGGGGTCTGCCTTGACGTTGGCAGGCGGGCATTCCCTCCAATGGCCATTGGAGCAACTAAATGACCTCCATTTGTCTAAATATACATAGGGATTAAGGAGAAAGCGCAAGTAACATTTTCTTTTCTTTGGTTTTTACTATATATTGGGGCTGATGTGTATTGTAGTCGTTGCTGCTGGCCCAGCAGTAATGGGACTAAGCGCAGGACTTCTCTTTTTGTATTTGTACTGCTCTATATAACCTGCCCCCCATGCTTTTCTTGACGTGGCAGATGAGGTTACACTGATCAGTCACAACATTAAAACCACCTGCCTAATATAATGTAGGTTCCTTTCGTGCTGCCAAAACAGCTCTAATGTGTCTAGGTATGGACTCCCAAGAACACTAAACGTGTCCTGTGGTATCTGGCTGCAAGACATTAGCAGCATGTTCTTATGAGGGACGCTAGAGTCACCAGAACCACTACAGCTTAATGTAGTTGTTCCAGTGCGTATAGTATGTCCCTGTAGGCACTCATGTAAACACTGCTTTTTCAGAGAAAAGGCAATGTTTACATTGCCCCTCAGGGACAACTCCAGTGGCAGTCACTCAGGCCGCCATTAGTGGTGCCTCCTGGGGCAAGGTGAAGCACTGACATTCAGCGTCTTCACACTCTGTATGTAACGTTCACTAGGGAACCCTAACACACAGACAGGACAGTAGAGAGAATTGCAATACCGATCCTTAGAATGGTCGGATTACGCAAAAAGGGAAACAGAGAGACGGAATATGAGCCAAATATCAGTAACCAGGCAATCCAAATAACAAGTGCAACGTTCAATGGTAAACCAAAGACCACAACAGGGCACTGAGGCAAGGGAGGGGTTAGCTTATATACACATAGGGTGTGTCTGATTGGCTAACATCCAATTAGTGTTAACCACAAAACGTGGGAGGAGTTTCTTCCCTCCCTTGTGGTCTCTGAGGTCATCACTGTGTGCCGGTCGCATGACCGGGTGCAGCACACATAAGGAAGCTGCTCTGAAGCATGCCAGTCTGGAGACCGGGACCAGATGAGGCCGCTCGCTGTGATGAGGTAAGCAAGGTCACCGCAAACGGACAGGGGCAGGAACCTGACATAACCCCCGACAACCGCCAGGAGGGCGGAAAGCCGAAGGCTTCAAGGAAAAACGAGCATGACAGGCCCTAACAAGACAAGGGGCGTTCAAATCAGAGGCAGATACCCAGGAACGCTCCTCCGGGCCTTAACCCTTCCAGTGAACCAGGTACTGTAAGGCGCCCGTGAAGAAGCGCGAGTCAAGAAGGGACTGCACCTCGTACTCCTCGTTTGAGTTGGCACGGACAGGGCCGGGGCACCTAACAGGCCTCGAATACCGGTTACACAGGAGGGGCTTCAGAAGGGATGTGTGAAACGTATGGGGGATGTGTAGGGACGGAGGGAAGTCCAGAGTGTAAGACAGGATTAACCCTGCACAAGACTTAATAAGCCCAATATATTTCAGTGCCAACTTCACGAAGGCGTATGGTTTTCGTTGACAGCCAGACCCTGTCACCCGGCACATAAGCGGGAGCCGCAGCTCAATGGCGATCAGCGAACGTCTTCTGGGATGCCGCAGCAGGTGTTAGAGCAAGGTGGACCCGATCCCACATCTCCCGAAGCGTGGCTAGGTGTTCGTCCAAAGTGGGTATTCCCTTGTTGGAAAATACACCGGGAAGGGCGCTAGGTTGTACACCGTAAGCCACCTGGAAAGGACTCAAGCCAGTGGAGGCATGCGTGGCCGTATTCCTGGCAAACTCAGCCCACGGGAGGAGACAGGACCAGTTATCCTGATGCTCGTTTACGAAACAGCGCAAATAGAGTTCCAGTGATTGGTTCCCTCTTTCAACAGCCCTGTTTGACTGTGGCTGATAGGATGAGGAAAAGGACAAGGATATACCAATTTCAGTACAGAAACTCCTCCAGAATCGGTAGATTAACTGAGGGCCCCTGTCAGAGACAATATCGATGGGCACGGCCAACTGAGGAGGCTGTTCACAGCGAAACGCGTCTTGGCGGAGGAGAATAGATACACTACTGCACTTTATTTTAATCAACTATTTTTTATTTTCTAGCACTGTGTTATTATATATATATATTTTAAATTACAGCTAATAATACATTTCTTAACATTTTATTACTGCATCCTGCACTTTGTTCCGGTAAGGGGAGGTGTCACCCCAATTTGACACTAGGCCTACAAACTTAGAGCCGAGGACTAATAGGCTCTAAACAAGGTGAACACATTTGCTTATATTTGGACACCATTTTTAGGGATTTCATGTTGAAATACTACACCCAGAATTCCGTTTCTCTTTCTCTTTTCTCTGTACCTACATGGTGGTGAGATAAATAGGAAAAAGAATCCAAAGAAACAAAGAGGGGTTGCACTGTCTACCTTAAAGACACAGAAGCCTGGAAGTTTAGAGCCTAATAACTAAAAAGGCTCTAAATAATGTGAGTAATTTTGTACTCACATCAATATACAATATACCTTATACATACAATATTGCACCATTATTCTGTATTTTTCTCTTTTGTTTCTATATAACCCCCCCCCCCCGAGATCCAGTTAAATGAACCACTTGGAACCTTTTAAGCAGTCAAAAAGCTCCATGAGTAGCTGAATAGGATACACGTTCCAAACTGTGATCTTATTCAGACCCCTATAGTCTATACAGGGTCTGAGATCACCCTCTTTCTTTGATACGAAGAAGCAGCCAGCACCTGCCGGAGATGAGGATCGCCTGATAAACCCTTTCTTCAGGGACTCAATATATTCCTCCATGATCTTGTTTTCATGCTCAGAGAGGGGATATACCCAGCCTTTAGGTGGCATAGTCCCTTGCAGAAGATCAATTGCACAATCATAAGGGCAATGAGGGGTGAGTTTCTCGGGCTCTTTTTTTTCGAAGACCTGGGCTAGATCAGCGTACTGAGGAGGTACCAAGGTAGAAAGAGGAGGGGCCGAGGGCAGGATGAGAGAATAAACGGGATGCACAGGTATAATACACTGAGTAAGGCAGGAAGAACCCCAGGACAATATGTCCAGAGTGACCCAATCGATAACGGGGTTATGTTTTATCAACCACGGGAACCCAAGGACTATGGGACATGAAGGGGAACACAGCACGTGAAAGGTAATACTTTCCCGGTGTAGGACCCCTATGGTGAGTTGTACTTCTTGGGTTTCATGAGTCATCTTAGGGTTCATCAGTGGCTTGCCATCAAGTGCTTCCACGGATAGAGGAGAGGCCTTGCTTACCAAGGTCATGGGACTCAGCAAAGGACTGGTCTATAAAGTTGCCAGCTGCAGTCCAGTAGGGCCTTTGTGTAAATGGCCTCACCGTTGATGGTGAGGGTAATCGTGAGAAGCGGTCTAGAGTTTGTCGTGAGGGGATAACGTCAGAACACCCAAGACCAACCCCTCCTCGGGTTTCAGGTACGTTTATGCAAGCCAGGACATGTTGTCCTTACATGCCCCTTTTTGCCGCAATAGAGGCATAGACCCTCGCTCTTTCTGCGTTGCTTCTTCTTTTTCAGGTAGCTTAGTGGTACCTATTTGCATAGGTTCTGGTGGTGGACCACAAGGAGGCAAAGCAGGTAGAGAAGAGGGCAAGATGGGCAAGGGGTGAACATGCATCCAGCTATAAGACTGTCGCTGAGAACATCTGTCTCTAATGCGATTGTCTATAACAATGCAGTAGTCGATGAGATCATTTAATACTGTGGGTACATCTCAGGATGCTTTCTCATCGAGTAGGTAATCTGCTAACCCTGCCTGAAAAGCCGTAACCAGAGAATCGTTGTTCCATGCCACTTCCGCCATTAGAGTATGTAATTCTATTGCGTATTCTACCGCTGTTCTGGAGTCTTGTTTGATGCGTAATAAGGCTCCCCAACGGAAGCTATCCTACCAAGCATGTCAAACGTTCTATGAAAGGATGATAGGAAACTGACGTTTATGCTTATTTAAGTGGGGGCAGCCACCTAGCATGGTATAGGGCAGTGATGGCGAACCTTTTTGAGCCCGAGTGCCCAAACCGCAATACATGCCAACTTTTTTTTTCCTCAAAGTGCCAACACGGCAATTAAACCTGAATACTGAGGTTTAAGTTTATAAAAAACAACTCGTACAGTTGTCCGAACTAATTAACAACTTTTGTTTTAAAAGAAGAACACAACAGAGTTCAATGATACAAATTTTAAATAATGATATAAATAGATAAAATTAAGCTTATTTATTAGTATCTCCAACAAATGCAATGCATACACACAGACTGCTGAACACATTCTCACACCGTCCGCTAAATAAATACACACACCGTCCGTGAAACACATACACACACCGTCGCGAAACACATACACACACCGTCGCGAAACACATACACACACCGTCCGCTAAACACATACCGCCCGCTAAACACATACACACACCGTCCGCTAAATACACACACACACCGTCCGCTAAATACATACACACACACACACACACACACACCGTCCGCTAAATACATACACACACACACACACCGTCCGCTAAATACATACACACACACACCGTCCGCTAAATACACACTCACCATCCGCTAAATATATAAACACACAGTCCGCAAAATACACACACAGTCCGCTGAGTACACATACAGACAGACTGCTGAATACACACACATAGTGCATTGAGGGGTGCAGTGTATGTGTTTGTGTGTAAGGGTGTGTGTGTGTGTGTGTGTTGGCGGGTACGGTTGCTGTGTGTGGGGGGTACGGGTGCTGTGGGGGTAAGGGGTGCTGTGGGTGGTAGGGGTAAAAATACAAAACAAAAGATATATTAGTTCTGTATCCCCCCCCTCCCTTCCTCCCTTCCTCCCTTCCTCTTACCTTTGGTGAAGGAGGGGGCACAGCCATCCCTGGTGGTCCGGTGGTAAGTATGTTTGTGGCAGCTAGGAAGCAGCTCCCCTGTCCTCCCGCGCGATGTTGTGTGGAGCGTTGCAATAGTAACGCGCGGCAACGCTCCACACAGCATCGCGCAGGAGGACAAGGGAGCTGCTTCCTAGAGCCCTCCCCCTGCCTCCCGACACGGAAGCAGAGTAGGCGCCTGCCGTTTCGGGCAGGCAGGTGCCTACTCTGCAGACAGCCAGCGGCCCCCTCTCCCGGCGACCTATGGCCGCTTGCCAACAGAGCGGGCCCGGCATTCCACAGGTTTGCCATCATTGGTATAGGGTCAGGAATACAGTTTGTATATCTAACCCTATAGTGTTTAAGTACTGCAAGTAGTGAGGTGGGGCCTCCATGGATTGGATTTGTTGTTCCAGCACATCCCACAGATACTCAATCAGATTAAGATTATTATTATTATTTATATAGTGCCATCAGATTCCGTAGCGCTGTATAATGGATATCTGGGGAATTTGGGGGCCAAGGCGGCTCCTTGAACTCTGTGAAATGTTCCTGAAACCATTCCTGAACAATTTTTGCAGTGTGGCAGGGTGCATTATCCTTTAATGTTTTGGGTTATTTACTAAACTTTAATTAATTCCAAATGGAAAAAATTAATTTGCGAAAATTCAGAGTTTAGTTAATAACCCTGCCTGAATTTTAGACAAATCATTTATTAGCAGTATTCAGTATAGGATTTAGATGTCCTCAATGTTCTCTCAAACAACATGGAAACAAACATGCAGGACTGCAACTGCACCATAACCACTGCAATAGACTGTAATAATTCTGATGCTTTGTGTCCCTTTAAGCAGCAGAGGTTTAGTCAGCTCACTGAAGTCCGTAAAATCCTAACTACTGATGAAAGGTCATTACAGCCAGACGCTGTAGCAGGAAATCTTTGGGCTTGAAGTCCACATTTGCCATTTACACGATTTGTTTAACAGAGAATTTCTATTATTATTTTTTAATTTCGATTATTCTTTTTTCCTCAGTCTCTGAAGTTAGCAACAGAAAGTATGGCTCAAGAAAATCAAGATGTCATTGTTGTTGGTTCCTGTATGACGGATCTTGTCAGGTTGGTATAATTTATATTTAACAGTCTTTATTATTAAAGCACAGCTGTGCTGTGCGTGTTCCCTTTGTTTATTTTAAAAAGTTAGCAATCCAACTATTCTAAGAAGAATCTGTTTGTAATGCCCCATGACTTCAGAGCCCTGTTTCATGTTATCTTGTCGTAGTTTTCTGTTATGCCCCTACACATACCGTGTTAGTGGCAAAGTAACATCTAAATTGCAAAATGGGCTCAAAGGCAGCTGAACTTGATTATTATTTTAATTCATCTTATTTGGGTTTTCAGTTTGCTGCAATACATAGTGTAATCGCACAGGAACCATGGCCTTGGCTAGGGCTGCTGGGTCCACCATGTTTAACTGGATTCTATCTATTATAAATAAAGCACGCTGCCTCGTAGTGTGTATTATTCATTTGCTGCAGGATTCCTCTTTGATTTATGTATACATAGTGCAGGGGAGCTTCTTTCTTGTACTGCCCTCCAGTATGTGTCCAGGAAAACATGCATCTGGCGTTTTGTCTGACGAAGGTCTATCGAACAAATGAAGACGTTTAGTCAGTAATTTTAGTTGTAGTTTTTATTACTAATGATTTGTTCCCTGAAGTAGTGTGCTGATGACATGCTTGTTATAAAATCTGAACACATTAATTTAACTGTAGATTCTGTACACAGTCCATCTAGAATTACAGGTTAATATACTTTCTACTCATAACCCCCTTAGTGTCAAGTAGTCTGCTCTTGATTCTACACCCGTTTGTAAGTGCTTTTCTTGCATGTCTGTCATCGTTATAATCCATGTTTGAATATTGATAACTCAATAAGTTGAGTTATGACATCATGCACAACCTAGATAATTCTAGAAAGACCTCGGGGTTGGGAGCACAGAATCGTCCAGCATGGTCGCTGTCACCATATTGTCTATGATTATTATAGTATTTTGTGCATCTCACCAGTTATGGAAGGTCATTGCATGACGCTCCTGTTGAGCAGTTCTTGTTCTAAAGTCGCTTCCAAAGCCAGTTTGAAACACTGTAGTAAGTGGCGTAATCAAAGACAGACTATTTTGTACATACTGTGCCTTCAACACTTAGTTATATCATTCTATGGGCTTATGTGGCGTTGAATCCTTAAACCTGGAAAAGTGGTGTCTTATCCATGTAGGAAGCCACTGAGCAGTGAAGTGTGGGTCAGGATAGAGAGAGAGATGAGGGAGTGGAAGTTAGGTCGAGAGATATAGTAAATAGAGGTCGCTTAAAGAGATATGGTAAATAGAGGTCGCTTAAAGAGATATGGTAAATAGAGGTCGCTTAAAGAGATATGGTATATAGAGGTCAGGTAAAGAGATATGGTAAATAGAGGTCGCTTAAAGAGATATGGTATATAGAGGTCAGGTAAAGAGATATGGTATATAGAGGTCAGGTAAAGAGATATGGTATATAGAGGTCAGGTAAAGAGATATGGTATATAGAGGTCGCTTAAAGAGATATGGTATATAGAGGTCAGGTAAAGAGATATGGTATATAGAGGTCGCTTAAAGAGATATGGTATATAGAGGTCAGGTAAAGAGATATAGTATATAGAGGTCAGGTAAAGAGATATGGTATATAGAGGTCAGGTAAAGAGATATGGTATATAGAGGTCGCTTAAAGAGATATGGTATATAGAGGTCAGGTAAAGAGATATGGTATATAGAGGTCGCTTAAAGAGATATGGTATATAGAGGTCAGGTAAAGAGATATAGTATATAGAGGTCAGGTAAAGAGATATGGTATATAGAGGTCAGGTAAAGAGATATGGTATATAGAGGTCAGGTAAAGAGATATGGTATATAGAGGTCAGGTAAAGAGATATGGTATATAGAGGTCAGGTAAAGAGATATGGTATATAGAGGTCAGGTAAAGAGATATGGTATATAGAGGTCAGGTAAAGAGATATGGTATATAGAGGTCAGGTAAAGAGATATGGTATATAGAGGTCAGGTAAAGAGATATGGTATATAGAGGTCAGGTAAAGAGATATGGTATATAGAGGTCAGGTAAAGAGATATGGTATATAGAGGTCAGGTAAAGAGATATGGTATATAGAGGTCAGGTAAAGAGATATGGTATATAGAGGTCAGGTAAAGAGATATGGTATATAGAGGTCAGGTAAAGAGATATGGTATATAGAGGTCAGGTAAAGAGATATGGTATATAGAGGTCAGGTAAAGAGATATGGTATATAGAGGTCAGGTAAAGAGATATGGTATATAGAGGTCAGGTAAAGAGATATGGTATATAGAGGTCAGGTAAAGAGATATGGTATATAGAGGTCAGGTAAAGAGATATGGTATATAGAGGTCAGGTAAAGAGATATGGTATATAGAGGTCAGGTAAAGAGATATGGTATATAGAGGTCAGGTAAAGAGATATGGTATATAGAGGTCAGGTAAAGAGATATGGTATATAGAGGTCAGGTAAAGAGATATGGTATATAGAGGTCAGGTAAAGAGATATGGTATATAGAGGTCAGGTAAAGAGATATGGTATATAGAGGTCAGGTAAAGAGATATGGTATATAGAGGTCAGGTAAAGAGATATGGTATATAGAGGTCAGGTAAAGAGATATGGTATATAGAGGTCAGGTAAAGAGATATGGTATATAGAGGTCAGGTAAAGAGATATGGTATATAGAGGTCAGGTAAAGAGATATGGTATATAGAGGTCAGGTAAAGAGATATGGTATATAGAGGTCAGGTAAAGAGATATGGTATATAGAGGTCAGGTAAAGAGATATGGTATATAGAGGTCAGGTAAAGAGATATGGTATATAGAGGTCAGGTAAAGAGATATGGTAAATAGAGGTCTCTTAAAGAGATATGGTATATAGAGGTCAGGTAAAGAGATATGGTAAATAGAGGTCAGGTAAAGAGATATGGTATATAGAGGTCAGGTAAAGAGATATGGTATATAGAGGTCAGGTAAAGAGATATGGTATATAGAGGTCAGGTAAAGAGATATGGTATATAGAGGTCAGGTAAAGAGATATGGTATATAGAGGTCAGGTAAAGAGATATGGTATATAGAGGTCAGGTAAAGAGATATGGTAAATAGAGGTCTCTTAAAGAGATATGGTATATAGAGGTCAGGTAAAGAGATATGGTAAATAGAGGTCGCTTAAAGAGATATGGTATATAGAGGTCAGGTAAAGAGATATGGTATATAGAGGTCAGGTAAAGAGATATGGTATATAGAGGTCAGGTAAAGAGATATGGTATATAGAGGTCAGGTAAAGAGATATGGTATATAGAGGTCAGGTAAAGAGATATGGTATATAGAGGTCAGGTAAAGAGATATGGTATATAGAGGTCAGGTAAAGAGATATGGTATATAGAGGTCAGGTAAAGAGATATGGTATATAGAGGTCAGGTAAAGAGATATGGTATATAGAGGTCAGGTAAAGAGATATGGTATATAGAGGTCAGGTAAAGAGATATGGTATATAGAGGTCAGGTAAAGAGATATGGTATATAGAGGTCAGGTAAAGAGATATGGTATATAGAGGTCAGGTAAAGAGATATGGTATATAGAGGTCAGGTAAAGAGATATGGTATATAGAGGTCAGGTAAAGAGATATGGTATATAGAGGTCAGGTAAAGAGATATGGTAAATAGAGGTCTCTTAAAGAGATATGGTATATAGAGGTCAGGTAGGGAGATATGGTATATAGAGGTCAGGTAGGGAGATATGGTATATAGAGGTCAGGTAAGTAGATATGGTAAATGGAGGTCAGGTAAGTAGATATGGTAAATGGAGGTCAGGTAAGGAGATATGGTAAATGGAGGTCAGGTAAGGAGATATGGTAAATGGAGGTCAGGTAAGGAGATGGTAAATGGAGGTCAGGTAAGGAGATATGGTAAATGGAGGTCAGGTAAGGAGATATGGTAAATGGAGGTCAGGTAAGGAGATATGGTAAATGGAGGTCAGGTAAGGAGATATGGTAAATGGAGGTCAGGTAAGGAGATATGGTAAATGGAGGTCAGGTAAGGAGATATGGTAAATGGAGGTCAGGTAAGGAGATATGGTAAATGGAGGTCAGGTAAGGAGATATGGTAAATGGAGGTCAGGTAAGGAGATATGGTAAATGGAGGTCAGGTAAGGAGATATGGTAAATGGAGGTCAGGTAAGGAGATATGGTAAATGGAGGTCAGGTAAGGAGATAGGGATGTCGTTGTAGTCTGAGGAAGTCAGGTTGAGAGAGACAGTGACGAATAAATGGAGGTCAGGCAGAGGGGGATGCAGTTAGTAGAGGTTAATTAAGTAGAGGGAAAGTGGTAGAGTGAATAGGAAGTTGGTTGGGCCGTTTGCTTAAGGAATGGGGTATGGGGTGCTATACACATGGACAGCATATAGTGTGATTAGAGTATAGGTCTGTCTTAATGTCAAATCTGCAGCTCCAATAGAGGTTAACAGTGATTCAGCAGTCTGAATGCTCCAATAACGCTGTGCTCACTGCTTTCCATTGGATGGCAAACTGAGTAAGCAATGGATGTTCACACCATACAGATACTCCATGTGGATAACAAAGACGTGAAAACTCATTATGATGGCAGAGGGACTGGGCCCAGGAAATCCTCCTTTTTTTTGCCAAAATGTAGGGATTTCACCCATAGCACCCAGGCACCACATCCTCTATAATAGGCTGTATTACTTATCATGCTGGGAGTATCTCTTTAATTTACCTATCACGCATGTTGTAGTGCATCTAATTTCCTAATGTTTCATTATTTCCATCACAAATAAGCACAGACAAATGCACACAATACTGGTTAAATGATCTCTGCCATTCTAGATGCTCTGGACTTCATTTACCATAATGCTTTGCCAACAAGGGAATGGAGGGACATCATGGGAGATGCAGGCAGTAGTATGTGAATGAGGATTCTTCCATCTGGTTTAGAACATCCTTATAAAACCTTACGTCTGGCAGGCTGGCTGCATTCTTGAATTCGAGCCACCATAGATTATTTAGGTAATTGTCCTGCAAGCACCAGTCATGAGGTCATCCCTAACTAGTGTTTATCCGACTTAATGCTATAGCAACAGACTATGAAGTCATCCGCTTGACTCTGCTTGTCTCTTGGCCAAATATAAAGATGCTTTGCCCCTAAAAAAAAAAACACTTTAAATCAAGCCAGAAGCATGGAAAGGATTTAATAAAATCCTCAGGAGATTTGCCGCATTTGAGTTGATGAAATTTGTAGGAATTGCATGGTCCGCATAACTAATGTGAAAGCCCCAATATCCAGTCTGACGATTGAACCATGTGGACGAGCCTGGTTTGAACAGAGCTTGGCAATATCCTCCTTGATCTGTCTAATTCCCCATGCAAATGGAGGGCTGTAAGCATCGAAGTAACCAAAATTAAAACAATTAGCAATATTGGCTGTGAAAGAGTCCTTCAAACAAAACAATGCATTGTGGGAAAACCTGCACAGACGGGATACTATCAGACTGACGTGTCTATTGCTCTAACCATTTGTACAGACCACGTTTCTCGTGCTTACCTTTAAAAGACAATAAATGGGACTTTTCAATTTTGTGTAGTTTATAAACTCTGTATTGCCTCCCGTTTACAGCGTTTCCTTGTGAGGCCTTGTTACAGCTGTATTCTCTTGGATACATGAATACAATCTGTGGAATAATACTGAAAGTGGCAGACATGTTTATTTTACAGTAGATTACAGATGGAGACCTCTATTTTAATATATCAATACATTATTATTGAAATAATTGCCTTGTCTAGGATGTCTTTTAACAGGACATTTTCCAAACCAGTTTATTGCTTTGTTGCAGTCAGCATTGCCAGTGATTCAGCTGTCACCTGGTGTTAAAGCATAATGGCTGCCATGTAGTATTATATGTTACTGAATGCATATAACTGCCTGGAATTATTGACTTCGGTCAGGCTGCATAGTGAGGTTAATTATATCATGCACAGGCAGGAAGACTGGATGGCTGCTCACTTTCTTAAACTCAACCTGCCCAAAACAGAACTTCTGGTCTTTCCTCCATCAAGTGTTGCTACTCCCGTGTCTGTCTCCCTCCACGTTAATGGTGCTACCATCAGTTCCACCATGCTGGCTCGCTGCCTAGGTGTTCTCTTTGACTCTGACCTCTCCTTCACCACTCATGTACAAGTCGATTGCCAAATCCTGCCGCTTCCATCTCAAAAACATAGCTCACATCCAACCCTATTTAACACCAGAGGCAGCTAAGGTGCTGGTCCATGCCGTTGTTATTTCTCGCCTTGACTACTACAATCCCTTTCTCAGTGCTCCCAGATTGCACCGCTACAATCTATTGTAATTGCGGCGGCAAGGCTCATTTTCCTGTCCGGCTGCACCTCCCACGCCTCCCTGCCCTGTCAGTCCCTGCATTGGCTTCCAGTTAGATATAGGGCTCAATTTAAGATTCTGGTGCTTGCTTACAAGTCCCTACATAATACCAACCTACCTACCCTCCCTAATACACAAGTATGTCCTGTCGAGGCCCCTGCGCTCTGCCAAATACCTACGTCTTTCCTCTGCCCATACTTCCACATCTGATGCTCGCCTCCAAGACTTCTCCAGGGCTGCACCTTTTCTGTGGAACTTCCTTTCCTTCTCCGTTAGACTTTCACCTAGTCTCCACTCCTTCAAAAAATCTTTGAAAACACACTTCTTCAGGAAAGCATATCATATAAACTGTTAGTGGGTTTTCATCCCCCTCCACCCCCATGACTCCTCTCCTGCAACTGTCAAAAATAAATAATAAGTTCTCAGTGAATACTTTTCTAGCAACCTATTTTATTACCCCTACTTATACCCTTTGTGTCACTATACCCCACTCCCTCTAGCATGTAAGCTCACAGAGCAGGCCTTGAATCCCTCTGTTACTGTGTCACTATACCCCACTCCCTCTAGCATGTAAGCTCAGTGAGCAGGGCCCTCAACCCCTCTGTTACTGTGTCACTATACCCCACTCCCTCTAACATGTAAACTCACTGAGCAGGGCCTCAACCCCTCTGTTACTGTGTCACTATACCCCACTCCCTCTAACATGTAAACTTACTGAGCAGGGCCTCAATCCCTCTGTTACTGTGTCACTATACCCCACTCCCTCTAGCATGTAAGCTCAGTGAGCAGGGCCCTCAACCCCTCTGTTACTGTGTCACTATATCCCACTCCCTCTAACATATAAGCTCACAGAGCAGGCCTTCAATCCCTCTGTTAATGTGTCACTATACCCCACTCCCTCTAGCATGTAAGCTCAGTGAGCAGGCCCTCAACCCCTCTGTTACTGTGTCACTATAACCCACTCCCTCTAACATGTAAATTCACTGAGCAGGCCCTCAACCCCTCTGTTACTGTGTCACTATACCCCACTCCCTCTAACATGTAAACTCACTGAGCAGGGCCCTCAATCCCTCTATTACTGTCACTATACCCCACTCCCTCTAACATGTAAGCTCAGTGAGCAGGCCCTCAACCCCTCTGTTACTGTCACTATACCCCACTCCCTCTAACATGTAAACTCACTGAGCAGGCCCTCAACCCCTCTGTTACTGTGTCACTATACCCCACTCCCTCTAACATGTAAACTCACTGAGCAGGGCCCTCAATCCCTCTGTTACTGTGTCACTATACCCCACTCCCTCTAACATGTAAACTCACTGAGCAGGGCCCTCAATCCCTCTGTTACTGTGTCACTATACCCCACTCCCTCTAACATGTAAACTCACTGAGCAGGCCATCAATCCCTCTGTTACTGTGTCACTATACCCCACTCCCTCTAACATGTAAACTCACTGAGCAGGGCCCTCAATCCCTCTATTACTGTCACTATACCCCACTCTCTCTAACATGTAAACTCACTGAGCAGGGCCCTCAATCCCTCTGTTACTGTGTCACTATACCCCACTCCCTCTAACATGTAAACTCACTGAGCAGGGCCCTCATTCCCTCTGTTACTGTGTCACTATACCCCACTCCCTCTAACATGTAAACTCACTGAGCAGGGCCCTCAATCCCTCTGTTACTGTGTCACTATACCCCACTCCCTCTAACATGTAAACTCACTGAGCAGGCCCTCAACCCCTCTGTTACTGTGTCACTATACCCCACTCCCTCTAACATGTAAACTCACTGAGCAGGGCCCTCAATCCCTCTGTTACTGTGTCACTATACCCCACTCCCTCTAACATGTAAACTCACTGAGCAGGGCCATCAATCCATCTGTTACTGTGTAACTATACCCCACTCCCTCTAACATGTAAACTCACTGAGCAGGCCCTCAACCCCTCTGTTACTGTGTCACTATACCCCACTCCCTCTAACATGTAAACTCACTGAGCAGGCCCTCAATCCCTCTGTTACTGTGTCACTATACCCCACTCCCTCTAGCATGTAAGCTCACTGAGCAGGGCCCTCAATCCCTCTATTACTGTCACTATACCCCACTCCCTCTAACATGTAAGCTCAGTGAGCAGGCCCTCAACCCCTCTGTTCCTGTGCATCCATTTGTCTATTTACGTCTGTTAGTCCACCCATTGTACAGCGCTACGGAATTTGCTGGCGCTATATAAATAATAATAATTAACACATTTGTTCAGACAAATAGAGATATTAGCACTCCACAGGGTTCAAAGTCCTCCCATCATATTCTTCATATTCTGTGTGCTTCTGTCTTATTTCGTAGTATAACCCCTCGTCTGCCGAAAGCTGGAGAAACAATCCATGGCACTAAGTTTTTTATTGGTTTTGGCGGAAAAGGTGCAAATCAGTGTATCCAGGCAGCGCGACTCGGAGCCCAGACAACCATGGTTTGCAAGGTAATGGAGATCACAAAAGACAGTCTGTTACTTTTCTGATGGTTTTCTGTTTTTACTGGTGTTATGTGTACAGTAGAGAAAATGATAAAACATGGATACCCCCAGGAGACCTGGGTTGCTATTTTGGAGACTCCATGATTGCTATTAGGCAAGCAATTCTATTAGGCAGAATGGGGGAGGGGGTTGCTGGCATTCTCTACCTGGTTTAAATATCTAACCGTGCAATTTCTACATTGGTTTCATTAAGACCAGCAGATCCATGTGCCACACATTCAGTATTTCCACTGGTAGTAATGGCAGACTAGGTGCCCGAATGTCCCTTTGTAAGTTTCCATATTCTTTAAATCTGCATTAAGAATACTTTGAAGAAGAAATCAATATGAGTGACCAGGGAACTGGATGGCTTTCCGTGGAGGTTTGCTCCATCAATGCTATATTATAGCTGTTGCTATAATAGATTGCATGCCAGAAGACAAGGACTCTGAAGCTCCTTACACCATAACCAACGCAAGGAACAATGACTGTTTGGATGATTGGACTGTCTCTTTAAATTGAACCTGTTATAATACACGGCCCAGTATATACAATTAAAGATAAAAACATTTTTATCAGATGTGTAGACTCTGTGAATGAAAGAAATAGTAATTACTTAGCATAGCGGTCTGCACAGATGGCAAATACTTCTAGTAATAACTGATAGTGAGAGCTGGAGAACCCTCCTACAGGCAGTTCTTTTGCTGTCTGTCACTGTAACTAGTGCTGACATGCAGTACTTGATGTGATTACTTAACTATCCAGCGTTTCTCATGCTAGAGTAATATAGGAACGCAGTGACACATATCAATCAGTTCTAACTTGAATCAATGCATCTCTATGAGGAAAATTCAGCGTCCCCATGCAGAGCGTGCCTACTGTGCAGCACTGAGTCAGGAAGCACCATCTGAGGAGTGGCCACTTGGAGGTGTCCCTAGGGGCAATGTTTTCTCTGAAAAGGCAGTGTTTGCATGAAATTACCTGAAGGCAATGATTATACTCACCAGAACAACTACATTAGGCTTTCGTTATTCTGATGACTATAGCGTCCAGGGGCACACTGACCGGTCGGGCACTTCGGACATGGTCCAAGGGCCCGGCTGGGAGGGGGGCCCGCCATCAGGGGGCCGGCCGCGTTCAGGGCCGGCCCTTTAAATGCTGCAGCCGCCTGAGCGCTCTGTTAAGAGCCTCAGGCGGCTGAAGCTTCTTCTTACCCCCTCCCCTGTAGCGTGGCCGAGCTGCTCTCCGGTCCGCGGTGCCCGGCCGGAGTGACAGGAAGGTGCACACTCAGTGTGCACTTCCTGTCAGTCCGGCCGGGTACAGGAAACAGAAACTCCTGTTCCGCGCGGAGTTTCTGTTTCCTGTACCCGGTCGGACTGACAGGAAGTGCACACTGAGTGTGCACCTTCCTATCACTCCGGCCAGGCACCGCGGACCGGAGAGCAGCTCGGCCACGCTACAGGGGAGGGGGTGAGAAGAGGAGGAGGGGAGGGGTAAGAAGAAGGAGGGGGAGGGGGTAAGAAGAGAGGGGGGGAGTAAAAAGAGGGGGGAGTAAGAAGAGAGGGAGGGGGGGAGTAAGAAGAGAGGGAGGGGGGAGTAAGAAGAGGGGGAGGGAGAAGTAAGAAGAGGGGGAGGGGGGAGTAAGAAGAGGGGGATAATAAGAGGGGGAGGGGGAGTAAGAAGAGAGGGAGGGGGGAGTAAGAAGGGGGTAAGAAGAGGGGGGAGTAAAAAGAGGAAGGGGGAGTAAGAAGGGGGAGTAAGAAGAGGGGGGAGGGGGAAGTAAGAAGAGAGGGAGGGGGAGTAAGAAGAGGGGGATAAGAAGGGGGGGGGAGAGAGAGGACCCGGGAGCTCAGCCTCAGCCTCTGGGTCCTTCTTGCGCAAGCACAGAGCGTTGCCGCAGTTACCACAACAACGTTACGGCTATTGCAAGAGTAAACTCTAGCCCTGGAGCTACGGGCTAGAGTTCACTCTCAACACTGTGACCACCAGGGATTCCTGGTGGTCGCAGTGGTGAGAGTGAACGCTAGCCCCATAAACACACTGCCCCCCCACACACACACACACCATACACATTCACACACTGCCCCCCATACACACACACTGCCCCCACTACACACACACTGCCCCCACACACACCATACACATTTACACACATTGCCTCACACACACACACACACACACACATACACTGCCCACCCATACACACACAGCCCCCCATACTAACATTGCCACACACATACACAGCCCCCTCATACACACATTGCCCCACACACCCTACACATTCACACACTACACCCCCTCACACACACTGAACCTTTCACACACACTGCACCCCTCACACATTGCACCACTGCTCCTATACCCTACTACAGCCTCATATCCCAGCTCTTAAACGGTTTAAATACTTACTCTGGTAGGGGGGCCCGGCCCTCCTGGCACCATAACCACTACACAGAGCAGTAGTGGTTATTGTGCATGGATTATTTCTTTAAATAATCTACAAGTGCCCCAGTAGCCAGCAAGCCAGCCAGCCCACAGGCCAGCCAGCCAGCCCACAGGCCGGCCAGCCAGCCCACAGGCCGGCCAGCCAGCCCACAGGCCGGCCAGCCAGCCAGCCCACAGGCCGGCCAGCCAGCCAGCCCACAGGCCGGCCAGCCAGCCAGCCCACAGGCCGGCCAGCCAGCCAGCCCACAGGCCGGCCAGCCAGCCAGCCCACAGGCCGGCCAGCCAGCCAGCCCACAGGCCGGCCAGCCAGCCAGCCCACAGGCCGGCCAGCCAGCCAGCCCACAGGCCGGCCAGCCAGCCAGCCCACAGGCCGGCCAGCCAGCCAGCCCACAGGCCGGCCAGCCAGCCAGCCCACAGGCCGGCCAGCCAGCCAGCCCACAGGGCGGCCAGCCAGCCAGCCCACAGGGCGGCCAGCCAGCCCACAGGCCAGCCAGCCAGCCCACAGGCCAGCCAGCCAGCCAGCCCACAGGCCGGCCAGCCGGCCAGCCAGCCCTCAGGCCGGCCAGCCAGCCAGCCAGCCCACAGGCCGGCCAGCCAGCCAGCCCACAGGCCGGCCAGCCAGCCAGCCAGCCCACAGGCCGGCCAGCCAGCCAGCCAGCCCACAGGCCGGCCAGCCAGCCAGCCAGCCCACAGGCCGGCCAGCCAGCCAGCCAGCCCACAGGCCGGCCGGCCAGCCAGCCAGCCCACAGGCCGGCCGGCCAGCCAGCCAGCCCACAGGCCGGCCAGCCAGCCAGCCCACAGGCCGGCCAGCCAGCCTGCCCACAGCCAGCCCACAGGCCGGCCAGCCAGCCAGCCAGCCCACAGGCCGGCCAGCCAGCCAGCCAGCCCACAGGCCGGCCAGCCAGCCAGCCAGCCCACAGGCCGGCCAGCCAGCCAGCCAGCCCACAGGCCGGCCAGCCAGCCAGCCAGCCCACAGGCCGGCCAGCCAGCCAGCCAGCCCACAGGCCGGCCAGCCAGCCAGCCAGCCCACAGGCCGGCCAGCCAGCCAGCCAGCCCACAGGCCGGCCAGCCAGCCAGCCAGCCCACAGGCCGGCCAGCCAGCCAGCCAGCCCACAGGCCGGCCAGCCAGCCAGCCAGCCCACAGGCCGGCCAGCCAGCCAGCCAGCCCACAGGCCGGCCAGCCAGCCAGCCAGCCCACAGGCCGGCCAGCCAGCCAGCCAGCCCACAGGCCGGCCAGCCAGCCAGCCAGCCCACAGGCCGGCCAGCCAGCCAGCCAGCCCACAGGCCGGCCAGCCAGCCAGCCAGCCCACAGGCCGGCCAGCCAGCCAGCCAGCCCACAGGCCGGCCAGCCAGCCAGCCAGCCCACAGGCCGGCCAGCCAGCCAGCCCACAGGCCGGCCAGCCAGCCAGCCCACAGGCCGGCCAGCCAGCCAGCCCACAGGCCGGCCAGCCAGCCAGCCCACAGGCCGGCCAGCCAGCCAGCCCACAGGCCGGCCAGCCAGCCAGCCCACAGGCCGGCCAGCCAGCCAGCCCACAGGCCACCAGTTAGCCCACAGGCCAGTAGCCAGCCCACAGGCCTACAGCAAGCCACAGCCTGCCAGCCAGCAAGCCCACAGCCTGCCAGCCGCAGCCAGCAATCCCACAGCCTGCCAGCCGCAGCCAGCAAGCCCGCAGCCTGCCAGCCGCAGCCAGCAAGCCCGCAGCCTGCCAGCCGCAGCCAGCAAGCCCGCAGCCTGCCAGCCGCAGCCAGCAAGCCCGCAGCCTGCCAGCCGCAGCCAGCAAGCCCGCAGCCTGCCAGCCGCAGCCAGCAAGCCCGCAGCCAGCAAGCCCGCAGCCTGCCAGCCGCAGCCAGCAAGCCCGCAGCCTGCCAGCCGCAGCCAGCCAGCCGCAGCCAGCAAGCCCGCAGCCTGCCAGCCGCAGCCAGCAAGCCCGCAGCCAGCAAGCCCACAGCCTGCCAGCCGCAGCCAGCAAGCCCACAGCCTGCCAGCCGCAGCCAGCAAGCCCACAGCCTGCCAGCCGCAGCCAGCAAGCCCACAGCCTGCCAGCCGCAGCCAGCAAGCCCACAGCCTGCCAGCCGCAGCCAGCAAGCCCACAGCCTGCCAGCCGCAGCCAGCAAGCCCACAGCCTGCCAGCCGCAGCCAGCAAGCCCACAGCCTGCCAGCCGCAGCCAGCAAGCCCACAGCCTGCCAGCCGCAGCCAGCAAGCCCACAGCCTGCCAGCCGCAGCCAGCAAGCCCACAGCCTGCCAGCCGCAGCCAGCAAGCCCACAGCCTGCCAGCCGCAGCCAGCAAGCCCACAGCCTGCCAGCCGCAGCCAGCAAGCCCACAGCCTGCCAGCCGCAGCCAGCAAGCCCACAGCCTGCCAGCCGCAGCCAGCAAGCCCACAGCCTGCCAGCCGCAGCCAGCAAGCCCACAGCCTGCCTGCCGCAGCCAGCAAGCCCACAGCCTGCCTGCCGCAGCCAGCAAGCCCACAGCCTGCCTGCCGCAGCCAGCAAGCCCACAGCCTGCCTGCCGCAGCCAGCAAGCCCACAGCCTGCCTGCCGCAGCCAGCAAGCCCACAGCCTGCCAGCCGCAGCCAGCAAGCCCACAGCCTGCCAGCCGCAGCCAGCAAGCCCACAGCCTGCCTGCCGCAGCCAGCAAGCCCACAGCCTGCCTGCCGCAGCCAGCAAGCCCACAGCCTGCCTGCCGCAGCCAGCAAGCCCACAGCCTGCCTGCCGCAGCCAGCAAGCCCACAGCCTGCCTGCCGCAGCCAGCAAGCCCACAGCCTGCCTGCCGCAGCCAGCAAGCCCACAGCCTGCCTGCCGCAGCCAGCAAGCCCACAGCCTGCCTGCCGCAGCCAGCAAGCCCACAGCCTGCCTGCCGCAGCCAGCAAGCCCACAGCCTGCCTGCCGCAGCCAGCAAGCCCACAGCCTGCCTGCCGCAGCCAGCAAGCCCACAGCCTGCCTGCCGCAGCCAGCAAGCCCACAGCCTGCCTGCCGCAGCCAGCAAGCCCACAGCCTGCCTGCCGCAGCCAGCAAGCCCACAGCCTGCCTGCCGCAGCCAGCAAGCCCACAGCCTGCCTGCCGCAGCCAGCAAGCCCACAGCCTGCCTGCCGCAGCCAGCAAGCCCACAGCCTGCCTGCCGCAGCCAGCAAGCCCACAGCCTGCCTGCCGCAGCCAGCAAGCCCACAGCCTGCCTGCCGCAGCCAGCAAGCCCACAGCCTGCCTGCCGCAGCCAGCAAGCCCACAGCCTGCCTGCCGCAGCCAGCAAGCCCACAGCCTGCCTGCCGCAGCCAGCAAGCCCACAGCCTGCCTGCCGCAGCCAGCAAGCCCACAGCCTGCCTGCCGCAGCCAGCAAGCCCACAGCCTGCCTGCCGCAGCCAGCAAGCCCACAGCCTGCCTGCCGCAGCCAGCAAGCCCACAGCCTGCCTGCCGCAGCCAGCAAGCCCACAGCCTGCCTGCCGCAGCCAGCAAGCCCACAGCCTGCCTGCCGCAGCCAGCAAGCCCACAGCCTGCCTGCCGCAGCCAGCAAGCCCACAGCCTGCCTGCCGCAGCCAGCAAGCCCACAGCCTGCCTGCCGCAGCCAGCAAGCCCACAGCCTGCCTGCCGCAGCCAGCAAGCCCACAGCCTGCCGGCAGTAGCCAGCAAGCCCACAGCCTGCCAGCCGCAGCAAGTAAGCCCACAGCCTTCCAGCAAGCCCACAGACTGCCAGCCAGCAACAGTAATTAAGGTAAGAGGAGCCAACTTGGCCTAGGTATAAGCGAGCTATGTTGTGTTGCTATATTGTGAATAGGAACCAGAGTGTTGGAGATACCCCCCTCCAGGCCCCATTAGACTCCATTGTAGTCTCTAAAGGGACCTGGAGGAAATTCTTTCTAACACACTCTCTAAAGGACACTGAGATAGCCTCTGCTAGAATGCTCCCCCCCCTCCATGGCCCATTAACCCTCAATTGTAGTCTCTACTGGGGCTTGGGGGCGACTGTTTCCAGCAGGGACGTTGAGATGGCCTCTGTTAGAAAGACCCCCTTCCAAGCCTATTAGACTCCATTGTAGTCTCTAATAGGGCCTGGAGGGGATTCTTTCTAACACACTCTCTAAAAGACACTGAGACAGCCTCTGCTAGAAAGACCCCCCTCCATGGTTCATTAGCCCTCAATTGTAGTCTCTACTGGGGCCTCGAAGGGATTATTGCACGTTTGTTCCTTGTGTCTAAAGCTTGTGTAGGGTGTGGCTGGAGGCGGTGCATGGAGGCGGGACATGGGTGGCGCTTGCTGCGGAGTATGGGTGGGGCCTGTAAGGGGGCCCTTGATTTATTTTGCCCGGGGGCCCTGAGGGTTCTCAGTCCGCCCCTGATAGCGTCCCTTTAAAGGTGAGAAGAAAGATTTGCAGGGTATGCACAGCGCACTCCCCCATAGACTGGATATACTTCTACGGGTCCACGATCACAGCTGTATGACACTAATCTAATAAGCCAGGATCTCCCATACTATAAATATACCGATCCAGCTACATTCTCCAAACTAACAGAGCCATCCACTGCTGAAAATGTGAACTGGTCTGATCGGTATTTAACATATTTATCGTCTGGTTGAGTGGAAAGCAGCTTTTTTTCCCCAGAAATGTTTGTTCTTTGTGTTTTGGAAAGTCTCCAGGCCTGCTGTGGAGCCTGCTGTTCCTGGTATCTGCATTTCTCCTCTGTGAAATTCCACATACCACGTTCTACCCCAGAATATTTAACACCTCCTGTCCAAGGAGGCTACATCTGGCACCTGCAGGAGATATTATTAGATCTTCTAATATACATCCTGTCCAAGGAGGCTAAATCTGGCACCTGCAAGAGGTATTATTAGATCTTCTAATATACATCCTGTTCTAAAATAGAGAATACCATATGACACACATTCTCCGTGAAAATTGTGTTTATTTGTAATAGATATTCCTGGCAGACAATGGGTTGTAACTTTCGAGTAAAACTGCCAAGTGCTATTAGCGCTGTATTTTTATAACTGGGAATCTTAGAGAAGAGAATGGAGATTTGTTAGATTCTAAGCTTGTGGGCCAGGTTTACTGCCTTCCTACACATTAAGTTTTTTTTGTGTCTGTTAAAATGAAATAGGTTGATTTGCTGCAGTGTTTGAGAGAATTGGTCTGGATCTTGGAGCCAAAAGAAAATTATAGAAGCCAGTTTTTGTTGAAGAGAGACACTACTTTTTCAACTGACACATCTTGTGCCACATGGCACTCGTGCTGCACCCAGCAATTTTTTTATTTACTTTTTTTAGGAGAAGAACTCCCCTTTGCCTCACATCTGGCACCACATGGTAGTAACACTACACCCATCCCTCGTCCACCTAACATGTAAGTGACGTGTTACATGTGCCATGCAGCCTATTGACATATAATAAATGTCACCTTTGCAATATTTGTTTAATAGGACCTGTGACAGCATACTCAGTCAAATCAGGGTTTGCCAGATATCACTACTTACTCTTGCCCAAACTAATACCACGATGCTGATATTAAGGGACAAACAACACCGGGGAAAGAAAGCACGCAAATAAATAATGGAATAGATTATTTGAGACCTTGTGGGTTTTTCCGGCATCATGGGGAATGAAACGTACCGTGTTTTAATAATATATGAGGATAGCTTGATGCTGGTTACTGTTTCCTCTGCAGGTTGGGAAGGATTCATTCGGGAACAATTACATAGAAAACTTCAAGAAGAACAAGGTGTCTACAGGTAAATATTGCATAAATGAAATGGTATGTGATACAATAATTAAAAGGACAGCCTTCAGAGTCAAATGTCATTTTGTATGAAACTCGGCCAAAATCGTATGTTTGTTTTTAATGTTTTGATTTCTGTTAATTGCCTTTTGTGGCACACTTTGTAAGTTCAACAAGCTCACTGAAGCCAGCAGGCATTTTGAATACGGTGTAAAGTTTCACCAGAAACTTCCTTGAAAAGCCGACAGGTTCTAGTTATTAAATAACAGAGTGACAGGCTAAAACTAGTAAAGATAAATTATTTGCAATGTCCAGGGTGCCTTAACATTTACAACAATCTGTGCTTATTACGCCCATCAAATCATACATAACGTCAAAAATTGTGCACAATTGTTAGTTTTTCTTGTCTGCCTCATAAACCCAACCCATTCCCTAATCATTTTTTAATCCCCTACTTCTTTAACTATAGGACAGGACCTCTTGTTCTAGCCATCCCTAACTCTGCAGCGAATGTCACAAATCTGCCCACCATACCCTTTCATTCCTGTTACAACATCTGGGACTTGTTTGGTATTGCTCAGCCTTTTTATCTTAGTATTTTATATAATCTCTAGGCATTGCCAATAGGTAGAGCTCTAGCTTTTATAGAAGTAATAATTACATATTTCTTTGAAAGCCGTAATATAAGTGGTAGATGTAGTAGTTCATCAGCTTGGCAAGCCTCCTATAGGCCATTTCTGATGTTTAATCTCTATCAATGCATTGCATACCTGTCTAGCTCTCTGGTCATGTGCATGAGCAACGCTGATTGGGTGAGTGCATCACGAGTTTCATTAGCAAGGTGCATGCACACAGAACTGACACACCCCTCTTATAATCTCCGCCTTACACCCAAGTAGTAAAGAATATTGGTATGTAAGCGAAGAGGGTTGGTGGATTATATTGCATAGTTTTTATAGCTGTATTCTCCCCAGAAGCAGTTTTTCGGTCTCTCTGGAGAACGCTTTCTCCTAGAGTCCATTTCCAGCACATCTGCTCTCAATAAACATACATAAACGGGAAGAAAAGTAATAATTCTTCTTGGCTCTGTTTTCTTGGCTTGAAGTGGTTTAAGTAGAATTTATGTAAAATATTTTACTTTTACCATGGTTTCTGTACTCCAGTATATTTCTAATTTTCCAATTGCAGATTTTGTTTATCAGACAGATGCGGCAGCTACTGGCGTGGCTTCCATCATTGTGAACATCGAAGGTGAGTTCTTCCTCCTCTTGGTACTCTCACATGCTTTATTCACACGACCACCACAAACTAATCAAAGTAGCCCCTTTTATATTATTATCATTGTATATAAAGCTCCAGCATATTGCACAGCACTGCACAATGGGTAGATTGAGACGCAAGTTAACAAGACAGATTGAGTTAAAGGAGCACTATAGGGTCAGGAACGCAAACATGTTTTCCTGACCCTATAGTGTTAAAACCACCATCTAGCCCCCCTGGTCCCATCATGCCTCCCTAAATAAAGTTAAATCTTACTTGAATTTAAGTCTGGAGCTGCTTAATTTGTCCCTGTTTAGACCTGCCCACTGCCTGCTGACATCATCAGAAGTGGTAGCCTGATCCAATCACAATGCTTCTCTATAGAATTGGCTGAGACTGACAAAGAGACTGATCAAGGGAAGAGCCAGCACAATTCAAACACAGCCCTGGACAATCAGCATCTCCTCATAGAGATAAATTGAATCAGTGCATCTCTATGAGGAAAGTTCAGTATCTGCATGCAGAGGGAGGAGAAACTGAATGTTTTGTTTAATTTTAGGCAGCCGTGACCCAGGAAGGATCTCTAACAGCTATCTGAGGAGTGGCCAGTGAAGTTATCACTAGGCTGTAATGTAAAAGCTGCATTTTCTCTGAAAAGACAGTGTTTACAGCAAAAAGCTTGAAGGTAATGATTCTACTCACCAGAACAAATGCAATAAGCTGTAGTTGTTCTGGCGACTATAGTGTCCCTTTAAAAAGACAAGTTAACATGAGGCAGTGAGGGCCACGCTCAAATAAACTAAACTGGAAGTAGAAATGTCACTGATGTAATTTTTGTATAAGCTAATAACTATCTGTAAATTCATCTAAAGATTGTGCCTTTTTTACACCTTTATAAAAAAAGTTCCTTATCATATAGATCATATATCAGGGTGTCCGGGATATAAATTTGTTATTTGCCATTGTGCCTGTGTATGTCACTATGGATGGCTTTCCTGAGAATGGGGAACTGTCACAATTAGAGAAGCAACGTATATTTGGTACGGTCACTCCTGGCACAAAAAATGCATGCCTGCATCCAACTGGAAAAAATGTAAATGCTTGATATATTAATTTAAAAAACAAAACAAAAAAACAGTCAATTGTGCCAATAAATGGAAACCACCAGAGATTCACCAAGAGAAAACGACCTTAGAGCCCTTCAGTGAATAATAATGCTGGCTTTGCCACCCAAGACCTCTTATTAAATCGACCTGTATTTTGTCTACCCCAGAACACTCCTTCCCTTCCTTCCACTCTATGTGCCACATGCCGTCCACAGGGTGTTACAATATTCATCCTTCCTCTGTACCAGCTTTCTGAGTAGGGATATTATTTCCTCTGGTACTTGACCTGAGACAGACCAGGATGATGATTTGGTGAAGCTTATGGAGCTGTGCGAGATCACTTGGTTATTCCTGTAGAAGCTGATCCGGTAGCTAAAGGGCATTGAAGTAGGCCTGTGAGCAACAAATAGAACCGTTTAAGTAGACAATAAAATTTCTACTTGATAAATTATTGAAAATACAAAAATGGCAAAAAATATTCATAATCCTATAATTTGTCTTTGGGTATGTGTGTGTACCTGAAACTACGTATCTCGTAGCTGTGTCTAATGACTCCCATCTGGGCTGGCTGACTTCTTCTAGTGACACATGTAGCACCTTGTAATAATGGTATCTTCTGTCCCACAGGCCAAAACGCTATTGTGATAGTCGCCGGTGCCAATTTATTGCTGGACTCTGGAGATCTGTCAAAAGCTGCGGATGCCATTCGTGCAGCCAAGGTAATGGTGTGCCAGCTGGAGATTCTTCCTGAGATATCGTTGAAAGCTTTGAAGATGGCCCATGCCAGTGGAGGTGAGATCAATCTATTCCATTTCCTATAAAATATTGATGGATTTGATCACATGAAATAATTGTATTCTCCTACAGTAGAACCCTTATTTTTGTTGTCACAGTGAGTCTAAACTTATCTCATTGCATCCTTATATTGCTTTTCTCAATTGATGAGGAATTATTACTAAACAATTAATAATGTTGTTTTAGAATTTGGGGTTAAATATGCCTTTTCCAAGAGTCAGGAAAGAAAAAATGTGCACAGTATGCGTCCGCCACACTCCAACTTTACTGCTTGGAAATTATGTATTTTTAAATATTTTTCTTGTGCTGCTGGATTATCTGCACATTGTTATAGGAAAATCATTCAAAAAAATACAATACAATACAATTGGTCCCTAACTGGTTAATGCAGTCATTCTTAACCCCTGGGTCAGGACCCAAAATTGGTTCTCCATGCTGTTTCAATTCTGTTTTTTTTTTTTTTTTTACTGGTACTGATAAATCATATTAATCAGTCACCAGGTAACTAACAAAATAAATAAAAGAATGTGGCTAATTTATTTTGAAGAATGGCGTGTCAAGATAATAAAATGTACAAAATTTGGCCGAAAAATATTAAAATTTTACTTTTAAATCTGTTTTTTTACAAATGAGGAATGGGCCATCAAGTTAATGACATGCATAATTTGTGTCCATGACCGAATCACAGGGATAAAGCAGCACTGTCATTTTATTTCCTTCGGTTTTCCCGTCCTTATCGCCAAAGATCGCACGCAACATAAGAAAATGTACTGGCTGTCTTATCCCATGTGTTAAACAAAAATCAAGGTGAATTAAAAAAAAAATACAGTAAAAATGGGTAAAATTGGAGAGACAAAAAAAGGATGAATTTAAAAAATTTAAGAAATCCTGCAAAGTGACAGTGCTGCTTTCATGTGCTTAATTGGATCCTTGAGGTAATTTTTTTATATTTATTTACAAATATTTCTAGGTCTGCAGCAATCATAATGCAGCATTTCGTGAAAACACTTCTTGTTTTGTTAGAGAAAATAATTTGACACTGTGGCGAAACCAGCTTCGCCACTGTGAACTGGAGAGGCCTGGTTGCTAGCCTCCTGCCCGCTGACTATGGCCCCTGGACATGTTGCACTTTAAAAACTATATTTGGGCATGTAATAATTTATATTGCTGCTACTGGCCCTTTAAAATCAGCGATGGACATTTTGGGACTTTTGGGACTACTGTCCCTTTAAGACTGTGAAGCATATTCTATTGTACAGCCTGTATATTGTATATGTATTCATGTGTTAAGTTTAACCTGGGTGATATGTATGCAGCATTCATCTGATTGTTCGGTAGAATAACTCCATTCATTATATTGAGTGAAACTACCGAACAACCAGACCACCCAGGAATAAGTGTGCCTCCAATTACCGTTTGCAACAATGTTGCAAACAGGTAATTGGCAATCCATGTAATGTATTCTTTGTCCTCTGGGTGGCCGCCATTCGGGAAACAAACACGTGGCGGCGGCCATCTTAAACTACCGAACAGCGGTGTTTTGCCGTCGAGTGTCTGGAACTGAAATCGGACACTTGACTAGGCAAACACCGCTGAGACCTCCATACTCCCAGAAATTCGTATAGAAACTACCGAATGACCCGCCGTTCGGTAGAAAGAAACATACGAACTAGGGGATTCATGCGAATCCCCCTTAGTCTCTATAACCCAAGTAATTCGTCTGTTTCATTCACTTGTTTGTGACCGACCGCAGGGCCAAAATGCATGGAACTGTTTTCGGATACTTTACCCATGCGGTCAGTCAAATCTTTGGAACCTCATATCTCCCGAACCATTCATCCGAATGACCTGATTCTTGAATATGTTGTCCCCCTGAATAAGGGCTATCAGGGGATACCTGTTTTGGAGGTGTAGCATATGTATTTGGGGTACATCCAGGAATTGGGGAAAAGGGTGTACGGTATAATTATGTTAAGTGCTAATCTAAGGGGAGGAAATGTGTGGGAGGTACATCCATGTGATTGGTTAAATTCATCCTCCCCCTGGGAGTGTCCTGTATGTACTTGGTTGTAATAAAAGCCAGACTGGGTGTCCCAGTCCAGAGTTCTTGCTTAACCCTCAAAGCGATGTGTCGTCTCGGTCTTTGGGGGAATGGGATTGTATGCTGACTGCCAAGAGTGTAAGCCGATGTCTGCTTTTCTTGTTCAGCTGTTCCAGTGTTCGTGTGGTTCCAGTCGGGAGAATGGTGTTTGCAGTAGCTGCCTGTGCATCTGGAAAGGGGATTATCGCCTAAACGGATTTTAACCCCTCATATGCTGAAACGGTCCGTTACAATTGGTGGCAGCGGTGGGATCGTTCCTACAACCAGAGGGACAGCTACAGACAACACCATTTCTGGATTACAAATTGAGGGCAACGCTAGTATCCGTACAGCGACCCTATCTACAAAGGAAATCAGGAAAATGGAAGGAGACAGAGTCGCAGCTGCTGCAGCACCTCCGAGGGAGGAGGAGGAATCCGAGTTTGCCAGGGAATATAGGAGCAGGATGGCTCTATTCTCACCAGCCCGAGCGGAGCAGATGGCAGACCGGGTCTACAACGATGTACAGGCGTACCTCATGCTGCGAACGACGCAGAGAAACCAACAAGCTGCGGGATCGTTCCTACAGCCAGAAGGACAGCTACAGAACACCAATTCCTTGGAGTTACAAATTGAGGGCAACGTTAGCATTCGTGCAGCGCCCCTGGCAGCAGAGGTATCCAGCGACTTGGAGCAGACAAGTATGGAAGGCTCTGACGCTGAAGATGATTTTATGGCCAAGGTGAGGCAGCAACTGGCCCAGTATGGGGGTTATATATCCATGGACACATTCCAGGGGATCTGGAACCAGGTCATGGCTGAGCAAAACTCAAAGATGGACGAAGAGTATGATGAGCAGGAAGAGTGGTACAGCAGCAGAGTAGAGGCTGCATCCGAGGAGGTTAGCCGCCCCCCCCCGAGGCGGCAGGAAGAACCCGAAGTAGGGGTCCTCATAGATTGGTCCTGTGAGGAACCACAACAGGCAGGTGGAGATGGGACCGAGGTCTCTCTACCGGCCCTACAGGGATGCTGGGCAGTCGGCCCAGATCCCCAGCGGCAGTGTGTAACCCAGGGAGCTGATGGTGTCGTCCATCCTCCCCAGCGGCAGAGTAAGTCCCAGGGAGCTAAAGGTGTCGTCCTTCCTCCCCAGCGGCAGATTGTATCTCAGGGAGCTGAAGGTGCCGTCCTTCCTCCCCAGCGGCAGTGTGTGTCTCCGGGAGCTGATGGTGTCGTCCATCCTCCCCAGCGGCAGGCTGAGTTACAGGGGGCAGAGGTTGTTGTTCCTGCCCCCCAGCAGCAAAGTGATGTCCCAGGAAGGCAGTGTGAAGTGAGGGGAGAGGAGAGCAGCGTCCTCCCTCCCCAGCGGCAGTGTGTACCCCAGGGAGCTGAAGGTGCCGTCCTTCCTCCCCAGCGGCAGTGTGTCCTGCAGGGAGCAGAGACAGTCAGTCTCGCACCCCAACCGCAGGACAAGGGAATGAAAGGGGAAACAGCTGGTCTCCCTTTTCCCCAGCAGAAGGAGTGGCAGGGAGAGGAGCCTGCTAACCCCTCTCCCCAGCAGCAGTTCACCGTCCAGAGAGAGGAGCTTGTTATACCCTCTCTCCCACGGCAGCCTAACCCACCAAGGGGAGATGTTAAGCCCCACAACTGTGCAGATGGGACCGTAGTCTCTGCACTTACAGCACAAGGGATAGGGACGGTCGGTCCTGTTCCCCAGCCTCAGGGTGATGGATCCAAAGGGGAGACAGTCGGTCTCCCCCTCCGGCAGTCGAGCTGTGCACCTAAAGGGGAGACAGTCAGTCTCCAGCAACCAGGCGCCCACCAGACTACTCCCGTGGTAGTGCTGGCAACCGGACAGAGTACCGCTGGTCTCTGGCCCCTCAGCAACCCACCAAGGCAGCCTACCAGTCTCCCACCCAGCAGTGGTGAAACACCAGAACCTGGACAAAATTCTTCCTCACCCAGATGTAGTAACCGGTTAGTGTGGGTGGGCTGCTCTGTTATTTCTGTTTTGTGGGTGGGTTGCTGGACTAACCAGGGCACTGACCGGCAGAAAGTCAGGTACCCTGTTAGTCTAATTGGCAAAGGGGAGAAATGTGGCGAAACCAGCTTCGCCACTGTGAACTGGAGAGGCCTGGTTGCTAGCCTCCTGCCCGCTGACTATGGCCCCTGGACATGTTGCACTTTAAAAACTATATTTGGGCATGTAATAATTTATATTGCTGCTACTGGCCCTTTAAAATCAGCGATGGACATTTTGGGACTTTTGGGACTACTGTCCCTTTAAGACTGTGAAGCATATTCTATTGTACTGCCTGTATATTGTATATGTATTCATGTGTTAAGTTTAACCTGGGTGATATGTATGCAGCATTCATCTGATTGTTCGGTAGAATAACTCCATTCATTATATTGAGTGAAACTACCGAACAACCAGACCACCCAGGAATAAGTGTGCCTCCAATTACCGTTTGCAACAATGTTGCAAACAGGTAATTGGCAATCCATGTAATGTATTCTTTGTCCTCTGGGTGGCCGCCATTCGGGAAACAAACACGTGGCGGCGGCCATCTTAAACTACCGAACAGCGGTGTTTTGCCGTCGAGTGTCTGGAACTGAAATCGGACACTTGACTAGGCAAACACCGCTGAGACCTCCATACTCCCAGAAATTCGTATAGAAACTACCGAATGACCCGCCGTTCGGTAGAAAGAAACATGGGTAAAGTATCCGAAAACAGTTCCATGCATTTTGGCCCTGCGGTCGGTCACAAACAAGTGAATGAAACAGACAAATTACTTGGGTTATAGAGACTAAGGGGGATTCGCATGAATCCCCTAGTTCGTATGTTTCTTTCTACCGAACGGCGGGTCATTCGGTAGTTTCTATACGAATTTCTGGGAGTATGGAGGTCTCAGCGGTGTTTGCCTAGTCAAGTGTCCGATTTCAGTTCCAGACACTCGACGGCAAAACACCGCTGTTCGGTAGTTTAAGATGGCCGCCGCCACGTGTTTGTTTCCCGAATGGCGGCCACCCAGAGGACAAAGAATACATTACATGGATTGCCAATTACCTGTTTGCAACATTGTTGCAAACGGTAATTGGAGGCACACTTATTCCTGGGTGGTCTGGTTGTTCGGTAGTTTCACTCAATATAATGAATGGAGTTATTCTACCGAACAATCAGATGAATGCTGCATACATATCACCCAGGTTAAACTTAACACATGAATACATATACAATATACAGGCAGTACAATAGAATATGCTTCACAGTCTTAAAGGGACAGTAGTCCCAAAAGTCCCAAAATGTCCATCGCTGATTTTAAAGGGCCAGTAGCAGCAATATAAATTATTACATGCCCAAATATAGTTTTTAAAGTGCAACATGTCCAGGGGCCATAGTCAGCGGGCAGGAGGCTAGCAACCAGGCCTCTCCAGTTCACAGTGGCGAAGCTGGTTTCGCCACAGACACAATAGTAGATTCTAAAGTGATATTATTACTAAAACGTGACTTGGACATTTAAAGGGGTACCATAGTCACCAAAACAACTTTAGCTGAATTAAGCAGTTTTTTAGTATAGACCATGCCTGTGAAATTTCACTGCTCAATTATCTGCCATTTAGGAGTTAAATCACTTTTGTTTCTGTATATGCAGCCCTAGCCACACCTCCCCGACTTTGACTGACACAGCCTGCATGAAAACAAAATGGTTTCATTTTCAATCAGATACAACTTAATTTACAAGTGTTTACCTCCTGCTCTAGAAATTGAGATTTAATTACATACAGGAGGCTCCTGCAGGCTCTAGCAAATTATTAGCAGTGCAGGAGATAAGAAATTCTGAATTAATTTGTATTACTAGGACTGTATAAACAACGTGATTTAACTCCTAAATGGCAGAGAATTGAGCAGTGAGACTGCAGGGGCATGTTCTATACACCAAAACTGCTTCATTAAGCTAAAGTTGTTTTGGTGACTGTAGTGTTCCTTTAATTACACCTGGAGATATCATTTAGCGTTATTGCATTGTGATGTGAGTTTTCACAAAGCACAACTTAGTAAATCTGATCAATATATGTTTGATCAAAAACCGACTATAGGATATCTTTCCAGTAACAGGATTTCTCGAATAATTAGAATAAGAACAATAGTTAATAAATGAGCCAAAATTACATTACTGATTGAAAAATTAAGCAGAATGATCAGAGCCTTTTGCCAATGGAAATGCATGAGCTCAGCTGAAGGTCTTTTAACAAGTCTCAAAAAACAATGAAAATGTTTTGATCTCTTGCCTGATTTCAAATTGGGTCAGACAAACGCATTTGTGATTTATTAAAAATCAAGATCTTGTTTATAAAAAAACAAGTCCAGTTCTCAAGGGCCTGATTGAAGCCACCTGGGTATTTGAGTGTAGTGGGCTTGTCAGAGAGCCGCAGGCCACAAAGCTGGTATGATTTATACCGATAATGTTCTTTTATCAGGTTTGCCATATTTATAATGAATGTTAAGAGGATCTCCTTAAAGTGAGCGGTAAATAGAATCCATGTTTAGCTTGGGAATACCACCAGCCATGCCAAATTAAAACGTCTTGTGCTTGCCACCATATGAACATCAGCAGAGTGTGGTCGTTTTTGGTTCAACCAACATGTTGAAGTTACATCTTTTGGACTGCATGAGAGGTGGCCTCTCCTAGCCCTCAAAAGATTAAAGAGAAACTGGGGTAATTTTGTTCTATTAAATAAACTGCTTGTATGAAAAAATAAAAGCAGTATGGAGCAAGGCACCCTTTATTATTAAAAGTTACCTGTTCAGTATTAATGATGTAACTGTAGCAGAGCTGTAGATTTTCCCCCTATCATTCATGCACGACAGTGATGACTCAGCTGGTAGTGTAGCCGAGAGAAAGGTGAGTTATACTTACCTGAACCTGTCCCTTATAGCCTCCGCCATGCCAGTCTTCCTGACAGTTCTCTTCAGCTGACGGCATGCCAGCATTGTACACATGAGATGGAGGATCCCGAGAGACTGCGGGACCCTCCATAGACAGAGCCTGTGACGAAAGTAACCTTGTCACTGGCTTTTGGAGGGGCCTACTGGCCAGCCTCTTGGATCAGGATTATAGGCCCCGTAATATACCTTGCCCAATGCACTTTAAAAGGCTTTGTTCAGGTGAAGTATGTATTTTTGTACTCCAGACAGAGAGACCGACCGTTAGCCCTAATTCTCTGGAACTGTTTTGGGCATGGGACCATGTGCACGGTGGGTCAAAACTAGGAAATTCCTGAACCCCTGAACCGATCTGGGTGGTTTTTGGATATGTTGTTCACCCAGATCAGGGTGGGATATGTTGTATTTTGGGGTACCTATTGGACTTTGTACAAATGTGTGTTTTTTGCCTGGGGATAATTAAGTTAATGCATTATCTGCCTTAATTATATCACAGGCAGAGGGGAGGGGTCGTGTGCTGTATGTGGGAGTGTCATTCATTGTCACATTGTTTTCATTGGTTTGTACACTTTGTGTCCCTGTGGGAAATCTGCATAAAAGGCCAACTGTGGCTTCCATTAAACAGACTTACTCCACCCTCAATCTAGAGCAGGGGTTCTCAACCTTGTCCTCAAGGACCCCCTACCATTCCAGGGTTTAGGGATTACCTGGGTGTGTCTAAGGTGTTTAGAAAAAGAAAAAAAAAAACCTTAGAGTCTAAGGTGTTTTTCCCCCCCCCCCTTTTTCTAAACACCTTAGACACACCCAGGTAATCCCCAAATCCTGGACTGGTAGGGGGTCCTGAGGACTGGGTTGAGAACCCCTGATCTAGAGTCTTGTCTCTTATTGGGGGAAACTGCTATATTACTACAAAGGATTGCTATAATCATTATACTCCCTTGGATTCCCTGAGCTCTTGTAAGAGCTATTCCTGCTTGACTCTCTGGAGGAAGAGAGGTTCACCCACTGGAACCTGGGGTCTTGTCGTAGGTCCAGGGTGGGTAAGAGACAGCGAGACCCCAACCAAGCTGCGGCGGTTGTGGGGTCTGCAGTGCTTACGGTGTCTGGTGGAGGGTTTGGAGCCCTCGGTGAGCACTAGGAGCATCTGTCGGCGGAGGTACCCAACCGGGGTACAGGAAGCTCCATTACAGAGCCTTTTTTTCTCTGTCGTCACTAGTGATGGCCTTTTTGTCAGGAGCAGGAAAAATCCAAAGACAAAGTAGTCCCTCAGTTGTCTTAGTATATCTTTTGACTGGGTTAGAATTTCAGTGAAATTCCAACACATTCAATATGAGTATTTCATAAAGTTTTCATCTTTGTGAAATGCTCATTTTGGAGGTGTGCATGACCGAGCCGCTTTAATAAAACGTTTAGCCCACTTCCTCCTTTACTGTAACCTTGTATGAGAAGACCATCCTAAGACATTTGTTAGCTAGTAAGTTATTCTTTTATACCATCACTGTAAATTGTGATGTGACTATGTTGGCACTCTATGAATGATAATAATAATAATAATAATAATAATACACACAGCTGTGATTGTAAAAATAATTGTAGTAATAACCGCAGTTGTAGAGCTATTTGATTAATGTCACTATTCTGTCTAACTCAATTTGTTGTTGTACAGCAGATGATATACCTCTCTCATGTTTTAACTGTTTTTTTTTTTTGATTTTTAGTTAAGACGATATTTAACCCAGCCCCGGCCATCACTTCTCTTGACCCAGAGTTCTTCAGCTATTCAGACATTTTCTGCTGTAATGAGAGTGAGGTGAGCCACAGTTGCCCTTTTGGGGTTATCTCCTGGTTTTGTGAATTTTGTTATTGGCGCAGTGTTTGGATTTGGCATGTTCTCCAGAATTCAGTACAATTTCCATTCTCCTGATTTTTTTTACAAAGTCCACCCAACTCACATACATTGAGTAGGACAGCTCCGTAAGATGTGAGTTTGTCAAGCTTTACCAGTGTTACTGTATTGTGCAGTCTGGTAATTCAGTAAATAAATGTAATCTTGTCCCTTGGTGGGTGGGGGTTTAAACTACCGTACTGTGAATTTTCACACTTTTCAGCATTTAAAGGGTTACTCCAGGCGCCATGAACACTTTATTGATCTGAAGTGGCCATGATGCCTTGAGTGGATATGTGTAGCGTTTCTCTTTGAAATGCAAAATATACATTTTCTTTAAAATAAAAATCTGTACCCATTAACAAAGCCAATTCTAATTAATTGGGAACACAACACCTATCTAAAACATGCTGCATGTGTATATTTTGTTTGCTCAGCACTTTTTTTTTTTTTTTGTATTTAATATTTTATTGTAACATATCTGGGTTATACAAATAGGTATCAGCTTGGTACATTACATTTTTAAGTGCAGACATATGTGGTAGGAAAGGTGTTGTACATTTTAACAGAAAGACAAGATGCATGTCATGACATTATTCCTGCCCATTTTTTTATAATCTGGAAAAAATTGCACATTTGGTGCGGACTGTGGAGGGTCATCAGGTTAACTCGCATTAAGTGGGAGGGAATGAGAGTCCCGAGAGAGAGTGGAGTATATCCTGCAAAAATGAGCACTATGAAGTAATGCTGTGGAGAAGAACTTAAAATAAAAAATTAAGAATATAACAGTTCTCTGCATGCAGTAAAATAGAGTGTGGGTGGTCTTAGGGCCATCCTCAGTATTAGCGTTAAAAGTGGATAGGTGTACTTTCCTGCGGGCTTACGGTTGCAAGCGTCCAGTGTCCTTAAGGGGTCCTGGTGTCGTGGCTCGCTTCTGTCTGGGGTAAAACGGCTGGATGTTGGCAACGTCCCAAGGTGGGGGGGTATGTTCCATGGAGGTAGTTGGGGTATGTCCCTGTACATTCTCTATTGCTGGCAGGTTCAGAGCTTTGAGAAAGCGTCCCGCTTCTGAAGCTTGTGCGAGGTAAAATCTCTTTGCGCCGTGCTGCACCGACAGCTTTCGTCCTGGTCCCCAGCGGTATCTGACTCCATTTTCCCGCAATAACTTTGTGACTGCTTGCACAGATTGTCTCCAGATCATGGTGGGTCTGGAGATATCGTTGAAAAAGGAGAGGTTTGCGCCTTCGAAGTGGCAGGTAGGTGACTCTCGGCTGCTCGACTGTAGGAGCTATTTGCTCTGGAGTAGCTGGAAGCTCAGGAGCAGGTCTCGGCTGGGGCCTTAGGAGACTTGGGAATCCTGTAGTAGTGGTCGAGTTGTATAGCTTTTGCCCTGGATGGTGAGAGCATTGCGCTTAAGAGCCTTCTGAGGAAATGTGGGACCTCAGTGTCTAAGATGTCTTCAGGAACTCCGCGGAGCCTTAGGTTGCACTGCCACTTAGAGTCCTCCAGCACGGCTATTTTTTCTTCCATGGTGAGGGTAACCTGTTTTAGTCTGTCTATATCAGCAGACATATTGCTTTGTAGGTCTCTGGTGATGCACCCCTCGTCCTCCAGGGACTGCAGTCTGGTGGTTATAGCTCACATATCTTGGCGGACAAGCACAATGTCAGCCGAGAAGTAGGCCTTCATTTCAGCCAGCATGTTCTTAATGTCAGCTTTGCTGGCTGGCATGTTCTCCGTTTGCTGTGTAAGGCAGGTACCTGTGTTTGCTGGGGTCAACTCTGTGTTGGCTGATCTCTGGCCGAGTATGCCACTTTCAGAGTATATCGATAAGTTCTCCTCCGAGCCAGATTCCGAGTCTCCCCTTGCAGGCGCCATTTTGGCGGTCCGCGGCATCGGCGTGCAACGGAGCAAGGCTCCGATATCTTTGGTGGGGGACGCCGTTTCGCTTTTACTGAGTTTAGTTTTCTTCCCCATCGCTTCAGGATTGATTTGGGAGGTTTTGGGGGTGCTTTGGGTTTAGTTAATCTGGGTTTTAGTAGATCTCCCTCGGGAGCTCTCCGCATGTGCGTCCGATCAGGTCAGTGGCTAGCTCCGCCCCCTGCTCAGCACTTTATTGTGATCAAAACTTGTATCGGTCTGTGCATATTGCACTGCCTTTTTCCCCAATTGTACAGCGCTATGAAATTTGTTGCTTTAAAAATACCAGTAATAATAATATTAATTGAAGCTGTCGCTAACACTTTCTTTCATTTCCTCACACTGTAAGCAAAACAATGCCAGGTTCACATTCACTTTGCCATCATTGTCTTCAAAGACTATCAGGGTGTCATTTGCAAAGCATAAGACAGTGATGGCGAACCTATGGCACGCGTGCCACAGATGGCACGCCGGGCCCTTTCTGTTGGCACGCGGCCATAGGCCCGCGATTAATGCAGAGAAGGCACCTGCCTGTCCGAAACGGCAGGCGCCTACTCTGCTTCCGGTTCGGGAGGCAGGGGGAGGGATCTGTGAAGCAGCTCCCCTGTCCTCCCGCGCGATGCTGTGTGGAGCGTTGCCGAGCATTACCATGGCAACGCTCCACACAGCATCGCGCGGGAGGACAGGGGAGCTGCATCACAGATCCCTCCCCCTGCAGTGCTTACCACCACCGGACCACCAGGGGTGGCTGTGTCTCCCCCCCCCCCCCCTCCCCACTTCATTAAAGGTAAGAAGGAGGGCGGGGGGGATACTGACACACAGCACCCCACCACCCCCAGCAGTACCCCTACCCCCTACAGCATCACCCTACCCCCTCCAGCAGTATCCCTACCCCCCCACAGCATCACCCCTACCCCCCAGCAATACTCCTACCCCCCAGCAGTACTCCTACCCCCCCCAGCAGTACCCCTACCCCCCACAGAACCTCTACCCCCTCAGAAGTACCCTTACCCCCCAGCAGTACCCCTACCCCCCCCACACACAGTACCCCTACCCCCCCACACAGTACCCCTACCCCCCCCACACACAGTACCCCTACCCCCCACACACAGTACCCCTACCCCCCACACACAGTACCCCTACCCCCCACACACACAGTACCCCTACCCCCCACACACACAGTATCCCTACCCCCCCACACACAGTACCCCACCCCCCACACACAGTACCCCTACCCCCCCCATCAGCACCACCCCTACCCCCCACAGCAGTACCCCTACCTCCCACAGCAGTACCCCTACCTCCCACAGCAGTACCCCTACCCCCTCACAGCAGTACCCCTACCCCCCCCCCACAGCAGTACCCCTACTGATAGCGGAGAAACTGACGGAAGCCAAGCACAGAGAGATGGACACAGGTTTCTTCAGGAAGGAAGAGATTCTTTATTCGGTTCACCAATCGGGACTCAGAGGGACTAATGTCACCAAATACAACAGGTTCTGAGCCCCGGACAATAGTGCAGGCTCCTTATATAGGCATATAACTCCTCCCATATTAAGCTCCACCCGCACATTCTCTTGACCAATCAAAACAAATAAGAATTAACTTCCTGCTTGACCGCATGGCTTGTCCAGCACAATGGAGGAGGGGAATACTACATCCTGTATTCTCGCACATGCTCCGTGCACTACTGATCTTATCTTGCCACGTGCAACCAACCGACCGATACGTCAGCATATGCACGTACACACGCCACGTGGTAATCTCGGCCTACTACATTTATTTTTACCGAGATTCCACCACATTCCCCCCTTTGATGCCTCTTGATATTTCACAATTACTTGAGGCATCACTTAACCTTGGTTTGCATACACCTCAGGTTACCATGAACCAGACCAGACTTTTCCTATGATGTGAATCCCTCAACACTCCTCTTCCTGCATTGGTTCTCCCTGATCTAGAGCCTTATATTTATATATAGCCATTATCTGTGCTGCAGCCTTTCTTTCTGCTATATTTTCTATCAGGCTTTGCACAGACCTAACTACTAAGGATAAAAGACATGGCAGGAGTAGACACAACATTAAAATCAGTATGACTCCACCTACCAATGCCTTAAGCCCTCCAAACTGCTCATACCAGTTACCAACCAACTACTTGGATTGTACCCTTTCCATACCTGAGTAGGCACATGCGCTAGTTTAACCATATGGCTAGTAAGCTCAGCTATTGCTTGCCCTTCGTCATCTATTTGAAGACAGCAATTTCTCAGGTTAAACTTCCCACATACACCTCCCTCTACTGCCAATAGGTAATCCAAGGCTAATCTATTTTGGTACACTGCTGTCCTCATCCTGGTATTATGCTTCGCTAGAAGATTGAGCGCTTGTGAGGTCTCATTAGTAATTATCTCAACCACCGCCTGTAATCTTATAATGCGGTTGAGCATATAAATTGGGGTTCTATATCCGAAAGTACCATCCTCTGCCCACGTGGCTGGCCCATAATAATCTATAATACGCTGGGGAGGCCATTCATCATCTTCCCAGGCGCCTATCTCTATGGGTCCCCTTTTCTTCCTATGATTCACATCATACACTTTAACACCCAAAGTCTCACCTGTTTCAATAGGTAACAAGAAGAAGGATGGTTTGAGCATAGCTAACACACATGCCCCTTCCCAGTCCTGTGGCAACTCCGAATAGGCCTTCTTACCACAGATCCAGTACAAATTTGCTGGGGCTTTCCAACTAGATGTGATAGATAAATCAAACCATACGTCCTTTAAATTGGCATATCTTGCAAATGGGTTAGATGGTTCTGAGACATTTGAAGCCGACCACCAAGTTGTATTCTTTGTATCATCATCATAAGCTTTTTGCCCTAGACAAGTTAACTCTCCTACCGAAGTATTAAACATCATTCCTTTCCTTGCTATGCAAACATAAACTATGATGGAGGTCTTTAATCTCCACTCAGATTTACCTCTAACACTCATCTGATAATCGGCTTGTGAGGATATTAATTGTTCAACTGCGTCAGAACCGGACATTACCTCCTTTGCTTCCCAAGGCCATTGGTCTCCCATGTTAGTACCTCCACACACATAGCAGTTGGTTACATTAAGACTACCGGCAATACTTTCAGCTAAATCTATGAACAGGTTTTTAGCGTTATGGGGGATCTTATTATCTATACTCATCTCTTCATAAAACGAATGGAATACCTGATGAGTTTGGGAGGTTACCGTATCGGTCTCTATCCCTATAAACAATACTGTCCCAGGGTCTAAACCCGTCCCGTATATTTGAAACCCAAATAAGTTACCATATCTATCTAAGAATTATTTATAAGAATATGGACTGGATTGCATTCCATAGACTTACAGTATGGATTGGTAGGCAACTTAGTCACAATCATGTCCTTGTCTGCTGTCTGTCCCCAAGTTGCCCACCCCACACAAGACCAATATGGGCATCTAGGACTCACATACTTATTTTTACTACTGGGACAAATATATTTATCATTAGACCCATACGTTCTCTCCCATCTAAGATCCCCACATACATTCCACGGCTTTCTACTACTTGATATTGCTTTACATGCATCAAATAGCAGAACACCCGAAGAATGTACGGATTCTAACACTGTTTTATTTATTAGGGTCCCCTGAGGATCTCCATTCCTGAGAGTCAACCAAATAGTACGGGGTTGATACTCTGGATTGAAGCACTTAGGTTCTCCTATCCCTAAATGGCATACACTATACTCTACATTTAAGTATCTACACCTAGACACATCACCTTTACACTCATATTGCGAATGCCAAATTAGGGTCTGGGAAATATGGTTACCTGTTCTTGTAGTCTTAATGCATACCTCACAGCTAGGAGTGTCGGTACCTCTACCTTCCTGAATATAAAAATACATATAAATAAACATTATCACAAATACATCTTTCGTCGGCTGCATCCTCAGTCTTCGTCCGTGCGATGGCACCTCAGCTTCCAGGATGTAAGGGCTGCAGGGAATGGAGTTCTGCTCGTCTTCACAGGGGTCCCTTCGAGACTTTCCTGGCTTTTTAATTACACGTTGGTGAGCGGACAGGCTTTATTATGGCCGTCTAAAACACTCACTTACCAATTTCTGAAACAATAAAATTTGTAATCCACAAGTTTCCTCGTCACTCCGACTGAGTCGTGCGCTTTAACCGGATCTTGCAGGGATTCTCTGGATCTGGTGTAGCTTGCCAAGAATCTACCGCTGCTGGTTTAACCCTGGAGTGATGAATCCACGGAGTCACTTCAGCCACTTTTATCGCTGTAGGGGTAGACAAAAGAACAACATAAGGACCTCTCCACTTGGGCCCTAACGGTACATTATTCCACTCTTTAATCCACACTTGGTCTCCTGGGTGGTAACTATGAACAGGGGGATAAATATTCACAGGTAATCTATCTTATACCCATTTCTGTACCTCCTCCATAGTCTTACCCAACTCTACAACCTGCTGCCGGGTAATTCCTTCTCCCAAATGACTCAAATCCCCCCTTAAGTTACCAAGTACGGGAGGTGGACGCCCATACATGATTTCAAAAGGAGAGAGACCCATCCTTCTGGTAGGTGTACTGCGAATTCGCAACAGAGCTATAGGCAAAAGGACGTTCCACTTAAGTTGGGTTTCCTGACACATCTTTGCCAACTGATTCTTAATAGTTCTATTCATTCTCTCTACTTTACCAGAACTCTGAGGTCTATATGCCGTATGAAGTCTCCACTTTATACCAAGCATATGAGTCAGTTGTTGTAGGCACTGATGAACAAAAGCTGGACCATTGTCCGATCCTATAGAGCAGGGTAGTCCATATCGGGGTATTATTTCTCGTAGCAGGAATCTCACAACTTCTCCTGCTTTCTCTGTACGAGTAGGACATGCTTCTACCCAGCCTGAATAGGTGCACACAACTACTAGTAGGTAGCGATGTCCACCAGATTTAGGCATTACTGTATAGTCAATTTGTAGATCGGACATAGGGAGTCCCCCCATATACTGAACTCCTGGTGGCTTTACTGGTCCTTGTCTTGCATTATTTCTAACACACGTTACACATCTTCATACAATGGCTTGAGTTAAGTTGTACAATCTTGGTATGTAGAAATGTTTTCTGAGAGATTCTTCTGTTCTATCTCTTCCAGAATGCGTCCCGTTATGATAGTTTTGGACGATTTCTACCGCTAGTGATGCTGGAATAACTATTCTCCCATCTTCTAACTGATACCATTTGTTCTCCAAATACTTTCCAGGTTCAGTCTTTAACCACTCCTCTTCTTGAGCTGTATAAACCGGAGTCCATTGAGACAGTGGCGTACATACCGGGGTCGCAGGGGTCGCGGCTGCGACCGGGCCCGGCCCACCAGGGGGCCCGGCCGCCCTGCGACCCGGTATGTATGTCACTGGGCCAGCCTCTTCTCCTGGGGGGCCCAGGAGCCGGCCACCTCCGGGCCTCCCGAGGCTGGCCCTGCTGTCATCCGGCTGGCCGGTACTGCGGGCGCGCGAGGGAGCACTGTCTCCTGGGTGCTTGCTCTTCAGCTCCCTCGCGCACCGCACTGATACCGGAGCCGGAAGATTACGTCATCTTCCGGCTCCGGCATCAGTACGCGGCGCGCGAGGGAGCTGAAGAGGAAGCACTCAGGAGACAGTGCTCCCTCGCGCGCCCGCCAGCCTGCCTGCCCACCGGGTGACCGGCCCCCCAGGAGCCCAGCAGCACCACTGGACCCCAGGGAATCCCCTCAGCTCTCCCACAGGTAAGGAGGCTGGGGGGATTTAAAAAAAAAAATGTGTTTGTGAGTGTGTGTTAGAGTGTGAGTGTATGTTAGTGTGTGTTTGTGAGTGTATGTTAGTGTTAGTGAGTGTGTGTTAGAGTGTGAGTGTGTGTTAGTGTGTTAGTGTTAGTGAGTGTGTGTTAGGGTGTGAGTGTATGTTAGTGTTAGTGAGTGTATGTTAGTGTTAGTGAGTGTGTGTTAGAGTGTGAGTGTGTGTTAGTGTGTTAGTGTTAGTGAGTGTGTGTTAGGGTGTGAGTGTGTGTTTGTGAGTGTGAGTGTATGTTAGTGTTAGTGAGTGTGTGTTAGAGTGTGTGTGTGTGTTTGTGAGTGTATGTTAGTGAGTGTGTGTTTGTGAGTGTATGTTAGTGTTAGTGAGTGTATGTTAGTGTGTGTTTGTGAGTGTGAGTGTATGTTAGTGTTAGCGAGTGTGTGTTTGTGAGTGTGAGTTAGTGTGTGTGAGTGTATGTTAGTGTGTGTTTGTGAGTGTGAGTGTATGTTAGTGTGTGTGAGTGTATGTTAGTGTGTGTGAGTGTATGTTAGTGTGTGTTTGTGAGTGTTAGTGTGTGAGTGTGTGTGAGTGTATGTTAGTGTGTGTGTGAGTGTGTGTTAGCGTGTGTGTGTTAGTCTTAGAGTGTGTGTGTGAGTGTATGTTAGTGTGTGTGTGTGTTAGAGTGTGTGTTAGTGTGTGTGTCTGTTACTGAGTATGTTTGTGTGCATCTGTTAGTGAGTGTGTATGTATGTCTGTCACTGAGTGTGTGTCTGTCAGTAAATGTGTGCGTCTGTTCATGAGAGTCTGTGTGTGTGTCTTAAGCACTTACCTTTCTCCAGCGCCGGACTCCCTTGGTGCTGGGAATCTCTCCGCCTCTCAGCTCCGAATACGCATGCGTGGCAAGAGCCACGCGCGCATTCAAACCGCCCATAGGAAAGCATTATTCAATGCTTTCCTATGGACATTCAGCGTCTTCTCACTGTGATTTTCACAGTGAGAATCAGAAAATCCTCTAGCGGCTGTCAATGAGACAGCCACTAGAGGCTGGATTAACCCTCAGTGAAACATAGCCGTTTCTCTGAAACGGCTATGTTTTCAGCTGCAGGGTTAAAACTAGAGACCTGGCACCCAGACCACTTCATTGAGCTGATGTGATCTGGGTGTCTGTAGTGGTCCTTAAAGTGTATGTGTTTATGCATGCACTGGCGTACATACCGCGGTCACACAGGTCGCAGCCCTGCGACCCGGTGCCCGCCGCCATGTGTTGCGGCCCCTGCCCGCGCAGCGTAAGCGCGCGCGGGGGGGCCCACGGATCAGTTTTCGCACCGGGGCCCCATGGGTTGTGTGTACGCCACTGCATTGAGACAGTGGAGTTGGAATAAGAGCAGCTATATGTTCCACATATTCCTGTCTTCCTGATTCAGCGGCACGCTTAGCTGCACTATCTGCCATCCGATTTCCTTTGGTTACATCACCATCTCCTCTCAGATGCGCTCGACAATGTATAATACCGACTTCTTTCGGTTCCCATACTGCTTCCAATAGTTGTAGTATTTCAGCTGCGTACTTGATTTCTTTGCCCTCTGAATTCAATAGTCCTCTTTCTTTATACAAAGCTCCGTGGGCATGAGTGGTTAAAAACGCATACTTGGAGTCCGTGTAGATGTTCACTCTTAAACCTTCAGCCAATTGTAACGCTCGTGTCAGTGCTATCAATTCTGCCTTTTGTGCTGATGTTCCTTTTGACAGTGGCCGAGCTTCTATCACCTTATCTATCGTTGTTACTGCGTATCCTGCATAGCGAATCCCTTCTTTCACATAGCTACTGCCGTCTGTATAATATTGGACATCGGGGTTCTGGATAGGAAAATCACGAAGATCTGGTCTACTTGAAAATACTTCATCCATCACTTCCAAACAATCATGTTGACTTTCAGTAGGTTGCGGCAGAAGGGTAGCTGGATTTAAGGTATTTACAGTCTCTAAATGCACTCTTGGGTTTTCACACAACATTGCTTGATACTTGGTCATACGGCTGTTACTAAACCAATGATTTCCTTTGTAATCCAACAACGTCTGTACTGCATGTGGAACTCGTACATAAAGTTCTTGACCCAGAGTGAGTTTATCGGCTTCAGCTACCAGCAGGGCGGCTGCAGCTACGGCTCTTAGACAAGGTGGAAGACCGCTGGCCACTGCGTCCAGTTGCTTAGACATGTAGGCAACAGGTCTTTGCCATGATCCCAAGTACTGTGTCAATACTCCCACAGCCATTCTTCTTTGCTCGTGTACATACAGGTAGAATGGTCGTGTGTGATCAGGTAGACCTAATGCTGGGGCACTCATCAAAGCCCTCTTCACATCTTCAAATGCCGTTTGCTGTTCTTGAGTCCATAGGAAGGGGTCGTGTTCTGTACCCTTAATAGCTGCATACAGAGGTTTTGCCAATATCGCATAACTGGGAATCCATATCCTACAGAAGCCTGCTGCCCCCAAGAACTCTCGCACTTGTCTTCTATTCTTGGGTGTTGGTATTTGGCACACAGCTTCTTTTCTCTCTGGCCCCATTATTCTTTGACCTTCAGAGATATGGAATCCCAGATATTTGACAGTTGGCAGACACAACTGAGCCTTCTTCCTAGACACCTTGTATCCTGCCTTCCAGAGAATGTGTAGTAGATCGTGTGTTGCTTGCTGACATATTTCTCTTGTAACTGCTGCTATCAACAAGTCGTCTACATATTGTAATAATACACACTCTCCTGGGATGGACTTGAAATCCAGTAGATCTTGACTCAGAGCTGAACCAAATAGGGTCGGTGAGTTTTTAAACCCTTGGGGTAGTCTTGTCCAAGTCATCTGGCGTTTCGAGCCCGTTACAGCATTTTCCCATTGGAAAGCGAAGATACATTGGCTTTCTGCGGCAATTCGAAGGCAAAAGAAGGCATCTTTGAGGTCTAGGACTGTAAAATAGGTAGCCCCGCCCAGAATTAAAGCAAGCAGGTTATACGGATTGGGCACAACTGGGTGTATACCAACAACCGCATCATTGACTGCTCTCAAGTCCTGCACAGGACGATACTCATCTGTCCCGGGCTTTTGAACAGGCAGCAATGGGGTGTTCCAGGGGGAAGTACAGAATTTTAGGATACCATACCGTATGAACTTATCCAGATAAGATTGGATGTTCTTCATAGCCTTCTGCGGGATGTGATATTGCCGTAGGCTCACTGGATAAACCCCAAGCTTTAGTTCAATTCGAATGGGTGGAATATTGCGGGCCAGTCCTGGTGGGTTGTTCTCTGCCCAAACTCCTGGTATGTTGAATAAGGATTCATCACTCTTAGGGTTTTGGCTAGTCAACGCTGTATAAAGTCGCCACTCTTCTTCCTTTGGTACGGATAATGTCATAATACCTGAAGGTCCATTAAACTTTAAGGATGTTGTTCCGTTTGGTAGGAACGTAATCTGCGCTTGCAATTTGGATAGCATATCACGTCCCAGCAATTGGACTGGACATTCAGGCATGTAAAGGAATTGATGTTTTACTACGTGGCCTCCCAATGTACAGAGTCGACTTTTAAGAACCGGTTTTGCAGCACTCCTTCCAGTTGCTCCTATTACGGTAATAGTTCTTCCAGATGGAGGAGCAACTAGGTCAGTCACCACCGAATGTTAAGCACCAGTGTCGATCATGAATGCACTCCTTTTTCCCCCTATTGATACATCGACCATAGGCTCTGCTCGACCAAGGGGGATGGAGCCCGGTCGGTATCAATAGCTCTCCATGACCGTGTCAGCCAATCCTACAAAGTCCCTATCTTCTCTATCGCGGGACCTTTGCGCTGCGGGATAGTATCTATCTTCTCTTACACTTCCTCTGTTTTTACTATTACTCCCTCCGGGACCTCCTCTACCTCTTGCTCTGCCTCTAAAGTTTCCATAACCTGCCCTGGGTGGGTCTCTCTCGTATTGCTCTCTTTTTGGACACTCGCTTCTCCAATGCCCTTCTTCTCTACAATACGCGCACTGATTCCTACTCAGGGGTTCCCTATTCCACCTACTATCGCCTCTATCTGGGCCCCGTCTATCTACGCCTGCGATCGCTACCGCTAGCATATCCGCCTTTTTGCGCATCTTGCGCTCTTCCTCTTTCTGATTCCCTATTCATGTACACCTTATTTGCTACCTCCATTAGTTGGGTGATGGACATTCCTGCGAACCCTTCTAACTTCTGTAGCTTGCGCTTAATATCTCCGTAAGCTTGGCTGACAAAGGCAGAGTTTACCATTCGGGAATTCTCAGTGTCTTCCGGATTAAAGGGGGTATACAAACGGTATGCCTCCAATAATCGGTCAAAAAGACACTAGGCGCTTCATCACTTTTCTGAATCACCTCAACCGTCTTCGACATATTTATGGCTTTCTTCCCTCCGGCTTTCATGCCAGCAATTATAGCGTCTCTATAGGCTTTTAGTTGAACCATATCTGCGCCATTAACATTCCACTCGGGATCGGTATTAGGATAATGAGTTGCGGCCCATGCTGCTGGATTTGCTTGGTTTAAAATACGGGCTTCTTCCTCCAGTGCTTTAATAGCCGCTTGATTTATCCTAGTCCTCTCCTCGTTGTTAAACAATGTCATTAATAATTGCTGGCAATCAGCCCAAGTTGGATTATGCGTCTGGACTATCGAGGTGAACAGGTCGGTCATGGCTTGTGGCTTTTCAGTATACGAGGAATTGTGGGTCTTCCAATTCAAGAGATCGGTAGTCGTGAACGGGACATATACGAAGACTGGGTCAGCATACACCATTTGACCCAGATCATTAAGGTAGGCTGACCCAGGATTCAAACGAAGAGGCATCTGGTAATGTTTAGGTTTTTGGGTTCCAGTCAGTTGTCGGGTTAGTATAGGGCTTCGTGGAGGGGCGTCGGTTAGAGGTTCCGGTCGGGGGGTAATAAGACATGCGGATAGGGAAGCTTTATCATGGGGAAGGCCAGTGAATAAAATATTCCGGGCCGGGCTAGAAGAAGCCTGACCAGAAGCTTGAAATGGCGCCAAATCGGAATAGATGGACTTAACGGGGGCTGGTGTCGGAAGGGGAGGTTTATTATGGCGTGGGGTGGATTCTGAACTAGAGGAGGAAGTGGAAGTGGATGGGGACAGCGGGTGAGGGGGTGTAGAACTTCCTGTACTTGTATCACCTCCCCCTACAGGGAAATAAGGGGGCGGCATAGGGATCTCGGACTCAGGGGGCGTGTCCAAAATGGGCTTAACCGTGGTCCTAGTGGACAAACAAGTCCTGGCCACCATGAGGCGACATTGCTCCTCGTGGCATATTCGGACCCATCTTGGCAAGTCGTTTATGGCCTGCCTCCAACAATCAATGTATGGAAACTGTCCGTAAAATTCAGGCCTACCTGATACAGCCACGTGTACACGCTGTACCAGATTTGGATCTAAACTGCCACGTGGCGGCCATGCCGCAACCAAAGTAGGCCATTCCCTAGTGCACAAAGTGATCAAACGGGCAGGAGACATTTTAACCCCAAAATCACATACTGTGAATCCCTTTTTAAAATTCTTTACCATACATCCTAAGGGATCCAAAATCGTCGACTCCGACGCGCCCATACTTATCAATGGAGCGTCGTTGACAACGAATGCTATACACACACTCTATTTAACAGTCACACCCGTTCCTTCGGCAACAGCACCACGTGGTACAGTTACCAACTGAAACGTACACAGTAACACAATAAAAACACTCAGGGAATTCCCGTACACACACAGCTGTTACACCAGTCACTAAGTAATCGAAATTATGCCCTTTGGCGAAACTATACCGTCACCCACGCTATAATTCTCTATATATGAATTTCCCGTCTATAACACACCCCATCGTCTTTTACAAACAGCAGTTACAGTACGGTTAGCATAGGTCAAAGTACAATTTAAGGTCACAATACAATTATTAGTGGTTATGGTGTTAGACATGCAATAGACGACAATTATTAGTACTTATATACAGTATCAGTAAATATACAGGGTTATGGTACCGTGCACTATAATACAGTAACACACTATTAACACTCTCGCTAGACTGCAGAGCTCACGCTATCTAACAAGATATACACATTACTAAACAATCTTTATCACATATACAATCCCAACTAATCTATTGGCCAGTACCTTGATGGACTACCTAAAACTATCTACATCCGTTTTGGTTAGCCACACTGCCCAAGCACCACATATAGCGAACTAGAGGGTGGAATTTACAACAGAACCCTTTTAGTCTTTCTACTCTATCAATAGTCTAGTGGGTTCCAAATTTACACGCCTTCCCGCTTAGCCAAGATAGGTTGAGAGCTAGCGGACTGAATTTACACAGACGCCGCTTAGTCTCCCGGTCCCTCCGACCTAGCGAACAAATTGTACACCCTAGAACGCTAGTCTAGACAAGACACCGGTGTCCGGCTAGGGCTATTTACACAGAACCCCGCCTGACTCCAAACCAAATCAAACGGTCTTACTAAAGAGCGTTCGATTGAGCGGTGCGCCTTCGCACCTTCCCTCCGACAGAGGGGGCAGATTCCATACACAGATTAACCCCTTATGGGCCTACCGCACAATCGGTATACCCCTAGTGGGTCCGCCGTCTAAAACAGCGGTCGTCTTACCTCCTCATTCCTGAACCTGAGTTCACACTCATCGACGGGGACACCCCAGCACTTACTACGTAGAGGCCGATGATCTCCTGGACAACAGACCAGTGGTGCCGAGACGAAGGGAGGTCCACGCAGAAGTTCAGGGGTGCAGCCGTAGAGAACGTGGGCAATGATAGACCGTCTCACGCCTCTGCTTCTCAGCTACCATTGAACGATGAGCTTCCCGGCCAATGCACCAAATGATACCGGAGAAACTGACGGAAGCCAAGCACAGAGAGATGGACACAGGTTTCTTCAGGAAGGAAGAGATTCTTTATTCGGTTCACCAATCGGGACTCAGAGGGACTAATGTCACCAAAATACAACAGGTTCTGAGCCCCGGACAATAGTGCAGGCTCCTTATATAGGCATATAACTCCTCCCATATTAAGCTCCACCCGCACATTCTCTTGACCAATCAAAACAAATAAGAATGAACTTCCTGCTTGACCGCATGGCTTGTCCAGCACAATGGAGGAGGGAATACTACATCCTGTATTCTCGCACATGCTCCGTACACTACTGATCGTATCTTGCCACGTGCAACCAACCGACCGATACGTCAGCATATGCACGTACACATGCCACGTGGTAATACTAAATTTATTTTTACCGAGATTCCACCACACTACCCCCCCAGCAGTACCCCTAGCCCCCCAGCAGTACCCCTACCCCCTACACATTACCCCTACCTCCTACACAGTACCCCTACCGCCCCAGCAGTACCCCTACCCCCCCACAGCACCCCTACCCCCCACACAGCACAGCACCCCTCATACACAAACACACACAGCACCCCCACCAAACACACAGCACCTCACACCTCAATGCAGTATGTGTGTGTATTCAGCAGTCTGTATGTCTGTGCGTGTATTCAGCAGTCTGTGTGTGTGTGCGTGTATTCAGCAGTCTGTGTGTGTGTGCGTGTATTCAGCAGTCTGTGTTTGTTTGTGCATGTATTCAGCAGTCTGTTTGTTTGTGCGTGTATTCAGCAGTCTGTGTGTGTGCGTGTATTCAGAAGTCTGTGTGTGCGTGTATTCAGCAGTCTGTGTGTGTGTGTGTATTCAGCGGACTGTGTGTGTGTATTCATCAGTCTCTGTATTCAGCAGTCGTGTGTGTGTGTGTATTCAGCAGACTGTGTGTATGTATTCAGCAGACTGTGTGTATGTATTCAGCAGTCTGTGTGTGTGTATGTATTGCATTTGTTGGAGATACTAATAAATATAAGCTTAATTTTATCTATTCATATCATTATTTAAAATTTGTATCATTGAACTCTCTGTGTTCTTTTAAAACAAAAGTTATTAGTTCGGACAACAGTACGAGTTGTTTTTTCTAAACTTAAACTCAGTATTTGGGTTTAATTGCCGTGTTGGCACTTTAAGGAAAAAAAAGTTGGCATGTATTGCGGTTTGGGCACTCGGACTCAAAAAGGTTCGCCATCACTTGCATAAGATCTTGGCAGCAAACTCCTACTGAACCCTCATTCTAGTCTGACTTGACATTACATGGCAGCAGCCCACAACATTGAACCCAGCAAGTCTCTATAGTTTTAACTGTTTGATTACTGGAGAACGTGAGCCTCACATCACTCACCCTCCCAGCAAGCCAAGCACTTCATGTCATGCCTATCTCTCTCTTTTATATTTAAATATATATACACATATGTTAAGTGTGGGATATGCATATCTGTGCCAGTGCTACATGCAGAATTACACCGCAATATTTAACTCTTTCTTTTTATTTTTTAGGCAGAGATTTTAACCAGCGTTCCAGTTCACAGTTCCGATGATGCTGGTAAAGCGGGTTTGGTGCTCTTGGAAAAGGGTTGCAAAGTGGTTATTGTGACACTGGGAGGAGAAGGCTGTGTCATTGTTTCACAGGAGAAAACCCTCCCCCAGCACATACCTCCCAAAAAAGTTACAGCCGTGGACACAACGGTATGTCACTGTACACACGGGTCCTGCGTAGTGTTTCACAAGTATTTATATCTTACTCTTTTTATTAGATTCATTAATCTAAAGTCTTCTTTTTATAACAACGTCTTTCTTTTAAAGATGAGCTTCACTTGCAGAAAAATAATATATTCATTATTAGAGGATTGAAATTATGTTTATTTTTTTTGTAAATATATGTAATAATGTTTTTCAATGTTATAACATTCCCCATCCCACAATTTTTACTAATATGCATTTACATCCTCCAATTGCTTATTGGTTGGTCATGTTTCAAGTTGTTTTCCTACTGGTGCGGGGCTCTGTTGAGCAAAGGTCTCCACAATGAGAAACCTGTACTACATGTCACTAAAATAATGCATTACAGATAGGGAAGTGACAATTTGTCATTACATTTTTTTTACAGTAGACATTGTGCCTAAACATACAATGTATCAGAGAATATTAAAAGCATAGTGAATTCCATCAAATATCTACAAGACGGAGTCCCTTTCAGGTATAATTATACACTCTACTGGTGTAGTCATCAAATGTGTAGATTAAAAGATGTACAAATCCCGAACATGGCAGCTGTATTGGATGCAAGCTGAATTAAAATATTCTAATTTATCATCTATGTGAATCGCAGCAATGAATGCCCATGGCATTGGTGTGATAGGACAATGGATGCTCACTAGAACCGATCTTCTTGATGAAGTGACTAATTCTTCATAGAGTTAGGCTGACACGCTCAGTGCAGTCCTTCTGAATTTAGCTGCCAGTGTTGGCATTTCACATGGAGTTTTGGGTTTTGTTGTTCTGTCTGAAGATGGTACTTAACTCTGACACTAAATTTGCTGAACTGGTTAAACAACGTTTGTGTGATAAATTGGCTGTTTTATTGCTTTATTAAATAATATAGATTCCTGTCTTAGCAACACTCCATATTTCTGGTAAGTTTGTAACATGTCTCACTTACAGGTAAGTACTCATAGTCTCGTAGTTGTGGTCTGTACCTCTACATGCCATAGATAGGCTATATTCTAACAAGTACTACTGTGTACAAGGCAGATGGATTTCAGGAAGGAATTTAAACAGCACTTTATTATTATTATTATTATATGAAAGATCATCGGATTTAGCCATGGATCAGAAAGCTATTTGTGATATATCTGCATACTTTTTTCCAGTATAAATGAATGACCCCTTAAGCAGGCTACTGTGATACCCATCCTAAAAAAGCCACCCCTTGAACCATCTTCCACTTCCAATTATCGTCCCATATCCCTGCTTCTTTTTCCTCAAAGATTCTAGAAAGACTTGTCTTTACTCGTATGACTCACTTCCTAAATTCCAACTCCTTCATCGATCCTCTCCCCTCCACTCTACTAAGACTGATTTTATTAACGTTACAAATGACCTAATCACAGCTAAATCCAAAGGTCACTATTCCCTACTAATTCTTGACCTCTCTGCCGCCTTTGACACTGTTGATCATGTCCTCCTTCTCCAAACTTTTCAATCCCTCAGTCTCTGTGACACTGTCCTCTCGTGGTTCTCCTCCTATCTTTCCCAACGTTCGTGTCTCCTTTTCCAATGACACCTCTTCCTCTTGCCCTGTCTCATTTGAAGTCCCCCAAGAATCTGTTCTTGGTCCCCTTCTGTTCTCTCTTTATACTTGGCAAACTCATTAACTCCTTTGGATTCCGCTACCATCTGTATGCCGACGACACCCAGATATATCTCTCCTCCCCTGATCTCTCCCCCGCGGTCCTACAACGTGTCGCTTGCCTTTCTTCAATCCCTGATTTGATGTCCTCCCGCTTTCTGAAACACAATCTCTCTAAAACTAAGCTTCTTATTTTTCTCCCTCATGAGGCTGATCCGCCTCCTTTGCTTTCCCTACAATGGCACTTGCATCAGTCCGTCCTTGTAAGCTCGTTGTCTTGGTGTTATCTTTGATCCTGGCCTCACCTTTGCGACTCATATCCTGTATGTTGCTAAAACCTGTCGATTCCATCTTAAAAACATTGCCCACATCCGCCCCTTTCTCACGCAAGATGCTGCCAAGGAGCTTGTTCATGCTCTGGTAATCTCTCTCATGGATTACTGTAATTCTCTCCTAGTTGGTCTCCCCAGAAGCCATACTGCCCTACTACAGTCTGTAATAAATGCTGCTGCCAGGCTGATTTTTCTCACCTGTCTTTCCCATACTTTGCCCCTCTATCAATCCTTACACTGGCTTCCTGTATCATATAGGGGTCAATTCAAACTACTAACCCTTACCTATAAAGCTCTAACCAACTCTATCCCCTCTTACATTTCTTCCCTGATTCATAGATATGCCCCTTCTTGGTCTCTCTGCTCTACCGGTGACGTTCTCCTGTCCGCTGCTCGCACCCTTACTGCTAACTCGCGCTTGCAGGACTTCTCGCGGGCGGCTCCTTTCCGTTGTGACAGCCTGCCTACCGCCATCAGACTCTTCCCTAGTCTTCAATTGTTTAAAAAGTCCCTCAAAACACTTCTGTCCAGAGTAACTTATTTATACTTATCCATATCTGTCTCTCTTGCTCTCCTAAAGAGCCATACTCCACTCTCACCTCCAGCTCTGCTACTTTTCCATCTTGTTTGGTGGTGGTCACCCTTGCTGCCCTTTTGTGTTTTTGTACCCCATCTCCTCTAGACTGTAAGCTTGTTTGAGCAGGGCCCTCATCTACCTATTGTTCCTGTGTCACTGTGTAATTGTCTAATTTATTGTAAACTCCCCCCCTTTCATAATATTGTCAAGCGCTGCAGAATTAATTGGCACTATATAAATACCCAGTGGCGTACTAACGGGGAGGCGGCGGTCCACTCACTAGGGGAGTGCCATGACTGCCAGTGTCATGAGTCACCCCCCCCCCCCCCATCAATTCGTATAGTGTGCAAGGGGGGAGGGTGGCTGGTGTTTTTTTTTTTTTTAATTAAGGGGATGTGCAGGTTCTTTTTTTTATTGTTTATTAAGGGGGTTGTGCATGTTTTTTTTTTTTATTAAGGGGGGTGTGCAGGTTTTTTTTATTAAGGGGGTGTGTAAATTTTTTTATTTATTAAGGGGATGTGGAGGGTTTTTTTTTTATTAAGGCAGGTGTGCAGGTTTTTTTTTTTAAATTAAGTGGGGGTGTGCAAGGTGTTTTCATTATTAAGGGGGTGTGCAGGGCTGTATGAACTTTGTGTAGTGGGTGCAGAGTTTTTATGTGTAGGGGTGTATGGACTTTATGTGATGGGGTGCAGTGTTTTTTATATAAAGGGGGGAATGAATTTGATGTGTAGGGTGGGTGCAGGGTTTGTATGTGTGGGGGGTGCACAATTTTTATGTGCAACAAATATTCTTGAAAATGCTCTAGGTAGTGGTGCAAATGCTCTAGGTACGCCTCTGTATATACCAATAATAATAATAACCACTTGTTAATTGTACATTGCTGTTAATGAGAGCTATTTGTGTTACATAGAAACATAGAATGTGACGGCAGATAAGAACCATTCGGCCCATCTAGTCTGCCCAGTTTTCGAAATACTTTCATTAGTCCCTGGCATTATCTTATAGTTAGGATAGCCTTATGCCTATCCCACGCATGCTTAAACTCCTTTACTGTGTTAACCTCTACCACTTCAGCTGGAAGGCTATTCCATGCATCCACTACCCTCTCAGTAAAGTAATACTTCCTGATATTATTATTTTTTTTTTGTCAATCTCTTTTTATTGAAATTTTGTTTTTTCATACCCTTGCGGGTCAAGAATATTTTAAAATGTACATCAAACATAATCATGAAAACACAGTATGGCATGAACAATAGCATGTAAACGAAATCATGTACTAGAGAATTTGGGCCTGCAATGGTATGTTATCGTGAGTGTGTGAATTGCCTCGGGAGAATGGGCGAGTAACCATGATATGTGTGTAGTAACCCTCTTGGGTTCTGAGTTATGGCCTTCTTCTATGTGTACCCAGGGCCCTGGGGGGCCTGGGGGGGTACGTAGGTTTGGAGCGGTCGCTCCCTCTTGCCAGTGGGGGGAATGGGGTGAGCTAGGAGTGGCTCAAGGCCAGCAGATTGTGTATAGTTATAACTGTGCAACGTAGAACATGTGTGTTAAAGTCTCTGTTATTGGAATCAGGCATCAGGAGTAGGTCGCTTGTCAATGGCCTGGTTGGGTGCGGGTATGCCCAAAGCGTGGCCGAATGTCGGGAACTCCTCAAGTGTGGAGATTTTGTGAACAGTTCCGTGTCTAGTGACCACCAGGAATCTGGGTGACCTCCAATGGTATTCTATCCCCGCTTCTCTGAGGGTGCTGGTGACTTGGTTCAGCGATCTGCGCCATTGTAGCGTGGCTCTGGTGAGGTCTTGGTAGATGTTAAGCTGTGCGCCTTCAAATGTGAGTGGCGTCTTGCCCCGGAGAGCAGTCATCAGGATTCTTTTGTCTTGGGAGGTAGCACAGAGGACAATCACGTCTCGGGCCAAGTTTGGGGCTGTCCTGCCCGAAGGTGGCAGGCGGTATATCCCATCCGTATTAAATTTCTTGGCCTGTGTAGGTGGCAGGATGGTGGCCACGAGGCGTCTCAGGTAGTGAGGTAATTCGTCTGAGGAGACGTCGTCTGGTACTCCTCTTATTTTTATGTGATTTCGCCTTGTCCTGTCGTCGAGGGCGATATAGTGGAGGGAGAGTGCTTGCTGTTGATTCTGGAGTGCCAGTACTGTGTCCTGCAAGGTGGTTAGTCCCTGTTTGATGTCAGTAACATCGTTCTCTGTGGTCTGAACCCTGACAGCTATAGCCTGCACGTCAGACTTAATGGCTTCTATGCTGGTCGCCAAGAGGTTTTTGATTTCCCCAATTAGGTGTTGGAAGTCCCGCTGGGTGACTGGGGCAGACCCATCAGTGGTTCCCCCTGGTGTAGGTACCTGTTCTGGGGGTTGGGCATGTGGGCTGGGACCCCTGTGTACCTGTCAGGGTTTCTTTGCTGTTTTAAACAGCAAACCTTTCTGTTTCAGTGATTGAGTTTGCAGCTGCATTACTATGAGCTGCTTCTGCTTGTTGCCACGGTTACTCACCTGTGAGTAGTAATCAACCCTGCTGCTAATCAGTTCTGCCTATTTAAGCAGCTAAGCCCAGAACCTCCTTGCCCTTGCGTGGTTTCCTGTTTCCCAGAAGTCTCCTTGTTCCTGTGTTTCCTGTTTGATCCTGGTTCCTGACTCCGGCCTTGTTCCTGACTCCGCTGCTCTCCGTGCTCCTGATCCTGGCTTGTCTGACTACCCGCTCTGGTGACTGACCCCTGCTTGATTCCTGGACTTTGCTTTTGTTTATTATTTGTTATTTATTAATAAAGGTGTGTTTGCATCTACTTCTGTCTCTGTCTGGTTCCTGGTCCCTGACATTACGCAAGGGCCATGAATACAGATGGTACAGGCAAGACACCTATACCTAACCTGCTTACCCAGTGGGACCAGCAGAACCACCATTTGGACCAGTATGCCCATCTGGATCCAGTACCCGGCCAGCCTGCGATTGCGGCCGCCTCTGCCTCACTTCCTGTTCTAGCACCGGTTGTAGCCTCCAAACCTGTAGCGGCTAGAGAAATGACTGGGTCTGTCCCGCTCCCTCAGTATTTTGGGGGCAACCCAGCTCAGTGCAGAGAATTTATAAATCAAGTTAAAGGATACCTTGAAACCCTGCCCCAGGCATTTCCTACAGACAGTGACAAAGTTCACTTCATGATTTCTTTGCTGTCTGAAAAGGCCCTAGCTTGGGCAAAACCTCTCTGGGAGGCAGAGAGGCCTAATATTTACAATTACCCTGAATTTGTTGCATCCCTCAATAGGGTTTTTGATATTCCAGCTCGCTCCACCCCTACTGCCGAACTACTCATGTCTAATTCTCAGGGCACAAAAACTATTGTCGAGTATGCCAGTGAATTCCGTACCATGGCAGCAGAGGGTGGCTGGAACAACGAGACTCTCGTGGCTGCCTTTGCACAAGGTCTCTCCGATGTGTTTAAAAATGAGATTGCAGCCAGAGAATTACCTAAAGATCTCGAGGAACTGATATCATTTGTCACCCTCATTGACATCAGACTCCAAGAGAGATCCTCATCCAAGGAGCGCCTGCGGAGGCCTCTTGTAAACTTGGCACCGAGCTTTTCTTGCACACCCGAACCTCCCTCACCTCCCATGCCTCCTGGTCCTGAGTCCTCTGTCTGTGTGGAGCCAAAGCAGTTAGGCTTCTCACGCCTCTCGGTCGAGGAGAGAGCCTTTAGGAGGAGGGAGGGTCTGTGCCTATACTGCGGACACCATGGTCACTTGTTAAAATTTTGCCCGATTCGTCCGGCAAAGGGCCCGCACCCAAGATACTGTCAGGGGCAGATCTTGGGTGGTCTTTCTGCAGACCCAGAGATATGTGTGCGCAAACCCTTGGTGCCTGTTATCCTCTCCTGGCCTGATTCATCCATTGAAACCCGGGCGTTACTTGATTCTGGGGCCGCAGGCTTGTTTATAGATTGTGCATTTGCAGCAAAGCACCCTATACCCTTACAGTCTCGCAACTCCCCACTAGCCTTCGAAGCCATCGATGGCAGACCAATACAGCCAACCCACGTGACCCAAGAAACCGTGCCCATATCTCTGGCTGTAGGGGCTCTACATCATGAGACGACCCAATTCCAGGTCATTTCCTCTCCATATTACCAGGTTGTTTTGGGATACCCTTGGTTACAGAAGCATAACCCCACAATTGATTGGCGCAAAGCTGAGATATTATCATGGTCCCAGCAATGCACATTGTCCTGTCTCCAGAAACCGGTCAAAGTTTTGGGCGCATGTTCTGCCTCTTCCTTACCCGCTGAGTACCAAGAATTCCAAGATGTATTTGACAAGGGTCAAGCCAGCGTTCTGCCACCACACCGTCTGTATGACTGTGGTATCGAACTCCAACCGGGTACCAATCCTCCCCGGGGCCGGATTTACCCACTGTCTGTAGCAGAGAATCGAGCCATGGAGGAGTATGTTACCGATGCACTGTCTAAGGGTTTTATTCGGAAGTCATCTTCTCCTGCCGGGGCCGGCTTTTTCTTTGTAAAGAAAAAAGATGGCGAGTTGAGACCCTGTATCGACTATAGGGGTCTCAATCGCATTACTATTAAGAATGCCTACCCCATTCCATTAATCACGGAATTATTTGACCGCCTCAAGGGAGCAACGGTCTTCACCAAACTTGATCTGAGAGGGGCATATAATCTTGTCCGGATAAAAGAGGACCACGAATGGAAAACCGCATTTAACACCAGGAGCGGCCATTACGAATACCTAGTAATGCCCTTTGGTCTTTGCAATGCTCCGGCGGTTTTCCAAGAATTTATAAATGACGTCCTGCGAGATATGCTGCAGCAATGTGTGGTGGTTTATCTTGATGATATTCTTATCCATTCCATATCTCTCGAGAACCATCACGCAGACGTTTCTCGTGTTCTACAGAGACTTAGAGAAAATAGTCTGTTCTGCAAATTGGAGAAATGTGAGTTTCACTGCAAACAGGTTACATTCTTGGGATATGTTATCTCAGATACTGGATTCTCTATGGATCCGGAGAAACTTTCGGCTGTACTAAAATGGCCTCGACCTACGGGTCTTCGCTCTATACAACGGTTTCTGGGTTTCGCCAATTATTATCGGAAGTTCATACGCAACTTTTCTTCCTTGGTTAAACCTCTCACGGACATGACCAGGAGAGATGCTGATCCACAGCATTGGTCACAGGAAGCCATTACTGCCTTTGAGTCTCTCAAAGTCGCCTTTGCTGCTGCTCCTATACTGGCACACCCCAACCCTGCCTTACCATTCATTCTTGAGGTCGATGCGTCTGAGACAGGAGTGGGCGCCCTCCTGTCTCAACGTCCTAACCCAGAGAGCTCCAGGCATCCGTGCGGGTATTTCTCGAGGAAATTGAACCCGGCGGAATGCAACTACCAGATTGGTGATAGAGAACTTCTAGCCATAATTTTAGCTCTCAAAGAATGGAGGCACCTTCTTGAGGGTACTTCAGTGCCAATCCTCATACTCACAGACCACAAGAATCTAACATATCTTTCTGAAGCTAAGCGACTTACCCCCCGGCAAGCTAGATGGGCCCTCTTCCTATCAAGATTCAATTATGTGGTTTCTTACTTGCCCGGTACAAAAAACATTCGGGCTGATGCCTTGTCTCGACAGTTCTCCCCTCCATCTAGAGAGGAGATAACCCCTACTCCTGTGATTCCTCCGGACCATATACTGGCAACCATCCGTACTAACCTCACCTCACCCCTAGGCGAGGAGATTCTGGCTGCACAAAGTAATGCTCCTCCAGAGAAACCTAATGGCCGTTGTTTTGTACCTATTAACCTCCGTACGAAACTATTGAGTACATACCACGACCCCAAAGCAGCTGGACATCCAGGCAAAAACCAGTTAATCTGGTCCGTATCCCCGCAATTTTGGTGGCCTAGTCTCCGTTCGGATGTCACCGCTTTCGTAGCTGCCTGTCCTGTGTGCGCTCAAAACAAAACCCCACGACGCCCTCCAGTGGGTCTCCTGCAAACCATACCTAATGGTGAACGACCCTGGACCCACTTGTCCATGGATTTTTATCGTAGATCTTCCGGTCTCCCATGGCAATACAGTCGTTCTCATGGTTGTTGACCGATTCTCGAAGATGTCGCATTGCATTCCCTTGAAAAAACTACCAACTTCCCAGGAACTTGCAACAATTTTTGGTCGGGAGATCTTTCGTTTGCATGGGTTACCCAAAGTGATAGTCTCAGATAGGGGTAGCCAGTTCGTGTCCAGATTTTGGAGAGCTTTTTGTACGCAAATGGGAATTCAGCTTTCCTTCTCCTCGGCCTACCACCCGCAATCCAATGGTGCAGCGGAACGAGCTAACCAAACACTGGAACAGTTTCTGCGTTGCTACATTTCTGACCACCAGAACAACTGGTCTGATCTGCTACCCTGGGCGGAGTTTGCCCACAATAGTGCGATTAATGCCTCCTCCCGGCTATCCCCGTTCCTGGCAAACTATGGGTTTCAACCGTCCATGTTGCCTGATACGTTCTTGCCACAGGAGATACCGGCATTGGAGGAACATCTCAGGGAACTCCGTTCCACTTGGGTGCAGGTTCCGAGTTCTTTGCAACGCGCAATGCAGAACTACAAACTCCAGGCCGACCGCAGATGCCTTCCTGCACCTACCTATCAGGTCGGAGAGAGGGTCTGGCTGTCTTCCCGCAACCTACGCCTCCGTGTTCCCGCACAAAAACTGGCACCCCGATACGTTGGGCCATTTCGTATACTTCGAAGGGTTAACCCTGTAGCTTACGCACTTGACCTTCCTGCTAACATGCGCATCTCAAATGTTTTCCATGTTTCCCTCTTGAAACCGTTGGTTTGTAATCGCTACACCACCTCAGTTCCACGTCCTGTCCTGATTGACAATCATGAGGAATATGAAATACGCAGCATCATTGACTCACGGGTCTTCAGAGGACAGATCCAATACTTGGTGCACTGGAAAGGATAAGGTCCAGAGGAACGCTCCTGGGTTCCAGCCTCTGATGTCCATGCACCATCCCTCCTTCGTTCCTATCACGCCCGCTTCCCCATGAAGCCCGGACCCACCAACAGAGATGGGGGGAATCGTTGAGGGGGAGGTACTGTCAGGGTTTCTTTGCTGTTTTAAACAGCAAACCTTTCTGTTTCAGTGATTGAGTTTGCAGCTGCATTACTATGAGCTGCTTCTGCTTGTTGCCACGGTTACTCACCTGTGAGTAGTAATCAACCCTGCTGCTAATCAGTTCTGCCTATTTAAGCAGCTAAGCCCAGAACCTCCTTGCCCTTGCGTGGTTTCCTGTTTCCCAGAAGTCTCCTTGTTCCTGTGTTTCCTGTTTGATCCTGGTTCCTGACTCCGGCCTTGTTCCTGACTCCGCTGCTCTCCGTGCTCCTGATCCTGGCTTGTCTGACTACCCGCTCTGGTGACTGACCCCTGCTTGATTCCTGGACTTTGCTTTATTTATTATTTGTTATTTATTAATAAAGGTGTGTTTGCATCTACTTCTGTCTCTGTCTGGTTCCTGGTCCCTGACAGTACCTTCATGGTGTCCTGCTCCGCTGTTCCCGCCATTGTGGCTGGCGGCCTGTGTTGTTGCAGCATGGTGCTGATATCCCTGGACCCTGAGGCAGTCTCCGGTGGGGGTTTCTGGGACCGGCGGCCCATTTCTGCCCAAGTGTGTAGGGGTGCCGTATGGGGATCGTCCCCTGCTGAGTCCTCAGGCTGATCGAGGCCGTCGAGGAATGCCGCCCAATCGAGGGCTGCAGCCGGCTTGTAGGCCGCAGGTCTGCGTTTCCGGCGGTTCACCCGTGCCGGGCACACAAACGGCATGGGAGGTGGTAGGGGAGAGTGCCAATGATGCCCCTGGTCAGGAGTGGGTGAGTTGGGGGTGTTAATCCCCACTTGTCGGGTTTTTTGCGGGTTGCGGTCGGGAGCTGTGCTGAGGTGCGACCGCTCCGGCTCGTGGTCAGGCTCCGCCCCCACTTCCTGATATTATTTTTAAACCTTTGCCCCCTCTAATTTAAGACTATGTCCTCTTGTTGTGGTAGTTTTTCTTCTTTTAAATATAGTCTCCTCCTTTACTGTGTTGATTCCCTTTATGTATTGTGTTGCCCTCTATATATTTGTGTAGGGTGGTGCCATGGAAACAGGAGGGGGGGTTGCTGGAAGAAAGGTGAGTGCACAGCACAAAAAGCATAAGGCAGGAGAACGCAGGGTAAGAGATTTAGGGATTGAAGTGACCACAAGTGAAAGATTTCGTAAAGTCTAAGAAATCAGTACACTGGTGATAAGACACATGAAATTAGCAGTATGAAGGTACTGAGACCTGGGTGCTGGGGAGATTCTGGGTTAGACTCATAGAATTGGCATACTGAGGAAACTTGGGGTAAGAGACCTGGTTTCGGAATAGACTCTGGGTAAGAGACCTGGGTGCTGAGGAGTCCTGGGATAAGACACCTGGGTGCTGAAGAGACTCTGAGAGCTGAGGATATTTGTGGTAAGAGACCAGGGTGCTGAGGAGACACGGGGGAAGAGACCTGGGTTCTAAAGAGACTATGGGTAAGCGACCTTGGTTCTAAAGAGACTATGGGTAAGAGACCTGGGTTCTAAAGAGACAATGGGTAAGAGACCTTGGTTCTAAAGAGACTATGGGTAAGATACCTTGGTTCTAAAGAGACTATGGGTAAGAGACCTGGGTTCTAAAGAGACTATGGGTAAGTGACCTTGGTTCTAAAGAGACTATGGGTAAGAGACCTGGGTTCTAAAGAGACAATGGGTAAGAGACCTTGGTTCTAAAGAGACTATGGGTAAGAGACCTTGGTTCTAAAGAGACTATGGGTAAGATACCTTGGTTCTAAAGAGACTATGGGTAAGAGACCTTGGTTCTAAAGAGACTATGGGTAAGAGACCTGGGTTCTAAAGAGACTATGGGTAAGAGACCTGGGTTCTAAAGAGACTATGGGTAAGAGACCTGGGTTCTGATGAGACTTGAGGTAATAGACATGGGTGCTGAGGAGACTCTGTGCAAGAGACATGGGTGCTGAGGAGACCTGTGATAATAGATGTGGGTGCTGAGGAGACTTGTGATAAGACACCTGGGTGCAGAGGAGACTCTGGGTGCTGAGGATACTTTTGATAAGAGACTCTGGGTGCTGAGGAGACAGGGTAAGGTATAAGGGTGCTGATGAGACTCAAGGTAAAATAAGTGGGTGCTGAGGAGACTCTGGGTAAGAGACATGGGTGCTGAACAGACTCGGGCTAAGAGACCTGGTTTCTGATGAGCCTTTGGGTGAGAGACCTAGTTTCTGAGGAGCCTTTGGGTGAGAGACCTAGTTTCTGAGGAGACTCTGGGTAAGAGACCTGGTTTCTGAGGAGACTCTGGGTAAGAGACCTGGTTTCTGAGGAGACTCTGGGTAAGAGACCTGGTTTCTGAGGAGACTCTGGGTAAGAGACCTGGTTTCTGAGGAGACTCTGGGTAAGATACCTGGTTTCTGAGGAGACTCTGGGTAAGAGACCTGGTTTCTGAGGAGACTCTGGGTAAGAGACCTGGTTTCTGAGGAGACTCTGGGTAAGAGACCTGGTTTCTGAGGAGACTCTGGGTAAGAGACCTGGTTTCTGAGGAGACTCTGGGTAAGAGACCTGGTTTCTGGGGAGACTCTGGGTAAGAGACCTGGTTTCTGAGGAGACTCTGGGTAAGAGACCTGGTTTCTGAGGAGACTCTGGGTAAGAGACCTGGTTTCTGAGGAGACTCTGGGTAAGAGACCTGGTTTCTGAGGAGACTCAGCGTATGAGACCTGGTTTCTAAAGAGACTCAGGGTAAGAGACCTAGTTTCTGAGGAGCCTCTGGGTAAGAGACCTAGTTTCTGAGGAGACTCAGGGTGCTGAGGATACTTGTGGTAAGAGACCTGGGTGCTGAGGAGACAGGGGGTGAGAGACTTGGGTGCAGAGGAGATTGAAAGGTCAGGGAAATTATTGCAATAGACTGGCTGTCTGGGAGTAAGACCATAGAACTTGAGAGAAAGATAAAGCATGGCTTAGACTACAAGTCCTGCTTGTGAGGGTCTTCAAAATTATTTGAGGTTTTAAAGGGGGCTTTTTTTTCAAGATGTGTATAGATTATTAGTCTAGAATAAAACTGATTATATGTGCCAGGTTTGTTTAGTCCCAGCCAGATAAACTTTCTAAGTAGGTCCTGATTTTGCAACTTTCCTGTGAATGTTGGTTTTGCAAACGTTAATAAAATTGTACATTTCCATCTATGGTCACAAAACCGGCACAGAGGGGTCTATTTACTACTCACGTTCACTCAGAAAACAACGTTTTTGGGGTTAAAATTAGACAATTATCGATACACTTGGTTATGATGGTGATCTTGACGGTAGTGCTCCCACATCTTCTGAAGTTTACCATGACTGTCACTGTCCTGGAATCAGCATTTATATGGTTGCAGCTCTTTTATGAAAATGATAAAGTTGTAATAATCTTAATTTTGTGATTGTCCATCCCTCTTGCCTGGTAACATTCAGGTAAAATGTACTCCTCTCCTTTCCAACGGCAGGACTTCTTCTCACAGTTTGCAATTCCTAATGCGTCGATGTCAGCGAGCTGCTACAACGCTCACAAACTTCGGTTATGGAGACAAGCGCCCTTAGTGGCTGCCCGGAAGATAGCCCTTTAATCATTTACAAAACAGCAATGTTTTACATTAAATGGTTAAAAACACAGCATTACTGCACCCAGACCACTTCATTGAGATGAAGTGGTCTAGGTGACTTTAGTGATTCACTAAATAAAATAGGGGCGGAGTAAATAGGGCTTGGCCTGTAATGAATGAAAGATAAAAAATCTATTACCTATTAGAAACAATATAAAATTATAAAACAGAAGAGCTACATTATAGTACAGTAAATGTGTAAATTCCTTGTAAGTCATTAAAAATAAATCAAATGACCCCCACATTAGTACAAGGGAGGTTTATTACCAAACCCATGTCCCCGCTGGGGGTACATTGTGTATCCGCACATAGCCCCCACTATAATTACGGGGTGGACAAAGTTCTTTTCAATTTGGGGTAGTGGATATTGAAATTAATGTCATGGTTGGACAAGTTCTGCTCTGCTTGAATAAATAGTAAGAATCTAAATGATTTGGAATGAAGGTCCCCTATTCTGGTTCCTTTACTACTGCCAGTCACCCTGTTTTCCAGTGCCTACTGATAAGCAGCTTCCAATGATGGGCATTCAGGGCCACATTAGCTTTCTGAGAGTTTTAATCTGCAGCAACAGCAGGGTGTTGGTAAATCTAATTTTGATATGTTACAGAATAACCATAACCACAGAATGTAGCCTTGGCTTCATCCACAAGGCAGCCCTGCCTGCTTCCAGTAATGTTCCCACCTCCTGCCTTCTGTCTGACAGTTGGACAATTTCACTTGCCTCCAGCATTGTGGTTTGGTTTCTTGGAATTTTTAGGAATTTGTTATCAATCAGATAAGATGTTACTAGGGCAGGTATCGACCATTCCAACACACCCTGTTACACAGCTGCAGGAGCCACGGATGATCTCTGTGACCTGATCATATTTCACCATCTAATGCTTTGTGAAAATGTGCTCTCCTGACTTCAAAATGTATTAATCCAGTGTTTGTGTGCAGTGCCTGGTATTACTGAGCGGCATACAATGACTAACACTGAGCTCTCTGTCTTTACATACATCCTTATTATGTTTATTAGACTTCTACAGGAACGTTTTCCAAAATTCAAACTTGGTTCAAGTTGTCCGTTTGTTTATGCCGTTAGGTTTGCGGAATTTGATCTATGGCAAAATATTCTGGGAAACATTCGGACAAACCAAAAAAGATATCTGATAGCTCTGAATTGTTATTATTTTATCATTATGAGAAAGTAATATTCTGGGTACTGAAGCTTGTTTTCTCCTGTAGTTGCTGTGTGCAGTGAATTACTTAGAACTGTATCTGTTATTATATTTGTTTCTGTTGTAGTGCCAATTGTTTTGTTGTTTGGTGGTGGTGTATTTTTTAGCTATATTTTACTGCACTAGAAGCAGTTAAATGATAAAAAGTTAAAGCGTAGTGTAATAGTCCTGTTTTGTTATAAAATTACAGAGTTCACTTCTGAACACCTGAATAACAGTTAGCTGAAAGTAGAGCCATTGATATCTCTCCTCTTCCAAATTGCTAATTTTAATGGAGTTAGGAACAACTGCAGGTCATCCACAGCTGACCACATAGAAAAACTGGCTGATAAACCCCGTGACTGATTGGCATTCTTGGGTTATTCAGTTGTTTTGATTGCTCATATCCCAAAAAAAGAATAGCATGCTTTGTATTTTACCAATTCTGCAGCTAAATCGGGGTACATTGAGTTGCAGAGTTTGTCTGGAGCAAGATCAAAATTCAATCCATTTCTAGTTTGTTAAATAGTAGTTCCATTCAATTTTAAATGAATTGTAGCGCTACAAATTCCAAAACTTTTTATATTTAGAATCCTGTTTTTTGTTTGTTTTGTTTTTACTTAAAGGGGAACTGTCAATTTCCCGGATTTTGATATTATGTTAATTTATCTCCATATTTAAGAAATGTGTTTGTGAGTTAAGGAAAATCAAATTAAATGTAGAAATCCAATCTCATTCTTAATGCTGATTTTCAATGCTTTATTCAGGGGAATCTTTAGAAAAGTAACAGTTCCCCTTTTGTATGTTATAATAAGCACTTTGAACTCTTTTATTTTTGGGTGATTACTCACCAATTGTCAAGTTGTTGCATTCCTAGAATTTGGTTTAATTTGTAGCATCGTGAAATGCCGCAGGCTTTAATGCGCAGTGAATTCAGTGACTGCCTTATGCAAGGTGTCCAGAGTTAAGACCCCACTGATTTCATAATAATTCCTCCCAATAAATAAATATCTCTCAGAAACCCTGTGATTCTTCAGAATTTAAGGTGAAAATGCACACCGGGGGATGTCTTACCTGTGAGATTGTCTAAATTGACCTCTTACCTGAAAGCAAGCGTTAATGGAGAGTGAAATATGCCGGCATTTCTTCTACCTAGGGCTGTTCTAAGCCAACAGTTTATATGATTATTGTGATCTTGCTTTTCTTGTAGCGGTGAATTTCTGTGATGTCATGTATGTTCGTTCTATGGCAACCTTCGGCACCCCAGATGTTGTGGACTACAACTCCCTTGATGCTTTGCCAGCATTATGGCTGTAAGAGCATTATGGGAGATCTAGTCCAAAACATCTGGAGTGCTGAAGGTTGCCTGTCCCTGTACTAGACTATGGGACATTGCACCAGAATGTTGTGTCCTGCAGGAACAATAACCACATCATGTCTCCATACCTCTGTGGAAAGGATCCTCGGATCTCATGTTTTGCCTTCCGTCACTAATTCACTTTTCATGATCTTGCACAAACATCTGCCAAGCTGAGTTATCGTGACCGTGAAGTGAACCATGGTACAGGCTCCTGGAGAGTTCACTCATCTTGAACTTGTAGACTCCGCAATGAACTGAGCAGGTAGGAAGGTGCAGCCAGGAGTGAGATGATAAATATCGATGTCATCAACTCAACAGTGAACTCTAGAAAGCTTGGAGTTTGGTGGTCAGATCTCTGTCTATGTAGGCACCCTCATTTTAACACTCTGAGCGCTGTATCAGGAATATATTTCCTCTGGTGCACTTTATACTGTAGTCTCCAAAACCATAGCCTTTACATACTATACTATAAGTGCCAGGAATACAAAGCCGTATTCCTGTCACTATAGTTCCTCTGCCTCCTCCCTCCCCCCACACAGGTGAATAAATAGTTAAAAAGTGGGTGCTAAAAAGCAGGTGCTAATGCACAGAAAATGCAGCAGACAAATTAGACCTCCCCAGAGGAAAGCATTGAATCAATGCTTTCCTCTGGGGGAAAATCTGATGCTGGATGTTAGCACTAAGTGCAAAAGGGACACTGCACCCAGACCTCTTCAATGAGCTGAAGTGGTCTATGTGCCTACAGTGTCCCTTTAAAGAATGTTGCTGTCTTTTCCTGGAGCAGCTTCTTGTACAGATTAAAAAAACTGAGCTAAAATACAAACAATTCAGGGTTTTTTTCATGGCCTGGTAAATTTAATTGTAAAACAATATTCCTTGATACCTGTGTATAAACCGAGGAAACAATATAATATTATCCTTAGAATTGTCTTCCAATCCATGGGCAGACTGCCAGCTTTATATCAGAAAGTTTAATACCAACTAGTTGGTTGACCTAAAGCTGTAGTGGCCTCAAGGCCACAAATTATCTGCATTTCAAGTTAATGCACATTAGAATGTCCAAGGTACATTAAAGAGGCTTACATAGAAAACACCTAGTGAGATCAGGACTGTGTTTCTGCCTAATCTACTGGATATGCTTTACACAGGCAAAATTCTAAATCACATGGTGGCAAGAACTAATGGCCACAGTCCTGCAAATCCCAGCAGTCATCCTTGCCAGCCCATCCTGGCCAGGTCCCCAGCATCAGTCTGTGATTACCTCTGATACTATGAGATTGGTATTTTATTTTTCCGCTAAATGTAAACACACCTAGCACAGCTTGGGACGTTTGAGAAAGAAAGGCTTTATCGAGTGCGTGACAATGTGAGTCATGTGGTGGCCCCCTCATTCACAAATAAAGCCTTCCTTTGTGGACAGGCCATAGATGTGATGAGAAGGTATCTGTGCTGTAAGTCTGCAGCCACTGTAAATAATCACCATCTCATTCACGGCTTTCCACTAAATCACAGGGGGGATTCCTGCTTAGACACAGGTGACTCAGTGAGGGATTTAAATAGCTTTAAATAATGGCACACTAGGAACACCGTACATCTCGCCATGGGAACTACTGGACTGAGCGCATTCGGTTCCAGGGTAGGATTTCATACACCTCTGTCTCTCAAAGGGTTACAAAATAATATCTGCTACATGGACTGTCTTCTTTTCATTTGTTCTAAGAGTACAGTGGGTGATTAAAAACATATTAACCAAATAATCAACTTTTCAACCCAAATGTTTAAGGTTTGGGTTTTTTTGTTTTTTTTTGGTTAGTGTTTCTTGATTTATTTATTTTTTGTGATTTTTATTTTTTAAAAATAGTTTTTTGTGGTTTAACAGTTCTGGCTTCAGGGGCTGAAAACACATACCTCTAGTAATGACGAATCACACTTGTTTTTTCGTGGATCAGCAAAAACCAAGATTGCGGTTCAAACCCATATTATCAAATTCCAATGTTTAATAATGCAATCGCTTTGGATTGAGCAATCCGTACAAAGGAGCTTTTGTCTGCCAGGCGCTTCTCACCAGCGAGGAATTGAACGATGCAGATGGCAGTAGACAGATGAAGTGTTTTGCGGTGTGTAATTAGAAATACAACTTCAGATTGCACTAAATCTTATGTTCAAACCATTCACCGCAGGATCTGAGAGCATTGTCCTCTGGAAATATTCCTAGACAGGTGTTCCAAAGCCGTAAAGACATGCTAGCCCCTCCTGATGTATTACAAATGACCTGCCACCTTAAAAAAAAAAAAAAAAAGTACTTTAACCCATTCACTGCCAAGCTCAAGCATAGCATACATTGATTTATTATATATTTATTTCAGGCAGGTTTTGATATATTATCATAGAAGGTGAATGTGTTTTAATAAATGTATATATGTGACAAATTAGATACATTAAAATGGCTAAATATGACAATGGGTGTTTGTAAGGGAACTGATAACATTTCTGGAAATACTGCTCCCTAAAAATGTAACCAGAACATGGAAATAACCATGGCTATTCACTAAACATACCTTTCTTCAATCTCTTTATCTTCTCCTCCGCCCTCTCAATCTGTTATTCCTTTCTCCTATTTTGATCCTTTTCTCCTAAAATACATAAGCCTTATGTATTTTTCCTCCATTTGATAAAACTTAACAAAGGCGGTGCTAACTTTGTCAACAGAATAAGGCATTGTTTTATTCATTGTGAGATAATATCTACGCAAGCTCCACGGGATCCTACATAGACATCATTGCTGTACTCTAGTAGTGCATGCGCAAAAGTACCCCATTGACATGGGCTCCTGGCAGATGAAGTGCCAGGAGCTGAAAAAAGAAAATGGCAGCACCCACGGGGATCAACATCAGGTAAATATATCTACCCTCCGCTACACCCCTCCTCCCCCCCCCTTCCAGGCCATTGCAAACCAAGCAGCGATGTCACCATCATTACAAACAGTTTCACCAATCATCCGTTCTGTGCTGGGCATGGCAGGCTGGTATTGTAGCCACTGTATTGTAATTGGTGTGAGTTATATGTAAAGTTGGACAAAATTAATATTCTAATGCAGAAGTAGAAACCTCCGGTTTAGCAACATCTGTGACGAGTGGCTGGGCTGCAGGCTCCCTAGGGACCAATGAAAATGTAAAATCATTAAAAAAAATGGACTGATTCCTTAACAGTGCGTTGGCACCCTTACCACCAGCATGGTGCTCAGCGTGCCCCTTTAAGGTGTCTATTTCATCATGTCTCTTGTTTTCCTAGGTTTTATTTCTGTGCTCTTGTATTGTGTTGGTATAAAGATGACTTGATGGAGCATTGTACTTAGAATAAAAAGGGATAAAACGCAACCAATCACACAGCGGAGGTGCCTGGGAACGGCAGGGGCATAGCTGGGTATCTCCATTTATAGCGACATTTGGTGCAAGTGTTTTATCATCTTTGGTTTGTTTGTTAGTAAAACTGTGTGTTTGTTTTTTATTTTTTTGTATTCTATTGTTTTTCTTTTGGCTTATTTAATTAGATAAGAACTTCAATTAAGTACAAAATATATATATATATATATATATATATATATTTAAAACTAATTTAGGACTCTTCCCCTTAAATCTTATTAAAGCAAGGGACTATTTAGGGACAGGTTAAAGTACGCCGATGCACACCCTGATAAACAATAGAAATGAGCAACCTTTCAGTAAAAAACAAAAAAAAATCTCAGGCCTTCCCTGGCAACATTAGGCCAGTTGGCAAGTATTGTTTGATTATTCAGTACAGTACCTTCGATGGACAGCAGTAAACCTTGTGTCTTTTTTTTTTTTTTTGAGGGGGCAGGGGGGACAAAATCCATTCATCTGACTCTTTGCAAAAAATGCAGGATCTTTTGTTTTGTTTTTACTATTTGTTCTTTAGTTTGCATTTTTAATTCTTTGAGTGTCACTGTGGTTAGCCTGCAGGAAACCAAACCCTCTCAGATTTTTTTCATGCTTGCTAATAAATGCAGAATAAGATTAAATCCATTTAGTGGTATTTGGAATTCCGTGTGTCATGTCCCCCTACCTTCAGAATCTTTCCTGTGCTCACTTGGAATCAAAACTCAGCTCTCCCATGCTGTGTTAGGAGGTTACGGGACCTCAGAGTCCTTGTGGGAGGATTGCACAGGGATCTGTCAGGAATGGGTCAAAGGAAATTGGTCTAAGAAAAGAAAATGAGCTTAGTGAGGAAGTAGCCACCTGATTCCAGACGTGCAGGGCGGCCTCCAGACTGTCCCAGGGAAGGTCGGTCTCCAAGGACCACACAGACATAATTAGTCTCATCCTAACCTAGGACATCACTTTTACTGCTGTAGATCCTCCAGCAGCAGGCCAAACTCTTGGATTTCTGAACTTCGCTCTAAAAGCCAATAAAATGACATGAACAGGCTTCCTGGGCATACACCAGGCTTATTAATGGTGTGGCGAGAGCATTAACTGTGTTGATATATACTACAAACAACCCTTTTAAAAATTCTTTATTTATTCGAAGAGGCAGCAAAGAACATGAGTAGCATATTCAACTTGGACTTTTGTGTACCTTTATTTTACAGAATTAATAGATTACAAAATAATTAATATTTCCAGCTTGCAACTACATAACAGTAAACATTGTCGTTGTCTTAGGCTGAGCTGGCAGTTAGAAGACTCCCACCCCTCACCTCAGACTGGGTAACTCTCCCACCCCTCACCTCAGACTGGGTAACTCTCCCACCCCTCACCTCAGACCGGGTAACCTTCCCACCCCTCACCTCAGACCAGGTAACCCTCCCACCCCTCACCTCAGACCGGGTAACTCTCCCACCCCTCACCTCAGACCGGGTAACTCTCCCACCCCTCACCTCAGACCGGGTAACTCTCCCACCCCTCACCTCAGACCGGGTATCTCTCCCACCCCTCACCTCAGACCGGGTAACTCTCCCACCCCTCACCACAGACCAGGTAACTCTCCCACCCCTCACCTCAGACCGGGTAACTCTCCCACCCCTCACCTCAGACCGGGTAACTCTCCCACCCCTCACCTCAGACCGGGTAACTCTCCCACCCCTCACCTCAGACCGGGTAACCCTCCCACCCCTCACCTCAGACCGGGTAACCCTCCCACCCCTCACCTCAGATCGGGTAACCCTCCCACCCCTCACCTCAGACCGGGTAACCCTCCCACCCCTCACCACAGACCAGGTAACTCTCCCATCCCTCACCTCAGACCAGGTAACTCTCCCACCCCTCACCTCAGACCGAGTAACTCTCCCACCCCTCACCTCAGACCGGGTAACTCTCCCACCCCTCACCTCAGACCAGGTAACTCTCCCACCCCTCACCTCAGACCGGGTAACTCTCCCACCCCTCACCTCAGACCGGGTTACCCTCCCACCCCTCACCTCAGACCAGGTAACTCTCCCACCCCTCACCACAGACCAGGTAACTCTCCCACCCCTCACCTCAGACCGGTTAACTCTCCCACCCCTCACCTCAGACCAGGTAACTCTCCCACCCCTCACCTCAGACCAGGTAACTCTCCCACCCCTCACCTCAGACCAGGTAACTCTCCCACCCCTCACCTCAGACCAGGTAACTCTCCCACCCCTCACCTCAGACCAGGTAACTCTCCCACCCCTCACCTCAGACTGGGTATTCCCCCAACCCTCAGCTAAGACCGGAAACCCTCCCACCCCTCACCTTAGACTGGGTAATCCTCCGAGGGCGACTTCATCTTCTGATATTTATTCACAGAATTTTGGACAATAGCTTAAGCTTATCCATCACATACTTAACCCTTTTGAATGCAAGCAGTAAATAAATTCTGGCACAACACATTTTGGAGGCGCACATCTGAATGTGAGAGTATCCAGTTTAGTTGTTTGATAAATCTCCACCATTGTGATATGTTTAAAGTGTTCTATCCTAAAAAGTGGTGCAAAAATGCAAAGGGTAGAAGTCACCAATGGAATAAGTCTGCTGGTTCCCCTGGTGATTGCTCCACTTCTTGTATTTTAGGCCACATTTTTGAAGCTAGCACTTTAATGGCTGTTGTTGCATCAGAGAACAAAGAATTATGTGGAGTGCACAGTTTAGTCTCATGTGTCTGCTCTGTATTTCTATATACTGCATTCTCAAAATGTACGACTGGCATTAACATTCCCTGCGAAATCCGTTATCGGATGGTAAGATCTAAGCTTTATTTCCAGTTTGGAGGATGGGTTTTCAATATGTAAGTCCAATGAGGGATTAGGATCCAACCTTATAGTGGTATATATGGAACTGAACTAAGAATATATAGGTAATAGATACTCCCTTATTTGCTATCCGTATGTGGGAATGCCATATTAAATGATACGAAATTAGGGAGCTATCATGCAAACATACAATCACGGACATACACGCATCAGACAGACACACATAATACGACATACACACACACAATAACAGGCATACACACACACACATATCCACAGACATGCGCACACTGATAACCATAGACAAGCGCACACGGGGACATTGGCACATAATTACACACACACATAATCACAGACACATACATAATCACACACATAATCACAGACCTACGCACATTGTCATAGACACATTTGTAAGAAATGATGACCCTCTTACAAGGATATTCTTTTAAGGAATGTGTGACAAATAAGACATAAACACAAGTGTATAATAAAATGTATTGTAAATATTAATTTAAGGATACTGTTAGATTTTAAAAGGATATACACATTACACACTATACATTATATACAGTACATAATCAAAAGATGCATTAAAAAAGGCATTTCAATTGAGGTCTTCCCCTTGTGCCTTCATTTGGTAGTAATCTGGGACAGCCACCTGTGCTTGCTGTGCTCTCCTCTCCAAAAGAGACCAAGAAAGAGAGAGAGATACTTCCTTGGATGTTGTCCTTTTAAAGACTGATTCTTGGAGTAATAAACTACAAGTCCCAGAATCCCTTTTCCCAACCAAAAGTGGTTTATCCCGCCCTCTTTCTCCAGAGCGTTCCTTCTTTACGCAAGTCTTTCCCTTTGACCTCTTCCCTCCAGCTATACTGTAACAATGTGAAAGAAGTGACCAGTTAGGGTTGGTTTCTTGGTAGTTTGGACAGCTTGGGAAAACACGCACTTCCATGGCTACACCTAGATGTTAATTACTTTGGTCTTCTGATAACATACATGGAATACTGGAAGGATGTAAGCTTTTGTTTTAGCTGGATGTTGTAAAATGCAACTGAAAGCTTTGATCCTTATCACACTGTTATCATGTAAATGCCCCCAACTTGTGAAACCAGTCACATACACAGAAAGTTAGATACAATATTGCAGTTTGTCATATCAATTTCTTACACATTCATACACACAGACACATTTTGTATTATTTATTTTAAGATCTGCCCAGCCTCACCACCTTTCTCTGGAGTGCTGGAGTGGATCCTGTTGGCCAGTGGTTGCTGCTGGGATTACTGTGCTCTCCCTGCACAGGTCACATGTGCGCCCTCTTGTGTTGCTGATGCTGGGATGACTTCATACCCGAGTTAACAGCACATTGCAGGCTGCATTAGGGAGCTGTGCAGGGAGAGCATAGAATGTACAGAGCTCCCTTGCCGCCTGCACTCCTTTTCCAAACACCAGTATATTTTGGAAAAGTAGGCACATGCTGTGTGGGAAGGCAAGTGCCTACCCTGCCAAGTACAGTTAGTAGCCTATAGTGCCCCCTCCCAGCACTGGTGCTATAGGCGGAGGGCACGCAAGGGTGCAATAAATAATCTAGGGGCAATTCCTTAGCTATACCAACAGCAATTCATTTGCCACAGTAGCAGTGAGTAGCTGGGGCTGCTGGCGTCCATGGACCCTCATTCTGTGTTAAACTATTCAAGAACCGTGAAACGGTGTCAGGGATCTTCAGGCACCATAAACACTCCTATGAGATAAAGTGGTTATGTAGCCTAAACTGTGCCATTTATAAATAATATTGTGACCTCTACAATGTCCAATTCTTGGTCAGCTTTTGTGAGAAATTGCGGCAAATGGGTTAGCACTAAATTCTATTACTTGACACTATCCTTCATTACCCAGATCCTGATATTAAACTAAATCTCTGATTAGAATTAAACATTTACATTGAAAGAAATCTAGAACTCCCTTATAGTGCTGTATGTGTGTTTAATGAGCGCTTGTTGCTCGGTATCAGATGAGGTGATACAGGGCTAGCGTTTTAACTGCTGGTTAAAATGCGATGCCCAGGATAAACCAGATCAAATGGAAAACACTGAATATTACACGCACATAACAGCAAATGAGTTTGTTATTTAAATAACATACTATGCTGTAAATGTGTGATTCTTCTCTTTCTGTCTTGAAAATGATGTCCATGGCGTTAGGTTGAATTGTCCCTTGGGTTATATCATTACTTCAGTGACTCATGCTTCAACTGTTATATCGTACATGATAAAATCACTTTCTATAGACTTTTCACAATTTTCTCTGCTCTGAGCAATGCAGCGTGGTTACTGTAAATAACGGATTTGGGGCAGTTCTCGTCCCCCAGCGAGGACACTTATTTTGGTTGTTACGGATTTCATAACCATAACCACTGCTGTAAACCGTTCATACAGGTTTAAATTACACTACTGCCTGACTGAGCATCATGTGAATTGGAGTTCAGACATATCTGAAAGTCCACACTTACCAGCATTGCCAATGCCATAATTCCTAACATTTTAAATGGACACAGGGGGACACATTAATTTTAGAGATGGGCAGGGCTGTTCAAAATGTGAGTGGGGGTGTGGTCAGGGGGGAGCTTTTCTGAGTGCGAGTGGGGTATGGCCCTGGGCGAGGATGTTCTGAGTGTGAATGGGTGTGTGTCCAGGGTCAGGGCTGTTCTGAGTGCGAGTGGGGTATGGCCAGGGGGGGAGAGGGCTGTTCTGAGTTTGAGTGGGGGTGTGGCCAGGGTCAGTGCTGTTCTGAGTGCGAGTGGGTTATGGCCAGGGGCGGGGCTGTTCTGAGTGGGGGTGGGGCCAGGGTCAGGGCTGTTCTGAGTGCGAGTGGGGTATGGCCCGGGTTCTGGGCTGTTCTGAGTGGGGGTGGGGGTGGGGCCAAAGGTAGGGCTGTTCTGAGAAATTTTATGTGACTTATTAATAACAACTTATACAACTAAAATATAATTTATAACAAGAACAATGTATCTTATTTCCACAGGCTGATTTCTAAACACATTTATAGTAGTTTAAAGACACATTACTGAGTATTATTGCTGCCGAACTCCCAGGCACACCAACAATGTGAAGCTCATAGAAAAGAGGGATACTAGGATAGAAAAGAGGGACAGATAGATTAGGGCCCAAAATAGGGACTGTTCCTCCTAAATAGGGACACTTGGGAGGTATGCATTGTGTTCCAGAATAGTCAAAATTGAACTGTTTGTGTCTGTAGAACCCATTGGACATGACTTTCTTAGTAAATCATGTAGAAAGCGTCCCATTCGTGTTCTGGTAACAGTATGGTTAACAATCCTCTTTTATCTGCCAACATAGCTGTCTTTGTGTTGTTGGAGGCTTGGTAGCCAGCGGTACCCGCTCCAGGGATGAGTAATCTCAGGAGTGTGTGGGAATAGGGTGCCTGTGCGGTTTTCTCACATTCCTCATGGATGCTGTGTGAGACAGGCTCTCACCTCGGGATTCTGCAGCTGTCCTGCACTGGGAGGAAATTAGATTACTTGTAGCCACAATCCTGTACACGTCGGCAGTTTAGAGACCTTAATTCAGTTCACTTTACTGAATAAAAAAACGTGTTTATGTTGGAGAAGTACATTGTAAATTTTCATACACAGATAAATGTGTGTATATAAAACTGCCACCAGGCTCTGTGTGTGTGTGTGTGTGTGTGTGTATATATATTTATTTTTTTTATTATGTTTTTTAAATATGCTGTCTGTATTGCTATGGGGAGATACATGCTTATGTGCTTATCTCAGTAAGTGTTTTTCCATGAAATGACTGCTTTTTAGAATTCCAGTACCCATCCCTGTAACTCACTCTAAATGCATTCAGCTTGGTTTATTCCCATTGGGAACTGTCCCTTGCATTCACCGTTGATGACCTGCTCTGTTTTCTTTTAAATGTATATTAAAGATTTAGCAAATTACATCATAATCCAGTTCAGACAAGGCAAAGCCAGGGCACACAGTACCCTCTTATCCTCATAATGATTTCACTATTATTACCAGGGGCGTTGCTAGGGGGATTAAATACTCTGTGCTTCAGCCCAAAAACCTACCTGTTACCTTAGTCTCACCCAATCTCCACCCAATGCCCCCCTTCTAGCTCTGATATAAACAAAGTATCTATATTTAATTGTAAAGTAAATGGCACACAATGAAGCACATGCTCTTACTGGCTCACACAGTTACACACACACAAGATGTTACAAATACAAACACGCACACTGTTTTTTATATACGTATATATATATATATATATATATATATATATATACACACACAAAATATATCTCTCCTCCTCGGATCTCTCCCCTGCCGTCCTTCAACGTGTCACTGCTTGCCTTTCTTCCATCTCTGACTGGATGTCCTCCCGCTTTCTGAAACTCAATCTCTCTTAAATTGAGCTCCTTGTCTTTCCTTCTCCTAATACTGATCCTGCTCTTTCGCTCTCCCTTCAAGTTAGTGGTATCCACATAAGTCCATCCTTGCAAGCACGCTGTCTTGGCGTCATACTTGATTCTGGCCTCACATCCAGAATGTTGCCAAATCCTGTAGATTCCAACTTAAAAACATAGCCTGCATCCGCCCCCTTCTTACGCAAGATGCTACCAAGGACCTAGTAATTTCCTGCATGGATTATTATTACTCTCTCCTAATTGGTCTTCCCAAAACCCATATTTCCCCACTACAGTCTGTAATGAAATGCTGCCGCCAGACTGATTTTCCTCTCTAGTCGGTCCTTTCACACCTCACCCCTCTGTCAGTCCTTACAGAGTCCTTCTTGTATCCTATAGGAGTCAATTCAAAGTGCTAACCCATACCTATAAAGCACTGAACAATTCTAGCCCCTCTTATATCTCTTCACAGATCCATCGGTATGCCCCTTCTCGTTCTCTTCACTCTGCCCGTGACTTTCTCCTGTCCGTTGCTCTCACCCATACGGCCGACTCGCGCTTGCAGGATTTCTCGCAGGCGGCCCCCTTCCTATGGAATAGCCTGTCTACCGCCATAAGACTCTCCCCTTGTCTTCAATCATTTAAGAAGTGCCTTAAAACCCATCTCTTTAGGAAAGCTTATGGCCTCCCAGACTAACCTCTACCTCACATACCTGTCTCTTGCTCTCTCCTATAGGGCAGCACTCTACTCTCTCCTCCAGCTCTGTTTCACTCCCACCTTATTTTATTGCTATTTCCTGTCCTACTGTGTTTTATACCCCACCTCCTATAGATTGTAAGCTTGTTTGAGCAGGGTCCTCTTCAACCTACCATTCCTGTAAGTTTTCTTGCAACTGTCCTATTTATAGTTAAATCCCCCCTCTCATAAAATAGTAAAGCGCTACGGAATGTGTTGGCTGCTAGTTACATAGTTACATAGCTGAAAAGAGACTTGCGTCCATCAAGTTAAGTGTTCCTCACATATGTTTTGCTGCTGATCCAAAAGAAGGCAAAAAACCCAGTCTGAAGCGCTTTCAATTTTGCAACCAACTAGGGAAAATTCCTTCTTGACCCCAAAATGGCAGTCAGATATCTCCTTGGATCAAGCAGCTACTACCCCACTCATTAGAAATTATATCTCTGTGTGTTATGTTTTTGCAATTATTTATCCTTATCCAATTGCTGTTTAAACATCTGTATGGACTCTGATAAAACCACCTCTTCAGGCAGAAAATTCCATATCCTTGTAGTACTGTAATAAAACCTTCCCTTTGCATCAGAGTAAATCTCCTTTCTTCCAGTCTAAATGTGTGACCTTGTGTCCTATGTATAGCCCTGTTTATGAATTGATTTCCAGATAATGGTTTGTACTGTCCCGAAAATATTTGTATAATGTTATCATATCTCCTCTGAGGCGTCATTTTTCTAAACTAAAGAGATTCACATTTTTTAACCTTTCTTCATAACTAAAACGCTCCATTCCTTTTTTATCAATTTTGTAGCTTGTCTCTACACTTTTTCTAGTGCCATAATATTCTAAGTAGCGAGGTGGGGCCTCCATGGATCGGATTTGTTGTTCCAGCACATCCCACAGTTCCTCAATCGGACTGAGATCTAGGGAGTTTGGAGACCAATGCAGCATCTTGAACTCTTTGTCATGGTCCTTCTCTTTGTGACCTACAACAATGCTTTGATGGCATGGCTCTCCTGAGTTCTGGCTGTTTAGTCTGCTCCTTTCTGCCCTCCCACCTCCGCATTCATTTTGCCATTTATTGCTGTGAGCCCTGAGTCCCCTGCTCTGGCCAGGCACAGAACAGGAAAGTAAATTTAGACCAGGGCTTTTCAGGTCCCCTGATGCAAAGAACAGCACTTATAACAATGACTGACGGGGTGCTAAGATTGGGGCCCCCAGTTGCAGGATAAAGAGGTGTGGATTTCTACATTCAATTTTATCTTTCTCATCTTATAAATCCATATTTTTAATTATAGGATAAGTAAGCATAATGTTTAAAATACTGGGAAGTGGTCAGGCAGGTTTATGGGAGAGGTATAGAGAATCTTCAAAGAGGAGTGATGTATAGGATTATTTAGATCCAAGAAGGACAAGTACTCTAAGAATAAAGACAGAACTGGGGGCACACCCAGAAGATGAATTTCTCAGCAGTGGTGCTGCCTTAGAGACCAAAATTTATACAAAATACAGATTAAAGAACATCGCACACACAAAAATATTTTAAAATGTTACAAGGCTACTTAAAATCACCTATCTCAGCAAATAAATATGGCCATATAATGCTAAGCCCACACTTAACCACAGTACCCCAATATTGGTGGGTCCTACACTAATTTCAACGTGAAAGATAAACTAAATAGTGCTAGTGCTAAATAAACTGAAGTGTATTTTAATAACCTGCTGTAAAAGCATTATGAATATATATATATAATGCAACATTTTTGTGATAAACAGTTCAAAACAATTGGCAGACAGAGAGAGAACTGCACAAAGATAGTATATTGTTCAGAGGGCAAACATGGACAAAAGGTTAATGATCTTTGGAACTAGTTTTATTCAGGACGGATCAGAGGCAACATTAATTGGGATCAGTGGCATTTCTAAATACAAATCAATCTGTGGATGTTGATAACATTTTAATACTGACTTGGAGTGTCTCACTTTGAAAACACAAACCAGTCAGGAAGTGGAGGTCAGTTGGTAAAAATATGGTCTGGGATGGATCCAAAATCATTTTAAATATACTTTCAACACAACAGACTAGAGGTAGCCGTTTTTATGCTGTGTTAATTGCATTGGAACTTTAATGAAATTGCAACACTGTCTTTATGAGCATTTCATAAAATAATGTATTTATGAAATATTTTAAGGGTATGACAGAGCCGTTTTAAGGTGACAGATCTACTTTGAATACACAGTCAGCAGCAAGTGGGATGGTACCGCTATAACCAGCCAGATTAAACTGTGACTTTTGGCAATGGTGCCCTTTATTACTAGATATGTGTACATTCCCCACTGGCATTTACCTGGTTATTTCATCTTCCCCAAGAAAAGAATTGGATCAAATGGCAACTGTGTGTTTCCGCTTCCTGGGTGTAAGCATTCAAATGCCTGCCGGGTGTATCTGTCATTGCTTCTTGTCCTCCTTCACCATTGTGCATGGATGACTAAGGACTGAGACAGTAACCACAGGCCATGTGCATGTGCCAGGGAATCTCATCATCATTCCACATCCCAACATGTGATTTTATTTCTGTATCTTGATGCAGCTGTGAGACACAGTTGCCAACTCCAGCTGGTTTTGATATAGAAATACCTTTATTACTTTTAATGGTCAATATTTGTTAATCAGGGTTAGAAGATACAATATATAGTCTATTCAATAAATTGTTGATATAGCTACTTAGAAGTGTCTAAAAAAGCAAGCAAGGTGACCGCTCAGTGAGTTTAGTAATGACAGCAGTATGCTGCTGTGGCTGTTGGTAAACTTAGGGCTTGTTTCCAATTATCTTGATAACGATTTCCGACAAGTTATTAGCTAAAGCAGCTGTCTCTAATACTGGCTGCTTCTCTCGCCACTTTTAATACTGGTATTTATAAAGCGCCAACACATTCCGCAGCGCTGTACAATTAGAGGAGAACGTACAATATACACAGCCCTGCGCGTAAGCTGAGATCTAGCCATTGAAACTCTTTTAAACAAAGTGCTTAGCTAGATAGCCCGTGAGCTTACAATCTAAAAAAACAAAAAACTATAGCATAGTCCCCAACATTGGCATGCTGTGACTTATATTGTACTTAAGTAAAAATGATGGACTTGAACAGAGGGCACACAAAAAAATGGATCTAGTTGCAGTATACTAGGTGAAATGGTGTTTGTGGCACAGTAATAACGGTTTAATCACTAATAATGTGTGAACAAGTGTAATCAATACCATAACTTACACGTGTCTCGCATATTGATTGCTAGAAAATAAAATATTGTATTCTGCTCCATATATCCATTATTCAATCACTCATTTCAGGGTTTTTTCACTGTTAGAGTTCAACGAAGATATAGAATTTTTGTGTTTGAACAAATTGAAATGTACAAATACTGACATGAAAAATTGCAGTTATGCAATACTTAAAAATCACTGATTCTTTTGATGAAAAAAAAAATATGAAAAACTTGGTAGTGAACGTGATAAAAGGTCCATTGTAAAGGTCAGACCTCATAATGGTTGAACTGTTGAACCATTGAGACCTTGAATTGGCCAGAATTGATCAATATTTGGAGAATAATTGGATGAGATAATTGAGTCAGTACTGAACTAAAGGCCTTCAGCTTGTGGTTAGGAGTCTCACTGAGCCTAAGACGGACACTTATTGGTATTGGAGTGAGGACAGCAAAGATGCACAGTTTTAGAGTGATAAAGGAGGCTGACACTAAGTTGCAGAAGCAGGAGAGTTAATTTGTCACATGACCCGCCAGGAAGGAGAAATATCAATGGAAGAATGATTATTCAGGTGGAATGGTGTTGGGTTGTCATGACATGAAGTAAAGAGTGCAACGAGAAGGTGAAAAATAGATAAATTATGTGAAATTAATTATCAGGGAATTCTGAAATAGTGGTGGAGATATCGTTCAGAATTATTAGAGCACACTGACTTTGGGATTTTAAACAATGAGGTCACTGGTAACATGTTACCATTCCATGGAGTGATAAGTTTAAACCAAGCTCCAATCAGAAAGGCTATCTGTGTAGACAGGCACTCTAAGAAGCAGAGGAGAGAGAGTCCGACAGAGAGCTTGGCTTCACAGTAATGATTTCTGTATATTTAACATATAAACATCCAACCAGTAATGTATAAAAATGTTTTTATTATATTCTGATATTCAAAGATCTCCCTTCACAGCCAAATCCAGCCGTGATACCAAACCCAACCCTGTGATCTACGAACGGAGGCCCTGAATTATTCGCACATAATATTATTACACATAGAATATTCCATCCTGCCGTCCTCTCCTTATCTCCGTGCTGGAGAGCTGTGACTGCATCATTGATCAGACCGATGACTGCTAGATGAGTATGTTGTATCTTGTCCCAGGGACAGGGCCGGATTAACATAGGGGCTGATGGAGCTGCAGCTCCAGGCCCAGGCCCATGGAATAGGCCCATAGGGTTGCCAGGTATTTCTCATGTATTTCTTAGGGTTGCCAGGTATTTCTCAGAAGTATTTCTCAGGTATTTGAGGCTGCCTAGCCGGTGCCGGTATTGCAGTAATACCGGCAATACAAATGTCTGTCTCAGTATAAACATAGTTTATTCTGCAATACCAGCGCCGGCCAGTAGGGGTCGCTGTTTGTGTGGAGAGAGGCAGTGATAAGAAGTTACGGCATCTCCCTCCCTGCATCTCTCTACTCCCTGATCCGCGGGGACCAGTTCTGCACAGAGAGTCCAGACAGCAGCTCCGAGACATGGGGACGCTGAGACATTGGGACACTGGGTAACATGGGGACCCTGAGCATGGACGTCCGCAGGAATTTTTCCGGTGGGGAGGGGGGGACATAATTGTAATGACATCCATGCTTGGCCCCTTTTTGACAGTGTCATGAAAGGGAAGGAGCATAGTCATTTTCACATAAAGCCAGGGTGAATAGCGTTTTCACAACTATGGTGTCAGGAATATATGTTTGTATTCCTTACACTATAGTGTTCCTTTCATCAAATTACAGGAACATTCTGGTCACCATAACAACTTTATCTAAATGAAAATGATGTGATGCAAGGAGGCCCCTGGGTGCTCTTTCTTTGAAGGGGTTAAACCGCTCTCAAATGGTTTACCCCCAAAGGCTTCCTTCAGCTCCAGATCTCCAGGTCGCTCAGTGGTATTCAACTTCTGAAACAGAGTGTCAGGAAGTGCAGATTGACGTCAGGCATGGGTGCTGCAGATTGGCTAGAGTGGTCAGCTGACCCTCTAAGCCAATCGCTAGTTCCCGATTCATAAAAATGTTTTACGTTTTTATGAATGGGGAGCTACTGATTGGCTTAGAGTGCTAGCTGACCCATCTAGCCAATCAGCGGCACCCCTACCCAGCGGCCCTCTGTGTTTCCTGACACTCAGTAAATAAAAGTGAACACATTAACACTGATATTGTTTGTTTTTACCTGGGGAGATGAGAAGGTCCAAAGTTTCCCTGCCAGGCCCAGGTACCAACGCCTAATGATGTGGTGTCCAGAATGAAGTGCTCCAATCTCATTTTCTTCTCCTTCATTTGACACAGTCTTCTTTGCCTTCTGAGGCTCCTTCTGCTCCTTTACCTTTCTGCTACTTTCTGCTTATTTTGCGCCCTTCTGCTCTCTTTCTGATCCCTTTCTGCTCCTTGATGGCCCTTCCTGCTTCTTGATGGCCCTTCCTGCTTCTTGCATACCCTTCCTGCTTCTTACTGCCCTTCCTGCTTCTTTCTGCCCCTTCCAGCTTCTTGCAGCCCCTTGCTGTTCCTTCTGATTCTTCCTGCCCCTTCCTGCTCCTTGCTGCCCCTTCCTGCTCCTTGCAGACCCTCCCTGCTCCCTCTTCCTACTCCTTGCTGCCTCTTCCTACTCCTTGCTGCCCCTTCCTGCTCCTTGCTGCCCCTTCCTGCTCCTTGCTGCCCCTTCCTGCTCCTTGCTGCCCCTTCCTGCTCCTTGCTGTCCCTTCCTGCTCCTTGCTGTCCCTTCCTGCTCCTTGCTGCCCCTTCCTGCTCCTTGCTGCCCCTTCCTGCTCCTTGCTGCCCCTTCCTGCTCCTTGCTGCCCCTTCCTACTCCTTGCTGCCTCTTCCTACTCCTTGCTGACCCTTCCTGCTCCTTGCAGACCCTTCCTACTCCTTGCAGACCGTCCCTACCCCTTCCTGCTGCCCCTTCCTATTCCTTGCTGACCCCTCCTGCCTCTTGCAGACCCTTTCTGCTCCTTGCTGACCCCTCCTGCTCCTTGCTGCTCCTTCTACTTTACCCTCCTGTTCCTTGAAAACCTTTCGACCCCTTCCTGCTTCTTGCTGCCCCTTTCTATTCCTTGCTGGCCCCTCCTGCCCCTTGCAGAACCTTTCTGCTCCTTCTACTTTACCTTCCTCTATGCGGTCTCTCCCACCCCCCATCCCTCACTTACCTGCTCTGTAGGCTGCCTCTGTGCTGCTCCCCTGCGGTTTCAGTCATGAGAGAGAGGCAGGGATAAGCTGTAGCTTCCTGCCTTTCTCCATTCACAGCGCCACCTACTGGCCAGCGCTGGTATTGCACTGTATTCTCACACTAAAACGAAAAATAGCAGCACAAGCTGAAAAATCCGGGGGGGCCAAGTACCCCCTTTACCCCCCATTCGGATGCCCATGACCCTGAGACACTAGGGACACAGTGGCCCCATGTCTCCCAGTGGCCCCTAGTCTGTGTCCCCATGTCTCCCAGCCACTGTCCCTAGTGTCTCAGTGTCCCCATGTCTCCCAGTGTCCCCATGTCTCTAAGTGTCCCCTAGTGTCCTAGTGATATCAGGACACATGGAGACATGAGGACACAGACTCTAAGGGACACTGGGAGACATGGGGATACAAACACTAGGGGACACTGGGCGACATGGGGACACTGAGAGGCATGGAGACACAGGGAGACATGGGGACACTGGGCGACTTTGAGACATAGGAGACATGGCAGTGTTCCCATGTCTCCCAGCCAGTGTCCCTAGTATCTCAGTATCGCCATGTGTCCCTGGTGTCTCTCAGTGTCTGTAGTGTGCCAGTGTCCCTAGTGTCTCAGTGTTCCCTAGACTCCCAAAGTCCCCTAGTCTCCCAATGTCTCTGTGTCCCCATGTCTCCTTGTGTCTCAGTGTCCCCTAGTATAAAAGAAAAAATCTCAGGCACTCAATGTGATAGATTTAGGCAGGTTTATTGGACACCGCAACGTTTCGACCTGTACCCAGGTCTTTATCAAGTCTCCAATGTCCCCTATGTATCAGTGTCCCCTATGTATCAGTGTCTCAGTGCCCCATGTCTCTCAGTGCCCATAGTGTCTCTGTGCCCGTAGTGTCTCTGTGCCCGTAGTGTCTCAGTGTCCCCTAGTATAAAAGAAAAAAATCTCAGGCACTCACTGTGATAGCTTTAAGCAGGTTTATTGGACACCACAACATTTTGACCTGTACCCAGGTTTTTATCAAGTCTCCAGTGTCCCCTATATATCACAGTATTTCAGTGACCCATGTCTCCCTGTGTCCCCTCGTGTCTGTCACCCAGTGTCCCCAAGAGTCTCAGATTTCCCAGGTCTCCCAGTGTTCCCTAGTATCTGTGTCCCCATGTCTCCCAGTGTCCCAATGTCTCTCAATGTCCCCTAGTGACATGGGGACACTGGGAGACATGAGGACACAAACACTAAGGGACTGGGAGACATAGGGACACAGACATTCCCCCTTTTTGTGTATGTTCGCCCTTTCGGACGTTCTGGTTATGTGATTTGTGTCAGTAGCCCACCCTTTTACCGCATCCATAGACTTCCTGCTTTACTGGACACTGCTGTTAGGGGGTATGGGTTTACTTGAAAGATGAAAGCATGAGATTAGCATGAGATTATGTGTTTTCTCATAGTTGCATCCTATGAGTTTCCCTACAGCATCATCTCCATCAGATACATGACGCTTAGGAGGTAGGACTGTTTTAGTGTTTTTGGTCAATAAGATTTTGTAATTAGGCCCATCATAATTATCAGCACCAGGCCCACTGGGCTCTTAATCCGGCCCTGCCCAGGGACATCTTGTAGTCATAAAGGAATTCAGAATTACATCAACACTCAAATCAGATCAGTAAATGCAGTTAGTTTATCATTTCCTGGCCAATCTAAGTGAAATGCCAGTTTGGGAATTCACATTTCAATGATTTGTTTTTAATGCGGCCAAACCATGAGTTCTAGAGTAACTTCAAGCTGTGAATCCACTAAATGGTAAATATGATGCGACCTTGGGATTTACCCATATTACATTAAAACCTGATCTTTAATTAACCTGGTGACGTTGGAAATATCACTATAGTACAACATTTTTCTAATGGTTATTTTGGTGGTTAAGAGAAATACGCAGTATGAATTAAGCTGTTTATTGCAAACAATGAATTTAGGTGCAACACATGTCATTAGGGTGTAAACTTGGTTGTTGTTTTGTTCCTGAAAATTTTGTCAAAATTAATTATTTTTATTCATCAGAGAAACACAAAGAATGTAAACTGTTTTCAAATTTACGTACAATATATAAACGTAATAAATGATACACAAAATGACACTTTTTTTCCTCTAGTGATAATCTGGTGCATACAGTTGTGACAAACTCCCCTTCCCATGTGAGTTTGCCACGAGCTCCTGTAGGAGCCTGCTTGAAAGCCTCCTGCTCACAGAATATGGGCCCTGTAATATGCACTGTAAAAGTCTCCATTCGTGTATTTGGATTATATGGTTCAGGAGAACCGAACAGCTGCACAAATTGGATACCACCCGGGAGCTTGTTAAGCCTAATTGATACTTTGTGGCAATTACCACCGCAGTGTTCTAAGTGTTCGTCTGGGTGGCCGTATTTCCTATGGACGACCACGAGGTGGCGGCCATCATGTTCGCACGAACGCAGGCATTGGTGTTTGGTCGTCGAGTTAATGGAACTGAAAATGGACACAGAAACTCCCGAACACCACTGGACTTCCAGCATCTCCTGCATTCCGTTCTACAACACTTAGGAGGACACTGTTAGGTGGACACGTTCCCACGAACTAGGGGAACAAGCTCCAGGGTAAGACTATTGACTATGTTCGGTAGTTTGTTCAGTTTTAAACTACCGAACTAGACCGACCGCTAGCCCTGATCTTATGGAACTGTTTTTGGCAGGAGCCTCGTGTGCGGTCGTTTAAATTAGGACTTCCATGAAATTCCTGAACCCCAGAACCGATCTGGGTTATTTTTGGATATGTTGGTCACCCAGATCGGGGCTATCAGGGGATGTAACATTTAGGGGGGGGGGGGTTATGTATTTTAAAGGAACTTTTGGGGTGTTTGTGAAATGTGTGTTTTTCTGTGCCTGGAGATAATTGAGTTTTGTACAGTGCCTGACTCAATTATCTCTCACGCAGAGGAGGAGTTTGGCAACTAGTCCCCTCTCAGGTCCAGGAAAGGCATTATCTTGTTTCTGTGGTGTGACAGATCCATCTGTATAGACTGATATTGCTGGTTCGTCTGTTTGACCCTTTTTCGTGTAATTGCCTGTCCGTATGCCCCTGTTCGTGTGTTTCAGAAGATACCGATTAAAACTACCGAACGGACGGCCACCCAGGAGAGAAGTGTGCTGCTGGTTAACCTCTTGGCCCCAATTAGAACGTTGTGGTTAACCGCAGACACCTCTCCATTCTAACCATATTCAGGGTGGTCGTCGTTCGTATGCCGACCACCAGGCAGCGGCCATTTTAAACATGTGAAGGACCAGCGGTTTTCGGCGAAGATTCTATGGAACTATAAACGGACACTTTATCTACCAAACACCGCAGGATAGAGAGGAGGGATTTACTCATGTAAAGGGGAGTGTTTACACCTGAGCTACTGCGATTGGCTACTGTCCAATATGTGTCCCAGTCTTCCATCTGGTCCCCTAGGGGAGTGTCCACCAGGTGGGAGACCTGCATAAATACCGGACAGGTAGCCCTCATTAAATCAGTTCTTGTTTTACCCTCAACTACGGAGCTTGGTCTCGTGTTTGGGGGGATTTACTATACACGGATAGAGACTGACTGCTGGGAACGTAAGCCGCTTGGATGCTATATTGATTTGTCTGTTAGCAGCAGTTCGTGGGAATACAGTTCGGGAGTTTGGATTATTATTAAGTATGCTGTCCGGGAGATAGGAGCATTCCCCTGGTTCCGTTCGGGAGTTTGGAGTTCTAAAACAGCCGTGCCTGCATTTCTGTAAAGGGGAAGCTCTACTAAGCGGCGGTTTCACTCCTTTATGCCGGGAGTGTCTTAACATGTGGGAGTGTCATGGGCGTGATCAACTGTATCTAGAATTGTATAAAAGCAGGCCATCTGGCCAGATTAAAACATACCAGCTTGTACTCCCAGGACTATGTGTCGTCTGGTTACTGGGAAGGGAAATAGCTAATCGCTAATCACTAATCACTGTTCCAGTGTGGAGGATTCAACAGGGAAAGTCCTTGTACGAACTAGAGCTCTCAGGACTGAGTGTCGTCCAGTGCCTGGGGGTGGAAAGAACGAATTCCCCATTCGTTTCCAGGACCCCAGTCAAGCCACAGCAACTGTGGGCAGAAGTGCTCCGGTTTGTCCTCTGTTCCAGCTAGGAAGCGGAAAGGTACCCAGCTAGGGGTACAGGGAGCCCTGTTACAACAGTCAATTCAATTTTGTACTTGTTTTTATTTTAACATGACAAAGGTAACAATGTATATAATTCAATTAAGCTGATAACCGTTTGTGAATTTTATAGCATGACAGGAGGCTTCATATTTGCTTAAGTCTCTCTTTACTAGAACTCCACAGCAGCACATTAACAGAGAGATAAACACCAAAGACAAAAACATAAGGTATCTATATAAGGCTCCTCCTAAGCCACCATTTCCTCTTTCTTTGCTGCTCTGCATCAGTACAGGTCAGAGTACCTCTGCCTCCTGCTTCTTGTGGGTGGCTTTGGGATTTAGTGTGATTTATTTATGATTGTTATGAACTATGCTTGTCTGTGAGATTTATGTGCCTTTCTGGCTCTTTTATTTTCTTTGGTGAATGTTTCCTTTACAATACTGATTGTTTTTTTCATGTGTTTATTTAAACAGATTACTGACAGTTTGCCATGTGTTTATTTATACAGATTACTGACGGTTTGCCATGTGTTTAGTTATACAGATTACTGACAGTTTGCCATGTGTTTAGTTATACAGATTACTGACAGTTTGCCATGTGTTTATTTATACAGATTACTGACAGTTTGCCATGTGTTTATTTATACAGATTACTGGTAGTTTGCCATGTGTTTATTTATACAGATTACTGACAGTTTGCCATGTGTTTAGTTATACAGATTACTGTCAGTTTGCCATGTGTTTAGTTATACAGATTACTGTCAGTTTGCCATGTGTTTAGTTATACAGATTACTGTCAGTTTGCCATGTGTTTAGTTATACAGATTACTGACAGTTTGCCATGTGTTTAGTTATACAGATTACTGACAGTTTGCCATGTGTTTATTTATACAGATTACTGGTAGTTTGCCATGTGTTTAGTTATACAGATTACTGACAGTTTGCCATGTGTTTATTTATACAGATTACTGACAATTTGCCATGTGTTTATTTATACAGATTACTGGTAGTTTGCCATGTGTTTAGTTATACAGATTACTGGTAGTTTGCCATGTGTTTAGTTATACAGATTACTGGTAGTTTGCCATGTGTTTAGTTATACAGATTACTGGTAGTTTGCCATGTGTTTATTTCTTTGTGCCTGTTTTCTCCTTGGGAGTTTTGTTTTACCCTGTTGGCTTTGTTTGTTCTGTTTCCTCTGGCTTATTGGCCGTGGTGGTCGCCGAGAAGCGGTCTTCCGACCGCTCCCCGTGCCGACCGCCGGGACCGCGGAGAAAGACTCCTGCGGTCCCTCGTGTGTTGCCTTTGATTCCCGCCCGCCGGCTTCGTCCGCCGAGCGGGAATCCCCGTTTTGTTCTTTACCCTGCCCGCGTCCCCGCTCACTCGCTAACACTGTTATCAGAGTGGGGACGGAGCAGGGATCTACTCATTTGCCGCGGGAGTCTCCTCCGCTCCCGGTCACCTTCCCCGCGACCGCGTGGTCGGGCAGTGGGTGCGCGGCTCTCCTCTGTGTTAGCCGCGCGCGTCACTGCCTTATTAAAGGTACAGTGACTAGCTGGTCCGGTGTGTTTCCCCATCTCCTGGGCTGTTTGGGGGTGCGTATTTTTTGGTGACAGCTTTCTTTTCTGTCCATGTGAGGCAGCTCTGTGAGCCCTTGCATCATAAATTATGCCCCATATATGAGGGTCGCAGATTCAATCCCCCTCACCTCCCCAAGTAACTAGCAATAGACTTTAGTTTTCGATTCTTTGCATGTGTGTTTGCCCTGCATGTTTTTCTATGGACATGGTTTTACGGTTTACTGGTTCTCCTGACTTCCACATGGCACTGCGTGCCTCCTGCAGGTGTCCCTGCCTGGTGTCCTTACCCACTTATTGAACTAGGACTGCTCTGATCAAGCCTCGGTTGCCTGATGGAGGTAGCACTGGCGTCAAAAGCCAGGGATTGTGGGTTCAGGCCCCATCTGGGTGGTTGAGCATGGCACTCGTATTTTGTGGCCTAATGGATTAGGCACAACCATATAAAAACTAAAGTGTTTCGCTATCTTGAAGAACCTTGCCTATAAGGACCCAGCTTCGTCTCTACCCTGCACCCTAATAGTCAAGATTCTACTACATGTCTAAAAGGATCTAGGTTTCCGCCTGCATTATACCTCTGGGTCGGTACCGCCCGTACCCTTATACTGGCCTGCCTTGTCTGTGCCTTTATAATTGGCCTGCTTTGTCTGTGCCCCTTGATTGGCCTGCTTTGTCTGTGCCCCTTGATTGGCCTGCTTTGTCTGTGCCCCTTGATTGGCCTGCTTTGTCTGTGCCCCATGATTGGCCTGCTTTGTCTGTGCCATACTATGCATGCTATTGGACTGGTGGCTCCATACCCTGGATAACGGTTTGTTGAGCCTGCATGCATTATTACTTGCCTCTGCCAACACTAGGGGTGCTGCCCCTTTTGACTGCTAATGATACCTGTTTTCTAGCTTCGTAGGTATCAAGTATCATAGACTCAGACTTTATGGACGCCTCTGCACAGGAGCAGAATTTGCAGGCTTTACTTAATGCGGCTGTGACCGCATCTGTTGAAAAAGCCCTGGCTAGGGCCCTCCCTCAACCACATACGGACAGGGGTGTGTGTGGAACCCCTCAGTTGGCAGAAGACTCGGATGAGTCAGACTCTCAGGTGCGAGAGCAGGCAAGTGCGCGAACGCGCTATTGAAAGGGTGAAGACCCTGAACCACGCTCCCGGACGGGCAAGACTCCGGCGAAGTGACGTGGTTTGAGGTTGACAACCTCGCCGGCCAGGCGCCACCGCCTATCGGGCGCAGGGGAGGAGGCCTCCTTACCCCCCCCCACCTTGGCCGTGCTGGATGTGTGGCGGGCAGACCAGCCTCCCTCAGGTGGAGAAGATGTTTGGGTTGCGGACCTTGGTGAGGGTCCCGGTGGACGCTGGGAAGAGGAAGACGCGCCACCGACTAGGGCCCCCACGACAATGTTGGGGGACGATACCCTTTTGGGCACTACTGGAGAACCTCTGTTAGAGCCTCAATCTATCCGACGCCCCAGGTCCTCGGACTAGTCACTGCCCGACCACTTGGCACAATTTGTGCGCTACTGGGTCCGTAGACCCCTTGGAAGTGAGGCCTGCAAGAAGCTGCAGGCGGAATGCCCCAGACCGGTACTGCCGGACAGGGTGGCGGTTACCCCGGATGTTGGCCCTAACAGACGAGGCCTTCACAGAAGGTAGGGCTCTGGACCCAGCCACCATGAGGGACTGGGCACTTCGTTCAATTTGCCTGCTGGGCAATGCCACTGTGGCCCTTTGCACGGAACCCAGGAAGACGGCACTCTTCCATATGGACAACAAGCTGTCGGATTTGGGAGCCAAAGATGTGGGTCCCCTGGCTAAAGGTCTGCTGTTCAGGGAGCCTTTCGTTGAGGAACTGCAGAAACAGGTTATTCTGTTTACCTCCCGGGATAAAGCGAAGTCTTCGATCGGGAGGGTCTTCCGCCCACGGTTACCTTGGGACAGTGCGGAGTTATGTCACAGACTTCCACTCTTCCCCTACACAGGTTGGACGCCCGAGGATCCCCGTCATCACAAGAGGCCAACAGCCCTTGTTGGAGGTGGAAGTTCGAGCAACGCTAGCCAAAGGCGCGGTCCTACAGGCCCCGGATTTGGGGGGTTTCGTCAGCTCGTTTTTCTCCTGGTAAGGGAGAAGTCTGTAGAATTCCGTCCAGTGATCAATTTAGGAGAAATGAACGCCTTCGTGGTATACAACCACTTCGAGATGGAGGGCATTCACCTTCTTCGATGCCTTCTCTGGCCAGTAGACTGGGTCACGAGACTGGACCTAGAAGACGCTTACCTCTCCATCCCGGTGGACGGGGCCTGTCGCAGTCCCCTCTGATTCGTATGGAGAGACTCTCCGTACCAATTCCCATGCCTCCCCTTCGGCCTCAGCTCGGCCCCTTGGTGCTTCACCAAGCTCCTGAAACCGGTGGTCACCCAATTCAGAGCAGAGGCCGTACGCTGCATCGTCTATCTGGACGACTTGCTTATCTTTGCGAGGACCCCGCCGGGCTCAGATTTCGGACACGCTCTGCGTTTTCCTCGTTGGAATGCCGGGGGTTCGTGGTCATTCTGAAGAAATCGGCCTTGGAGCCTGCGCAGACGGTGGAATTCTTGGGTTTCGTAGTCGTTGCGCAAGACGGCGTTCTCCGCCTGCCTGTGGCGAAGATAACGACCATTCGGAAGGAGATCAGACGTGTTTTCGACAAGACCGAACTCCCCTCTGGAGGTTGGCTCACGTGGTGGGTCTCCTCTTGGCCTCTATACAGGTGTTCTACCCGGGCCCACTACATTACAGGGCCATGCAGCGGCTGAAGGCGCACTCTCTACGCAAGAGACCCTCTTAGGACCAGATGATCTCCTTGGCCTCGGACGTGCAGGCCGGATTGAGCTGGTGCCTCCCGCATATATCCGCCTGGAACAGCAAGGCGATATTCGGGATGACCCTGGATCTCGTGTAGGAGTCGGATCCGAGTCTTTGGGACTGGGGTGCCTCGTGCACGACGAGGTCCACGGGGGGCCCGTGGTCAGACAATAGATCGGAATCCCGCATCAATTGCCTGGGGTTGATTGCAGGTTCGTTGGCAATTCGGAGCCTGGCGAAGCATCTGTCAGACTGATGCGTGCTCCTTCGGATGGACAATGGTTCGGCGGTGCAATACATCAACCACTCGGTTTCGAGCACTAGAGGTGTTCTCTCAACATGGAGCTCCTGGTTTCGCTGGTGCTTGGAACGGGATTCCGATCCCTTTACGGGTCCTGTATCTAGCGTGCTGAATTTCTTGTCTCTTGTCTTTGACCTGGGTCGGTCATATCGCTTGGTTATCGTGGTTAGATCAGCTATCTCGACGGCACTTGTCCCGCTTCGGGTTTTTCCCCATCGGCCAGGATCCGCTAGTCTGCAGGCTCCTGCGTGGAATGAGACTGGTGCGCCCTCCGGCGCCCAAGTATTCTTCCCTCTGGGACGTGCGTTTGGTTTTGGCGTTCTTTCGGAATTGGCCTGATAACCAGGACCTTTCTCTTCGCCAGCTTTCAGCGAAATTTGCCCTCTTGTGTCTGGTCTCGTTCAGATGTGTTTCGGATGTCCGGGCCTTCGGTGTCGGCGCTTTCTCGTTTTTCTCCAGAGGGGGTTTCAGTCAAGGTGCTTAGACGTACCAAGTCGGATGCGAAGGTTGTATCATGCCCTTACTTCTAGGACTCGCTTAAGCTTCGTGTAGCGAAGGCACTGGCGCGATGGATAAGATGTCTTTTGGCTCTGGCGGGCGTGGATGCGACCTTCGGAGCGCTTTTGGTTAGGGGCGCCGCAGCTTCCGGAGCTTTTTTGGCGAGCGCTTCCCTTCAGGACATTTTGCGTTCGGCGGACGGGTCCCGTGTAGAGTTTTTTCGCCTATTTTACTTTAGACCGTCGGAACATGCTTCTTTTGCTTTGCTGTCGGAGCGTTAAAACAGCAAATATGAAGCCTCCTGTCATGCTATAAAATTGTAGATTATACTAGCTTTAGTGTAACTATAATCTTAATTTTATTAATGACAGGAGGCGAATATTTCCCACCCAATTTGATTTCTTCCCCCCCTTGTTTTGGATGGATTGTATTTCTGTTGATTTGTCTGATTATCTGGGCTAGGTTGGTTAGTCTGGGGTGATGTTGTGGGAAGTGCATGTTATACTGTATTGACGGTCATTAGAATGGATTTCGTGTCTTTATTCTATCAGTACTGGATCGTGGGATTTATGTTTTATCAGTACATTTCGTTCACTAATCAGTGTTTTCGATTCTGTTTATTTCGTTTCAGTTTAATGGTTCGACTTCAGTTCATAGGATCGGCCGTTTGGCAGGATAAAGATCAAGTTCATCCATTATCCGAAGTTTTTCCAGATGACATTCATCGTTATGTTGTGAATTTTTCTTTATTTAGTTATTGTCATTGTTGTGTACGTTACGTTGTCGCAGCGTGAAAGAGGAAATGGTGGCTTAGGAGGAGCCTTATATAGATACCTTATGTTTTTGTCTTTGGTGTTTATCTCTCTGTTAATGTGCTGCTGTGGAGTTCTAGTAAAGAGAGACTTAAGCAAATATTCGCCTCCTGTCATTAATAAAATTAAGATTATAGTTACACTAAAGATAGTATAATCTACAATTGACATTACATTACTTGTAAAGTTCTTTGAATAAGCAAAAGAACAATGTAAAGAAAACTGTGATCAATGTAAAACACAAGTAAGCAAATGTGGCGTCTGCTAATTGTCGGTTGAATTGTGTTGCCTACAATTCGTCGCTTAAAATTAAAAGTAAAAGAATTAGTGTAACGCAACTAAAATTCTAATTTAAATTGAGTTCAATTATTTATATTTTGATGTGATGATGTGCTAACCTGAACTGACACAAAAAGTGCCTTAGCAAGCTAATGGGAAGGAAAGGGAGCCTGGCACACCCACTGCGCACACATATGGCAGCAAGAATATGGTACTCATCTCTTAACAGATAATTACATGCCACACAACTGGCTCAGTTTAGGAAGGACAATATTTTTGGGGGGACCCAAACCCTCTGACCCTCTTTTCTCTCCTAATTTCTCTCTTTTCTAGGATATCCATATTGTTGCTGTGTCCAAGTATAACAGAGCTCCAAAGCAAATGATTTAACTTTTGATTCTACTAAGAAAGTAATGTCCAGTGGGTTGTGCAGACACAAACAGTCCAACTTTGACTATTATGGATCGTAATGCATAGTGTCTCCATTTAGGAATTAAACGTCCCTATTTTGGGCCCAACTCCCTCTGTTTCTCTTTTCTCTCCTAATGTCCCTCTTTTCTAGGAGCTCCATATTGTTGGTGTGTCTGAGTGTATAACAGAGCTCCACAGCAATAATACTCCCAGTAATGTGTCTGAGTGTATAACAGAGCTCCACAGCAATAATAATCCCAGTAATGTGTCTGAGTGTATAACAGAGCTCCACAGCAATAATTCTCCCAGTAATGTGTCCGAGTGTATAACAGAGCTCCACAGCAATAATTCTCTCAGTAATGTGTCTGAGTGTATAACAGAGCTCCACAGCAATAATACTCCCAGTAATGTGAGTGTATAACAGAGCTCCACAGCAATAATACTCCCAGTAATGTGTCTGAGTGTATAACAGAGCTCCACGGCAATAATACTCCCAGTAATGTGTCTGAGTGTATCACAGAGCTCCACAGTAATAATACTCCCAGTAATGTGTCTGAGTGTATCACAGAGCTCCACAGCAATAATACTCCCATTAATGTGTCTGAGTGTATCACAGAGCTCCACAGCAACAATACTCCCAGTAATGTGTCTGAGTGTATAACAGAGCCCCACAGCAATAATACTCCCAGTAATGTGTCTGAGTGTATAACAGAGCTCCACAGCAATAATACTCCCAGTAATGTGTCTGAGTGTATAACAGAGCTCCACAGCAATAATAATCCCAGTAATGTGTCTGAGTGTATAACAGAGCTCCACAGCAATAATAATCCCAGTAATGTGTCTGAGTGTATAACAGAGCCCCACAGCAATAATACTCCCAGTAATGTGTCTGAGTGTATAACTTGTCTTGTTGCAACGACTTGTCAGTCTACCTAATCTAGCACGCTGCAGAATTTAATAATAATAGACATATACATGTACATAATATATACCATACATTGATATCCACCCTTAACCCCAAATTATGATATTTGCAGATAACCTATGAGCGTGCATGGATTTGCCCAGTCTGGAATTCTGAGCTTGTTCTATTGTTGTTGCTGAATGCAGAGGCTTAGGTTTACTTATTGGCAAATCCTGGTTTGGCTTGCTTTACTTGCCCTCTTTCACCTCGGGTTAAAGAATGATTGGGAAAGGAATTCGGCCACATATATGTCCTCTTTCATCTTTCTGTCTGTAAAATGGATTGTGTATAATGAGAGGCAGGGGGTATCTACAATCAGTCATGGCATTGGAATGCTTGGGTTAATAGCCAACACTGACTCTTTAGTGAGTCACCTCTAAATCAGCCAGGAAGTGGGAAAAGATCCCAAAGTATCTGCTTTCTTGATGGGTCCCAGAGGGAGCTGAGGAATCCCTAGGCTGAGCCTTACCTTGGTATGTGTAAAGGGAGGGAACAGTCTGTCCAACATCCCCTAAACGGTCCAACATTAAACGTGTTGTCAATTGTCCAACTTCCCATTTCCAGGATAGCTGTGTGGGTGGCGTAGAAGCACTAACCTAACCTATCCCTGTGATCTGTGATTTCAACTTTTTGCCCCAGACATGTGTATCCTGTGAATGGAGAGAGTGTTCGATCCATCATTAAATAACAATGTGATTTAACATCGGCAACAATACCTTTATTTAATAGGTTCAGATTTCACTTGTGTGTAAATTATGCCGTGGAGAACACAAACACAGAGTTTTTCACTAAGGTGAGAATTCAAAGTGAATTTAAAATTTATGGTCAATATAGTTAAAATGGAAAAATATTAGATATGCTGCCTTTTACTTTGGCTGCTCTGGCCTTAAATTGGAAATTCACTTTCAATTTACTTTGAATTCTCACTGTAGTGAGTAACACTGATAAACTGATGTTCATGGGTTGGGAATGGGGCATCAAAGCTCCATCACTTTATTGTATGGGTGATCATATCTCCATCAATTTATTGTATGGGTGATCATATCTCCATTAATTTATTTTATGGGGGATCATATCTCCATCAATTTATTTTATGGGGGATCATATCTCCATCAATTTATTTTATGGGAGATCATATCTCCATCAATTTATTTTATGGGGGATCATATCTCCATCAATTTATTGTATGGGTGATCATATCTCCATTAATTTATTTTATGGGGGATCCTATCTCCATCAATTTATTTTATGGGGGATCCTATCTCCATCAATTTATTTTATGGGGGATCCTATCTCCATCAATGTATTTTATGGGGGATCCTATCTCCATCAATGTATTTTATGGGGGATCAATTTATTTTATGGGGGATCATATCTCCATCACCTTATTTTATGGGTGATCATATCTCCATCAATTTATTTTACAGGGGATCAAAGCTCCATCAATTTATTTTATGGAGGATCATATCTCCATCAATTTATTTTATGGGGGATCATATCTGCATCAATTTATTTTATGGGGGATCATATCTCTATCAATTTATTTTATGGGGGATCATATCTCTATCAATTTATTTTATGGGGGATCATATCTGCATCAATTTATTTTATGGGGGATCATATCTCTATCAATTTATTTTATGGGGGATCATATCTCCATCACTTTATTTTATGGGGGATCAAATCTCCATCAATTTATTTTATGGGGGATCAAAGCTCCATCAATTTATTTTATGGGGGATCATATCTCTATCAATTTATTTTATGGGGGATCATATCTCCATCACCTTATTTTATGGGTGATCATATCTCCATCAATTTATTTTACAGGGGATCAAAGCTCCATCAATTTATTTTATGGGGGATCATATCTCCATCAATTTATTTTATGGGGGATCATATCTGCATCAATTTATTTTATGGGGGATCATATCTCCATCAATTTATTTTATGGGGGATCATATCTCCATCAATTTATTTTATGGGGGATCATATCTCCATCAATTTATTTTATGGGGGATCATATCTCCATCAATTTATTTTATGGGGGATCATATCTCCATCAATTTATTTTATGGGAGATCATATCTCCATCAATTTATTTTATGGGGGATCATATCTCCATCAATTTATTGTATGGGTGATCATATCTCCATTAATTTATTTTATGGGGGATCCTATCTCCATCAATTTATTTTATGGGGGATCCTATCTCCATCAATGTATTTTATGGGGGATCAATTTATTTTATGGGGGATCATATCTCTATCAATTTATTTTATGGGGGATCATATCTCCATCACCTTATTTTATGGGTGATCATATCTCCATCAATTTATTTTACAGGGGATCAAAGCTCCATCAATTTATTTTATGGGGGATCATATCTGCATCAATTTATTTTATGGGGGATCATATCTCTATCAATTTATTTTATGGGGGATCATATCTGCATCAATTTATTTTATGGGGGATCATATCTCTATCAATTTATTTTATGGGGGATCATATCTCCATCACTTTATTTTATGGGGGATCAAATCTCCATCAATTTATTTTATGGGGGATCAAAGCTCCATCAATTTATTTTATGGGGGATCATATCTCTATCAATTTATTTTATGGGGGATCATATCTCCATCACCTTATTTTATGGGTGATCATATCTCCATCAATTTATTTTACAGGGGATCAAAGCTCCATCAATTTATTTTACGGGGGATCATATCTCCATCAATTTATTTTATGGGGGATCATATCTGCATCAATTTATTTTATGGGGGATCATATCTCCATCAATTTATTTTATGGGGGATCATATCTCCATCAATTTATTTTATGGGGGATCATATCTCCATCAATTTATTTTATGGGGGATCATATCTCCATCAATTTATTTTATGGGGGATCATATCTCCATCATTTTATTTTATGGGGGATCATATCTCCATCATTTTATTTTATGGGGGATCATATCTCCATCAATTTATTTTATGAGGGATCATATCTCCATCAATTTATTTTATGGGGGATCTTATCTCCATCAATTTATTTTATGGGGGATCATATCTCCAATTTATTTTATGGGGATCAAAGCTCCATTAATTTATTTTATGGGAGCTCATATCTCCATCACCTTATTTTATGGGTGATCATATCTCCATCAATTTATTTTACAGGGGATCAAAGCTCCATCAATTTATTTTACGGGGGATCATATCTCCATCAATTTATTTTATGGGGGATCATATCTGCATCAATTTATTTTATGGGGGATCATATCTCCATCAATTTATTTTATGGGGGATCATATCTCCATCAATTTATTTTATGGGGGATCATATCTCCATCAATTTATTTTATGGGGGATCATATCTCCATCAATTTATTTTATGGGGGATCATATCTCCATCATTTTATTTTATGGGGGATCATATCTCCATCATTTTATTTTATGGGGGATCATATCTCCATCAATTTATTTTATGAGGGATCATATCTCCATCAATTTATTTTATGGGGGATCTTATCTCCATCAATTTATTTTATGGGGGATCATATCTCCAATTTATTTTATGGGGATCAAAGCTCCATTAATTTATTTTATGGGAGCTCATATCTCCATCAGTTTATTTTATTGGGGATCAAAGCTCCATCAATTTATCTTATGGGAGCTTAAATCTCCATCAATTTATTTTATGGGGGATCGTATCTCCATCAATTTATATTATCGGAGCTCATATCTCCATCAGTTTATATTATGGGAGCTCATATCTCCATCAATTTATTTTATGGGGGATCATATCTCCATCAATTTATTTTATGGGGGATCATATCTCCATCAATTTATTTTATGGGGGATCATATCTCCATCATTTTATTTTATGGGGGAATCAAAGCTCCATCAATTTATTTTATGGGAGCTTATATCTCCATTAATTTATTTTATGGGGGATCATATCTCCATCAATTTATTTTATGAGGGATCATATCTCCATCAATTTATTTTATGGGGGATCTTATCTCAATCAATTTATTTTATGGGGGATCATATCTCCAATTTATTTTATGGGGATCAAAGCTCCATTAATTTATTTTATGGGAGCTCATATCTCCATCAGTTTATTTTATTGGGGATCAAAGCTCCGTCAATTTATCTTATGGGAGCTTAAATCTCCATCAATTTATTTTATGGGGGATCATATCTCCATCAATTTATATTATGGGAGCTCATATCTCCATCAATTTATTTTATGTCAGTAATTGCTTTTCTGGTTAGTAACCATATGGTGAACAGGTTCATCCATGTGTCTTCAGGGGCCGGTCGTGTGCTGTGGCACTTTAATAGGGACTGGGCCTCTTCTAATCTACAGGTAGAGCTGGGAGGAAGTGAGAGATACAGACTCAGACTGAGCTGCACAAGAGGAGGGGACCTGTGGGAGGGCCGGACCGGGAGAGGAGCAAGTCCATAACTTCCACCAGCCACAACCAGCAGACCTAAAAGGTCTGGATTGTGGCTAAAATTGTGACCTTTATGTGTATCATTGTTTGTGTCTGTGCATCTGCATGTGTCAGTGTTTGTATCTGTATGTATGTCATTATTTGTATCTTTGTGTCTGTATCTGCATGTGTGGCAATGTTTGTGTGTTTGTATCTGCACATGTGTCTGTCTGTGTATCTGTATGTCTTTATCTGTGTGTCTGGGTTTCTGCATGTGTGGCAGTGTTTTGTTTTATGTGTGCCTGTGCAGTGTGGCAGTGTTTGTGTCTGTCATTGTTTGTATCTGTGTGTCTGTGTATCCACATGTGTGACCGTGTTTGTATATGTGTGTCTGTGTATCCACATGTGTGACAGTGTTTGTATCTGTGTGTCTGTATCTGCATGCGTGTCAGTATGTGTATCTGTATGTCTGTATCTGTGTGTCTGGGGTTCTGCATGTGTGGCAGTGTTTGTGTCTGTATGTCTATGCATCTGCAGGTGTGGCAGTGTTTGTATCTGTGTGTCTCTGTATCTGCATGTGTCAGTGTATGTATCTATATGTCTATTTCTTTGTGTCTGGGTATCCACATGTGTGGCAGTGTTTGTATCTGTGAAACTGCATGTGTGGCAGTGTTTGTATCTGTGAAACTGCATGTGTGGCAGTGTTTGTATCTTTGTGTCTGTACATCTGTATGTGTGTCCGTATGTGTATCTACATTTGTGGCAGGTTGTGTATCAGTGTGTCTGGTTAACTGCATGTATGGCTGTGTTTGCATCTGTGAAACTGCATGTGTGGTAGTGTTTGTATCTTTGTGTCTGTGCATCTGTATATGTGTCAGTGGTTGTTTCTTTGTCAGTGTTTGTATCTGTGTGATTTTGTTTTTGTTTGTATCTGCATATCTGTGTTTGTATCTGTGTGTCTGTGTATCTGTATGTTTGTCAGTGTTTCTATTTGTGTGTCTGTGCATCCACATGTGTGGTAGTGTTTGTATCTTTGTGTCTGTGCGTCTGTATATGTGTCAGTGGTTGTTTCTTTGTCAGTGTTTGTATCTGTGTGATTTTGTTTTTGTTTGTATCTGCATATCTGTGTTTGTATCTGTGTGTCTGTGTATCTGTATGTTTGTCAGTGTTTCTATTTGTGTGTCTGTGCATCCACATGTGTGGCAGTGTTTGTATCTGTGTATCTGCATGTGTGTGTATCTGCAATATATATATATATGCACATGCATATGACTGGGCAGGTAGAGCTTGGGTGAGAAAAAGGGGAGATGCAGCAGGGGAAACATATACATTTGAAATAACAGCAACTACATTCATTACAAACATTTTACTAATACGAGGGGTACAATTTATGGAAATGGGCTGCCAAGGGGTACTCGAGTAGAAAATGTTTGGGAACCACTGTCCTAGAGGACAAATGAGAAACAAACCTACTTGGTTTAAACATGTAGAACCCGTTAATTTTTATGTTTATTTATAATGTTTACATAACTGTCTGTCTCTAGCTCCCAAACACTTATCTGACCATTTGTTGCCACTACACAGTTGTTTTGGTTTAAAAAAAAAAAAAAAAAGTGACAGAGAGAAAAAATACTTTTTATTATTGACTGATTCCCTATTGTAAGATTTTTTGGCAAAAAGTTTTGCATGGTCTAAGTAAAAATGCATTCTAAGATAAGTTAATAGAATAAATCACTAGATTTTTTTCTAATTTCTTTTCTGATCACTGCGTGTTTCTTTTAATATAACCTTGTCACGCTTTGATCTGCAGGCTGCTTACAGCCGTCTGCGCTCACCTTTTCAATTCTGTGCGGTCTGGGAGCCTGTTATGGTTGATGAATAGCTTGAGATAAGTGCCCCTTGAATTTAACAGGCTGCTAATTAATACATCAGACATGCCTGCTATTTAAAATATTCAGAAGAACTAGTAAAGTCGCTTTATTTCAGATTTATTAGCTATGAGCTTGTTATCGGTTGACAAAGAGGATAAATGGAGGAAATGGTTTCCAAACAAAAGCCCGTATCACACAAAGTTATTGGAGGAGCAGCTTAGTGCTTGGGCCAGAGACCGTTCAGCTATGTCAGCGCTATAATTTATACATAGTACGGATACTCATTTTGTGTATGTGTGTGCGCGTAAATGAGTATCACACACACGCGCACACGAGTGAGGCTTCATAATGAACTAAAACAAAGGCTCCAGAGGATGGAGCCGTTAATAGACTAAGAGTGATGAAGTTGTTATGGTGCCCAAAGTGTCCATTTAAAATATCACATAAATGTATAACATGATGATAATTTGAATTGTGGAGATCACTATAATCGGCACATGTAACAATTATATTTGCCTTAGTTTAAAAAATCAAACCCTAATTCCATTTATAAATAATGCCATTTCAACGTTCCTGAGACATTATCAGACTGCTCAGCCTGCGGCCTTGGGATTCATTGTAACATCTTCAGATTGATGGCATTGTTTCTCCTAATACATGCCTCACCCATATATATAGTTATATAGTTACATAGTTACATAGTTACATAGTTAGATAGCTGAAAAGAGACTTGCGTCCATCAAGTTCAGCCTTCCTCACACCTGTTTTTTGCTGTTGATCCAAAAGAGAAAAAAAAAAAAAAACCCCAGTTTGAAGCACAATTTTGCAACAAGCTAGGACAAAAAATTCCTTATTGACCCCAGAATGGCAGTCAGATTTATCCTCGAATCAAGCAGTTATTACCCTACATTGAAAGATTATATCCTTGAATATTCTGTCTTTGCAAGTATGCATCTAGTAGCTGTTTGAACATCTGTATGGACTCTGATAAAACCACTTCTTCAGGCAGAGAATTCCACATCCTGATTGTTCTTACAGTAAAAAAACCTTTCCCTTTGCCTTAGACGAAATCTTCTTTCTTCCAGTCTAAACGCATGGCCTCGTGTCCTATGTAAATATATAAAAGTATATAGAGAGGATACACATACTTACTAATAAATATATTTACTGGCATGATAAGAAACAAAGTTAAAAATGGAAATTACTTTTAATTGCTTATTATTTTTCCATTGAGTGTAATGGATTTTTGTGGGTCAGAAAAATGGAAGAATTATTGCCTTTTATTGTTAACGTTATTTGGTTATTGTTAGCTATATATAGATAATAGACAAAAATAGCTTTAAACCCTTTCCTCTATATTTCTCTGATAAATATTTGATTGTAATAGTTCTTTTTCCACACTGACTGTGCGTGATGCGTTTTACTGAGAAATTAGGAGATGTGATGGTATTATTCCACTGTGTAAGCTGAACACGGATGGATGGACTTATTAACACAGAGGAGCTTTAATTGGATAGCGTCACACTGACTACCACTATTTCCGTGTAGGTGTCTGCCTATCTTCTTTTTGTTACACGTTTCACGTTCTGTGATTTCCGATTCTTTCTTTTTTTGTAGTAATGTGCACATAACATGTAATATGACCCGTTGCCTATTGCAGGTTTGTCCTAGCGTATTTTTGATTGTTTATAGAATGCAATTCTTTACAATCTGCTTAATTATGTTATTCATTAATTAGACATGTTTCTTTGTTATGAAAGTTTAAATTGTTATAAATATGTACCTAATAAGAATTATATTTTAAAACGTTTTTTTTTACCAGGTTAAAAAACCCTTTTAGTGTTTTTCGAATAGCATACTGTGAGCAGTTGAAATAAATATGTAAAAGCTATGGGACTTTTATGTTATGTATTTATTCTTAATGGAAGCAATGTATTTTTAGAAAAAAATGATAATGATACTGTGTTGTGATCTAGATGATTTCCAATTAGGATTCAAATCCTGGACAGATAATCTTGTAAAACTCTCCCAAAATTGTATAACAGACATGTTGCACCATAACCTCTAAGAGCAGCCGTACTCGTTAAAACTCGTTTTCCTGGCTCTATAGGGTTTTTGGGTCCCCCCCACCCTCAGGGTCCCACTCCTGCCGGGCTGAAGGGGTTAAACTCTTACCTTTCTCGGCGCCGGGGACTCTCCTCCCTCTTCCGACGTCATCCGCTGAATGCGCATGCGCGGCAAGAGCCGCGCGCGCATTCAATCAGTCCATAGGAAAGCATTTCTCAATGCTTTCCTATGGACTGCAGCGTCTTCTCACTGTGAAAATCAATGAGACAGCCACTAGAAGCTGGATTAACCCTAATGTAAACATAGCAGTTTCTCTGAAATCATTTATTGTAAAAGCCTGGTAAAATGTATAAACCTAGATGGATGTGTAGATAAAGGTATTTTTTTAAATCCGGTTTTATATAGCACTTTTATCCAGAACACGGAGAGGCCATAAACTACACATTTCGTGAAGCTATCTTCCATCTGTTTGTAACAATCTGTTTAAAGTTTGACAAGCTTGTTATTAGGTCACATTATTGCTTTCAATCATGTCAGTCAGGCTGTCTTTTTCTTGATTGCACCAATTTCACAATCATGAACACAATATTTTGCAGATATTACATGATCTATTTGCTCCAATTTAACACCCAGAGTGTGACTCAGTCGTGTTTATTTAACTTCTTAAATCATTGTCGTACAGTCTCTGTACCGACACGCAGAGCAGCACTTAGCCTGAGATAAATGATTGGCTATTTCAGTCCCGTTAACGTGATGTTTGACTGCAAATACTACAAATGGATCCTCCTGTGGACTATATAGCCCTAAGTGTTATTGATTGAAGGCACTTTATTTTGGGATAGTGACAGGACAATAACACAGCATGGATTACAATAGCACAATCCTACTTTAAAAAATACTTTCCATCAGTCTTAAACTATTGTACCAAAATAGATGGTAATCAAAAGCTGAGCGGCATATACAAGTCCCATCTACAACATATAAATAGCCATAGACCAGCCCATGTGGCAGCCTATGCATTTATCGGTAAATGGCTCTAATCCTGCCAAAAGGAAACGTCTTGAAACAAAAGAGAGCAAGGGGCATCTGACTGCTGGGAGGCGACAGGGAAAAGTCTGCTCGTAAAAGTGAAAAGAATATTAATAAATGGCTTTCAAAGTCTAGACAACAACAAAAAAAAAAACCTAAGAAAAAATATTACGTCTGTTTGAAAAAAATTTCATTGTCAAATGTAATGTTTTAAATTGCTGTAATTGTCTTAAAGAAAAACTGTCACTTTATTTCTTTATTTTTGTTAAAAGTTTTATGACCTTACTTTCAGTGTATGCAGCTTTTCGTTAGTCATTCCTTCTGCCTTTTTTTTTTTTTTACTTACGTTCCCCCTTTCCCCTGATTTGAGATCGGAATCAACCGTCATCCAAGCCAAGATAACCTACCTCTCACCTACCTTGCTGCTGCTAGGTAAAGGAACACTATTAGAAATGCAAACCTGTATTTGTAATGCTATAGTGCCCCTGTGACCTAGTAATATTCTGCCCCGGCCCCTGTATAGTGTAAGGATATGTTTTAATAAAGCAACATACCTTCTTCCAATTCTGAGGCTTTCTTGGTGCAACTCACGTATCCGCCTCCCATGACATCATTGGCTAGGTGTGACCACCTCTGGCGATGGTCCAATCCCATGCTCCTTATAAAGGAGGAGCCTCTAGTGGCTGTCAGTATGACCGTTACTGTAGGCGTGTTTAACCCTTCAATGGAAGCATTGCCCTTTCTACAAATTGGCAATGTTTTACCTTGCGTGGTTAAACATGCCTGACTACTGCACATAGACAACTTCATTTATATAGTCTGGCTTACTGCAGTGTCCTTTTAACAGTTGTGAGTAGTACGGGCTCAGTAGAGAGGAAACATGAAACTATGAAGACTTGATTGCACTATTACCATGTGATTGAGCAGCAGGTGGGAGTGAATTTGGCTCAGTTAAAAACAGATTCTGACTCAAGATCTTCCAAAATGTCTGTGCAGGCAAAGGGAAAGATTACGTAGGTAAATAATAATAAAATAATAAATTTTTTTTTATAGAAACTCAATTTAAAAAAATGCATAGAATTAAAATAAGTGCATAACATAAAATATGAAAATAATGATATTACATGTTATTCCCACCCTGGCCCTATCCGATTCAATGCTCGTTTCTTTATAATCATTTTAATCAGTTTGTCTATTCTATGTTCACACTAACTGTTACACTTTATATATAACGTTTAACCCCTTAAGGACACATGACACGTGTGACATGTCATGATTCCCTTTTATTCCAGAAGTTTGGTCCTTAAGGGGTTAAAGGTAATATATAATGGTACTGACTGTATACCTGGAGATCTAGCCTCTTACCATCTACTATAATCCTATTACACATATAATCCTTCTTACTGTACAGTTACTGAAATACAGCATATTCTGTATATAAGTCAGGGCTCGAGTCCTGCAGGAAGGTGTGGGAATGGTGTTCCTGCACTTTTTTTACAGCAGGAAAGCCGTTCCCGTTGCTCCTGCAGGCACTCAGGGGGCGGCAAAAAAATGAAGTCATATTCCGGCTCCGGCATCAGTAGACAGCCCGTGAGGTGAGAGGGAGCAGAGCGGAGAAAACACCGCTTCCTCACCGTGTCTGACCGGGAGACAGGCGCCCGCTGCACTGAAGCCCCACTGGACCCCAGGCTAATTGCTGGCCTGCTAACTGGTAGTAACCTACTAACCTACTGTTAGCAGTCATGGCAATAATGGAAAACTCTAGTTTCCGCAGCTTTGCAATCCATACCTTTTCCCCCTGCACCAGTGAATTGACCAATCATATGCTTCTCGTTGGTGGAACCGCCCATGGATCTTTCTATTCATAGACTTCTCTAAACAATGACTGCAGACTCAAAGCACTTCAGCATGTTGCCTCGTGTCTTGAGTGTTCCTTTAATTAATTACTGCAAATAGATCCAAAGAACAGGACCAAGCGTACATCTCCCTGCATTAGAGCCAAGAGGGTGCCAAAGCTGTCTGCAGTAATGGTCCTCTGTAACATAATGGCCAGCTGTTCCAGGAGCAACAAAACCAGTAGGATCTGCCATGTCAATTAGGACTTCTCTCACAAAGAGCCATCCCAAAGAAGTTTTAGAAAGAGCTCTTGCAGACACAGCCCTAAATGGTATAGGCTGCAGTGACATCTGATTGTAGTTGATAAGAGGTTATTAACATTTTGCCTGAGGACTTCCATATTATCCGATTTGTTTCTGTAAGAGATACTTCTTGACTCTCGCCAGCTAAGGGCACCCATTCCCCCTGCGGTCTGCATTGGAAGTCCCACTTTCTCCCTTTTTACCGGAACTGAAATTTCAGTAATAAATCTGTTGCAGGAATTGTGGCCAGGTTGCTACTGTTACAAATGACTCATATAGAGCTTTCCTTTAATAGTGGGATATGAAATATTCTGTGAATTACTAGAATTGCTTCCCTCATTATTCTGTGAAGTGTTTTTAACAATATTTGTAATAGTTCATAGCACAATGAAGAAACTCCAAATGGCACAATAATGTTATTTTTCCTATGCTGTCTGAATGTTTCCCATTGGCTAACTGCTATGTGTATCCATTTTCTGATTGGGCGTTCCTCAACGGTTGTCGTCTATATGTGCTATAGGATAGTGACCTATGTGTGCATGATTCCCATTGGATATTATTTGTACCCATGGGGGTGTGATTTTGAGATTGATTGGATGTTTCCAATTAGCATATAACTGTACCACAGTGGTGTGTTCTGATTGGATGATTCCCATTGGATATTATTAGTACCCATAGGGGTGTGATCTGATTGGATGATTCCCATTGGATATTATTTGTACCCATAGGGAGTGTTATCTGATTGGATGTTTCCCATTGGATATTATTTGTACCCATAGGGGTGTAATGTTGAGATGAGATTAATTGTATGTTTCCAATTAGCATATAACTGTACCATAGTGGTGTGATCTGATTGGATGATTCCCATTGGATATTATTTGTACCCATGGGGGTGTGATGTTGAGTTTGATTGGATGTTTCCAGTTAGCATATAACTGTACCATAGTGGTGTGATCTGATTGGATGATTCCCATTGGATATTATTTGTACCCATGGGGGTGTGATGTTGAGTTTGATTGGATGTTTCCAGTTAGCATATAACTGTACCATAGTGGTGTGTTCTGATTGGATGATTCCCATTGGATATTATTTGTACCCATGGGGGTGTAATGTTGAGATTATATTAATTGTATGTTTCCAGTTAGCATATAACTGTACCATAGTGGTGTGTTCTGATTGGATGATTAATTGTATGTTTCCAGTTAGCATATAACTGTACCATAGTGGTGTGATCTGATTGGATGATTAATTGGATGTTTCCAGTTAGCATATAACTGTACCATAGTGGTGTGTTCTGATTGGATGATTAATTGGATGTTTCCAGTTAGCATATAACTGTACCATAGTGGTGTGATCTGATTAGATGATTAATTGGATGTTTTCAATTAGCATATAACTGTAACATAGTGGTGTGATCTGATTGGATGATTCCCATTGGATATTATTTGTACCCATGGGGGTGTAATGTTGAATTTGATTGGATGTTTCCAGTTAGCATATAACTGTATCATATTGGTGTGATCTGATTGGATGATTCCCATAGACTGTTATCTATACCCATTATGACATGATGTTCTATTATTATCTTTTAGGGAGCTGGGGACTGTTTTGTTGGAGCTCTCGCTTTCTACATCGCCCATTATCCTCATCTCAGCATAGAAGAAATGGTGAAAAGGTCAAACTACATTGCGTCAGTGAGTGTCCAGTCTCCAGGAACACAGACTTCCTATCCATACAGGAAAGACCTTCCTCTAGATCTCTTCCAATAAAGGAAATATAACTAGTCTTAATGCACATCATTTCCACTGCCCCAGTATCTCCTCTCAATCAGTTTATACAATTCTGTGAAAAACCGGGAATAAAAACCACAGGAAAATCCCGGAGAGACATTACAGCACTCAACCACTTCAAGACACAATGCCACTACTTAAAGTAGGTTTAAAGTCTATTAGACAGCAGCCAAAGTGCACTGCAAACGGTGGCATTGTCTTGAAGCTGCTATAACCTTTAATCTTTAAAGAATGTGAGAACATTTGTAGACACATAAGCAAATGGTTTAAAAATGATCTTTAAAAATGTGATTTGTGGATTGCACACAAGGCTATATTTTTCTAATCTAGCATTTAATACAAAACATTCCACAAACTATCGCCCCTTTATATAACTATCCTGCTATCTCAGCATATTACAAAGAACTACAGAGAATTGCATTTAAGGCTGAATTTTTACAAATCATGTATTTTGGTCTAGAATGTGCAATTCCAGTTTGGTAGATAACTTATATCACACAAAAAGTTCTGTTACACAATGGTATGCAGATTCCCATCATGTGCATTAAAAATACTTTTGTAAAATTCTTGCTGCCTTAATTAATCATTTTTGACTGTTTTTTTGTGGTTGTTATATTGAATTGGATGGTTTAACAAAGCATTCTTATCTAGAGCAATTTACAGAACTAGCAGTTAATCGTATATCACATTATAGAGGGATGCATGCTTAGACTGGTACAAATCGCTGCCCATGGGATTTAATGTAACATTTGTGGCACTTTTATATAAATCGTTATAAAGAAAGCTTGGAATCTTACAATCTAAAGTCATAAAGTCCTAACGTGTTTTATACCCCATCTCCTATAGAATGTAAGCTCGTTTTAGCAGGGTCTTCTTCAACCTATTGTTCCTGTAAGTTTTCTTGTAATTGTCCTATTTATAGTTAAATCCCCCCTCTAATAATATTGTAAAGCGCTACAGAATCTGTTGGCGCTATATAAATGGTGATAATAAAGTGCAGCTAAAAAACTTTTTACAAAAGTCCTTGAACAGAACATTATTCCAGTTCTGGGACTGTCTATCCCGATCCATCTACTAAGATCGGTAGCTTAATGAACGGTGTCCAATCAGATGTCTCATGGAGCAGCATTGAGGACACACATGGTGCATTCTCTATGAAAAGTATTGAAGCACTGGTCACACTGCATTTGGCTTCATCGTACTTTGCATGCAGGCGCACAATGTGTGTGTGGTCTGACAGCCACTGGTTGGTGCACAAATTTAACACAGTAACATTTTTGAGAAACTAAAGTATTTTCTTTTTGCAAGGTAGCAGCACCAATGCCCCCAAATCACTTCATTAAGACAAAGTCATTTTGGTTCTTTTCCTCTATCCGTTTAAGCGGGAGTGATTATGTTGATTAGAGTGTACCGGACTACCATTCAGAAAGTTTTACATAAACCCAGGCTCTTCCCAGCACTAAGCGATTACAATCCTCCTCTGGCAGCGTTGATACTTCCAACATTATCAGTGTCAATGTCATGCAGTCTGAAGGAAGGTGATTGGCTGAGAATGTTGGGGATAGATTAACCAAGCACTCTCAACAGAATGTGTTAAACTGATATTTATAGTTAAAGGAAAACTCCACATCCCCAAAGCCCTTCATCTTACTCAGGTGCTTTAAGAGTGACCCCTCTTTGTTGATGTATAAAAGTGCATTTAAAAAAAAAAAAAAAGTGAAATTAGTATTGTGGCAAAGTTGCACCATTCCAGCTGTTACTGAGACTGCCCGATTGCTTTGTGCCCCATCCCTAAGTACAAAGCAGAAGCCACTGCTTCCCATTAAGACGCATTGCCTGCACAGCGCTGCACCCCTGCCTTGCCTCCCAATGTGAAACATTCAATACCAAGTAGTATTTACTCATTTAACTATGTCCTTCCGAAGCACAGCCAGGGACCAAACACATTTATTTTGTGTTTTTTTTTTTATTCATTTGTACCTATCAAATGCAAAACTTAAAGAATTTAAATAAAATAGAAACAATAAACAGCCAGGACAAGGAATGGTCTTTGAGGAAACCTGCTTGGGCAAGAGATTCAGATTCCTGAAATGGGACATTGTTTGCCCCAAAAATTCAAAGAAATGTAAGCCAACAGCCTACAACTGTACATCAAAATATCTTGGCTGTGATCTGAACTCAACCTTGGAAAGCAAAGCTGCAGCTTCTCCATGTGAGCCAAATTTTATCTTTATAATTTCCACCTTTTAATTGTAGAACAAATACATTGTCTTACCAAAAGGACAAACATTAATTAAATGTATGATTATACAGCCAAAATAAATAACTTTGAGATTGCAGTGCTGGAAAAATAAACTGTTCGGTAAATGGCAACTATTTATTGAATTAGTTGCTGCAATTGAAGAACCCAGGGGACCGTTGGCACTTGCAAGAGATATGCTCAAATGTATTTTCTTCCTGGGATTTTACATTGTCTCCTCAAACAATAGATGGCCTGGTGTAGCAGATTTCCTCATCGCAGCGTGTGCCACAGGATATGTGAAACCTTGTAATTTTCCAGGAGTCCACTTTATAGCAATCTGATTCTTCCACTGCGTGCTGTCTAAATGGAACGGATTTTCTTCTTTTCATAGAAAAGCACGTGATGTTGGACTGAAATAGAAAGTGTCAGATTATGCCAAATTAATAAATGGTTCATTATCAACTGTGCAGCACCACACAAGGTACTTTGTGTATTCAACGCACATAAGACTAGATACAAACTGTTTGCTTTCTAGAAAAGTGCAGCATTGGAGAGAGAAATTCCTCCCCAGATTTATTATAAGTGGAGCTGTGAAATAGTCAGGTACTAAAGGACAACACGCAGGGTTAGTAATTCAATATGAATAACCAATTCCAGGCCAGAATAGTCGTAGGGGACCTGGAATATTTTTCTACTGACTTAAAGGACCACTCTAGGCACCCAGACCACTTCAGCTTAATGAAGTGGTCTGGGTGCCAGGTCCTTCTAGGGTTAACCCATTTTTTCATAAACATAGCAGTTTCAGAGAAACTGCTATGTTTGTGAATGGGTTAAGCCTTCCTCTAGTGGCCGTCTCATTGACAGCCGCTAGAGGCGCTTGCGTGATTCTCACTGTGATTTTCACAGTGAGAGCACGCAAGCGTCCATAGGAAAGCATTATGAATGCTTTCCTATGTGACCGGCTGAATGCGCGCGCAGCTCGTGCTGCGCGTGCGCATTCAGCCGACGGGGAGGAGAAGAGGAGGATCGGAGGAGGAGAGCTCTCCGCCCACCGCTGGAAAAAGGTAAGTTTTAACCCCTTACCCCCTTTCCAGAGCCGGGCGGGAGGGGGTCCCTGAGGGTGGGGGCACCCTCAGGGCACTCTAGTGCCAGGAAAACGAGTATGTTTTCCTGGCACTAGAGTGGTCCTTTAAAACTTGAAATTGACTTTGAAGTGCCAGCAATTGAAACATTAGTGAATATACTGTTTAGATTCAATCTACATTGCATACCCCCTCCTAAACAGGATCAGTAATGTATATTGCCTTGATATTACTTATATCAAAGAGGGTAAACAGTAAAATGTTATTTCAGTCATACATTACATCACAGTTAGATTTGACAAACTGATACAGGAGCCTTAAAAGTTATCTGTCCCCTTAAGGACAAATGACTGATGTTTTCCGTCATGCTGTTCTTTTACTTCTGAAGTTGTGTCCTTTATGGGTTAATGTCTACTTAGTCTAAATACCTGTTTAATCAGCTTTCTCATGGAAAACCAATAACTAATACTCTATTTGAAGAGAGAAGAAGAAAGGAATGAACAGAACGGCCACCATACAAAAAGATGTATGAAGGTGGGGGACTGCTCATCCAATGTTCTATACCCCTTAGGTAGTAGTATTCACAATGAAAAGGGGAGAGCACAAACATAAAACAAAACACAAAAGTATACTAGGAAAGTATACAATAAAAAAGACATGGGTATTGAACCCTTTAATAGAACAACATCTGTATGTAGTAGTAAAATTGGCTTCACTGTTAGCCAAAGGGCAATGCACCTAATGAGGTGTGTATGTGAGTGAGATTAGAGACTCACGGGTGCTGAGTGAGTGAGGTAAGTGCTCACTAGTGTTAATTAGAACACATGCAGTGGGTAAATGTTAGAGACCAGTAGGTAGAAAGGTCACTACAGAGATGCATACAAATATGTCATACTCAAAGCATAGTAATATTACCAGGAATCTAGCCAAAAGGGCTGAGGGTTATGGTAGATAGGGATATAGTGTAAGCCTTAGTAGGTAAGGTACCCCTGGAGATGGTAGGGTAGTAGTTAGCACAGGCTACAATGCTAGTATGTCTTGCACATAATGTGATGTCATATAGTATTCAGAGAATTTATAGGGGGCACACATTCATACATTCTTTTGTTTCTTTTATTATTATTCCTTCTTTCTCATTCTCTTTCCTCTTTTTTCTATCTTTATTTTTATTTATTTAGTATTTATTTCTATTTTTTTAGGGAGTCTGCTGTCTACTGTGATACCCACTGTATGTTGAAAACGCAATTCGAAACTTCCTACCCGCCATCCTTGGCCCCTATATGAATATAGAGCTCCTCTCTGAGTTTTACAGTGTGGCTGCCTCACCGGGGCTCTACAACCCCATTACTAAAGATCACCTTTACGATATCAGCAGCTAACATTATGATACACAAGGTTACTTTCTAGTCGCCCCTTTAGTTAACACTATAACTATATTTACTTTTATTAACCTTCCCTATGACGGCGATAGATAAGATGACATTTATAACTTTTGCAACATTCCCTGCAGAGATGACTAGATGCTCTGCCCCCTTCGTGTCTCCCAGTACATGATTGGGCACTGGAGCTATGACGCTCCCTGGAGGGGCGGGCCCTAAACAGTACTCCTGAGAGAGATACCGAGCTCGCCACCCACGTGGGGCGGCTCGCGCCTATGTCTCCTCCCCCTCCCTCCCTCCCCTACTTCTGATTGGACCTCGGGAGGCAGTACGATGACGTGTTCACTGTGGGCGGAGCCAAGTTTAGCGATTGGCGGACGGGGCCCTAGAGGCGGGCCTTTCCACCTTTTTAACACGGACAGGTAGGCGGACTTCCCTTAGCTCTTGACAAAGGCGTACCCATACGCCGAAACGCGCGTCGAGCATTACAGAATGCCGATGCATTCCTGTTTCATTTCGTTTTGTTTATTTTTTTGATCCACTTTGGTCACTTTTATTTTCCTCTCTATGACTCTAGAACACTAGCAGTCCGCTCTATGACAACCTAGGAATACCTTGGGCGAGTGGGGAATTCTGCTAGGGATAGCCTTTAGGCTGCCTTGAAGCAGCAGGTAGTGCTCTCTGGTTCCCTGGCTGTAAGGGAGATAGTTAGGAAGCTTAGGGCTACATAAGGTGTTGGTCTGGCGTGATCTAGAAGTTGCTGCTCTTGGCAATAAGTTACACCTCTACGCCCCGCGGGGCACGTTTGTACTTGCTCAAGTAGCCATTTGGACCCATTGCCGTTTTCCACACGAGTACTGTAGCCTGTGCTAACAACTATCTTACCCCCTCCAGGGGTACCTCACCTACTAGGGCTTACACTATATCCCTATTTACCATAACCCTCAGCCCCGTTTGGCCAGATTCCTGGCAATACCACTATGCTTTTGTCCGCTTTATGACTATCTAGGAATGCCTCGGGCGAGTGGGGTGTATTGCTAGGGATAGCCTTGAGGCTGCCTTGAAGCAGCAGGTAGTGTTTCCTGGTTCCCTGGTTTTAAGGGAGTTAGTTAGCAAGTTTAGGGCTACGCAAGGTGTGGGCTTGGCGTGTCCTTGGAGTTTTGCTCTCGGCAATAAGTTACACTTTCACGCCCCGTGGGGCACGTTTGTACTTGCTCAACTAGCCATTTGGACTTACTGCCTTTTTCCACACTAGCATTGTAGCCTGTGCTAACTACTACCCTACCATCTCCAGGGGTACCTTACCTACTAAGGCTTACACTATATCCCTATCTACCATAACCCTCAGCCCTTTTGGCTAGATTCCTGGTAATATTACTATGCTTTGAGTATGACATATTTGTATGCATCTCTGTAGTGACCTTTCTACCTACTGGTCTCTAACATTTACCCACTGCATGTGTTCTAATTAACACTAGTGAGCACTTACCTCACTCACTCAGCACCCGTGAGTCTCTAATCTCACTCACATACACACCTCATTAGGTGCATTGCCCTTTGGCTAACAGTGAAGCCAATTTTACTACTACATACAGATGTTGTTCTATTAAAGGGTTCAATACCCATGTCTTTTTCATTGTATACTTTCCTAGTATACTTTTTTGTTTTGTTTTATGTTTGTGCTGTCCCCTTTTCATTGTGAATACTACTACCTAAGGGGTATAGAACATTGGATGAGCAGTCCCCCACCTTCATACATCTTTTTGTATGGTGGCCGTTCTGTTCATTCCTTTCTTCTTCTCTCTTCAATTCCCCCTGGGGTTAAGCCCCCTATACCCCTTGTAACCATTTCAGAGCTTGGGCGGCTGATCTTTCTCAGCATCCCATACCCTCTGTTTCTTTTTCTAATACTCTATTTGCATTAGGAAATAGCTGACTGTCTGCCAATCAGGGCACCCCAATATAAAGTTATACCAGCAGCACCAAGCATGTGTCTGTGCGTTAAACATCAGTACAAGTTCTCCCAGTGCTACTAGAGCCCACGTACACTGGCAGCAGTATGGCTGCTTCACATTTATACAGATTCTTAGAGATAAATTATTTACACCGAAAAAGTCTGACATTCTAGAGCCGAAAGAGCAGCTTCTGACTGGTGGAGACTCTTGCTAGTGAGAGAGTGTGCAAGTGCATCAATAACTTTTTTTGCATCTTGATCTACAAAATAACTGTTCTTTAACATCCCACAAACTGGTGGGTGAGTGGGGCAATTGAGAAACCTCCACCTTGTAATAGTTGGGTCCATAGAACAAACGCCCACTATTTATTTTACCATCTGCCAGCTGACACATATTTCTTCATTTACTTGGAAACTGCAGTAAAACAAAAATCTCAAAATGTACTTCATTTAAAGGAACGCTATACGAACCCAGACCACTTCATCTCAATTAAGTGGTCTGCGTGTCACGTACCCTCCCCCACCCCTTTTTAATACTGCAGTTGAAAACATAGCAGTTATAAAGCAATGGCAATGTTTACATTGCAGGGTTGACCTGTCTCTAGTGGTTGTCAATATAACCACTAGGGGCGCTGCTATAGAATAGGAGAGTGAAACTTTGCTATTTTAGTTAGATGCAGTCAGGAAACGGATTGGTGCAGTGTTTCGCTGTGCATGCACACAAGTCTCTCAATGCTTTCCTACGGGAAAGCATATGATTGAGACCATCCAATACAGTATTGATGATCTCTGCCTTAGAGGCAGAGCTTCACTGAGTAGACTGGCTCTGTAAAGGAAGACATTTAAAGGGACACTATAGGCACCCAGCCACTTTAGCTCATAGAAGTGATCTTTTTAAGAAACTGCTATAATTACATTACAAGGTTATCCAACTCTAGTCGCTTTGCATGAGGGCATCCAGCGTCACCCCAAACCCCATTGGAAAGCATTGGGTATGGGGATTGTCCTAATGCGTGTGGCGGATGTTGGCAGAGGAAAAGCATGAGCCTGAGCCAGCGTCGAGGATCTGGCACCGCTGGCCCAGTTACCTAAACAGTGACAAGGGCACTATAGCGTTAGGAATACAAGTATAGTGTTCCTTTAATACTGCCTACCATTTTTTTTTATTAGTAAAAGATCTCCAAATTTGCATCCATGTTATTGAACATATTAGTTTTGAGCCATATTCCGATTTCTAACAATGTGGATGCTAATTCTGAGCTTAGTGAACTCCCACAACCCTATTTGTTGTTTAAAAAATGCTTGGAAGAATAAGATGGGTTTAAGGTCCGGGTGACAAACTCACCAAAGGGATCATATTTCCTTAGGACGAGCTTGTCTTTAAGTCTGTTCCTTTTTGTGTTGAAACGATAACCTGACCCTGCTGAGCTCATCATCTGAACGAGAATAGTCCTGAAATAAATAAAAACAGGTCACCTTTTGTGATTGTCTTACAATAACTTTATCTAAACAATTGATATGAATATATAACCATCCCATTGTACATCGCTACAGAATTTGCTAGCGCTATATAAATAATAAAATAATAGTTTAGAAGATTACGGGGCAGGGGGGAGGGAATAACTTACTTTGATTTGCTCTTTGCAACTGGAACATATTTGTTGTAGGAGAAAAAAAGAACAATGGTAAATAGGACTGATTTAAATGAAGGATGGCATCCATCATATGTACTCGCAGACACTCAGCCAGCCAAGCGCAGACCCTCACACACACTCAGCCAGCCAGGCGCAGACCCTCACACACACTCAGCCAGCCAGGCGCAGACCCTCACCCTCACTCAGCCAGCCAGGCGCAGACCCTCACCCTCACTCAGCCAGCCAGGCGCAGACCCTCACCCTCACTCAGCCAGCCAGGCGCAGACACTCACCCTCACTCAGTCAGCCAGGCGCAGACACTCACCCTCACTCAGTCAGCCAGGCACAGACACTCACCCTCACTCAGTCAGCCAGGCGCAGACACTCACCCTCACTCAGTCAGCCAGGCGCAGACACTCACCCTCACTCAGTCAGCCAGGCGCAGACACTCACCCTCACTCAGTCAGCCAGGCGCAGACACTCACCCTCACTCAGTCAGCCAGGCGCAGACACTCACCCTCAATCTGTCAGCCAGGCTCAGACACTCACCCTCAATCTGTCAGCCAGGCACAGACACTCACCCTCAATCTGTCAGCCAGGCGCAGACACTCACCCTCAATCTGTCAGCCAGGCACAGACACTCACCCTAAATCAGTCAGCCAGGCGCAGACACTCACCCTCAATCACTCAGCCAGGCGCAGACACTCACCCTCACTCAGTCAGCCAGGCGCAGACACTCACCCTGCAGAAACTCACCCTCACTCAGTCAGCCAGGCACAGACTCACTCAGTCAGCCAGGCGCAGACACTCACCCTCACTCAGTCAGCCAGGCACAGACTCACTCAGTCAGCCAGGCGCAGAAACTCACCCTCACTCAGTCAGCCAGGCACATACTCTCACTCACTTTTCCCCTGACTCTCACTTAGTTTCATTCAGCCACTACACCCCATGACTCTCAGCCATCCCTCACTCATACTCACAGGATACACAGGTGAGGAACATGCTGCCAGTTATTATGAAGGACAAACATCAGCAGCGCGAGCAGAGCATTTCCGGGTAGCGGGTACCAGACTTCCGGCTTCACCGAGTTCTAATCCGAGTCTCCCAGACGGCTGCCATTTTACTGGAGTCAAATGATCTGGCTCCATCTTGGTCTCCGACAAAATGTCCGCCATGCTCCTCTCAGGCTATGTCTATGGGGTGGAGGTTTATTACTGGGCTGCCACACATTCCATTCTGATAGATAACAATTATAAAATATTAAATAAAATATTAAAACATATTCCTCTGAATGCCCTCCCAGTAACATGTTATTACATATTATATGAATTTTGCATTCATTAATGAGCGGGGCTTTACCCATAATGATTAATTAATGAGCTGGGCTTTACCCATAATGATTCCTTAATGAGCGGGGCTTTACCCATAACGATTAATTAATGAGCGGGGCTTTACCCATAACGATTAATTAATGAGCGGGACTTTACCCATAATGATTAATTAATGAACTGGGCTTTACCAATAAAGATTCCTTAATGAGCGGGGCTTTACCCATAACAATTAATTAATGAGCGGGGCTTTACCCATAACAATTAATTAATGAGCGGGGCTTTACCCATAATGATTAATTATTGAGCTGGGCTTTACCCATCATGATTCCTTAATGAGCGGGGCTTTAACCATAACGATTTATTAATGAGCGGGGCTTTACCCATAACGATTAATTAATGAGCGGGACTTTACCCATAATGATTCCTTAATGAGCATGGCTTTACCCATAACGATTAATTAATGAGTGGGGCTTTACCCATAACGATTAATTAATGAGCGGGGCTTTACTCATAATAATTGATTAATGAGCGGGCTTTACCCATAATGATTCCTTAATGAGCTGGGCTTTACCCATAATGATTCCTTAATGAGCGGGGCTTTACCCATAATGATTCATTAATGAGCTGGGCTTTTCCAATCAAGTGCCAAAGGCAGTAGGAGGATTACCTCAGAGGAGTCATTTTGAATTTGAAATCCTTGTAATGTTGTTTTCTACATGTAATATATCTGCATGTGTTGCAGGCATGGCTTGGCCATCACTGGTGATCAATTAAAGGAACACTATAGTCACCTAAATTACTTTAGATAAATTAAAGGACCACTCTAGTGCCAGGAAAACATACTCGTTTTCCTGGCACTAGAGTGCCCTGAGGGTGCCCCCACCCTCAGGGACCCACTCCCGCCGGGCTCTGGGGGGGAGGAAGGGGTTAAACTTACCTCTTTCTCCAGCGCCGGGCGGGGAGCTCTACTCCTCCTCTCCTTCTTCCTTGCGACGTCATCGGCTGAATGAATCATAGTTGGCAGCCACAATCAGCAACAACATTAAGGAAACACTATAGTCACCAAAACAACTTTGCCTTAATTAAGCAGTTTTGGTGTATATATAATGCCCCTGCAGTCTCACTTCTCAATTCTCTACCATTTGGGAGTTAAATAACTTTGTTTATACAGCCCTAGTCACACCTCCCTGTATGTAACTTACACAGCCTTCCTAAACACTTCCTGTAAAGAGATATCTAATGTTTATACTTCCTTTATTAGCAGATTTAGCTCCTAAATAGCAAAGAAATGAGCAGTGAGACTGCAGAGGCATGGCCTATTATATACACTAAAACTGCTTGATTAAGCTAAAGATGGTGACTGTAGCGTCGTGAAGTGAAACATATTTATTATAGCATTACAGTGGCACCTGTCAAGGCATGATATATATTAGACAGCAAGTTAACAGTCAGTTCTTGAATTTTATGTGTTGGAACCAGGTAAAATGGACAAGTAATAGATATGAATGACTTTGACAAGGGCCAAATAGTGATGGCTAGACAACTGGACCAGAGCATCTCCAAAACAGCAAGTCTTGTGGGATGTTCCCGATATGCAGTGGTTAGTACCTTCCAAAAGTGGTGCGAGGAAGGACAACCAGTGAACAAGTGTCATGTGTACCCAAGGCTCATTGATGCATGTGGGCAGGGCCATCTTTACCGCGGGGCAAACGGGGCAGCTGCCCCGGGCCCAGTTACTCTTGGGGGGCCCAAAGCAGCTGCACCGTGGGCCCCGCTGGCCGCGCACTAAGGAGGCCCACTGGGTGGGATTCTGTCAGCAGGGGCCCGGTTCTGCGCTCTGGCGCTTTAAGAGCGCGACTGGGCCCTCTTGCTTTTCGACAGCCGGCTGGGAGGAAGTGACGCCTGTGGCAGTCACTTCCTCCAATAATGAGAGGAGCGCGCGGGAGGAGGAAGAGGCAGAGCGGTTGGGGTCTGGGCAAAGCTAGCCAGACCCCAACTCCCAGCACCTTCAGCCACCAGTGGGAAAGCCACCCTCCAAGGTAGGAAGGGTGGGTTTAATAGTGTAAATTTTGTGTGTGTATCTGTGAATGTGTCAGTATGTCTGTCAGTGTATGTCTGTCAGTATATGTGTGTCAGTATGTCTGGTAGTGTATGTGTCGCTGTGTGTCCATATGTATGTCAGTGTGTGTATGTCTGTATCAGTATGGCTCTTTGTGTCAGTATGTTGGTGTATGTGTGAATGTGTCAGCATGTCTGTCAGTGTGTCTGTCAGTTTATGTGTCTGTGTAAGTATGTCTATCAGTGTATGTTCTTGTGCCAGTTTGTCTGTCTCTATGTGTCTGTATATCTGTGTGTGTGTGTGTGTATCTATATGCTGTCATTGTGCGTATCTGTGTGTGTGTCAGTGTGTATATATGTGTGTGTATCTGTATGAAGTCTTGGTGTGTGTATTTGATACCGGAGAAACTGACGGAAGCCAAGCACAGAGAGATGGACACAGGTTTCTTCAGGAAGGAAGAGATTCTTTATTCGGTTCACCGATCGGGACTCAGAGGGACTAATGTCACCAAAAAACAGCAAAGTCTGAGTCCTGATCATACAGTGTAGGTCCCTTATATAGGCATGTAGCTCCTCCCATAATCAGTTCAACCTACACATACTCTTATCTAATCAACCAAATAGAGACTAAAATCCTGTTTGACCACATGGCTTGCCCAGCACAATGGAGGAGGGGAAATACTCGTATATCCTGTATTCCTGTCAGGGTACCTGTAGTCTCTACCCCTGAGACGGGTAGAGACTTAGACGTTTTTCCATCCAGACGGCATGATTCTCCCGTTCCTCGCGGTCCCCTCGCGCATGTAAACGCCGGCCGCGAGAGAACTATGCCTTTTTGTAACGTGACGCTCAATAGTCGACGTCATGACGCTATTCTAGCCCGACCTGTCAGTCAAATCCCGGACACGAATCAGGTCTCGGCGGAGGCGTGATTAGTCTCTAGAACCAGGGTATTTAAGGGAGCTCTCAGCATTTGCTCATTGCCCTGTCGTGGTTCTAGCCAGCCTAGTCACACAGTGCTCTTGTATTCTCTTGTCTTTTGGTTCTGACCCGGCTTTGTTATTACTTACCTGTCTTCTCTGTTATCCTTGACCCGGCTTGTCTCTCGCTTACCTGTCTTCTCGTTCCCTCGACCTCGGCTTGTCCCTGACTATTCTATACGTAGTATTACGTTAAGTCCGGCCATTCTAAGGTCCGGTATACGTATCTGCTACTCTTTGTACTCTGCGTGTTGGATCCCTGTCCCGATCCTGACATTACGACAGGGCCAATGGATCCTGCAGGTACAAACTGTCAGCTTGGTTCTCCTGATCCTAGGTTTGACGCCATGGATCATAGAATGGATCAGATGGCACTAGCACTACAGGCGTTACTATCACGTCCTAATAATACACCTGAGGAGATCCGTAATACTTCTATTCCTCCTGTGAGTTCAGGGCTAGAGGTAGCCACTGTAGGTGCTTCTTCCCGAGTTACCCCACCTGTACGTTATGCTGGTTCTCCTGAAAGGTGTCGTGGCTTTTTGAACCAGATCAGTATCCATTTCGAGCTACAACCCCGTTCCTACCCTACTGATAGGGCAAAGGTGGGATTTATTATCACCTTACTCATTGAGAAGGCTCTGAGATGGGCTAATCCGTTGTGGGAGAATGATAATCCATTAGTCTATAACTATAATGCCTTTGTAGCTGCTTTTAGAAGAACTTTTGACCCCCCTGGCAGAAAGGTCAATGCAGCTAGATTACTGTTGCGCCTTAGACAAGAGAACCGAACACTTGTGGATTATGCACTAGAGTTCAGGTCTTTGGCGGCAGAGGTTAAGTGGAATGAACAGGCTTATATAGACGTATTTTTAAACGGATTATCCGATGTAATACTTGACGAGGTAGCGACGAGAGAGCTTCCCGAGAATTTGGAGGACTTAATTTCCTTTATCTCTCGCACTGACGAACGTCTAAGAGAGAGGCAGAACACTCGAGATAGAACCGGTAGACCTTCCTTTAGATTAGCTCCTTCATTTCAAAGTCCTGAAACCAAAACTCCACAGTTTCCAGAACCTATGCAGATAGGCCTTACTCGCCTCTCAGAAGAGGAGAGACAGTACAGGAGAAGGGAGGGACTGTGTATGTATTGTGGAGTCAGAGGTCACTTACGTTTGAATTGTCCCAATCGCCCGGGAAACGCTCGCACCTAAGTTTCTCTAGAGGACAGGCCTTGGGTGTTTCTATTTTGTCCTCTACTCATAACTACAAAGAACACAGGCTTCTATTACCCGTCTCTTTAACTTGGGAGAGGGGAACTTTAGAGACTGTGGCATTGATAGACTCCGGAGCTGCTGAGAGCTTTATCGACCAAGTTTTTCTCACCAAACACGCTATCCCATCCCAGTTAAGGAAGACACCTTTGGCTGTTGAGGCCATAGATGGTAGACCTTTAGTTGAGCCTGTGATTTTCCGGGAGACCACACCTCTTAACTTAACTACTGGTATTCTACACAAGGAGGAGATATCTCTACTACTCATTTCATCTCCCATAGTCCTGGGATACTCCTGGCTGAAGAGACATAACCCCATTATAGATTGGAAATCAGGGGAAATAGTGTCGTGGGGTCAGGGTTGTCAAGAGAGATGTTTAAAGAGAGTGTCACCCCTTTGTATTGTTAACACACTTAATAACTCTACCGACTCTACTAAAGTACAGATACCGTCCTTGTATCTAGATTTAAAGGCGGTATTTGACAAAGGAAAGGCTGATACCTTACCACCACACAGGCCTTTTGATTGCAAAATTAATTTACTTCCTGGAACTATGCCTCCCAGGGGCCATGTATACCCTTTGTCTACGAATGAGAACTTAGTCTTAGAGGAGTATATTCGTGAAAACCTAGACAAAGGGTTCATTAGGAGATCCTCCTCCCCTGCAGGGGCTGGATTTTTTTTTGTTAAAAAGAAGGATGGTTCTTTAAGACCTTGCATTGACTACCGAGGTTTGAACAAGATAACCATTAGAAATGCCTATCCGATCCCCTTGATCACCGAGATTTTTGATCGATTAAAGGGTTCCAAGATTTTCACTAAGTTAGACCTCAGAGGTGCTTATAACTTGGTGAGAATTCAGCAGGGACACGAGTGGAAGACTGCGTTCAATACTCGTTATGGGCACTATGAGTATACTGTAATGCCTTTTGGTCTCTGTAATGCCCCGGCGGTATTTCAGGATCTAATTAATGAAGTTCTTAGGGAGTTTCAACAGGACTGTGTTATTGTATACCTCGATGATATACTTATACATTCCAGGGATATTGAGACTCACCACGGACAGGTCAGAAGGGTTTTGCACAAACTTCTTCAACATGGCTTGTACTGCAAATTAGAGAAATGTAGCTTTGACCAATCCCAGACTACCTTTCTTGGTTACGTGATTTCTGGAGAGGGGTTTGAAATGGATCCGGAGAAACTCCAATCCATTTTAGATTGGCCTTTACCTAAGGGTCTCAAGGCCATTCAGAGATTTATTGGTTTCTCTAATTATTACAGACGTTTCATTAAGGGCTACTCCTCTATTATTGCTCCTATCACCAATATGACCAGACAAGGGGCTGATACTAAGAATTGGTCTACTGAAGCACTTCTGGCTTTTAAGACTCTCAAGGAGCTGTTTGCTTCCGCACCAATTTTAGTTCACCCTGATACTACTCTGCCTTTCCTACTCGAAGTTGACGCTTCTGAGACGGGTATAGGTGCCATCCTGTCCCAAAGGTTGGGTGTGGATAAACCATTACATCCATGTGGGTATTTTTCCAAAAAATTATCGGGTACTGAGAGCAGATATGACATTGGTGACAGGGAACTCCTAGCGGTTATCATGGCTTTAAAGGAGTGGAGACATCTATTGGAGGGGACTTTGCATCCTGTTACCATTTTGACGGATCATAAAAACTTATCCTATATTGGGGAGGCTAAACGATTATCATCGAGACAGGCCCGCTGGTCTATATTCCTCACTCACTTCAATTACATACTCACATATAGGCCTGGTTCTAAGAATTCTAAAGCTGATGCCTTGTCTCGCCAACATGAACCTTCTGCCATATCTGAGCCGGTTTTATCCTCTATAGTACCTAAGTGTAATATTATCGCTAACACAACTCTCAAAATCCATTCTCCGCTTCTGGATCAGATCAGGAGCTTGCAGCATCTGGCACCTAGACTGACTCCTGCGTCTAGACACTTCGTTCCTCCTGAACTCCAACTGGAGCTCTTACAGTGTCTTCACGAGAGTAAGGTGGCTGGTCATCCGGGCGTTCGCAAAACATATTCCTTGATCTCTAAGGATTTCTGGTGGCCTTCTTTACGGAGGGATATTAAGGATTTTATCGGAGCCTGTGAGGTCTGTACTAAGACTAAACTACCTCATTCGCTTCCTTGTGGTCTCTTACATACCCTGGAAGTTCCAGAAAAACCTTGGTCCTGTTTGGCGATGGATTTTATTGTGGATTTGCCTGTTTCGAAAAAGCACACTGTTATTCTCACAGTGGTGGATAGGTTTACCAAGATGGCTCATTTCGTGCCTTTGCCTAAACTTCCGACTTAACCTGAATTAGCGGAGATTTTTGCTAAAGAGATCTTTCGCTTACATGGGATACCTTCCGAGATTACTTCTGATAGAGGTTCCCAGTTTGTTTCACGTTTTTGGAGATCATTCTGTTCTCAACTAGGCATTAAATTGAATTTTTCTTCTGCTTATCACCCTCAGTCTAACGGAGCCGCTGAACGTACCAATCAAAAGATTGAACAATATCTGCGTTGTTTTGTTTCTGAACACCAGGACGATTGGGTCGGTCTGATTCCTTGGGCAGAGTTCGCACACAATAATCTTGTTTGCGATTCAACTCGCTCTAGCCCCTTTTTCATGAATTATGGTTTTCATCCTTCCATTCTTCCGTCGGTTCCTTCTTCCCAGGGGGTACCGTCGGTTGATACTCATGTTGCCAATCTGAAGAAGTTGTGGGATCAGACTCGACAAATTCTCCTACATAATTCTATACTGTATAAAAAACACGCTGACAAACGCAGAAGGCCGGCTCCTAGTTTTGTCCCTGGTGATAGGGTATGGTTGAGTACTAGAAACATTCGTTTGAAAGTACCGTCTATGAAATTCGCTCCTCGCTACATTGGACCCTATAGGATCCTGAATCGAATTAATCCTGTTGCGTATCGCCTAGCGCTCCCCTCTGCCTTACGTATTCCTAATTCCTTTCATGTTTCCTTGCTAAAACCCCTGATCTGTAACAGATTCTCCTCCAAGGTCTCCTCTCCTCACTCTGTTCAGGTTGAGGGTCAGGAGGAGTACGAAATCAACTCCATCATCGATTCTCAAATCTCCCGGGGGAAAATTCAATACCTGGTTGACTGGAAGGGATATGGTCCAGAAGAGAGGACCTGGGTACCACAGGAGGATGTCCATGCTCCTCGTCTTCGCAGGGCTTTTCATTCCCGCTTTCCATCTCGTCCCGGTTCCTTCCGCCCGGTGGGCGTTTCTGAGAGGGGGGGTACTGTCAGGGTACCTGTAGTCTCTACCCCTGAGACGGGTAGAGACTTAGACGTTTTTCCATCCAGACGGCATGATTCTCCCGTTCCTCGCGGTCCCCTCGCGCATGTAAACGCCGGCCGCGAGAGAACTATGCCTTTTTGTAACGTGACGCTCAATAGTCGACGTCATGACGCTATTCTAGCCCGACCTGTCAATCAAATCCCGGACACGAATCAGGTCTCGGCGGAGGCGTGATTAGTCTCTAGAACCAGGGTATTTAAGGGAGCTCTCAGCATTTGCTCATTGCCCTGTCGTGGTTCTAGCAATCCTAGTCACACAGTGCTCTTGTATTCTCTTGTCTTTTGGTTCTGACCCGGCTTTGTTATTACTTACCTGTCTTCTCTGTTATCCTTGACCCGGCTTGTCTCTCGCTTACCTGTCTTCTCGTTCCCTCGACCTCGGCTTGTCCCTGACCATTCTATACGTAGTATTACGTTAAGTCCGGCCATTCTAAGGTCCGGTATACGTATCTGCTACTCTTTGTACTCTGCGTGTTGGATCCCTGTCCCGATCCTGACAATTCCTACTTATGCTCCTTACACTACTGATTGTATCTTAGCTACGTGTAACTGACTTAACTGGTACATCAACATATGCAAGTGCACATACCATGTGGCAATCTTGTCCTAGTAAATGTATTTTTACTGAGATTCCACCACATTCCCCCCTTTGATGCTTCTGATATTTCACAATTCCAGATGCATCACTTAACCATAGTTTGCTTACACCTCAGGTTGCTATGAACCAGACCAGACTTTGCGACTAATGACATGAATCCCTCAAGATTCCTCTTCCAGCACTAGTTCTCCCTGATTTAGAGCCTCATATCTATATATGGCCATTATCTGTGCAGCAGCCTTTCTTTCTGCTATATTTTCTATAATGCCCTGCACAGACCTAACTACCAAAGGAATCAGACATGGTAGGAGAAGGCACAGCATCAAAATTAGCATGACTCCACCTACCAATGCCTTAAGTCCTCCAAACTGCTCATACCAATTACCAAACCAACTACTTGGATTATACACTTTCCATACCTGGGTCGGCACATGCGCTAGTTTAACCATATGGCTAGTAAGCTCAGCTATTGCTTGCCCTTCATCATCTATTTGAAGACAACAATTGCTTAGGTTAAACTTCCCACATACACCTCCCTCTACTGCCAATAGGTAATCCAAGGCTAATCTATTTTGGTAAACGGCTGTCCTCATCCTAGTATTATGTTTCGCTAGGAGATTGAGTGCTTGTGATGTCTCATTGGTAATTATCTCAACCACTGCCTGTAACCTTATAATGCGGTTGAGCATATATATTGGGGTTCTATATCCGAAAGTACCATCTTCTGCCAATTGGCATAACTTGCAAACGGGTTAGGTGGTTCTGAGACATTTGAAGCCGACCACCAGGTTGTATTCTTTGTAGTATCATCATAAGCTTTTTGCCCTAGACAAGTTAGTTCTCCTACAGATGTGTTAAACATTATTCCTTTTCTTGCTATGCAAACATAACCTATGATGGAGGTCTTTAATCGCCACTCAGATTTACCTCTAACACTCATTTGATAATCGGCTTGAGAAGATATTATTTGTTCAATTGTCTCAGAACCGGACATTACCTCCTTTGCTTCCCAGGGCCATTGGTCTCCCATATTAGTACCTCCACACACATAGCAGTTGGTCACATTAAGACTACCAGCAATACTCTCGGCTAGATCAATAAACAGGTTCTTAGCATTATGGGGAATCTTATTTTCTACACTCATCTCTTCATAAAAAGAATGGAAAACCTGATGAGTTTGGGATGCTACGGTATCGGTCTCTATCCCTATAAATAATATTGTCCCAGGATCCAAACCCGTCCCATATATCTGGAACCCAAATAAGTTACCAAACCTATCTAAAAATTGTTCAGGATTATTAATAAGTATATGGACTGTGTTACACTCCATAGACTTACAATACGGTTTGGTAGGCAACTTAGTAACAATCATATCCTTATCTACTGTCTGTCCCCAAGTTGCCCACCCCACACAAGACCAATATGGGCAATAATTATAATCCCTATCTGGGCATTTTGGACTTACGTACTTATTTTTACTACTGGAACAAATATACTTATCGTTAGACCCATACGTTCTCTCCCACTTAAGATCCCCGCATACATTCCACGGTTTTCTACCACTTGATATCGCCTTACATGCATCAAATAGCAGAACACCCGAAGAATGTACGGTTTCTAATACTGTTTTATTTATTAGGGTCCCTTGTGAGTCTCCATTCCGAAGGGTCAACCAAATTGTACGGGGTTGATACTCTGGATTGAAGCACTTAGGTTCGCCTACTCCTAAATGGCATACACTACACTCTATACCTAAGTATCTACACCTTGATACATATCCTTTACATTCATAATGGGAATGCCAAATTAGGGTCTAGGAAATATGATTACCTGTTATAGTAGTCTTAATGCAAACCTCACAGCTAGGTGTGTCGGTACCTCTACCTTCCTGAAGAATAAAAAACATAAAAATACACATTATCAAGAGCACTTCTTTCGACGTCTTCATCCTCAGTCTTCGTCCGTGCGATGGCACCTCAGCTTCCAGGATGTAAGGGCTGCAAGGAATGGAGTTCTGCAGGTCCTCTCTTCCCTTCACAGAGGTCCCTTCGAGACACCCTGGCTATGTCACGTGGGTGAGTGGTCTGGCTTTATTATGGCCGACAAAACACTCACTTACTGATCTCTTTAAACACACTTGTAATCCCAATATCTCCTCGTTACTCCGAGTCATGCGCATTAACCGGATCTTGCAGGGATTCTCTGGATCTGGTGTAGCTTGCCAAGAATCTACTGCTGCTGGTTTAAGACTGGAGTGATGAATCCACGGAGTCACTTCAGCCACCTTTATTGCTGTAGGGGTAGACAAAAGAACAACATATGGACCCCTCCACTTAGGCCCTAACGGTATACTGTTCCACTCTTTAATCCACACTTTATCTCCTGGATGATAGCTATGAACAGGGGGATAAATATTCACAGGTAATCTATCTTGTACCCATTTCTGTACCTCCTCCATAGTTTTACCCAACTCTACAACCTGCTGCCAGGTAATTCCTTCTCCCAACTGACTCAAATCCCCCCTTAAGTTACCAAGTATGGGAGGTGGACGCCCATACATGATTTCAAAAGGTGAGAGACCCATCCTTCTGGTAGGTGTACTACGAATACGTAACAGAGCTATAGGCAAAAGAACATTCCACTTAAGTTGAGTTTCTTGACACATCTTTGCCAATTGGTTCTTAATAGTTCTGTTCATCCTTTCCACTTTCCCAGAACTCTGAGGTCTATATGCCGTATGAAGCTTCCACTTAATACCAAGCATATGAGTCAGTTGTTGTAGGCACTGGTGAACAAAGGCTGGACCATTATGCGATCCTATAGAACATGGTAGTCCATATCGGGGTATTATTTCTCGCAACAGGAATCGTACAACTTCTCCTGCTTTCTCTGTACGAGTAGGACATGCTTCTACCCAGCCTGAATAGGTACACACAACTACTAGTAGGTAGCGATGTCCACCGGATTTAGGCATTACTGTACAGTCTATTTGAAGATCGGACATAGGGAGTCCCCCCATATACTGGACTCCCGGTGGTTTCACTGGTCCTTTCTTTGCGTTATTCTTAGCACATATTACACATCTTCGTACAATGGCTTGAGTCAAGTTGAACAATCTTGGTATGTAGAAATGTTTTCTGAGAGATTCTTCCATACTACCTCTTCCAGAATGTGTCCCGTTGTGATAGTTCTGGACAATTTCTACAGCTAGTGATGCTGGAATGACTATTCTTCCATCTTCTAACTGATACCATTTGTTCTCCAGGTACTTCCCAGCTTCAGTCTTTAACCACTCTTCTTCTTGAGCTGTATAAACTGGAGTCCATTGAGACAGTGGAGTCGGTATAAGTGCAGCTATATGTTCCTCATATTCCTGTCTTCCTGATTCAGCGGCACGCTTAGCTGCATTATCTGCCATCCGATTTCCTTTGGTTACGTCACCATCTCCTTTCAGATGCGCCCGACAATGTATAATACCAACTTCTTTCGGTTCCCACACGGCTTCCAGTAGTTGCAATATTTCAGCTGCGTACTTAATTTCTTTACCCTCTGAATTCAATAGTCCTCTTTCTTTATACAAAGCTCCATGGGCATGAGTGGTTAAAAACGCATACTTGGAGTCTGTGTAGATGTTCACTCTTAAACCTTCTGCCAATTGTAACGCTCGTGTTCGTGCAATTAATTCTGCCTTCTGTGCCGATGTTCCTTTTGACAATGGCCGAGCTTCTATCACCTTGTCTATGGTAGTCACTGCATATCCTGCAAAGCGAAACCCTTCTTTCACATAACTACTGCCGTCCGTATAATACTGGACATCAGGGTTCTGGATAGGAAAATCACGAAGGTCCGGTCTACTTGAGAACACTTCATCCATCACCTCCAGGCAATCATGTTGACTCTCAGTAGGTTGTGGCAAAAGGGTAGCTGGATTCAAGGTATTAACAGTTTCTAAATGCACTCTTGGGTTTTCACACAACATAGCTTGATACTTAGTCATGCGGCTATTACTAAACCAATGATTGCCTTTATAGTCTAGCAACGTTTGTACTGCGTGCGGGACTCGCACGTAGAGTTCCTGACCCAGAGTGAGCTTATCAGCTTCGGCTACCAGCAGGGCGGCGGCAGCTACAACTCTTAGACAAGGTGGAAGACCACTGGCCACTGCATCCAGTTGTTTGGACATATATGCAACAGGTCTTTGCCATGATCCCAAGTACTGTGTCAATACTCCCACAACCATTCTTCTTTGCTCGTATACATATAAGTAGAATGGACGTGTATGATCAGGTAGACCTAATGCTGGGGCACTCATCAAAGCCTTCTTCACATCTTCAAATGCCTGTTGCTGTTCAGGGGTCCACAGGAAGGGATCGTGTTCTGTACCTTTTATAGCTGCATAAAGAGGTTTCGCCAATATCGCATAACTGGGAATCCATATCCTACAGAAGCCTGCTGCCCCCAAGAATTCCCGCACTTGTCTTCTATTCTTGGGTATTGGTATTTGGCATACAGCTTCTTTTCTCTCTGGCCCCATTATCCTTTGACCTTCAGAGATATGGAATCCCAGATACTTGACAGTTGGCTGACACAACTGAGCTTTCTTCCTGGACACCTTGTATCCTGCCTTCCAGAGAATGTGTAGTAGATCATGTGTTGCTTGCTGACATATTTCTCTTGTAACTGCCGCTATCAACAAATCAGCTACATATTGCAATAGTACACACTCTCCTGGGATGGACTTGAAATCCAGTAAGTCTTGACTTAAAGCTGATCCAAATAGGGTGGGTGAATTTTTAAACCCTTGGGGCAGTCTTGTCCAAGTCATCTGGCGTTTCGAGCCCGTTACAGCATTTTCCCATTGGAATGTGAAGATACACTGGTTTTCCGCAGCAATTCGAAGGCAAAAGAAGGCATCTTTGAGATCTAAGACAGTGAAATAGGTAGCCCCGCCCGGAATTAAAGCAAGCAGGTTATATGGATTGGGCACAACTGGGTGTATACTTACGACCGCATCATTGACTGCTCTCAAGTCCTGCACAGGGCGATACTCATCTGTACCGGGCTTTTGAACAGGCAACAATGGGGTGTTCCAGGGGGAAGTACAGAATTTTAGGATACCATACCGTATGAACTTATCCAAATACGATTGTATATTCTTCTTGGCCTTTTGTGGGATATGATATTGCCTTAAGCTCACTGGATAGACCCCAAGTTTCAGTTCGATTCGAATTGGTGGGATATTGCGAGCAAGTCCTGGTGGGTTGTTCTCTGCCCACACTCCTGGTATATTAAACAAGGATTCATCACTCTTAGGGTTTTGGCTAGTCAACGCTGTATAAAGTCGCCACTCTTCTTCCTTTGGTACAGATATTGTCATTATACCTGAAGGTCCATTGCACTTTAAAGATGTTGTTCCATTTGGTAGAAACGTTATCTGCGCTTGTAGTTTTGACAACAAATCACGTCCTAACAGTTGGACTGGACATTCAGGCATATAAAGGAATTGATGTTTTACTATGTGGCCTCCCAATGTACAGAGTCGACTTTTAAGAACCGGTTTAGCAGCACTCCTTCCAGTTGCTCCGATTACGGTGATAGTTCTTCCGGATGGAGGAGCAACTAGGTCAGTCACCACCGAATGTTCAGCACCAGTATCGATCATGAACGCACTCCTTTTTCCCCCTATTGATACATCGACCATAGGCTCCGCTCGGCCAAGGGGGATAGAGCCCGGTCGGTATCAATAGTCCTCCATGACCGTGTCAGCCAATCCTACAAAGTCCCTATCTTCTCTATCGCGGGATCTCTGCGCTGCTGGATAATACCTGTCTTCTCTAACACTTCCTCTATTGCTACCATTATTCCCTCCAGAACCTCCTCTACCTCTCGCTCTGCCTCTATAATTACCATATCCTGCCCTAGGTCTGTCTCTCTCATACTGTTCCCTTCGCGGACACTCACTTCTCCAATGCCCTTCTTCCCTACAATACGCGCACTGATTTCTACTCAGGGGTTCCCCATTCCACTTACTATCGCCTCTATCTGTTCCCCTATATACTTCCTTTTCCCTTCTATCTATGCCTGCGATTGCTACCGCTAGCATATCTGCCTTTCTACGCATCTTGCGCTCTTCCTTTTTCTTTGTCTCTGTTTCCCTGTTCATGTACACTTTATTCGCTACCTCCATTAGTTGGGTTATGGACATCCCTACAAACCCTTCTAACTTTTGTAGCTTGCGCTTTATATCTCCGTAGGCTTGGCTGACAAAGGCAGAGTTAACCATCCGGGAATTCTCAGGGGCCTCCGGATTAAAGGGGGTATACAAGCGGTATGCCTCCAATAATCGGTCATAAAAGACACTGGGCGATTCATCACATTTCTGCAATACCTCAGCCGTCTTAGACATGTTAATCGCCTTCTTTCCTCCAGCTTTCATGCCAGCAATAATAGCGTCCCTGTATGCTTTTAAATGGGCCATATCTGCGCCATTGATATTCCATTCCGGATCAGTGTTTGGATAATGTGCTGCGGCCCATGCTGCCGGATTGGCCTGATTTTGTGTACGGGCCACTTCTTCCAGCGCTTTAATTGCCGCTTGGTTTATCCTTGTCCTTTCCTCGTTATTAAACAATGTCCTAAGCAGTTGCTGGCAATCAGCCCAAGTGGGATTATGTGTCTGGACTATGGAGGTAAACAAATCCGTCATGGCTTGAGGCTTTTCGGTGTATGAGGAGTTATGGGTCTTCCAATTAAATAGATCAGTAGTTGTGAAGGGAACATAAACGAATACTGGATCAGCATATTGTATCTGGCCGTCACCGTTAATGTGTGTCGGACCAGGTGTCAGTCGAAGTGGCATTTGATAATGTCGGGGTTGTAGGGTACCGGTCAATTGTCGGGTTAGTATGGGGCTTCGTTTAGGAACGTCAGTTAGGGGTTCCGGTCGAGGGGTAGTAAGACAAGGGGATGGGGACGCTTTACTGAGGGGGAGGTCGGTGAGTAAAATATTCCGGGCCGGGCTAGGAGGAGCCTGACCAGGAACTAGAAATGGCGCCAAATCTGGGTAGGTGGAGTTGACAGAGGTAGGTACTGAGAGGGGAGGGTTTAAAACAAGAGGGCTGGGCTCTGAGCTAGAGGAGGAAGTAGGTGGGGACAACGGGGCAAGGGGAGGTGCGTTTCCAGCAGCACCTCCTCTTCCTCTTCCGGTGGAGGAGGAGTAAGGGGGCGGCATAGGGATCTCGGACTCAGGAGGCGTGTCCAAAATGGGCGTAATTACGGCCTTAGTGGACAAGCGAGTCCTGGCCACCATGAGGCGACATTGTTCCTCGTGGCATACTCGGATCCATTTTGGTGAGTCTTTTACGGCCTGCCTCCAACAATCAATATATGGAAACTGGCCGCAAAGTTCAGGCCTACCTGATACAGCCACGTGTACACGCTGTACCAGATTAGGATCCAAACTGCCACGTGGCGGCCATGCGGCAACCAAAGTAGTCCATTCCCTACTACACAATGTAATCAAGCATGCTGGAGACATCTTTACCCCAAAATCACATACTGTATATCCCTTTTTAAAATTCTTTATCATACATCCTAAGGGATCCAAAATCGTCGAATCTGACGCGCCCATACTTAACAATGGAGCGTAGTTTCCAACAGAAACTATACAAACACTCTACCAACGGTCACACCCATTCCCTCGGTAACAGCACCACGTGGTACAGTTACTAAGTGAAACGCACACAACAAAACACTCAGGGAATTCCCGTACACACAGCTGTTACACCAGTCACTAAGTAATTAATACTGTGCCCTTTGGCGAAACTATACGGTCACCCACGCTATAATTCCCTATATTTGAATTACCCGTCTATAACATACCCCAGTAACATCGTCTTTACAAACAGTAGTTACAGTACGGTTAGCATAGGTTAAAGTACAATTTAAAGTCACAGTACAATTAGTAGTGGTTATGGTGTTAAAACATGCAACATAGACGACAATTATTAGTACTTATTTACAGTATCAGTAATTATACATGGTTATGGTACCGTGCGCTATAATACAGTTACACACTATTCACACTCTCGCTAGACGGCAGAGCTCACGCTATCTAGCAAGATATACACGCTACAACAACAATCTTTAACACATTTACAATTCCCAACTAATCTATTGGCCAGTACCTTGATGGACTACCTAAAACTATCTACATACGTTTTGGTTAGCCACACTGCCCAAGCACCACATATAGCGAACTAGAGGGCGGAATTTACAACAGCACCCTTTTAGTCTATTTACTCTATCAAAAATCTAGTGGGTTCCAAATTTACACGCCTTCCCACTTAGCCAAGATAGGTTGAGATCTAGCGGACCGAATTTACACAGACGCCGCTTAGTCTCCCGGTCCCTCCGACCTAGCGAACAAAATATACACCCTAGAACGCTAGTCTAGACAAGACACCGGTGTCCGGCTAGGGCTATTTACACCAGAACCCCGCCTGACTCCAAACCAAAATTAAACGGGCTTACTAAAGGGCGTTTAATTGAGCGGTGCGCCTCCGCTCCTTCCCTCCACTGGAGGGGGCAGATTCCAAATAACCCCTTATGGGCCTACCGCACAATCGGTATCCAATAACCCTAGTGGGTCCGCCGTCTAAAACAGCGGTCGTCTTACCTCCTCGTTCCTGAACCTGAGTTCACACTCATCGACGGGGACACCCCAGCACTTACTACGTAGAGGCAGATGATCTCCTGGACAACAGACCAGTGGCGCCGAGACGAAGGGAGGTCCACGCAGAAGTTCAGGGGTGCAGCCGTAGAGAACGTGGGCAAAGATAGACCGTCTCACGCCTCTGCTTCTCAGCTACCGTTGAACGATGAGCTTCCCGGCCAATGCACCAAATGATACCAGAGAAACTGACGGAAGCCAAGCACAGAGAGATGGACACAGGTTTCTTCAGGAAGGAAGAGATTCTTTATTCGGTTCACCGATCGGGACTCAGAGGGACTAATGTCACCAAAAAACAGCAAAGTCTGAGTCCTGATCATACAGTGTAGGTCCCTTATATAGGCATGTAGCTCCTCCCATAATCAGTTCAACCTACACATACTCTTATCTAATCAATGGAATAGAGACTAAAATCCTGTTTGACCACATGGCTTGCCCAGCACAATGGAGGAGGGGAAATACTCGTATATCCTGTATTCCTACTTATGCTCCTTACACTACTGATTGTATCTTAGCTAAGTGTAACCGACTTAACTGGTACATCAACATATGCAAGTGCACATACCATGTGGCAATCTTGTCCTAGTAAATTTATTTTTACTGAGATTCCACCACGTGTGTATGTGTGTGTGTATCTGCAAGTGTGTCAGGTGTGTATATGTGTGTCTGTGTAACTGCATGTGTGTCAGTGTTTATATCTTTGTGTATGTCAGGATGTGTGTCTGTATGTGTGTCAGTGTGTAGCTGTATGTTGTCTTCGTGCATTTCAGTGTATCTGTATGTTGTCAGTATGTGTGTCAGGTTGTGTATTTGTGTGTCAGGTTGTGTGCATATATATGTGTGTGTTTGTGTGTGTATTTGTGCATACATCTCAACATTCACACGCTAACACTACACACAAATACACCCCTGCATTCAAGCTTCAGCACAACATACAAATACACATCTGTGTTAAACACCAACGTTATGTGTATACACAACCCTGCATTCAAAAACCAACACTACACATAAATGCATGCTTACATTCAAACGCCAACACCACATACAAACATATTCCATACAAAAACCTGTTTATATTGAAACACACCAAAACAGCTTAGTGCTAAATACAAACCTGCAAACATGGGTAAATGGTAGAGCCCCAGCTGTCAAGGCATTGCTGGAGTTGCACGACAGATGGGGATCTACCTTTTAAACATCCTTGCAATAGGGAGGCCCAAAAAAATATTCTTGCACCTCTCTACTTTAGGTAGTCACTGCGTTAAGGGTGATAACGTGTTTGCACGCCTGGGGAGGGTGTACAGGGTCCAGGGGGCCCAAGCAAATGCTTTGCCCAGTGTACAATCGATATTAAAGACGTCCCTGCATGTGGGAAGTAAAGGCTATGCCGTCTGCTCCAATCACACAGAAGCATTACTGTAACTCAAATTGCTGAAAAACGTCATACATGCCATGATAAAAAGGTGTCAGAACACAGAGAACATCACAATTTGCTGCGTATGGGGCTGCGTAGCCACAGACTAATCAAAGTGCCCATGATGACACCCGTGAAAGCTCCTTCAAAGGAGACATGTGTGTCAAGACTGGACCATGGAGTAATGGAAGAAGGCTGTCAGGTCTGATGAATCACGTTTTCTTTTAGATCAGGTGGAAGAGATGGCAGTAGGATGGCACTATGGGAAGAATGTAGTGTAATGCTATGGGCAATGTACTACAGAGAAAACTTGGTGTAGCGGATTGCGTTGGGCTGCCCCTAATTATTCTTGTTACAATGTTATTTCCCTATCGTTTATCCCTTGTATACAATGTATTGTATGAAGCATTCGTCTGGTTGTTCGGTAAAAACGCAATGGATACTCAGTGGAATATCTCCATTTGATATACAAACAAGCTATCGAACAACCAGACCACCTCGGAGAGAAGTGTGTCTCTAATTTACCTCCCTCATCGGTATTAACCACAGCCTAATTGCACATTATACGAATGTACTGTGTGTGCCCTGGGTGGGCGCCATTCGACATACGAACACGTGGCAGCGGCCATCTTGCCATAAGAATGCCCAGCGGTGTTTGGTCGTCGAGTGTCTGGAACTCAAATTGGACACTTGACCACGCGAACACTGCAGAAACCTCCAGACTTCCACCCATTCGTGAATAAACATACGAACGGCCCGGCGTACGGTAGAAAGATAACCACGAACCAGGGGATTCATACAAATCCAAGCCAAGACCATTCTGTATAGTATTTTCATGCTTTTTACCCCACGAACAGAGACTGACCGCAAGGCCAGAATACATACTTGTGTGCGGTCGGTCAAACAAACACCTCCATAAAATTCCCGAACCCCTAATCCGATCTGGGTGATTTTTGAGTATGTTGCTCAGGGCTATCAGGGGATGTATCATTTAGGGGTGTAGGTCATGTAGGTCATGTATTTGGGGTACATCTAGGAATCGGGGAAAACTGTGTATGAAAACTGTTCTAATAATTATATTATCTTACAGGCTGAGGGGAGGAGATATGTGGGTTGTAACCTATGTATGATTGGTTAATGTATCATTTTCTGTAGGTGTCTCCCTTGCATGGAAGAGATGCATAAAAGCAGGGTATGTGGGATTAAACATGAGTTCTGCTCCTGATACTGTGTGTCGTCCAGTTATTGGGAAAGGTGATGGGATATTCCTGGATTATTTTATTTACTACTGATGCTGTTCTTCCTGTGTTAACCCCCTGTTCCTGAGTTACTATTGGATTACCAGCGGAGAAAGTCTATGTGGAACTAGTGCTCCGCTGCACTTGGATTCTGGCATTCATGTGGCTGTTACTTTGACCACCTACCTAGAAACTGTTGCAGACCACGTATACTCCTTCATGGCAATGGTGTTCCCTAATGGCAGTGTCCTCTTTCAGCAGGATAATGCACCCTGCCACAATGCAAAAATTGTTCAGGAATGGTTTGGGGAACATGACAAAGAGTTCAAGGTGTTGCCATGGCCTCCAAATTCCCCAGATCTCAATAAGATTGAGCATCTGTGGGATGTGCTGGAACAAACTAATTAAATCCATGGAGGCTCCACCTTGCAACTTGCAGGATTTAAAGGATCTGCTGCTAATTAGACATGTGCAATTAGTTTAGTTCCGAATATGAATTCGGACGAATTTCGGGCAATTTAGACATTCGGGTACTTCCGAATGTCCGAATAGACGAATTGCCGAGGTCCCGAAATTACTGAAGTGTCGAAGTGCCGAAGTTCCGAAGATCCGAAGCACAGTACTGCCTAAGTACTAATATACTTACCCAGTGGAAGAAAAGGAATGTTACACTGTATACAAGTTTAATTAAAAGTATACAAACATAGCCAGGATTCAGTTGTAAGCATTTGCAACACTTACAACAATCAAGTAACATACATTCATATAAAATGTAAGTTACTTAGCCTGTCAATGTAATGACAGGAATGATTAAGTAGATAACTCCCTAATTCCCACAGTATTAGAGAGCTATCTACTAAAAGGCTGAAAGATCTGAATTGGTCTTTCAGCCAAATTTACTAATACTAAGTAAAGGTTACTTAGTATTAGTAAATTAGGCCCCTACTCGCTATACCGCAAGTAGGGGCATGTCTATTAAACAGTGAGCAGCCTATGGCTATGGCTGCTCACTGTAAAAAAAACCCCCAAAAAACATGTCTCCCCTCCCAAGCTCCCACCAGTGCCGCGCGAGTGGAGGCTTCCAACCAGAAGGGGGGGGCCTATTGCCTGAGCGGCGGGTGGGGGCCCTAAATTATAATAAGGGGGGGGACCAATTGTCCTCCCCCCCGGCCCCCACCCCTGAGCAGTGGGTGCCCTAAATTAGAATAAGGGGGGGGACCTAATGTTCTCCCCCCTGGCCCCCACCCCTGAGCGGTGGGTGGGGGCCCTAAATTAGAATGAGGGGGGGACCTAATGTCCTCTCCCCTGGCCCCCACCCCTGAGTGGTGGGTGGGGGCCCTACATACTAATTAGGGGGAACCTAATGTCCTCCTCCTGGCCCCCACCCTGAGCGGCGGGTGGGGGCCCTAAATTAAAAATTACCCCCCCCACCCCCAGGTGACTAGGGGTCCCCAAACCCCTAGTCACCCCCCTCCCCCAACAAATTAACCCCTACCTACCCCCTCACCCTAAATGTAATGAGGGGGAACCATTTAACTAAGTACCTGTAAAAAAATAAAATAAAATAAAACTTACCATTTGATGTTTTATTTCTTCTAAAATCTTCTTTTTTCAGCCCCCAAAAAAGGCCAAATAAAAAGCCATAATAAACTACGCACTTTAAAAAAGAACAAAAAAAAAACGAGCGCAAATTTGTTTTAGCCATCTTCACCCATGGAGGGCTCCGCGCAGAGGGGGCCAGGGGGGAGGACATTAGGTCCCCCCCTAATTAGTATTTAGGGCCCCCACCCACCGCTCAGGGGTGGAGGCCAGGGAGGAGGACATTAGGCCCCCCCTTATTCTAATTTAGGGCCCCCACCCACCGCGCAGGGGTGGGGGCCAGGACATTAGGTCCCCTCCCCTTATTCTAATTTAGGGCCCCCACCCACCCACCGCTCAGGGGTGGGGGCCAGGGGGGAGGACATTGGGTCCTCCCCCTAATTAGTATTTAGGGCCCCCACCCACCGCTTAGGGGTGGGGGCCAGGGGGGAGGACATTAAGTCCCCCCCTCATTATAATTTAGGGCCCCCACCCGCCGCTCAGGGGTGGGGGCCGGGGGTAATAGGCCCCCCTTTAGTTTAAAAAACCCCACTCGCGCGTCGCGGGTGGGGGCTCGGGAGGGGGGACCCTCTGTTTTATCTTTCAGCCTTTTGGTAGATAACTCAGCAGAGGTTAAAAACCGTTTAGGCGATATTCCCCTTTCCAGATACACCGACAGCTACTGTAAGCACCAATCTCCCGAACTGAAAACACATGAACCCTGGAAATATCTGAACAGGAAAACCATACGAAAGGGTTACACTCCTGGCAGTCAGCATACAATCCAATTCCCACAATAACGAGACGACACTTCGTTTTGAGGGGTAAGCAGAATCTGGTTTACTGGGGCTAACTGCCCGGCTTTTATGCAGGTCTCCCACCTGGTGGACACTCCCCTAGGGGACCAGATGGGAAACTGGGAAACATATTGGACATTGACCAATCACAAGCTTACACTCCCACAATGCATCACAATCCCTCCTCTCTGTCCTGGAGATAATTGGGAAGTAATCCAATTATCTCCATGGACAGAGGCAAAACTCCATTAGCCACATGGCAGACAAAGGACAATAAAAGACATAAAATTACATACTGTTACATTTATCACATAGAACATACACATTCTACCTATCCCCAGATAGCTTAGATCTGAGCGCACATTATTACTGGATGGCGCTCAGATCACATACATACAGTTCAATCGCCATGGAGCCAAAGTCTTTCATACAGTCTTTCAGTATACGGCTGGGCTCCATGGCATAGCTATCTGGGGTAGCATGGCTTTAACAGTCCGCAGAAAGGCACAAACCAGCCTTTCTGCAGGGAAAATAAAGGTTTAAACTGCAGGACCATAGTCTAAAGGGAGCAGGCGAGAAACCAGGCTTCTCCAGTGCACAGTGGCGAGGATGGTTTTGCCACACTCCCTAATACCGTGGGAATTAGGGAGTTATCTACCAAGCGGCTGCAAGAGAAGTTCCGAAATTCCGAAGTGACGAATTGTCAACGTGCCGAATTGCCGAAGTCCCGAATTTCGGAATGCCGAACCGAACCGAATTTTTTTCCCATGCACATGCCTACTGCTAATGTCATGGTGCCAGAGTCCACAGGACAAGTTTAGAAGTCTTATGGAGTCCATGCCTTGACACAGCAGAGCTGGTTTGGCAGCATGGGGGGACCCACACATTATTAGGCAGATGGTTTTAATGATGTGGCAGTGAGCTTCTCATGCTATGTCGGGGAGCAGTGTCAGACAGACCCCATACCAAGTTAAAATGGAATAGCTACTTATAAGGGGTGGTGCCTGGGCATTCCTGCTACCCCAACCATTACAATGCATTTCTATGAAAAGATGCTGATTGGCGCAGTGCTGCAATTGCCGCGCATGCACACTAGCCCTATGGGGAAGCATTAGATTGGGCTGAAGTTATCAGTAATGATTATCTCAGCCATGGGAGATAGGTGAGACTGGCATGCCGGGGGGTTTAAGATAAGTAACATTATTTATGTTATTATTTGGTGGCTGGGGGGATGTAAATGTATTTAGTTAGTACAGCAGTAATGTTAGGGATACATGTTTGTATTCCTAATGTCACAGGGTTCCTTTAAAGTGGATCTTTCACTTTTGGGAATAAAGACCCCCGACAGTAACATCTCTGGTTAAGATCTAGTGGGGTGCAGAAAGTTAGGTTTACTTACCTGAAGCTGTCCGTCGTGGCTGTCACGATCTTCTTCCAGCAGGCCTTTTATCTGCCAGGAGCCACGTTTGTAATGTACGCTCACGCATGCGTAAGAGCACAACACTGAGAACTATGGAGGATCCTGCGAGACCGTGGGAGCCTCTATACATTATATCTCACGATGAACGATACAATACCTGAATCTCACAGCCCTCAATTGCGACAGCTGCTTTGATTGGACAAATGTTAACAGTCCTAGTTTGTTTTATGGAATCTTTTAATTTCATTGAAATTCCATTGCAGCCAGTATGACCATGAGTAAGAATATAACTGAATGAGATACTAAGAAATACCATAACCACTGTAACATCCATTGATGGGCTGTAAATGAAGAGTCCTGTGCCGTATCATGCAACAGGAAAGAATCAAATAGTAAGTTTGACCAGTGGTTCCCAAACTTTTTAGGTTCACGATGCCCTTAATATTTCAATATTTTTCCAAGGTGCCCCAAGTGAAAAGAATTTCCTAGGTAGTATACATATACAGCGCAGTGGCATATACTGGGCCCCTGTTTGGCAGAAATGCTTGCCATTCAAGCGCAGATCCAGAGCCTAATCCTGCGAGGGGCACTGGTAGGTTATTTAAAGAAACAATCCAGGCACAATAGACACTACAGCACTTTGTAGTGATTATGGTGCCAGTAGTGCTGTAGTGCCCTCCCAGAGTAAGTAGTCAAACTGTTTAAGAACAGTTTTACAACTTACCTGGGATCTGCCTTGATAGGGGCTGTAGTAGGGGATAGGGGCAGTAGTGTGTCTGAGCAATGCAATATGTGTGTGTGTGTGAGTGGTGGAGTGTGTGTGTAAGGGGTGCAGTGTGTATGTGTGTGAGGGGTGCACACTGTGCGTGTGTGTGCGGGGTGCACACTGCGCGTGTGTGTGTGAGGGGTGCACACTGCACGTGTGTGTGTGAGGGGTGCAGTGAGTGTACAGGGTGCACTGTGTTTGTGAAGGATGTAGTTTGTGTGTGTGAGGGGTGCAGTGTGTGTATGTGGGCCAGTTTGTGCGTGAGGGGTACAGTGTGTGTGTGGGGGCAGGTTGTATGAGGGGTACAGTGTGTGTGTGGGGGCAGGTTGTATGAGGGGTACAGTGTATGTGGGGGCAGTGTGTGTGAGGGGTACAGTGTGTGAGGGATACAGTTTGTGTGTATGGGGGGTAATGTGTGTGTATGGTGGGTAGCGTGTGTGTATAGGGGGAGTAATTGTGGGTCTGTGGGGGTAGGAGGGCAGATAAATATTTACTTTTATTTATTTTTTATTAAAAAATTATAATTATTATTTTCATATCCCCCCTCCCTGCTTACCTTTGCATTGGAGGGGGGACAGTACAAGGCAATTCCTGGTGGTCCGGTGGAGAAGCCCAGGGTGGTCCAAATGGTGAGAGTGAACTCTAACAGCCTCGAGCTTGTGAGAGGAGAACCCGTCAGAGCTGCAGGTTAGAGCTCCCCCGGGTCCTCTCTCCCTCCCTCCCCTGCCGGCTGCCGAATTACACTTCTAGCGGGCTAGCACCGGGAAAATATCTTGAAGTGCCCCTCGCTGTGCCCCAGGGTGCCGCGGCCACAATTTGGGAACTACTGAGTTAGACAATTTTATTTGGTATCCCACTGTGGGTTGATTTATTAATTTATCTCCTGAATCCTATGAATTTCACATAATGCAGGGCAGGAGAGCTCCTGACAATCGACGAGAAATCCACACTAATCGCCAATCCCAAAGTGCCATCGATGGGCACAACCACTCCAACAAGCACACATTAAGGTAGAGCCACACGGGCAGGAAAACCCGGAGGAGGACCGGGGCCTACCTCGAGGCGCAAGCCGCGAAGGCCGCACAAGGTCTAATTGCAAGAGTGGCAGGAATCTCCTACGACACCAGTCTGCAGTACGGTCCCACTACACCAGACACCCACAACATGGGGAGGAGGTCCCAGAAACCTACCTCGGCCACCGGCAGAGATACCCAAGACATCGGGGCCTTGCTACAGCGCCTGACGATGCACAAGATGGCGACCTCACCGGACCGTGAGTGGAACCCCCCAGACATGGAGGAACTCCCCGCAGAACAACCGGAGCCCTCTGGGGCGCAACTGGCCGCGGTAAAACCAGCGGGCAGAAACATACAGGGCCCGGCCACCAGACAAGACATTGCCGACCTGCTGCAGGAAATGAGGCAACTACATGCCGCGGACTTTAACCTCCTCCAGACCGAAATACAGGCAGTGACGGCGCGCACGCAGGCCTCGGAGGAAAACATACAAGACCTGCGACAAGAGGTACAGGGGCTTGCAGAACAAATCCACCAACTCCAAACCTCCCAGACCGCCCTCAATACAAGAGTGGATCACAACAGACGTGTTAACATCAAACTCAGGGGGATCCCCGACACCATTGACTCTACTGAGCTACCCCACTACCTTAGGCGCCTCATAGCCACGATCCTACCACACTCCCAAGCGAAAAACATGGTACTGGATGGCTTCTTTCGTATCCGAAAGCCTAGAACAGCACCCTCTAAAGCCTCACAAGATGTCATCATACGATGCCGCTCTACAACGGATAAAATCAGGCTTCTTACTGCAGTCCGGGGTAAAACCCCACTCTCCTTCGAATCCTCCAACCTCACCTTTTATCAAGATGTGACAAAGAACACCTTATTATGGCGCAAGTCCTTAAGCCACGTCACTAGCCAACTGCACGCAGCCAACATCGCCTATAGATGGACATTACCAAGATCCCTAACGGTAACTAAAGACGGCACCACAACCAGCCTCACCTCGCTACAAAATGCCGAACTATTCCTGCAGAACCTAGGGATTCCCACACAACCTAGGCAACAGGCAACTTTTACCGCGACACATTCCTGGGACCCGAGTAGAACAGCACCTTTCGTCCCCAGGGGCGCGGAGAGGATGGGTGCCCCGACATGAACTGTCTATCGAGCTAAGCCTCTACCTTCTCCTGTTCCACGTGCTCTACCGTTATGATCACTGTGATTTCTATAATTTCTATAATTTTGTTAAAATGTTTTATAATTTTAATGCTCTAGTTTAATTGTTATTGAAAATACACCAAGGGCTCTAAATCTACACACACTAGACATAGGGCTGCTATGCACAAGGACCCCGCATAGGGGCACCCCTGGGCCCTAGCGCAGGCTCTCACTACACGGGGAACTACGACAGACACGCACAAGACCACACTCTCTCTCCCCCCCCCCCCCCCCGGGATAGGGGGCATCAACATAAGAGACCGAACCTAGGCGGGACACCCGCACTAAAATGTAAACCACTACTGGCTAGATCATTACTGTGCATCCAGAGGGATAGGGTCCTACTGACCTCACACCGACTTCCTACTCCACTCCCTTATGGCTTAAGACAACCCAACTAGGAAAGGGCAAGTCCCTCACCAAACATAAGGGTCGATAGCCAAGAATCGTACGACAGACATGTCCACACCAAACGACCGGCAGCTACGTGACTACCTTCAGCCTACACTCAGAAAAGCGTGTTCACTACATTCCAACCAACGATGTACTATCACACTTACATACCAGCCACGTAACTCAACTTGCCTAAAGACGCAATTGATTTTCGACTAATACAGTACACCATACATGTCCTGTCCGCAAAATTACGCCTAACTGATAAATCATATTGTTCCTCACTAATTGCCTGCTATCAAAGTTAATGTATATATCGCTTCTAGGAGTGTATGTCTAAAGCCTGTAATACCACACATAGCTGAGGAACATTTTGATGCCTGAATAGCATATAATTCCCTTATAATTAAACGTATGCATCATTGTAGGCCAGCAGTCAACACTGTTGTCTTACTTTGTGACACTTACCTTCACCTGAAACGCTGTGTTTATTCATGTTATAAAAAAAAAGAAAAATATGGCAGTCTTTCTTAGGAGTGTAACACAACCATCTTATTAGCATCCACGCATGTTATCCCTATGTACCTCCTTTTTCTATTCTGTACCCCATAACGCATATGCCATAATAAAAGAAAGATTTACAAAAAAAATAAATAATGCAGGGCAGCCCTTTTCCTGTACCGCCCACTAGCACGAAGAGTTAACAAGTGACCGGGAAATGTTGGTGGATCTGACCGCCCCCCTTTGATGGCAGCCTACACATAATATCTGTCATACCGAGGGAATATCGACCTGAATGTGCATTTCATTATTACTGTCACTTCCAGCTTTTTATTATTTATTTTATTGCCTTATACACGAACGCCGCTGACGGCGCTTACAACGCGGGTGACTCATTACTTCCCCTTCCCTCGCATATCCTGCTTTTATGTTTGTCAGGTTTACCACACATCAAACGAGCTGCATTCCATATAGGCCGTCAGTTACTAGACAGAGATAATATGGGCAACGCAGAGAGTAAAAGGGGTTTTACGTAAACAGCTTTGGTTCCCTAATGGGAAGAGTTGGTGGCTATTGCTGTAGTAAATGTGTGGGTTTTATTTCCTGTCGTACAGTGTGGGCAGCTTGACCTTTTGCTTTGTGTTTGCACAAGAAGCCGTTTTCTCCTGTTTGCATTCATCCCTTTCTATTGCTCAATTCTTCAGAAGGGAAGGAGGACACTTTTTTTTTGGCTTTATTCTATAACATCAGAGTTACTGTGTATTTGGTAATAACGCTTGTCAGCAGATGTTATGGAAATGATACAGATAAACCCATTCACTGCTGCATTCTGTGTAAAATGTCAATTAGGATCCAAGGAAGGTAATCCATAAACAATGTCTGATCTATAGAACGCATAGCTGGCATATTATGTAATGAAAACCACAATTTCACATGTTTTTTACTATTGTTATTATTGGCATTTGTATAGCGCCAACAAATTCCACAGCGCTTTACTATAGTATTAAGGGGGCTTTAACAACAAATGAGACAGACTATTATATAGAGCAGGGGTTCCCAATTAATTTTTCCTGTGGAACCCTTTGACATAATGTATCAACATCGTGCACTCCCCTTCCCCCTCCCCCCCCGAAAGAAAATAAATTGCGCCTTTTTTTGTACGTGTGGGTGTGTCTGTGTGTCAAGGTGTGTGTATCTGTGTTTGTACGTGAATCTGTGTCAATATGTGGTGTGTGTGTGTATCTGACAGACAGACACACACACACTGGCACAGAGTGGCACACAGATACACACACTGACACACAGATACACACACACACTGGCACAGAGTGGCACACAGATACACACAGATACACACACACACTGGCACAGAGTGGCACACAGGTACACACACTGACACACAGATACACACACCTTGACACACCGTGTGTATCTGTGTTTGTATGTGTCTCTGTATCAAGGTGCCACACAGTGTGTATCTGTGTGTCAAGGTGTGTGTATCTATGTGTCAAAGTGTGTGTATCTGTGTTTGTATGTGTCTGTGTATCAAGGTGGCACACAGTGTGTATCTATGTGTCAAAGTGTGTGTATCTGTGTTTGTATGTGTCTGTGTATCAAGGTGGCACACAGTGTGTATCTGTGTGTCAAGGTGTGTGTATCTATGTGTCAAAGTGTGTGTATCTGTGTTTGTATGTGTCTGTGTATCAAGGTGGCACACAGTGTGTATCTGTGTGTCAAGGTGTGTGTATCTATGTGTCAAAGTGTGTATATCTGTGTTTGTATGTGTCTGTGTATCAAGGTGGCACACAGTGTGTATCTGTGTGTCAAGGTGTGTGTATCTATGTGTCAAAGTGTGTATATCTGTGTTTGTATGTGTCTGTATATCAAGGTGGCACACAGTGTGTATCTGTGTGTCAAGGTGTGTGTATCTATGTGTCAAAGTGTGTATATCTGTGTTTGTATGTGCGTGTGTGTCTGTGTTTTATTTTTCTTCCTGGGCTACGCGGGTAGGCAGGACTCTGAGAACCTGGTGGTTGCCCTGCTGACCAGAATCCAAAATGATAAGAAATGAAGGTCCAGTGGACTTATATCCTGAAAAGCCATCAATGTTCAAAGATGAGTAAGCTACACTCATTATTATTATTATTATTATTGCAATTTATATAATAATAATAATAATGAGTGTAGCTTACTCATCTTTGTCTACAGTGAATTTATTGAGAAGCTAAACATGATGAATGTAAGGAAAAGGTTGGGGAAAAACCAAGAACGTCCGAAACGAACGAATACACAGGGGACTATACACAAAGCTGGATGAAAAAATCCGATGTGGTTGGTTTATGACAAGTGTTTATAGGGAAACTATAGGCACTCAATACACTCAAACCAGCATATTGTGTTTTGAATACAGTTCTCACGAGTATGTCAAGCAGAAAATGAGGGCAGTGTACATATTGGTTATAGTTACCCTCCTCCATCTTTTAGAAACATTGGCGTTCAGTAAATGTATCTCGCTGTAAGTGATGGTTGACCATCCTTGTAAAGTACCATTTCTGAATGTTTACGTGGTTAGAGAGCAGATAAATGGTAATTTCTACCGGCTCGGGGAAACTAGCCATGCCTCCTCTCAGTGCAGTTTCAATTACAAAATAAAGTCATTTTTTATTATCAGAAACTCCACCCGTGCATGACTGATTAGCGCATACATGTTGCTTGAGAAGTCACACGTGGCATGTGAAACCGGCCAAGTTTCTTCAGCGCCCCTGTGCTGGTTCTCCTGTTTTTAGAAACCCTTAAGAGCAACAGAGAGAGTTTCTCTTTGGTCTTACTCATCTGCACTGTGGTTGATGAATGACTAAGTAGTAAAATCCACCAGGTACCATTCACGAGGAACCCAGTTCTGAAACTGTAAGATTAGGTTAAATGTCAAACCACCTAGAACAAACTTCATTTGAAGTGGTTTGGGTATGTTCTTCACATAGACTAACGTGATATTCAATGTGTATTTCATTTAACAAAAAGCTATAAAACATGGCTGTGAGATGCAGGGGATGGGAATGATCTGTGTTTTCATTCAGTACTACTATAACTTACTGGAAATCAAACAAGAACCCTTAGACTTGGAGAGACTATTTGTACTTGGCAAGCACAATGGTGGAAAGATAAATCACTAAGAAATGTATTTATGTTTGCGGTTTCATGTTATGAATGTGTCACGATACGGAGTGTTACTAACTTGTTCAGTGCACTTAGTTTCTGTTTACTATGTATAGAATTAAGTAGATTAAAGTAGATTATTTATTTTAGGGGGAAGACAGAGGCAGCAAGGAGCTGGGAGCTGTGCACCCCCCCCCCCCCCTTCCCCCGGTCTCCCCCATTGGTTGGGCATTCTGGCGTCATCAGAAGCCAATTTTGCACAGAATTGACATTAGAGTTCTGGACTGCTTGAGAAACATACATATTTTTCTCAAACATTTTTTCCGGGTCATTAGTTAATGGGAAGCCACTGATTGGCTGATAACACCAGCTGACCCCTCTAAGCCAAGCGCCTTTCCATGAAGGTCCAAGGCTTCCACTTTCAAGATTTTCACCAAGTGGATGTTGGAGGGGACAGAGCGATAGGGTGCTGGAGAGGAGACTTTGGGGTTAAACTGTTCGTGAACAGTTTAACCTCTAAAGGTAAGCCAGCACCATAACAACTTAATTTTGATTAAGCTGTTGATTAAGAGTTTCTTTAATCCTTAAAATATCTCCTAATCCTAGCTTTTACTACTGTTCCTAACCATACCCCTAATTCTATAATCATAACTGTCATACAAATCCCTAGCTCAAATCCTTAACTCCCATCCCCCTAAACCTAATCCTAACTCCCAACCCTTAATCTCAACCCTAGGTTCTAATCCTCGTCATTGCTCTGAACCATAATCCCTGTTCCTTGAACCCTAACACTAAACTCTAGCTTTTAATCCTGACCGTAGCTCCAAGCCAGTTTAAGAGTTTGGAATTCATTATTGAATCGATAATGACAATTGTACTTCTTGTTGACAAATTTAAAACCTTGCTTACAATGCCACCTTCAGTTTATCACAAAAAAAAAAGTGTCTGAATATAATGCATTAAAAAGGAAATATACATCATCCACCTAATAACCCTCCATCCCTGGCTGAAAGGCCGGTTACTCATTTACAGAGAGAGGAGGAGTTGCCTTGTGGTTACTCTCTGGCACACTGTGGGTGATCAGGTGTTTCTTTTCTGTCCCCTGAGCGATACTATGTAAGAAATGAAAGTTAACCTTCCAGCTGAGCTGTGTGGGACGGAATAGATGCACGTTGCTCAGTGTCAGTCCTTTGATGCTTCCATGACATCACGTATGAAGCAGGAGCCTCTTGACTCATTCATAAAATCAGAGAGAGGAACAATCCCACTCAGAAAGCACTCGAAAATTACAATCATTTACATCTCAGTAAGTCAGAAAACCACTCTTTTTATTATTTTTAAAGGAACATTCAAGTTTTCATTTTTAATTTTGGTGGGAAAATCGAGGCAATAACTGTTTAACCCCTTCTCTACCAAGTCTTATTCTAATTTACAATACAATACCGTAACACTTACTGGAAGCCAGGGATACAGCGCTAGCACGTGAACACAGGAAAAACGCGTCTAGATTGCTGTACAGGAACAGCCAGGAAATAACCCCGCAAGATATCCGTGATCGTATATGCCAGGATTAGAGGTATTCACCTCCTGGGAGGGTGTCTGTTCCAGCGTACTAATCATAAGACACCGCTCTATTCATCAAAGCCTTATAGCAGGAGATCTGTGCATTGTTTCAATGGGTAACTTACTGGAAATCAGGAGATGGTTGCCCTGGTGGGCTGAATTACGGCATTGG